>NW_017729031.1:47589958-47615902 GCF_001723915.1 Gavialis gangeticus
CTGCTCAGGTCCCTTCCAACCCTACCAACTATGAAACTAGGTGATATGGATAGCCAAATTGTTTTTTAAAAAGAGAGAGACAATTTTGTAAAGTATTCAAAGAATAGGCCAAAGAACTTTATGAATGTTTGCAAAGGCCAGATAGAAGTAAATTTTGAATAAATGACTTATCCAAAGTCTTACCTCATTTCACAGAAATATATACTCTTATAAAACTTACTATTTTATGAATGTTCACACACTATACACCCTGTTTTGCCAAGTGGAAACTGAAGAAATCAGTCATTAGTCACTTTTTAACATTTTGAGGTGAAATCAATCCCTTTTTCATCTCAGTCTTCACAGGCAAGGTCAACTCCCAGACTTCTGTACCTGGCAGCACAGTTTGGGGAGGAAGTAAGCAGCCAACAGGGGCAAAAGAAGAGAGACCTAGACAGACTGGAGTATTAGACCCCCCAAAAAATCTCATGATGTTCAATAAGACAAGTGCAAAGTCCTGCAGCTAGGATAGAACAATCCCATGTACCACTACAGGTTGGGGACTGACTGACTAAGCATCATCTCTGCAGAAAAGGACCTGTGGGTTACAATGGACAGTAAGCTGAATATGAGCTAACAGCGTGCTCTAGTTGCCAAGGGTAATGGCATACTGGGCTGCATTGGTAGAAGCGTTGCCAGCAGATTGAAGGAAGTGATTTTTTCCCCTCTATTTGACACTGGTGTAGCCACATCTAGGGTACTATGGCCAGTTTTGGCCCCCACCCACTACAAAGGATGTGGACAAATTGGAGAGTCCAGCAGAGGGCAGCAAAACTGGTTAGGGAGTTGGAGTACACTTACTTATGAGGAGAGGCTGAGGGAACTGGGCTTATTTATTCTAGAGAAGAGAAGACAGAGAGAGAACTTAATAGCAGCTTTCAACTACCTGAAGGGTGGTTCCAAAGAGGATGGAGCTGGACTGCTCTCAGTGGTGGCAGATAACAGAACAAGGAGCAATGGGCTCAAGTTGCAGCAGGGAAAGTTTAGATTAGGTATTTGGAAAAACTCTCTCTCTAGGAGGGTTGTAAAACATTGGAACATGTTACCCAGAGAGGCTGTGGACTCTCTATCCTTGGAGAATTTTAAGACCCATCTAGACAAAGCCTTGGCTGGGATGACCTAGTTGGAGCAGGCCCTGCTTTGAGCAGGGGGTTGGAATGGATGGATGACCTCTTAAGGTCCCTTCCAACCCTAATTTTCTATGATTCTATGATATCAAATCCATGACCTGTTGAAGTCAATGGAAGTTTTGACATTGATTTCAATGGGGTGAACATTTCACTCAGGGTCATTAGAAGAAGCAAGATAGTGATAGAAGCAAAGAGACAAAGACAGGATGGACAGCTCTCTGAAACAAGGAAACACCTCCAAGTCAAATACATTGTCTGGGAATCCTTGGTCTTGTCTAGCAAAAAAGACCACAAATAGCCCTTCTGTTAAAACTTAATGTATTTGCTTTTGAAATATTTCTCATGCATTCTGAGTCATTTCTTTTTTAGGAAATCTGTCATGTAGCAATATTCTTTGTTTTAGAAAATTTACAAAGGTTTGCAAAGATTGTTAGAGAGACTTAGAACTTCAATCATTTTAAGGTTTTTCCTTCCTCAGTTAATCACTGTTTACTGTTTATCTGAAGGAAATTAAGAAAAGCTTTAAAAATGCCCACAGCCTTAAACCTATCTTTGGCAAACAGTGTGGTAATTACAACTGGCCAATTTCAATCAGATTTCTTTGGCAATTTTTCAGAGGAAGAAGCATGACACAAGTATTCTGCCAGGCCTCATGTGTCTCTGTGAATATTCTGTAAACAAAAGCACTTCAGTATATCCCCAATCAAAGTCATACCAGCTGTTGTTCTTCTAGCCCTTATTCTCTGCAGTAAAAGAGAAGACAAAATCATGCCTCATGGACAGAAAAAAAAAATCACCCACACAGACTAGGAAGGAGGAATATTAATGGATATTTCAAGTAACAGAAATTTGCTTTCAGGAGGGTATTTTGTTACCCCCATAAAGTAGGTCCATGCTGATGATGATGGTGTCATGGAAAATAAAAGCTGTACAGCTTGGGCTTTCATTCCCCTCCAACATAGATAGTGTTTCCAGATTTGTGTAAAGTTCACTGTGTTTCAGAGAACAACAGAAAGACACATTTACTCTGCAGTAGCTCATGAAAACTTTCTATGAGATAGGAAATGTATTCATGTTGAAAATATTGAGTCACTAAGCCTTCAGACTGCATTCCAAAAGTCTACCAGAAACATTTCAATCAAGAGTGCGAGTATGTGACAGCCAGGCCATTTCGGCTAAAAAGGCATTGTGTAGAATTATGTTGGCGAATCTAGTGCCCTCTAAATGACCTCATATTATGGCCATGGTATTAAGTCATGGAGAAACCTGTAAGTAAGATGAATATTTTTTTTCCTAAAAAAAAAAGGAAAGAAAGAAAAGAAAAAAAGGAAAGGAAAAACTCTTGAGTTCCCAGTAAGAATGCTAAATTACTCCCTCTCCCAATGGAATGCTTCACTTTCATTTCCAAGTAGCAGTAAGCCTATTGACCTCCATGGTGTTATCCTTTTCACTGCTCATGCAGTACTTTCTTTAATCTCTCGGATCAAAGATTGGTCAATAAAAATCATCTCTGCTTTTGTGGGGAGCAAACAAACTGCACCGAGTCCTATGATAATTGTAAATCTTCACTAAAATCCTTGAGAAAGAAAGCCCCATATGTTAACATTAACTTTGCAACTGGAAGTGTTTGTATTCTCTTCTGTTCTAAACTAAACATTCATAATATTTCTGTTTTGAATTGTAACTATATTACTATTATTTTACATGGTTTCATCTTCAGCTCGCTTTTTAGTTTCGTAATTTTAGGCCTTCAAACTCTGTAGCTAAATGCACTCAGTTATACCAATTGATTAGAATTACAGTATAGTATAACTCCTCATTATAGAGATGCCCCAGGGCCCACTGCAAAGGTTAGCATATTGGGCAGTCTTTTAATAACAGCAACTGTGTTTGTCAAGACAGTGCTCTACTCTGCTTTTGGTGTCAAAACAGTAAGGCCTGATCCAAAGTCTACTGACACAGTGGGCTTAGGATCAAGCCATACATGCTACTTTTAAAAAAAATCCTAAAAGCACTTAACTCTGTAAAAAAAATAAATAAATAAGACAACAAAATGTAATTTGTTCCTTGGATGAAATCAGGTAAAGATGGTATCTTCCTACTATGTGGGATTATAGTCAAAGAGCCATCTTCAATTTCTCTCTCATTGTCACTCCAACTAGGTTGCATCCAAATCCTGCCACTTACTGTTCCACATTCTAACACCAGTTCCTTGCCACCTAAGGCTGCATCCAGATGAGCACAGCTGTGCAGTACGTGACATGTCTGCAGTGTCACATACTGCATGTTCAGCTGTTCTCCATGCTGCAAGGGACCAGGCTCATTGCTACAGGAAGCTCCCAGGACCCCAGGTAAGGCTCCCGGGGCGAGCCCAGTGCTGGCCCCAGCTCCTCTACCTCACCTGGGGTAACTTGCTGCATGCCAGAGCATATGTGGTAAGGGTGCCCCTGGGAACAATTAGCTGTTGCACAAGGTGCCATCACTACTTGTCCCCAGGGAGCCAAATGTTCATGCTCATCTGGATGCAGCCTAAATGGCAAAAACTGTCTGCTATCATCTTTTACCTTTATTACTGCAGCTTTCTTCTCTCTGGTCTCCTTTGCCTTCCTATCACCCTCAAAACTATTCCCCTTGCCCCCGATCATATAAAATGCAGTCATTACCAATATAATCTTGGCCTGCTGATCAGAATAACGTGTCCTACATTGAATGATTCCATTGCCTCCAGCTTCCTCACTATATTAAGTTTAAACTTTGTTTTGACCTATAAAGCCAAATTCAACCATCTCTATACACCAGTAACACCAGTAATCTTTACACATGCTCCAGGGGTAGAAGGGGGGTGCTTCATGTGAAGCAGCTCCAAGAGCTACTCTAATTAAAATCCCCACAGTGCCTCATATATTCAGTATCCCACACTTCAAAAATGGCAGTGGAGGCATTTTAACTAAAGCTCATTCAATGAGCTTTACTTAAAGCACCCCCATCACAATTTTGAAGGACAGAGATGATGAATACATGAGATGCAGAGGCTGCTGGAGCACACTAATTAACATGCTGCAGCAGACTCTATTAATCAAGTCTGCTCTAATGCGCTGTAATTACAGCACATCAGAGCAGCATCCCCTCATGCCTACAGGCACCCATAATGTCTTCAAAGCTGGTATGAATAGCCACTACCTACCTTCTCATTCAAACCTCTGTTTAAAACACAAAAGGTATCACATCATAAGTGAAAAAGGAAAGGACAATAGGCATTTCTACAAAAATATGTATCTTGGGGGAATTCATAAAATAAAGACTGCAACATGCAGTAGGTGGGTCTTCCCCTCATGCAGAAGACTCCATCCAAGTTCCATCAGGATGAATCAAGCCCTAACTACATTGTCTTATTGTGCCAACCTCTGTCTTCGCTTAATAGGGCCTCTCTATTGTTTGGTTATAATTTTATCCCATTTCTTCTGTTACATCTGAAATTAGCTTGGAAGTTCAACAGGATAGGGGGTCTGTTTTCTAACATGCCCTGTGATGCACCTGACACACTTTTGGGCACTATAAAATAATAAATAAGAATAAAATATGATGTCCATTCTCTGCTCATAAATACTGAAATATAATTATTTTCTCACACATTTATATTGCAAGGTTAATGGGTATTTTGCTAGTGTAGTCATTTTCAAAACAGAACTTGGCTTCAAACTCCAAGTTTGTTCCATCAAGATGCAGCCATTGAGGGGACCTTTAGTGTCTATAGGTCAGACCTCTATATTAAAGATCAGCAGATATGAAAACTACAAATTAGGTTTGGCCCTCATGTTCCAGGGAAGACAGAAATGTTGTCCTTAGGTAAGCAAAGCTTGGGTCACCATCATTTAGTCATCATCAAAAACACAACTAAAATCTAGGGATCAATCATTCATACCTCTCACAAAACAGATGACATTATTTTAAATGTTGGGGATGTGTGGCATTCATGATCGGGCCCATAATTTGGAACGTTTTCTGATTCTAAGCATTTTTTTTAACCTTGTCATTTTGCTATTGAGAAAATAAATGAGAAAATTTTTAAAGATATAGGAAGTCCCTATTTTTTTTCTTCAGGTAAAAAAAAGTTTTGATAGCCAAAAAGGAGCTCTTGTCTATCAGACATTTTTTCTACAGCCGAACACATCTCCACTGACAGTATTAGTGATGCTAGTGCACAAACCTAGAAGCTAACAAAAGGCAGCAGAGCTGTTTGTTACAGAGCAAACGCAATAGGATGAGAAAATCAAGAGTGAAAGAAAAACTTAAATTTCAAGAGTCAATTCCAACTATTGGAGAGTTGGAAAAATATATTAAAACTAGTAAATCTTTTTATCAATGGCTTCAGAGAACTTTATTTACAGCTATGGTATTATAAAAGCCCTGCAAAAAACATTTTTACATTTACACTGCTTAAAGGTACTTTATCATGGCATTATAGGTATAATACAAAAATGCCATAATCGTACCCTGCGTGTATATAAATATATAGTGTTATCAATTTTGAGTTTGTATGTATATATATATATATGTGTATACACACACACACACACACACACACACACACGTAGGATCCAGTATATATTATTGCCCATCTTTCAACTTCTTTTTAAAACATTGCAACATGTATTTTTCCCCCCATAAATGATAGCAACTCATTTAAAGTATCACGGTTTATTCTTCTTTTTTTTTTAAAAAAAGCACTCAGATACTAAAAAATGGAATACTTCATATAGAAAATAGGTTGCTATTCTCTAAAATTGCCTCTAATGTTAGCAGAATATTAATAAAATCCATAAACCATTAGAACATTATAGCTGCTTTGTTCTGAATTACATAGACCTTTTATGTTTATTCCTCAGTGAAAATGCATAAAAAAAGAAATCCTCTCTAATTGTGCTCTCTGAAGATAGCTGGTAAAATCATTTCTAGCAGCAATAAATCAATTGTAGTATTAAAATGACCTGCCAGGTGCATCTTCTGGGTATCAGACTAATTAAGGGAATGTATTAATTGCAACTATTCATCAACACCACCAACGTTGTTAGGTAACCCTTACAATGAATCTTTTTACCATATTATCCAGCAATAAAACTATAGTTTGACCAAAGGTAAGGTGTAGGGAGAGAAAGAATTTTAAACATAAGAAAATATGGCTTATTTCTATATTTCAAATGGGTCCAACTTGATTACTTTTAAGTCAATTAAAGATAGCATTAGGTAATTATTTTGCATATATTTACATATAAATTCAGTATATAAAATATATCAGTCTCTCTCTAAATAGAAAAAAAAATGCAGTTTCAATACTTAGCTTTAGAGGATGCCATTATTATTTTATTCCTTTTTCCACATTAAGCAGCTGCTGTAGTAGCTGGCTCTATCTTCACATTTTTTTCAGCTTTGAGTCAATTGTAACTGTTATGGTAATTAACAAAAAAAGATTGAAGTTACTACTTTTAAACAGAGCATGTGTTTAAAACTGGTCTCTAACAACTGTCATTACAGCTACGATACACCCCTCCTACCCATATAACTCAGAAAACGTAGAAAATGAGGAGTGTTACAATTCCAAAGTTTATTCCACCATGGTAAGACCAGGGATGCAAAAATACATGTTAAATGAATGGTCAGATCTGTGGTACCCTAACCTGAGGGGAGCTAATCTGATGGGTGTCCTACGTCTTAGTTGGCTTTCTAACTCATTGATCAATTATAGAGTTATCCTGTCGCACCAATTTATCATAAAGAAGCCATGCTGCCCCCTACTAAGGCAACTGACACTTTTTAGTATGCCTTCCTAGCATCTTCACAGTGGCTTTTTTTAGTACACTTTTATAAGAATAAAATTCTTGAGCTGTAAAAACTGTCCTGGTTTTTGCTGTGTTGTGGGCTTTTTTTTTTTTTGGTAACAAAAACAAAAAAAGAATCATTTCTTAAAACTTTTGATCCATTGCTGTTTCACAGTAGTGCTTCAATCACTTGTGTACTGGATTGTAACACAATGTTATCTGGTTCAAAAAAAACCCTGCATGTGTAGAGTTGGAGTAAACTTCCCACCATGCTGGTTTCTTCTTTAGGAATTGTGTCAATTTAAAAGATATTCTGAGAAGTGGAATAGCATATGGAGACAGGCTGACAGAGAAGAGAGGATATGCAGGTCAGAGATAAAGATAGCAAAATATACAGAGCATAGTAAAAATATAACCCTGAATACAAAAGATATGAGGACAAAATTTGGCCCACTGTATTGAAGTTCACATTCCTTTCTCTGAATATGTTGAAAACACTCATATCTAGGAGGCTGGTTCTTGTTGACCCATTCTCTATCTACATCTCTTAGGTATTTCTAAGGCACCTGTCACCTTGGTATCTAAGCACTGAACATAGTTACAATTTAACTATGTCTCTCTCATTGCCATCCCCATGACAATCATCATCATAGTCTCCCAGCTATTCTCTGCCTCAGCTGAACTAAAAGAAGATACAATAACATCTTTAGGTATATAGCAGATTATCATGGTACTGGCAGCCTAGCAGTCTTGAGGAAAATTTACCTACTATATAAATTCCAGAAGATTCCCATCATCCTCATTTATGGGAATCCGACAACCAGTTTTCTCCTAGGCCAGGTATAGACATTACACTTTAACCAGTATAAGTAATCAGAAATTGGTCTATACCTGTCACAGAACAGAAGTTCGGCACACACAGACTGGTTTAAAGTGACAGAACGGGGTCTAAGATATGCCACTCGCACCGCCAACAAAGAGCAAATGTATGTTCTGCTCGCTACTGAGCTAAACTATACCACTTACACAAAACTGTGTAATTTAGATCAATTCTGTCTTGGGCTTCTTGAATGTCTGTAGCTAGCCCTAGTTCTCAGCCATTTTCATTAGTCTTTGATTCACAGTCTGCAGGTTCTTCATTTCCTCCCTTAGTACTCCCAAAATAATAGTCTCTGGCTTCCATTCTGCAACAGATTTTCGCAGTGCTGTAGCCCATATGTTTGCATAGAAAGCACCTGAGCATTGCTTTTAGATGTAAAGTATGGAAGATCCAAGGGAGGAGAAATGTTATCATTTCCTTCCAAGTAGGTGTTTTTCAGTATAGTTGATGAGATGAGGATAAAAGGCTAATGTGTAAAAGCATGGCCTGTAGCTTATATTAATATTACCCAGTAGATCCTATGAACCCCTGTCATGAACCATAATCTTAGTGTATTAGATACTTTACAAAAGGAGAAAAATAAGAGGATCCCTGCTCCAAAGAGCTTCCAATATAAGGAAGGAAAATTTAAAGAACACGCCCTTATTTTGAACAGTTGCCCTTATGACTTTCTTCCACATAGGTTGGCACTGAACTAAGAAAGCTGGGTTTTACTTCATATTTTGGGTTATTTTAGTACAAATCAGTGCACGGACACTTACAATTTTCAATAAGAATACTTAGTTTTACTTCATTCTGTCAACGTATCCTTGAAATCATCAGGTAAATTAAGCTGGGAAGTTCCAGAAATGTGAATGATGAGCTGAAAATGTCCAGCTGCCAGCTCCCCCAGAAGTCTTTTAGCCTGAGTTCCTGCCTGGCACCAAATAAAGAGAGAACTAGTCACTCAGACAGACAGGACTTAAACTATTCAGTGCCCAAAGTCAGGTACAGCAGAGACAGTTGATCAAGTTTCCTTTCTCACATAGCTCTGCAAAGGCACCTCAGTTCTCACCTCCAATACCCTTGCTACTGCAGTTTTGAATGTCTCTTGGACCCTTGCTGCTGAATTGTCAAATTATGTAGGTTTAAGTAAAGAAATAGGCATATACCAAGACCACCCAACAAATTTTTATTTATGATGTGAAATAAAAATTCACCACCATTTTTTTCAAATATGGTGTTTTTAAATATCATATGTTAGTTGGGATCAGCCCCAGTGATTTAGGAGACAACTATCTGTCTCGAGTTTGCATCAATCTATTTGAAGGGACACTCTCAATTATTTTTGGTATTCAAACTGTTAGAAAGGAGTTCACAAGTAAGATATCGTTCCTGTCTTTCCCCTCTCTACCCAGGCTGCTTTTTGATCTTCCCTTTGTCCTCGATCCTTCCCTTATCCCTTTCACCTCTCTTGCTCACTCTCACTCTGTCCCCTTGATCCGTCAGACACAGCCAAGCTATCTGATACCTACACCTTAAAGTAATTTTGGACAGAAGCAAAATGCCCTAGAATCCTTAGTAATCCTTCTCAGATCCATGCACTGAGCTCTGGTTTGGCTCTTACACAGCCAACAAACAGTCTTTAGCCAACCAGCCTGGAAATTGAAAACCTGTTTCTGTAACAGTGGAAGGACAACAAGTCCTGAAACTAAATCAGTCTGCTAGGAAAGACAAAAGTCTTTTCAGTGTTGAAATTAAGATAATGCAAGAACATCTAAACAGAGAGGGGAAACTCACCGACTACAGGCCAAAGAGAAATGTAGACTGTAAATTCTTTGGGACAGGGATTTTTTTTGTTTTGTTTGGTGCCTAATTTATTGGGGTTCTGGTTCCAGATTACAGCTCCTAAATACTGTGACAATATAAATAAAAAACTTAAAATATAAGCACACATACAAATGTGCTAACAGGAACACACAATTTCTGAACTAACATGTCCAAAGGCTTAAAATACGCAACTCAGTTCCTATCATTAGATATTGGCATAAATGAAGAATTTTGAAATTATACAGTAGGATTCGACTGTATTTTTAACTATCTATTTTCAAAATAACTAAGATAAAGGAGAAAACATGACCAATAAATATGAGTAGTTTCCTCTTTGTAAACCCTTTAATCATTCTAAATCAGGGGATCTCAATTCTCCAACGTGACTAAGGATGGATCTATTACAGCAATTTCAAAAGGCACTTGTACAATCAGTGGCTCATTACATATCCACATATATTATGCATCATAAAAGGTGCATGAAAGGATAGTGATCCTTAAAATGATGCTCCATGAAGAAAGAGCTTTAAGAAACTTGGGAATATATGGATGAGAATCCAAAGTATCCTTAATGCTCTTTCTACCCTGATAAGGTCCTGGTATCCGAATATCCGTGAATTTACTCTGAAAAAGGTGAATAAAAGTACTGATATAAGTATGAATGATATATGGTAGATAAGTGGACAAATATAAAAGAGAATAAATGAAAGAAAATGAGGGTGGGAGAAGTGAAAGACAGGAAGCATAAGGACTCAGCATGAGCTGGAAGATGAAGGTACTACTTTCATTGGGAGTAGCTCTAAGGATTATCTTTGGAATGGATTCAACCAAACCAGATTACACTAGTACATAGTGTACTAGTGTTTCAGGTCCCAGCCAAACTGGACTTAACTAAATTCAAAAAATTGAATAAAGAAAACAGATAGGAATCATGTTCAGGAACTGGGCTAAATTAGTAAGCTTCTTTCACTATGGGTATGAACCTGCTAACCAAAAGAAACCAAGCTTTTTCTCTAACTTGGCTTTATTCACTTTATAATCGGAAGCTCAGTTATGTTGAAAAAGGTGAGCAGGCCTTGAAGGAGATCTCATCCTACCATATCTACATACCTCAGAAGTGGCATTAATTTTGAACTGTCTTTCTAACTGCTATCCTGCCAAGTCTCATTTCTTTGTGGCCCCAAACATTCACTGATAGAATGTGAAGTATGCTTAGGAACCTTACATCAGCTCCCTAAATACATCCCTCTCTGTGTTGAAGAGTGTTTTTGAGCAGATTATTCCAGGAAAACTGATGGTTTGAGATTCTTTTTGTTAACATCCTTGTTACATGATACTCACTGCACGTGGCTACACATGCATTTACACCAGTTTAAATTTACTGTGCGGTAACTTACTGCGCAGCAAGCGGGAACAGGCCAGTTTCTACATGTACAGGCATTAAAGCATATTAACACTGTGTATGGACTGACTTGGGACTAAAGTTAGTCCCAAGTCAGTCCACACACATAGTGCTATTGCACAGTAAGGCATCTACATGTGCATTACTGTGCAGTAACTAAGTGGGCATAAATTTGATACCTGCATAATGCAGGTATCAAATTTACGCTCAAGTCAGTCTTAATCACCATATTTACTGTACAGTATAGGCATGCACGTGTAAGACATACCCTCATACTGTGCAGTCATTTTGGTTACTGCACAGTAAATGCACACGTGTAGATGCGCCTACTAAGTACAATCAAAGTAGGCAAGGTAGTCTTATATCACTAGGCAGAAGAACCCAGCATCACATACTGGTTGTATATAGCCAATCATTGGATCTTGCTGGTAAGAATGTGTTCATAAACAGATTGATCAATGACAAGTAATAATTTCTAATAACAATAGTGATGCAGAAACATTCTTTAAAATCTCTTGAATACTATATTCAACACTGAAACAATGCTCCAGACATAGAAAATATAACTGAATAGCCAAAAACAATCTCTTTCTATTGAGGCTTTTGTCTCCAAAACACACATATAGGATTTTGCAGCTACTGATAAGACTGATTAAACTGATTTCATTTTACAATGTTTACACTTGTAGCACTTGTAAGAGACTTTTGATCCAGACAGACATATCTCTTCATTTAGGGCAGAGCTGCCTAGCCAGCAGCCCACAGGCCTCATGTAGTCCACAAGGGGTTATATTGTGGCCCCCTTGCTCCCACCTGGTTGTTGCTCCACCCATTGCTTCAACTGCAGAAGCAACCTGGGTTTCCAGGCTCTCTATCCCTCCAGCTTCCCCTTCCCCTTCCCCACTGCAGGGGGTGGGGCAGTGCAACATAGTATAGTGCACAGTGCTGGGAAAGCTCACACCACAGGACACTTGAGAGGCATAACGGAGCCCAGGAATGGGGAGCATAGGGTGAAGCAGAGTGCCCATACATGTAGAGGAAGCGGGGGAGGCAGGTATGCAATGCAGTGGAGGCAGGACAGTAACTGAGATGCACTCAGTGCAGGTAGGGGGCAGGGTATGGAGTGCACTGTGGGACCACTGGGACAAGCAGAGCATGTGGTATGTAGCCTTTGGCCCTCGCTGAAGAAACTTCTGCTAGTAAAGCCTATGAGGCATGCAACCTCAGCCAGTTAGAATTTGGACATCCCTAATTCAGGGGAAAGATAATTGCTTTGACATTGTCGTCTTTGCCACTACACTAAAAAGAAAGCAGCCTTCCCACTGATGTACATAAATGTTGCACCACTTTGTATTTACAGTTTTCAGTTGAACCAGTTATGGTCTTGTGAATAATCAATGGAACAGGGCAGATCCTTAGAACGACGAATTTGATTCTACCAGGCTATACTTAAATCTAACCTGCAACCTAATCTATTCTTTTGCTACGGTGGGGTGAAGCCATCCCACCCTTCATCATTGAATATGTCAGCCTGTGTTAAATATTACTTGTACCTAGCAAACTAGGAAAAATACTTTATTAGGCAAACCTATTTTACACCAGCACAGGAAAATGGGATCTGCTTGTCATTAAGTAATGAATATTTTTCTCAGGTGCACCATGAGCTATCCACGTAGGACAGATAACAACGATGATATACATGAAACTTGTGATATACAGTAGACTGAAACACAAGGGTCTCTAGCAGCAGCATCCTCTAGCATTTTATACTGCTCAAGGTTGCATAGGTTGGGGATGGGTAATCAGCCCTGCACTCAATGTGAGAATTAGCCCTTCTCAAGCACTGCTATTTAACATTCAGTGCCTCTCTTAAGAAACCTAAATAAAATCTTTAGTTAAGCATAGTTAAGACGGTTAGGACCTCATTTAGCAAAACAGCCATCTGTCTTCCATGGCACACACCGCTATGAAAAACAATTGTTCAGGATTTCTGTAGCCTTGCCCAGCACAGAAGCCAGGCTGATTTTTGCTGAATCAGGGTCTTAGTTTAAAATGATACTGATTTTTCTTTTTACACTTCAGATTCTCTGTTTTCATGGGTTTTAAGGAAAATATGTTTTGTTTATTGATTCAGAAATTACTTAAATGGTAGAATCTCTGACAGTTCATAAACGCAAAGCAGACATCAACTTTTGTCAGAAATCTCCAGTGGAATTACTTTGGCTAAAGTCTTTTGTCTCTGTCTGAATAGCTGTTGGTAAGCTGACTTCAAAACACAATTGGAAATGTAAATGCAAAATTTCCATACATTAAATGGAGAATTATATGCTAATTATTTTTAGATTAGTGCTGGTTGCTATCCATTATACTAGAAAATATTTATTGCATTGCACTAGAAATTTTAAGTTTTCACTGTAGGCTAGAGAAAATCTATTGCAAAAGATATCATACAAATCTACTCATAATTTCTGTTTTTCATTTTAAAATGGACATTGTAATAATCATGTCAGACACTCAGGAGTTTCTGTATTAATAAAAATGCAGACCACCATCATACTGAAAGCTTACAATCTATAGAAGCTGAGAAAACATGGTCTTTTTTGTCTTATTAAATCATATTACCTTACTTGTGTTTCTTCCAAATTCCTATATTGCTATTTGTTCTAATTTCTTACAATAAAATTCATTTGTATCACGCAAGCTATGCAATTAATACTTTGCTAAAGGAAATCTTAACAAAAACATTGTAAAATTTAACTTTTACCAAGTATTTGTTCCTATTATCAAAATTAAAATTACTAAGATGCACATTACATATTTTAACCTAATTGAATTTAATATTACTTCAACACCTTTTTGTTGAAACTCTATTCATATTAGAAAAATGACCAGTCTATTTATTTTCTATATAGAGCTAACACTAAAGATACAGTTGGATCTTTGTATAAACTTTATATATTCACATACCCATATAGATTTATACAGCTGTATAACTAAACATCGATATTTTATCCCTGTGTCCTTCTCACCCTTATATTCCTAAATAGTCCTAATGCTCAAGAACCTCACATTTTATCTGTTGCTGGTGCCTCAATAATTATGATGGAACTAGGAAGGAAATGATACATTCCTTGGATGATTAAATCAGCCTAAACATTCTACACTCATGATTCATAGTGGCATGAATGAAGACACCATATTCTTAGCCTTATATCTGTCCTGCTAATTTTCCTTAGCTTCATTATTTTTTTTGCCTGGTATCTTTGACCCCTCTTTTGCTCCCCCCCATCATCTGTCTCTCTCTTTTTTCTTCTAATTAGGCCACTTCTTTTTTTCTGTCCTTCTTGCTCCAGGTATACTTGCTACTTCTGTCCCTGCTCTCACCTCTTTTCCACATTATCTTTTTCTAAGCACAATACCAATGCCATTTTTTTCCTTCTGATTTGTGAAAGTCTTTCTTTCCTCTGTCCCTGCCCAGGCTTCCTACCCCCTGCCTAAGCTTTTCCTTTCTCCTCTATTATCAGGTATGGTCTCTGTTATATTTCTAGCCCTTAAAGTTCACAGAGCCTGTGGGAAAAGAAAGCTACAGCTGTGGTAAAACAACATAGGTTTGTCCAAAACCACTGCTGGTAATTCAAATCCAGTTAGCAGCCTAGTAGCATAATTGCCCTAATTTCAGGAAATGCAAAAATTGAGAAAAATCCTTTGGGAGATGCACTTACAGAAACCTTTTTGCTGGGAGTTTTGAAAACCAAACAAAGACAAACAGCACACAATATGGGTGCTTTGTACATGAGTTTGACAGTAACTAAAGCTAAATCAAAGTGGTCAGATTCTCAGCTGATGCAAATGCGTATATATCCACTGACCCCCGGGGAGCCACACTGACCTCTACTAAGTATCTGGTTCTCTTCCATACATTTGGAATGCACCATCCACGTCAAAACAATTGAACATACATGCCAACTTATCTTGAAACTGTTTCAATATGAAGGAACATTTCATTTTATTATGTTGTTTCCCAGTGCTAAAGGACAGGCAAAGAGTTGAAGGGAACAGGGGGTGCTGATTAGTTGACAGTCAGGTGCAGAGAAAAGGCTAGAGCTAGAGGGAACCCATAGAACACCTAGTAATACTAGTTTGGTTCCTCGCTGTATCCATCTCTTTGTTCTCAAACTAAATAATTCTAAGGACCTGATGAATATCACCAACATTTAGTATTATTGCCTTTATCCTTTGTAAAAAGAGAGAGACTTCCTTACATTTGCTGCTGTACATATCAAGCATTCTTTCTTTACCCAGGCTCTTATAACAGTTTCTATTAGTATAATATCCAAGTGGATTGCAACATCTTAGATCAGAATTGCTTTAATTTCAATTGAATTTTATTTTAGATTCCTAGAGAAAACTAAATATATATGGAATGATATTGGGTCATTTGATTATGAATAAAGTAAGCTTTAGTTTTCATCTGTATTTTTCAGTGAGCTAAATCCTATCTTCTGTCCTGAGGCAAAACAGCCACTGGGGCAGTTTTGTCAGATCAGTAGCTTCACAATAGAATGTCTTCTCTCTCTCTCTCTCTCTCTCTTTTCATGACTGTGCATGGACATCTACAACAAGAACTGAAAATCTGGATGTGTTCAAATATAAATAATATGATTTTCAGAAATACTAAGCATTGAAACAAATCCTGCTGACTTAATTTGAATCTGCAGGTTCCTCAAAGCCAAAACAGCTCTGACTTAGGTAGACAAATATGTGGTTAGATACCTAAATATAGGTACCAATGTTTGGAATTGACACAAATCAATGTATTTCAGCTATCTATAGAAATGGGGGAGGGGCAATCAAATTATATGTTAATGATAGCACAGAGAAAATTAATATTTACATAAATCACCATATTTAATTTAGTGCCCAGCTCTTCTGCTTTTTGTCACAATCAGTAGAATTTTGCTTGATGTGTAGTTCCATTAACTTGCAAAGAATTAACTGTGGGATAAGTGAGAAATGACAGAATCTTGCCCTTAATAAAAGCATGGCATGTGTCATTATGGGCTAAAACAAAAAACAAGGTATTTTTAGCACAGCCAACTGCAAATGTTCTATCAAAGACAGAGACCCCAGCACAGAAGAGTATGATTCTGATATTACTTGAACTAAAATACTCTGGACTAAATTCTGTATTGACTCATATCCCATGCAATTCATAAATCAGGACAGAATTTTAACTAATATATTTTCATAGTATATTTTAAATAGTTCTAGCCTCCCTCACTTGTTAGGAGCTGTGAGCCTAAGCTCTGAATGAAAAAATTATAGTCCATTCTCTCCACATATATATTTTATAGAATCACTTTAAGACAAATACTGCTGCGATAAGAGGAAAAAAAAGCATTAAGTGCTAGCATTTCAAGAAGAGTATTTTGTCCTCCAAAGTTCTGCAGAAATTACACTATGCCAGTGATATTTAATTGTAACATAAAAATTAAACACCATTTACTTGATATAAAATTGGGATAGTATGTAAATTAAGTAAGTTTCAATTCATGTCTTCTTACTCACATCTGTTGGCAGTTTAAATAGTTTTAGTGTCATTAATTGTTATAAAAGTGCAAGATTTGCTGTATGCTTGCCACTTAGGACCAAAGGCACAAAAGTCTAATTGAACTAAGTAATTAGTAATTTGTCATTTCCTATTGTCAGCAATTACTTTCCATTAGAAATCCTCACTGAAAATTCTAATTTGAAGTGAGGTTTGCGTTTTATTGCTGTCCATCCAAATTAGTTTAAAATTGACAGCTACATTTTCATTTAAAAATTTAAAGATATTAAATATGCTTGAAAAGGCTGAAGCATATTCCACCCCATGTGTGCCTGTAATTATGCATCTGGACTCAAAGAGTGAAAAGTGAAATCCAAGACACTTCTCCTCTTTATTCCAGTGCAGAAGTATCTACAGGTATCACATACCAGGCCAAATCCTTCTCACATTGCTCATATACATAGTTTAGTGCTACTAAACAGTTACATATGGTGGACAGGACTTGCTCTTCCTCCCCCTTCCATTTCCTCAAATTACATTATGAACCCGGGGATTCCTTGCTTTATGCTTTACTGAAGTAGAGAGTGATAGCAATGACAAAATGAGAAGGGAACGCTGCATGTTCATATTCTGCCCCACAGGTTTTCCCATGTGGCTTTGCTGCAAGGGTGATTTTTCCTTTGTTATTGTTCAGACTCCATTAAGGCAATCAGTACAGCCCACTTCCAAATGTTCGGAGTGTGATCTGAGACAACACTTGTGGCAGGGTAAGAGTGCTTCAGAATGCTCAGAAATGCACAGGGCTGATTAGCTGGTGAGGAGGTAATGATTTATAATTAAGATATGCTGAATGGATATGCACCATCTTTTAAGAGCTCACAGCTTGGCACAACCTACCAAGTGCCACCTTCCTGTCTGGTCAGATGCTTGTGTTGCAGGGCCTGGAACTGGAAGACGAATGTATGTCCAAAACCGCCATATGCTCTAACTTTCTCAACTTTGTTTCCACAAATGACAGGAAGGAAAAGTGAACATATGGCACAGCCCCCCATAAGCCTCATGGTCTGAGAGCTTCTTGGTACACATAGAAAGTATGACTGCTGTGTATACTGCCTACAAGGAGCTACTAACAACAGCTATATTTATTTGCTTTCTTTACAAAATAAAAAAGACTGAAAGCACCGGAAAATATCAGACTGAACAGACATTTGTGCTTGACTTCTCAAACTCCACTATTCAATGGTAAAGTGAACACTGTAATCAGGATGTCCATGCTAAATTCAAACAAAAAATTCTAGCTCAATAATAGTTAACAGCACATCTATAAAACCCATGCTTTTAATTAACACAGGTATCGAGGGAAAGTACAAACTCTGTGATAAGCCTTCACTGTGTCACAAAATGGGGGAGAAAACTACTCTGATATGAGAAGAGTTGGCCAAGTATGTAGCGATACATTTGATTTATTCATCCAAAGAATTAGAAATCTATTAGGGGCAGAAGACAATGGAATTACACAATAATATCCCTAATAATTCAATAATTATTAAAAGGTAGCATTGAACACATCTGTAATGAACACATTAATTACAGTAATATGGTATACTAACATTGTCTTTGTTCCTAATTTATGTGAAGCCATAATTTACTTTTAAAGCTAGCAACGGTGATAAATTTCTCTCAGTTTTAAACACTTATTCGACATTAATATTCACTGAAAGCACATGGTTTCCACTGAAACACTTTCTGATAACTAGCTGGTATATATCACAGATCACTAACACTTTATATTAAGTGGACATTAATTAATGCTAATTTACAATGGAATTCTTATGAAGTAACATATTATATCCACATGAATACCAAAAGAGTTCATCATGATTAATGTTATGACAAAAAAATGAAGAATCTTAATGATTTATCACTAATTAATAACAGATGTTGTCCAAAATACTTTTGTGTCTGAAACAGACCATTCAAGGGATCTCTGAAAAGGCAGTATCGTATGTAATATTTTTGTATATTGAATTTTATTTAAGAATAATATTAATCCAAAACAAGGAATGACTTGTTCACTTTTCAATTTGGAAGAAGAGAGGAGGAGAAAATGTAAGGGGAAAAGGGTCAACTGGACTTGTAGTGCAAGTCAACTGGACTAGTAGCAATTTTTTCCACACTGCAATCAGTTTTTAACTTTGTACTGTATTAGTATGAGACTGATTATAATTAGATGTTTGACACGTATTAAGAAAAATCTTATCTTCAAATGTGTAGATTGCTCCTACGTTATGTGTGTCCTAATGATTTTGGGTGCTCATAGCTGAGATTTGGAGCTCTCTCTCAGAATAATAAATATGCTAAGTATATTAAAAAACCCTTATTCTGCCATTTCTGCAATTGTGTTTAATTGCCAATAAGGCACTGAACAAATAGAGAATTAAATTAAAAGTTCAATAAACACTGATCGATATTCTTGTAAATACCAAGTCTATAAAATGATCTTCTCTTTAAATGTAGTTATTCTACAGGTACCGTGCAGATGATCTGCATTTGAAGTCAAAGGAATGTTTTAAAACCCAGTTAGAATTGCTTATTATAAAAACCTTAGGAACATTGTCAAAAAAGAAAGCCAGCCTTCTTTATTCCTAAGCAGTCGCTGTCCTCTAGTTTAGTATTAGCTCACAATCAGCTGAATAAAGAAGTCATCTTCTGTCTAACATGTAAATAAATCATCAGCTTCAGTTACTTTACCACTAGCTGTTTGTCATTCAGGAAAATAATGGTTAATCAATGACTAATCAATGAAGATGTGTAACGTATTAGTTTGCAGTCCTTCATCATCCTATTTTCTTCAATTGCCTGGGGGTTTGTGTTCAGTACTTACAGAATCGATTACAATTGAGAGTGATCATTCAGCTCATGTTGAGAGCTGTCAGCTGTGCTTTCTGCTATGAGTTTTACGCTCCTGTTTAATATGAGATGCTAATATTTAGCTGCATTTGACAAGCTGGCTACCATCATAGAAAATTTTATAAGAAGTGCTTAAGTAACTAATTGTAACACTACATGTCACTTGATGAAACTAAACTTTTCCTGACTTCACAATAATCATAAGCATTACTGGCTTGCTGTGGAAAATTAAAGGAAAATAGCTGTCTGCTTGAGTCTGATCATGCCTGCAGGGAAGGTCTAAGAAAGGCAACAGACAATGATGCCTTTGTGCATAACTGCAGGGGGAAAACAGATAATTCTGCAATTTTCATATAAACTGACATTCTTCACCATATGACATTCTTGTGTGTGTTCAATTTCCTACCAGAGCCACTAGAAAACTTAAACCTGAAGACTTTTGACATAAGACAACATAAAGGAGTAACAAAGGTTTTTATAACAAAAGTAATGTTTCATTGCTTGACAAGTCTGTTTTCTTTGAGGCAGATATAAGCTTGTCACTAGGATAAGGAGAAAAAAATTGCTGGTTGTTCTCCTTCCTTCCCCCCACCCCCACATTGTTATCAATGCAAGGGGTTATTCACTTTAATTATTGTTTTTGTAGTTTTCTTAGCAAATCCATGTCACTTATAGTCATAGAGTGTAATGGTGGAAACTAATAATCATTAATGTATTTCATTAAATATTTAGAGGTGAACAGTATTGATTAAAAGGAAGCATGTAATCTCTCATTTGTTGCAGTTTCAGTTCCAATACCACCCTCTTGTGGCTGAAGTGTTGAAGATACTTTTGTCTGAAATGAACTACATTTGTATGCACTACTTAGCTTACTCCCAATGCCTTTGCAGCCAATACTGACAAATGAAAAAGGATCTCCATCATCAAAAAAGGACCTTGGTGTCATTTGTTAGTTTAAAATTTTTAATATAATCCTATAATCAAGTATCATTTTGAATTTTAACAGTGATCTAAGAAGTAGTCTTAGGTGCACTGGGGCATGAATTGTGTGAAGTCTCTTTTCTCAATTGATTGGTGGAATTTAGTAATTAATTTTGGAATTTTAGAGGTATTTTAGGAAATAGATCAATGTTTTTAAATGGCTGTACTAGTGATGGAAAAGACTGTGAGAGCTTTCAGAAACCTGACACATATACCAATGAGCAAAAGGCATAGAGACACACTATTACCAAAGGGGTACTGAAAATGAAAACAACCCTCTATTTTTACATTGTGCATACGATCTGAAATTAAACCAAACAGCAAAATAAATAATATAATTTAAAACAACATATGAATTATTTAGAATGTATCTCAACTAACAGACAACCTTGTTTCAATGAAGAGTTTTATTTCCAATGGCATTTCATATTTTTACTTCTTCTGCACTGCAAATAAAATTGACCTTGTGCAAAGAATAGATACTCAAAACTTTTTATGTATACACATATAGACAGAGGGATATGAGCTTCTAGGTATTTAAGCTCTAAGTTATGGGGGAAATGTATGAAACCTACAAGCCATATATAGCAGAAGAAGCTATAGGAGTAACTTTAGGGCTAGCATATACCGTATTATTGTACACACCCAACATAAGGATGAACAGCAGTTAGTTGAAAGGCTCAAAACAGATTCAGAAAAAAACAGAACCTATAGACTTATGAGCAAGGGCATTCTCTTTACATTCAGAAGCAAAATAAATGGGAATACAGAAAGATAACTACATGACCCACAACTCCACTGCAGGTGGAAAAAAGCCACCACAATAGTCCCCAAAATCATTAGCCTCCATTTTGGATAAGTCCAAGTTTTTAACTACTTTCAGAGGACTTATCTAATATGTACACTGAATCCTGAAAAAAAATCCTTCCCCATGGTTCCAGATGGAGATAAGCATTTTCCCAATAATTTAAATAATTTAAAAAAACCTTTTTTTAAAATAGCCAAATCTACTCTTAAGGAAAGCCAAGTATCTCTTACAAGGTACCAGAAGATTCTTCCATCATCACAATGATAAATAAATGACTGCTCTGAAGCATAAAATCAAGCTATCTAGCCGTAGAAAACTGGATGCTTATTTTTTACTGAAAGTTCTTATTTTGCCCAGCTCACACAGATCATCCCAAAAGCATTAAAAACAAAAAAAATCTTTTCCTTCCCTGCCATGTAATGTTTGCTGTACTGCAGGGTATATATACTTCGTTGTGCTATGCAAGGTGAAGATGAAAAGAGTTATCCATTTAGATTGCATTTATAATCATAGGTGCTACATCTTGTCTGGCCAGTTCTATTTTTATCTACGAAGCACCTAAATGCCCCGTTAGTTAGGAACAAATGTACATAAATAATAGTAATAGGCAGAAAGTGGTGCTTCCTGAATTAATTTAAAAAATCCTCCAATTCATATCTTTAAAAATCTAACTATATTCCCAACGTTTCTTGAGATAGCCATTTCAAATGCATTTCGCTAGAGGAAGTTCCTGTTTTCTGGTACTTTAAAAACAAAACTGTTATTCTAAAATGTCCAAACCAGTCCTAGATAAACATAATGACAAGAGCAATTTTATCAAGACAACTGATAAAAGAAATGTCTTTTGAACTATAATACATATTTTCTGATAGAGGGATTTTTTTTAAATAAAAGATATAATCATTAAAACAATGATAAATGAAACATTCAGAAAGGTTATGACTTGACAAAGTAACATTTTTAAAACTTGGACACCAATCAAATTGATGTAAGTATCAGTGATGCAACACTTTCTGACACTAAAGTCTTTACCACTGTCTAAAATATATAGAATAGCCTATTGTGATTACTTAATGTCAGCTTTTGTTCATAAGCTCTTTCATAAAACAAAAACAGGGAAAATGATTTAAAGCAGTTCAATTTGTCTATTTACCTTAATCTTTAACTATTCCCATATGTCTTAGCTACATGATGTATGACTCTTCATAAACCAATTTTTCAAAAGTATACAAGACAGAAAAAAGTCAGGCTCCTAACCTTTTATGCACTGAACTTTCATAGACAGCTGGCAAAACAGAACACTTTTAGGCATGAGGAAAAGCTGAAAGGTTATTTTACTCTCTCTTGATTTTAGCAAAAGTTTGTGTCTGTTACGAGGTAGATGTTTGAAATATTTTCTCATAGCAAACAACCCCAAAAGAAAATTGTCTCTGTTTAAAATAGGAACATTGCTGAAAAGTGACGATCACCACTTTAAATAAAAAAATATTAGATTTCTGTGTGGAAAGTGTACTAACTAATTGAGTAACATTGTCTGAGAACTGGAAGGTACCATAGGAGAAATCCTGCAGCAAACACTGCACTAGGGGCAATCTCACTTTATAACGGTACATAGAATACAGGAACAGTGGCCATAAAATTGTATTTCCAAACATTTATAGTAGGACTCTTAAAATTTTCAGGCTTTAAGTATGATGCAATGCAGCCTACTGCTTTATTTTATTGTACTGAAACCATTATGGATAATTTTTAAAATGAAGCAAACACTGTGCTATACAATGAGGGGGAAAAGTCTTCTCACAGTAACTCCTGGTAGTCTGGCATGAAGCTGAATGTTTACAGTCAGTGGAAAGTTTTTAGCATGTTTAAGTAGAAACTGAGGTACAGGAATCTAGATCTGCTTCTGTTTGCAATGCAGAGTGCAGAGCAGGGTTATTCTGACATCTATTTCCCTCCTCTGAACAAGCAAAGAAAAAAATCCCTCTAACTTTAAAAGAAATATAAAAAATAAATCTGAAGTGTGTTTTCTGGTTTAGGTAATGTATGTAAATCTAATTCTATGTAGCAAAATACATTAATTAATATATCTTAAAGATAAATATAATCTACAAGTTTCAATAGAATTAAAAGGTATTTATTAATATAAGCATTTAAATATTTCGAATTCCAAAACCACATTTTGATATCAAAACAGTAGACCAAATAGTGAGCTTTATAATCTCGTAAAACACCAACTGACATCAAGAGGAATGTTACCTGAAGTAAAAGTGAGGAGACATACTTGCTGGTGTCAAAACACAGACTGAACATATATTCCAAGTAAGTATTTCATGACACAGAGAGAGAATTTTTCACTATTTGTTTTAGCAATGTACTTTCAAAAGACTCATTTATGGGGAAAAATGTGTACATTTATAAATACTGTAACTGTTTTCCTTTGTTACAAAATTTCCAGTTTTAGCAAAAGAAAAATAATAAGTTTGTAATGGGTATTTACAAGTATTATGATTGCTAGCATTAAAATGGCTGTTTTTAAAACTTCAAGTAAGCTTGAGAAACTGACTGTGGATCATGTATACAATGTAGGGTCAATGCTGTATTGAATTTCTAGACCATTTTCAAACTACCTTCTGGCAGTGGAAGCATTTTGACCACTGACACTCCCTGTGGGTATATCTGACTATCCTGGTACAATGCACCATTCCCTATTATTGAATCTACAACAAACTGCTGTAGGTTATTCATTGATTGAGTGTTTAAGTGTATTCTTTAGGAGCAAATAGAGAATGAATTCTGTAAACAATCCCATAAAATAAAATAAAAAGCAGCAGAACTCCTCACTCAGAAATGGCTTTCAACTGAAGCACTTAATTATTTGTAGTCTTTGATTATGTTGTGTCACTTTAAATAAAGATACATAGGAATTTTCCTCTTACTTTCACAGAAGATACCAAGCTAGAACGTGAAGTTGCACATTTTATCTGAAAGAAAAATTAAGTCATCACCAGCCAATATGACTACTCAGAGACAT
Source organism: Gavialis gangeticus (assembly GCF_001723915.1). Lineage (NCBI taxonomy): Eukaryota > Metazoa > Chordata > Crocodylia > Gavialidae > Gavialis > Gavialis gangeticus. The sequence goes on from NW_017729031.1 coordinate 47,614,313, forward strand.
AAGGTTTAAGCACATCTGCTATCTTTTATGCTAACATCTTTATCTAGATCAATTACAATATGCACTATCACTGTTAAATAACCAATATAGATGCAGGCTGCAGCTCTATAATATTCCTAATGGAGGTTAGAACAGATATTAAGAGCTACATTTTCATAAGCTCAGGCAGTAATTGTGTGTATGCCAGTGCACATCTTCAGTCATGTAGTATTTCAATAATATTCACAAATGTTTCCTTTTCCACTTTAACCAATGCAAAACCCATAAAAAATCTGTCTATGTGAGAGCTCTAAGTACATTCACACAGTTTGTCTGCCAGTACATATGCGCCAGGCACTAGCTGTAAATAACAGTTCATATACTAGCAGGGAACTGTAAAGCAAACCAAACACACTAATATTAAGCATTTGAAATGTCTGTCTCTTATTTATTAATGCAAAAATATATTTTTCATGACCTGAAAAATATGTGCAAGTGGTATGGTGTCAACACAGGAAAACTGTACTTGCATATACTTCAACATAGTGCTATCGTTTAACGGAAAGCTTGCTTAATTTTCTCTCGCATATAGGGAAAGCTAAATAATTGACAGGAATTTTCTGAAATTACAGAAAAATATACATAATATGGAAAATATAACTGTTATCTTTACTATTTACTCTCATACCAGCTGAAAAGTAAGCTCCACATAATCTGTATTACAGAACGCTTAACACCAATCAAGCTGGGGCCCTTCCTCTGCTAAGTGCTGTCCAAACATGTAGAAAATGACACTTCCTGCCCCAGAAAGATTACAGATTAAAATGAGCACTCCAAAAAACCCAATACTGCAAATATCTAGTGTACCTTAATCCAGTGTTGCTGTTGGAAGCAAAGCCTCTGGTTCCATTACAGAAAGGAGATAGTTCCAAGGAACTGAGGAAGAAGAATCCACGCCCATGCTGGGGGCATCTACACATGAAATTAATGCGATGCAATAAACTCCAGTGCATATTGCAGGGAGTTTATTGCTCTTGGGTGCCCTGTTTATACCTGCACCTGGGACCGCAGCATGTTGAGCTGGGTTGGAGTAGCCCCAGCTGACATGGGGCTTAGGGGTCAGCCTGCCAATCTGGGGCTGCTCTGACCCATCTCAACATGCTGCCAAGGGGCTGGCTGGAGCACAAGGGTGCTCTAGTTTGGGGCTAGCCACCAGGCAACCCCAGCACTGAAGCATCCTTGTTCCCCAGCCAGCCCTGTCAGCATTTACAGGCGCGTTGCTGCACATTAAAGAATGCCACCATAGGATATTATTTGTGTTCACAAGTACTAATTTACAGTGGAGTTAATTAGTTTATTGGGCCACTTGTACACATGACAAAAATTGCCTGTTTTTGTAGTTTGTCGCACTTTACATGTACGGGGGAGGTTGCAATTTAAAATAAGTTTGTTACGTTGCAAACTAAACCACATCCACATGTAGTTTAGTCTGAAATGTACCTATTTGTACAGTTTCAGTCTTTAATCTGACAGCTTGCCCCCCAGTCTCAGGAGAGGTGGACTGAACACAGGAGTGGCAAGGGGTCCCATCTTTTTTTTTTTTTTTTTGCA
>NW_017729031.1:47616047-47630740 GCF_001723915.1 Gavialis gangeticus
TTTTTTTTTTTTTTTTGCAGAGCCTGCCCACCTCTCCTATGGCTGGAGGGCAAGCTGCCAGCAGGCCAAGTGGCCCCTGACCTGAGCAGGGTCCTGGTCCTTCCTTCCATGGTGGTGGTGTCTCATGGACCACCTGGGTGCGCTGCTAGCAGGCTGGGGGCTGCCCCTAATCAGACGTGCCTAATCCAATGCTTCCCTGAACACATCCAGGGATCCAGTGCACCATGCACTGTCCCCAACACCTCCAGTCACAAGCACACCCAGCCACCCTCCTGCCGCTTCCCCCTTCCCAGGTGGTCCCAAGTGGCAAGGACAGAGCATGGGGCACTGCTCCCTGGGCATGCTCAGGAAGAGTTGGATCCAGCAGGTTCCGCCTCTGTGCTGAAACAGCATCTGGCCCACTAGCAGCCCGCTCAAGTGGCCCTGGGGGCACCACTATTATGGAAGAAAGGGCCAAGTGCCCCACAGCTCAGGGGCAGCTCACCGTCCCTTTCCGCCCCGCCCCGCCCCGCCACAGGCAGGCTCCAAAAAAGGATCAGGTCCCTCACTGTTTTTTTTTTTTTTCTGGCAAAGCCTGCCCACACAAGCTGCCCTCTGTGTTGAAAAGTACAGCTAGCAAAGTATGTAGGGTGCTAAGGGCACATTTAAGGAAGCTGAGGAAGAGGAAGAGCTTGCAGGCCTATGAACTGCATACCTAGTTGTATTCAAAATCCAGTAAAGTCAGTGTAGTGGGCTACAAATAATTCTAAAAACAACTTTTTTTTGTGGATAGTAAGGTAGTGTGAATATAGTACAAGCTACTATTTTGGGCTCTAAAATGGTGGAACCAGGCCACAGATGGATGTAGATGGATTAAGACAGCTAATTCCAAAAATGTGATCCTCAAAACCCTACCTAAGCCTTTAGTTATTTAAACTCTGCTAAGTTTTACCCAGTCTAGTTCCTAAAGTTCTGCTTCGGAGTAAGCATAGAAGTGTCTCCAATTTGTCACTGATGAGCAGCGTGACAGTTATATCATCTACAAGACCTAATGGGAAACTGTTCTGTGAACTGGATGATGTGTTTCACATGAGACAGTCATTAGTTAAAAATACATAACAATTTTTGGAGCAGGAACCAAACCCTGTGTCCCTTCCCTTCACCCCCCATACCAGCTGAGTGCCTTCCCTCCCTCTGGCTCAATAAATCTTAAATTATTTTGTGCAAAGTAGAAAAACTTTAAGTGAGGAGGTTGAGCATGGCACTACCTCAGAACAGCATGGTGGGAAAAGCACTCTATTGGGAAATGAGAGATGAGGGTTTGAACCTACTGAAGAGAGTAAGAATTGAATGTGAGACTGGATGTGGGACACATCCTGGATAACAACTAAATCTACTCAGATAGTGTATAGCGGGAAGGGAACCTCATTTTCTAGTGATTATTTAACAGAAAGGGTTGAACTCTTCTCCATTTTTAAAGCAAGGAATTAAATAATTAACTCCAATAGACAATTCAGGGCTGAATCTCAAAATAAGGAAGGTGTCTGAGCCTCAGAAATGAGCAGGCCTTAGGACACATCCCATTCATCACTGTTCCTTATTGACTCTGCATGTACAGTGCTAGCTATTGTAAATCCCATTCTGAGGCTCCCAACTTTCTTCTGCAGGGAGTCAAGGCACCTAACCTGGAGCTGTGGATTTCAGTCTGGGGGCTTTCAACTAAAAGTTAAGGATTGCAATGCTCAGCATTAAAATACTTAAGTCTCTTCCACTAGGTCCACTTCACCTCCTCAGTGGGTGCATCAACACAAGATGCTTAATGCTCAGTAGCCTAATAACACAGTGCAGTAGTAGGCTGAGCAAAAACTGTGCTAATATGCTACTGCACATGAGTAGTATTAGGCTACTATGCAGTAAGCATCACTAAAAAAACAATGCACTGACACTACTATAGAGTGAATGTAGTTACTGCGCATTTAGTACTTCATTAATGAAGTGAGTACTAAACTAAATGCACAGTGACTACTGTGCATTAATGAATGTGTAGACGCACCCACTGGGCATGTCTACACATGATGCTATGTCACCGTAACAACAAGCTACAGCGACATAGCATCCACAAGTGTCTATACATGACCAGCAGATACTTTGCCATAGCAGCACAGCCCTCTCATTATAGCGCACCACTCCGGGGAAGTAGGTTCTAAAAATAACCGTGCACCAAAAGGAAATACTAAAGCACAGCACAAGAACAATGTTGTCATAGGGCAACGTGTAGAAACACCCAGTATGTCCCAAGAAGGACTCTCTTGACCACACCCCATCCACCTGTTCCCACTTGCATGCCCCAAACCCAGAAATGTGATAGAGGAGCAAGCAAAGAGCAGTTTCACTATCTTTAGCATGCCTGAGACCAGCTGTGGGGGACATTCACAGGGTACCTTCACCACTGCACTTCTGGGTTTGATGCTTGCAAAAAGAAACAGGTGGATCTAGCTTCACTAGGGAAAATCCCTCTGTAAGAACATCTGTTCTTCCACCCAGTAGCTTCTACTAGCACCTCTGTACTGTAGTGTTAGTTGAGGTCCATATACTGATTCCACTAGATTTTGGGCACATCTAGGTATGCAATTCATTCACCTTCAGGCTCTTCCTACCCCCTGCCTCTTAAATGTGCCCTCAGCTCCCAACATATATTGCTTAAGAACTCTGCCTTTCAGGACAGAGTGAGAGGGAGAGGCATACCCCTTTGTGGATTGAACTCTAAATTACAGTTGCCCAATATTACCTTTAGGCATTTAAACCAGCATTTACTATTGGCAGCCAAATGCATATTTTAAAGGCTTACACACTTCTGTCTGTGTCTGTGCTAAGATGGATGCAGATAATTACCCCATTCTTTTTGCTGTAATATGAGTATTCAATGGCTTGTTAGATAAAAAAAATCCATTATGTGAAATATTCATTTTGAGGGAGACATCAGGACCGCTTGCTATGATGTTCCCATTTTTCCAGCTTAAGCTCTGTCATTACTTGTGTCATAAAGCCTTGCTTTCAGGAGTTTACAATTTGGACATTACATTCTTTGCTCCAAAATGAAATGTGTTTAAAAAAGGTCTGCCTTGCAGAAGTACCATATTCATTTGATACCTCTGTTTTTTTTCTAATGTTTGGACAATTTAATGGGTTTCTTTTACATCAAAAGACTGCTGAACCTACCACGGAGAGAAAGTGCAAATCTGGCAGGGACAAGTGCTTGTTATTAAGGTCTCTATAGTAAGAACTCACAAGTCAGAACGTGACAAGTTTAAGGCAGCACATACAACTTTAACTCCATCTCCTGATTTGTATGCATTTCAGTTCAGTTCAAAGTATTTCCCAAATGCTAAAATGTTTCTTCCAGTGACTATAGATACACATGGAGCATCTTGTTTTGTCCATGCCAAAAATATCCATATAAAGCCATTACTATGCAAGTATACACTAAAGAGCATACTATTTTTAAGTGTGTGTGCTCAGGATGGAAAAAAGTCCATTCACTTACCGGAAGCATACAAGCATCAAAACTTCCTGTAAATAATCAATGGTGGTTGAGGACACAACACTATCACTACTATATTATTAGACATCTCTATGGCACCATTAACATCTGCTAGGAGCCTTAGTTACGAAGAAGACAATTACAGTTAGTATGCAGCTAACCAGAGTACAGTAAAGCTACAAAGTAGGTAGTGAGCATGAAAAATGCTGTGCACATAAGTGGTTTATGTATTTAACTCATATGTAGAAAATGCAAATTTATTACAATGTAAACAATAGGTACCAAATTGGAACAGGCATTGTTTTACACAATTAAATATACTTTTTGAGTATGCACATAAATGGAGTAAAGCATCACAGATTTGTAAGGATGTGTTGTATGGCTAACCCACCAATATCCAAAGTTAGTTTCACTTCAGAGTTTGCTGCCTCAAACCCTTTGTTTCACATACAGGAGCCTGCCCTGCTGAGGGAAAAGGAAATTATGACATGGTGAACAGATAAGGTGTCCTGCAAGTGTCTCCAGAGAAGTAGATTTTTTATGTTTGTGTAGGAGAACAGTACCAGGTTACCAGGGGCTGCCCTCTCTTCAGCAGCCCCCAGATATCCTGGGCAAGAAAGCTTATGTGCAATAGAGCAGCCTGACCTAACAATTTCTAGGTAAAGCCATTAAAGCCAGTCGGGAATGATTTGTGTGTTGATTTCTGCCTCCTCCACAGCTGAATGAAACTCCATGTTCCTCCTCCCTGCATGATCTCAGGACTACAGAGGCTTGGGAGTCCTGCTTTTGCATGAGGATGGGGAAGCACTCTGTCTGGAGGGCTCCCTCAGTGGATAATATAGGCAGAATAAAGCTAAAACTTTACAGCGACATTTATTGTCAGAGAGGTCTCAGACAGACTTTTGACATTCGTGTGAATACATATTTGCACAATAGTCTGAGAAGCCTCCAAAACAGGGCTGCTAAGATCTATTGAGCGAATAACACAGGATTTTTAAACAGTTAGAAACTTGTCTATATCTGATGGACTTTACATACATTACAGGTAAGTGGGAGAAAACTCATTTGTTAAATATATAAGAATGTTCTATACCTCAAAAGCAGCTTTAAAACTGATTTATCCAAGAGCCTGGGGCGGCCTCTGAACAGATTCCATGATTAATGTGAACAGGAGCCAAGAAGAAAACTTCAGGAACCTTGTGCTAAACTTACAATACAAAGAAACAAACCCAATTTGAAATGGAGAATCACAAACAGGTATTTTCCATCATAAATTTCCTGCTTCTGTATGCACTGAGACAAAATTCATTAAGCTTAATCACAATTATGTGCCTCTGACTGCACTGGGAGCAGGATTTGGCCACAGTTAATAGGAAATACATGGACTGAAGTCAAGCCAGTCAAATAAAATGTGTGCGTGCCTTCAAGGTAGTTGTTAGGCACCTTTGGACAAATTCTGTTCTACTAATTAGGTGCATTAGTGTGATTCTATGCCATGCTGCTTGAGTCACTGAAAAACAGGGAATGCAATAGGTGGGTGGGTCCTCCTCCTCTTCCCTGCCTTTTTGTGACTCTGTCTTAAGGGTAAAATCAAATGCAGGAGGGTCCAAGATTTCTAGTAGATATTCCATAAATTAAGTCCCACATTCTCCTTAAAGTCCTTCCTGATCCCTTTCATCTGCCCAATCTAATGTTCTGCTTTCTGCTCCCTGTATCATCTGCCAGCATACTACCTGCCCCTCCTCAGTCTGCTGCATGCCACACAAGTGCAATGGGTTGGCCACCTCTAGTTTAATGGATTTGCAAGACTCGAGATGGCTATAGTAAAATTGTACTGAGGTGCCTAATAGATGGATAAGAACCTTACTTACCCTTGGTGCCCTCAGCAGAGTCTGAATCCAGAATTAAGTGGATCTGTGAAGACCACATACTGGTCTTTCATCCAGAGGAAAGATGATCCGTGAAGACCACATACCGAGGGGAGTTGCAAGGTCTAGCCAATAGGACATGCTAAGCATAAATGCAAGTCTGAACTTTCACTCATTTCTGGAGGTTAAACTTCTGATTCAGAGCTGCAGACAGGTGTCTTCATCCATTCAGGAGTCAGAGCTCTCTCCGTAACAGAAACTGTTCTTTCAAATAACTGAGCAAGCTTATTCTTTTATTTTCAAATGCCAGAGGAGGAGATCAGGGCACCTACCATGATATAATAATGAACACTCATCCCAGAAGTAGAAGGGAATAGGGTTGTGGGCCCTCATCAGCTTGAGACATTTCAAGCCACTTACCTCCACTGAGAGTGCCCTAAACACCGGAGTATAAAGTAGGCTAGGCCAGGCCGGACAGTCTTCACACCTCCTGTTGAAGCTGGACCACTGTACAGAAAGATGAAGGATTCACAAGACTAGAAAAAATGGCATAAGAGGGGGCATGAACCTTTAGCCTAGTGGTTAGCGCACTCAGCCAGGAAGGAGCAGGCCAGGGTTTTGGTTTGTCCTGCTATCACTGTTATGCATTTTACATTATAATTTACTGAGTGAAAATCAGAAAACATTCTTGAAGCAAAGATCAGAACCCAGGATTTCCCCCCTCCTACTGAGGGAGCAATTAAGTCTGCAGCCCCATTCCCCAGGTACTTCAATGGGGAAGTGGTTACTGGGCACAGTTATTTTAACTGCAGTTTTGGACTTAGGCACCCAAAGTTTACCTCAATCCTGTCCTAGACACCTACCTTCTTCTTTAGATAAAATCAAGAGTCATTATGCTGTAGAAACTATAAGGGGAATAGCAATAATGACCTCGCATTGAGATGGAGCCAATGATTATTTTTCATATTTAGAGGGCAGTGATTATAGAATTTAGGGTCTCTGAGCAGAGCAGTAATTTTAAGATGGATGGTAGGAGGTTGCTCCCTTTTTCTCTCTTGCATCAAAGAGAGGCCCTCTGGTCTGAGGAGCTGGACTCCTAATTATATCAGATCATTAAGCCTTACTTTGTCGCTTACAGATGGGAAGGCTGTGTTCCTTACCTAAATGGGAAACTAGTTGACTAGAGATGTATTATTAGTCCTACTAATATAGTTCAGAGAATTTTTCTGGTGCTATGAAGACTTCTGAAAACTCGTCTGAATGCTGATAGACGGGAATGTATGAGTGATTCTCTTTGACAAGCCAACCTATGATTTTTTTCTTTGCTTTTGGGTGGGGTCTATGCTTCCAACTGTTATGTAAGAAAATAATGAGTGAAAAAACCTAGTCTTGTATGCTATAAATTTGAGGAACAAGATAAATGGTACTTAAATTATATTACTATTTGCATTTTTAAGGGCATTTGCCATGGACCCGGGCCGTAAAAACAAAGATTAAATGCCATCGCCACCCAAAAGAGCTTACTATCTAACTATACAGTAGAGCCAACAAAGGAGACAGTCAGGTAGAACACCACAAGGAGAAAATATTGGTCAGCATAACAGAGAGAACTGTTGTCATGTGGTTTGTAGCATTGGAGGAGACTTTTAAAGAGAAAATTGAAGGAGGAAAATTAAGTGCCATTTCAGATGTTTATAGGAAGTGCCTACAGTTGAAATATGAGGGTAGCATATAAGACTTCCCATTCCCCTTCTATGGAAAATGGCAGTCATTAAGATTTAGGGTATAACTACACTGCAGTCAAAGTGTAGGCCAAACTGTGTACATGTAGCTGAACTAGCTTCAAATGAGATAGTTCAGGTACCAACAACAGTACAGCCACAGCAGCATGGACCTCAGCAGAGGCTAATTTACCCTGCTGAAAAGCACTTCTGTGCCTGCAGTATAGGTATATTCTCAGATATAAAGGGATGCATCTGTTGAGCTCAGCATAAATCTGATTATTGCAGCTGTAATCATATATCTTGTATCAGATGCTGAGCAGCAGAAATCAAGTTCATTAAAATTCTGCTGTTCATAGGCAGTATTTGCACCAAGTCTTTGGATAAACATAAATTAGAAATCAAAATCGAGATCCTGAGCCATTACCTGGCTGTGTAGTTTGTGTGTTTCCACTAGATCAACTCAAATAAATATCAGCTACAAAGAGTATAACAACAATACTTCCATCTTAGATGGGATTAATTCTCAGTACATCTCAAGGTCCTTGACAAAGGAGATCAAATGGGGAAACAACCATAACAAAGTCCCCAGGAGATTTAGCATGCTACCTGAAAATGTAACTCAGGTCCCCTGATTCTTGGTCCACTGATCTGTCCACTAGGCTGAACAGCTTGAAAGAATAAGGCAGCTTGTAAAGTATACACAACATAGTGAGCTATGCATATAGAGCTATCTCCATTACATTTTTCAAGAACTCTGCATTTAATACAACCAGGGTCAGACAATTTGTCCTAGTTCCAGCCTCTGTCAGCCAAACAAGCGGCCCAAAGAAACTAAAATCTGTCTACAATTGCCATTTTAGCTAAGTACAAAGAGTCAAAAAATCAGAGACTGAATCAATTCAGTCTTTGCAGGTTAGTTTAGAGGTAAAACTGGGAAACAACCGGACACACACTTCCTTTTGATTCATGAAATGCAGTCACATGCCTGCAGTGGTTCAGGCTAGCAGCTAGGAGGCGCTAGAGCAGGGGTCGCTGGCACATGGCCAGCATGAGCTGTGCGTTCACTTCTCCTTTCTGCTGCCCCCAAAGGCTCTGGGATTTGCAGTCCAGAAACATAGCAGGAGGGCTCTGAAGGGTGGCTCATCTGTTCCTCTTCCTGCTTCAAGTGCCTCTGGGATTCATAGTCCACAATTGCAGCCAGCAGTAACTTTGAGTAAGTTTAGCAGGGCAGGGCACCTCTGGCCTGGGGGTGGGGTGGGGAAAGGGGGTTTAAAACCCCTCCCTGGCCCCAAACCCCACCCAGGGTTTGCCAGGCGGGGTGGGGCTCCCTCCCACCCCCTCCAAACCCTTCTCTGCTAGAGCGGACAGCACAGCCCAGCCCAGGGCTGAGAAGCATGCTCGAATGCTGGGGGACTCTGATTTAACTTAAACCAGTAATGTTTACATTTTTTTCACCGAGAAGAAATTCTCTAGGACATGAATAGGGAGCCAGTCCCTACCTAATCTATCTCCCCACTTCAGCACAGGGCTGGCAGAAAGGTCCCACTGCAAATTCATGCATTGTATTTGATCCGTTAGGATTCAGAAAAAGTCATTCAATCTGTCACATCAAACATGGGGACTTTGAGCCTGGCATCTTGAGAACCAGGCTGCTACTACTGCTTAACAACTCCTAGCCCACACACCCATGCTGAGTGGATCTCAGTGCAGGAGAAAAATCTTGCCCTTACCCTGGTTATCAGAACTATACTGCTCTTCTTAACAAGCAGCCTTGCCCAAACTTTCCAACATGCTCAGGGAGTCTCAGTGTTGTTAGGAATACAGAGGCCAGGTGATCAACAGTGCTGATTCTTGTATTCCCAGAAAGCAAAAAACAGAACTTATAGTGTATTCTACTGTAGGTGTGCAAAATGCCTGGTACTGACACCCAGGCACTTATTATTATTGTGGACAACAGAGGTGCACATGGATACAGTTTTGAGTTACACTTTGTATACACAATATAGTCCATTTCCCCAAATAGATTGTTTAAACCAGGGGCATCAAACTCAAGGTTTCTGTGGGCCAGATGAGCAATGTGAGACCAGTCCCTGGGATGGATGATGGTGCAGGGCTTTGCAGGCTGGGTTGAACTCACAGACCTCCATCATATGCTGGATCCAGTACTCATGGTGCCGGTTCCAGGCAGTTTGAGGCAAGCTCCATGTATGTCTCACATCCCAGGCCTGGCATGCAGGGTCGGTGTGCAGGTCAACTTGAAACCCAGGGCCACTACAGAGGCTAGATGATGGGGCTCCACAGGCCATATCTTTGATACATTAGTTTAAACTATACTCAATTTCTACTTAAGATACAGGATTGTTATTCTTAATATCAACACAACAGCAATGACAGCATTTGATCTCCTCAGTGTAGTTTTTAATGTGTTCTGTTAAACTCAGCCATTCAAAATACAGCCAGTGAAATAAAACTCTGATGACTCTTAAAGAATTTAAGATTAATGCAGGAGGAAATTACCTTGCCTAGTCATGCCTACTTTTATTAGTAGCCTGCAGTTGTGTTTCATTTGGGAAGTGGTGAAAGTCTGATTTGAAAGCCAAGAAGGCAACTTTTTGCATTTTGTGTTTAATTATTGAATACAAAATAGTGCTAAAGCTGCATTTCCAAAGATTATGTTACTGTTCTCTGCAGCAAATGCAGGGACAAGACTTCATTGACAGGCGTGAGAAAAATAACTATATTTCTTTTCCGTGATCATGCTTGTATAGTTCGTGATAGCTCAATTTTAGTTTGTAGGTGTTTTTAAACTGACACATTTATTAAATCACTATATCTGGATTTGTATGCAAATCCAATGTATAGGACTCTGCTGTTTCTTTCTATACAACTTTTTGGTATAATAGGTTTCAAAACTTTCAGTCGGTTTCCTCAGTTAGACTGGGGGTTGGCAGCTTACTGGATCTGGCCCACAGAATCACAGGGCTTTGCCTCTGTCTGAGCTGGGACTGAGCAGCGAGGAGCTGCAGTGGAGCTTGAAGCTGTGTCCTCACTGCTGCTATCACTTCTCTCTGCCCCCTCTCTCCCTGCACAAAGCTGTGGCATAGGTGCAGCTTCCAGTTAGTGGGGATCTGAAAGCTGTGCCCCCACTGCTGTCATTTCTCCCCACCCCTACTTTCTCCTCCCCAAAGCTATGGTGCGAGTGCAGCTTCCAGCCAGAGGGGACCTGTGCTAGAGCTGGACTAAGTGGGGGATGCAGGGTGGGGAGAAGTGGGAGCAGTGTGGAGGCAGTTTCCAGCTGTCCAGCCTAGACACAGGTCCTCTCCAGCTGGAAGCTGCACTGGCACCACAGCTGTGGAGTAGGAGGCGGGAAGAAGCAGCAGTGGGCACAGCTCCCAGCTGCATGGCTCTGGTGGGGCTACAGGGAGAACACCCATAATGCTGCCATACCACCAAAAGCCACCTGACCCGCACCAGCCTGGAGCTGAATGGTTCTGGCCTGGGGCTTGAAAAAGGTTGCTAGCCACTGAATTATATACCATACATATCACAAAGTTGATATTACATTTCTTTAGTGTTCTGTATTTTTTATTTGTTGTTGTGAGGTACGGGTTTGAGCACAGAGCATGGTACAAGTTTCAGCTTAAAGTGAAGTTAGTTTTATTTATAAGGCTCTGGTGTACAGGGAATTCATTAGCAAAAAGGCAAAACAAACTAGACCAACTAGGTTAGAGAGTCCTAAAACATTTATCAAGTTCTTTAGATGAACCACGCTCCCTGAGGAACTTGGGAACATATAGCATTGACTTTCCTAGCTTCCGTACTCATGACAACCATAGAGTTACATTCTCATATAGTTATTCAGCGCCTTCCTATTAATTACCTATGTACTTCATATTATTTATCTTAAAAATTAAACCATGATTTGGAACTCATTCCAGCTTACTTACACCTACTGTACAAATGCAAAGCTGAATTGGATGAAACAAAGCTCTAACTCCACCCTACAGGTATTGGTTACCCCTCTGGAAAATATCAGGATGCAGACACACTGTATAGCTATTAGGGCTGGATAAGACTGGTGAACAAATTCCATGAATGGTGAACAGTGGTTAACACAATGTTTCTGCTGAGTAAGAGAAGACAAGAGCTAAATTATAATGGAGCATTGGTGCTTTGGGATTACTCTTGGTCAGGGTTCATACTATCCAGGGGAGTGGGGTTAGGCTCTGATTGAGCAATACTGCCAGTTTCTAGAAAATCAAAACCAATTCTGTGCTGCTGATATTAAATGTGGGCCCTGTATCTGGCTGTGATTTTTTTATGCTTATTCCAAGCAATGATGACACAATAATATGCTTTCATATAAAAGTTAGAAGACTGGTGGAACAACATAGACTGTGAAAGAGCATACTTTGCAAGTGTGATAAAAACATGCAGCAAATGAATGTCAAAGAACTGTGGAGTTATCTATGAAATAACAACTAGGCAAAGGGAAAATGAAAGCATATTTATTCTTCCACCTATCAGGGGATCCAAAAAGGCAGAGGACCTCACATGAAATGTTTATGGGTGAAGCTTGACTTAATGGTGCAGGTAAGTCAAAAAGGAATCAAAGTGGAAAGATGACTGCTTCTCAGAGACAGATACTCTTGGGACAGGCATGTGTGGGAATAAACTTGTAAATGGGTGAAAAGCAGGCCAGTTCAGTTTCAGTTGCTTTGAATATGTTGCGTCAAAGCTGTTTTACAATGGAAAAATTGAGTTTAACTAAAATTTCCTTTTTATTAAAAATTTCTTCCCCTCTGCTCCAACTCTATGGAATTTTTTAGGAAGGTCAGATACTTGAAAAAATAAAAAAAATCAGTTTAGGAATATTCTACTGTGCTTGATGCAAATTGTACTTTGGCTGCCTCCGGCTCCATTCTTTTCTATATGCTGGACTCCCCAGAGGACTATATCCTCCTTGATACGCCTTAGTGACTCAACAAGGAGAGATACTGATGCCCTGTAAGAAACTGGTGCAGTGGGCTCCCTACCCAGTTGGAAGGGAACAAGGACCTGAAATACAAGTTCTATGAGGATCTACTTTTAAAAAAATCCACAAATAATTTGTCTTAAATATTTTCACAGTTAAAATAATGACAATTTCCCTGTTCCACAACTACACTGGAGGATCTGCTTTTCTTGAAAAGCGGGGACTCAGTGCCTGCCTTAGCAATCCACATTCTTAAACCTCTAATGCTTGTTTTTTCCCCTTTGCATGTGCACCCTTTAATTACCATTCTTATATGCCCACAAAGATTCATTTGAAGGTATCCCAGAGACACGTTTACAACTTTACTTCCTTGTTGAAAAATAAAACAGGGAAAGCAAACAAACAAAACAATGGTACCACAAATCTAGGACCTCTAAACAAGAGCTCTCTTTAAAGTCTATTTCTGGCTAAGTCTTTCTTTTTCTTTTTTTCCTCAGGTCAGGCCATGGCAAAAGAAAAAAGGTAAAAAGGAACTTTAAGAAGGGCTTGCTGGCCTAGAAAAGGACTAGGCAAACACAGAAATAGCTGCCAGGAAAAGTTTGCCCTTAGAATTACCTCTTGGATAGAAGGGAATCAGAGTGTGAACTGCCCCTGGACCACTAGAGAGAGCCTCTTCTGCTCAAGTGATGACATACACAGGGAGGATAGAAGCATGAAACCCTTAGCCTGTGATGTAGATAAACAGAAGACTTCACTTTCAAGAATTTTTCATTACTGACATCCAGACACATGCATTTAAATTTCAAAGAATGTTTGTAGGAGGTTCAGAGTCCTTGGAGGGTGCAGAGGAGAGGAGACAGATTTAAGGTGATAGGGAGAATAGGTTACAAGCGGATCTAAGAAAGGAACACTAATAAAGTATCTATCCTTTGAATATATGAACAACAATCTCCTTAGCTTTATGCAATTCCTTTACTCATAAAGGCTTTGAGAGTATATTGTAAACTAATACTCACTTATAAACTATTTGGGGCAGGGACAATCTTTTTATTCTGTGTTTGTACAATGCCTAGCATGATAGGATCTTGCTCTGTGACTGGTGGTGTAGTCACTACTGCTATACAAGTAATAATAAACACATTGTGCTACATTTCCTATTGAAATGCAGCTCTCTCTGGTGTAAGACAACAAATATCTTCATAGCTGTGGGTGACACCCTGAAGTATTTTTGTATAGGAAGTGAAGAATATATTTTCCATGTGAAACCGCAGAGAGATTTTTACGAAGGCAGAATGTAATTACCAAAGCTGGAATTTGGCCAGGTCATTGGTGTTAACATTCTTCCTCTTGCAAATAAGGGCCATGAAGTCTTTAATGACCACAGGTGGTCAGGACCTTGAATTTACATCTCATCTAAAAGACCTGAAGTGTGCTACACTACTATGTACGAAAAAAAGAAGTCCTGATCTGTCAAAGGGGTAATTCTTCTAGTTAAACTTAATGTCAGGAAAGACTGAAAGAGCCAACACAAGCTGATCTGGGAACCAGCCAGGGGAGAACACAAAAGACATCCTCAAAATTAATTTAGAAGGTTCTGGCACTGCTCTTTCTGCCCTTGGAGCAGCCAGAAAGATGGGTAAATAAAAATTAAATAATAGAATTTTACCTCCGTGCTACAGATTTTTGTATGCTATTCACAGCTCACTTTCTTTGCTCAGATGAGGTTCTCAGAACCCAAATAATTTTTCAGTCCCAGAAAAGTGGCGCGGCAGAGAGGGAGAGAATGGTGTCTGCCAAGAAACACACCAGTGGAGCATGCATTATGAAAGGGGAAAAGGAAGGTAGGCGATGGTACCAGTGGTAATTTATTTTTATATGCAGAGCTACATACTCACACTCAGGTAGAGGCGACAGGAGAGGAGGGAGCTGTGGGATTTTCAGTTGCTTTACTCAACAATCACAAGAACGTGTAACTGAGCATGACACATCATTGCAGTGCCCAATCAGCCTAAGAGCAATAAAAAGATCCAGCCCACTAGTCCAGGTGCAGAAGTCTCAGGAAGAAAAAACATGGATTAACCCCTAGAAATAAGATTTCAGAATGCAACAAAGATTGATCCCTGAACTAATCATTGTCCTGAATTACTTTTCCTCCTCCCTGAGAGATGTATCCAGGTTTTCCAGTGTTCCAGCCCATGCTTTTTGTTTTTGCTTTTCCCCTACTGTGGACCCCCTACTGCCCTCTCTCCCTAACAGTAGCCAAATTTCATGGAAGGTCCTTGCAGCCCCATGAACTGGCTGATAGCTAAGGCCAAGAGCTCTAAAGGGCTTTAAATAATACCTATAGTTAAGGGATATGAACAGTTTTAGAGTTTTAGGAGAATGTAATAATTTGCTTTCTCCACCAGGCTGGAAGAAGAAAACATTTGAGACCATCATTGATAGGTGCAAAACATCCTTGAGAGGGTCCAAAGGAAGGCCACTCATATGGTTAAGGGCCTGCAGGTAAGGTCCTACAAGGAGAGATTGAGAGATCTGGACCTCTTCAGCCTCTGCAAAAAAAGGCTGAAAGGTGATTTTGTGGCCATTTATAAATTCATTGGGGA
>NW_017729031.1:47631055-47631813 GCF_001723915.1 Gavialis gangeticus
AATAGGAGATACTTTATTTACCACAGAACCTCTTGGGGTAACTAGAAACAATGGCCATAAACTGACAGACAGCAGATTTAGATTAGACACCAGGAAGAACTTCTTTATGGTAAAGGTTACCAGAATCTGGAATGGGCTTCCAAGGGAGGAAGCCCATTCCCATACCTTGGAGGTTTTTAAGAGGAGACTGGACAAGAACCTGGCTAGAGTCATCTGACCCCAGTGGCCTTTCCTGCCCAGGGCAGGGAGCCAAACTCAGTGATCTACTGAGCTCCCTTCTGACCCTAAAAATCTAATACATCTATGAAATCATTGATAGGTGCAAGCCACCAGTTGCTTTGCTATGTGTTCTGCTGCCCTATCTGTGCTTTCCTTATATTACTGCAAGCAACAGCAAGCAAGCTGAACACCTGCTGCTTGCCACAACATATATATACATTGTTCTAATGCATGTTACTGGCCTTTTTAGACTCAAGGTACCCCTCAGAAAATGCCATTTCTTAGATTTCACTGTTTGGGTTTTTTTACTGGAAAAATGATACAGCAATTCTTCTGTTGCAAAGAACTTGGAAAGAGCACAACAGGTCAGAATGTTTTTGACACTATGGATTCCTATTTGAAATCTCTGCGTTTATCTTGTGAATCATGTGCCAGTGCCTGCACACCTAACTGCTAATATTGTACATTGTCCTTGTTGAGAATCACTGTTCTAAGGAATAATTGGAAATCAGAACCCAAGTGAACAGGATTTGAAGACA
>NW_017729031.1:47636813-47640499 GCF_001723915.1 Gavialis gangeticus
CATCTCCATTTGAGGGGGCCCCTAAGGGACCATGCCTAGGGGCCCACACCCGAGGGGGCCCCTCCATCCCTAGCTAAGCTTTGTGGGTGGGTTTGTTTAGTATTCTTTCTTGCAAAAAATGCTGGCTGCACACTAGCACTGGTGGAGAATTCGACCTCCCTCCATCTGATAACAACCCACCCTCCAACTTTCCAGTAATGCCATGACCCCATAAAAGTCATGTGTTCATCAGTAACAGGAAGGGCTAGTGACCAGGAGGGGCCAGTAACCAGGCTGGCTGGCTGCCTCCCTCCCTCTCACCCTCCCACCATAAAGCCCTCCATCCATCCATCCATATCATATCAAGGGATTACTCAAGGGACCTTGGGAGCATATTGTGAATTGGTGTTTTATACTATTGTATTGTATTTGCTTGCAATGGCTGTACTGTAAAAAAAAAATGTATTCACCAATTGACTACCAATGGCATTGTTAAGTAAAAAAAAAGGTCTATACTGTTTTAGCTTTATTGTGATTTCTTAATCAAATTGATTGCAATTCAATTTATTGTGAAAAAATAAAGATGAGGAACAAAACATTCTTATTTATATTTGCTCCCGATTGATTTCAGAGCACGGACCTGGGAGCGAGGGAGCGGTTTGCAGCTGGCCAGGGATGGGAGTGCAGTAGCTTTGCAGGCTGAACACAAAGCTGGTCAGGTTCCATATTTCAGATTGATTAGCCTCCCCTCCAGGTACCTCAATAATATGTCTGGAGATAGCCATCTGCTGCGTAACACTGCTGGCCTCTCTATAGGGAGCAGAGAGCTTTCTGAAACCCTGGCCTTGGCTAATAAGCAGCTCCCTGCTTAGCTGAGACCCATCTGATGAGGACATGCCAATACTTAGTGTAGGAGAAGGAAGTTCTCCCTAAATGATTCTTTCTTTGAATACACTTGATTCTGCAGAGACCTAAAAGGTAGCTGAAGAGATTACCCAGGGCTATCTTGGGAGTGCTACTCCTTGTTTCCCCTCTCACCTACTCCCTGTCCTGTGAGAAGGCTGAGAGAAGAGATATGGCAAAGGAGAACAAAGCAATCCTGAACAAAATCCAATGAGCTCTCTCGGGGGGGTAGGGGAGTGGGTTGCAGCTGACTGAGAGGGGAGGGTGGTCTGCAAACCCAGCTCCAAAAAGGCGCTGCATGCAGGATTTTGTAAAGAAAACATTGCATTGCAAAGAAAGCATATAAAAAACAATCATTTTTGCATTGCACCTCCCATAACAGTACAGCCTGCAAAGAAAAAAACTCAGGAAAAAAAAGAAGAAATTGTTTTGGAGCTGCGGCAGCAAGCATTAACCCCAACCCCCCACCCCACTCAGTAGCCATGCATATGAAATGCATAGTAAGTCTTTAATGAGTTATAAAAGTCTTTAAAGACTTGCTAAAGGACCTGGGAGGTCCATACATGGGGAAGTTTTTCAGATTGCCTGCTTGCCACTGGGGGTGGGAGTAGTTGTTTAGTCTTTTTTCTTACAAGACACGCTGGCTGCACTGCACCCTAGCTAGCACTTAACAAGCATTCAACCTCCCTCCCTCTGATAACAGTCTACCCTGCAACTCTTTCCAGTAATGCCAGGACTCCATAACCCCACCACCACCACCACCAAGCACAGCATCCCCACGCTGAGGCGGGCACAGTCTCCGAAAAGAAACCCATCCAGCCACCCACCCCAAAGAAAACATGACATATATATAGCAAAAATAAAACATTTTACTAAAAATGCTGCAACTATAACAATAACTGCATACAACTTAACAATATAAAATATATTAAAATGTAAAAAAATATTTAAAAAATCTGAAGGTATCTTCACTCTACTCCTCTTCACTATCTTCACTCCATTCTCCTTGTCACTGGGCTGTGGGCTGGTTGCCGTCCCCAATGAGTTCTGCCCACAAAAGTTTTCTGCAAAGAGAGGGGAAAAGGAAGAAGAGGAAGAGAGGGGGGTTTGTCGCACAGTCAAAAAAAAATGGACTTTTCCCCCCCCCACACAGCCCCCCACCCCCGCATGGTCGGTGGGATATATTACCTAAATATCACCTGGGATGCTGTATATCATGGGCATCAGGCCTGGCAGGCAGCGTTCTGCCCCTGGATTTTTGGTTGTAGATCTGAAATGGAATGTGATGAAATTCAGGAGGTGTGCAACATTAAAAGTAGACATGTAACCACTCAGTTTCAAACTACTTGCAAAAAACTTACTATTATGGTGATGCTGCAGCTGTTGTCAGGAGCTATGTCCACTGCAGTGGCAGCACACAGTGGAGGTGGAGGGTATATGGGGGGCAGGAGGACAGGAGGGTACATGGGTGGGGGGGAGGACATACACTATAGGTGGCAGGGGGACAGAAGAATTAAGAGGGGGTAGAAAATTAAGAGAGATTATTTGTCCCCCCCATTTTAAAATAATAATTGGTCTAGCAGACCCATCCCAACCTGCACTGTGTGCTGTGAGGGAGGAGTGAAGGAGGGTAAAAACACACGAGCACCTACTGGAACACAGTGCCACCTTGTGGCAAAGGGGATTAGTTAGAAGTCATTGGAGTCTCTGGCTGTTTGCATAAACAAATCCACAGTTGTAGCGGTGTAACTGGAGAGTGTCGCAAATTAACACATCCCCGAGTAGTGTTAGTTTAAGGCACTAAATGGACTTTGGAGCAGCAGGAAATCCCAGGTTATGCAAACACAATCGTAATTGCATCAACATAAATGGGAAATATTGTTTAGTCTACACATGCCCACAGGGAGAATCCCAGGTAGTGAAACAACTAAGAGGTGGCAATTAGGTGAACAACTGGATTGGGAGACTATTTTAGTTTGAGAGAGGATGAGAGAATGGAGTACAGACCAGTGATACCTTTTTCAAAGTAAGCAGTCTCTGCATTGTTAGGCTGGATTGTTAGATCTTAAGTATGCTCTTTAAAACAATGGTGTCTTGAGCGTGTTACATTTGTATGAAGTATGGAGGGTCAAGCAAGATACAAAAAGCCACAGAACCCTGTACCACCGACATATTCAGAAAGAGTGAATGTACATGTGAAGGGTAATTCATAAGCATTACGAAAATCAAAACTTCAACCCACACAATTCCACAGACTCTTCTGATGTCCTGTAGCACTTAGATACCAACAACTTTTAGATTTCATAGACATTCGGGCTGGAAGGGACATTGGAAGATCATCAAGTCCAGCCCCCAACCCAAAGGGCCAGAAGTCAGCTGGGGCCATAGGATTCCAGCAAGATAAGTATCCAATTTGTTCTTGAAGGTGTTCAATGCAGGTGCTTGAACCACCTCTGTTGGCAGACTGTTCCAGACCTTGGGGCTTGGACAGGAAAGAAACTCTTCCTTATGTCCAGCCTGAAACGGTCTCGCAGGAGTTTATGACCATTCGACCTCATCATCCCTTGGGGTGCTCTGGTGAAGAAACATTCCCCCAGATCCTGGTGGTCACCCCTGATAAACTTATAGGTGGCCATCAGATCATCCCTGAGCCTGCGCTTTTCCAGGCTAAAGAGCCCCATGGCTCTCAGCCTGGTGTCATAAGGTCTGTTTTCCTGACCTCTGATCATGTGCGTGGCTCTTCTCTGGACTCTCTCAAGCTTCTCCACATCCTTTTTGAATTGTGGAGCCCAAAACTGGATGCA
>NW_017729031.1:47641498-47641856 GCF_001723915.1 Gavialis gangeticus
GGCCAGTCCATTAAGGATGGCCTCTTTAATAAACTTTTCTAAGATCTTCCCCAGGATAGAGGTCAGGCTGATGGGCCTATAGTTAGTCAGATCCACTTTCCTCCCTTTCTTGAAGATAGGCACCACATTGGCCTTCTTCCAGTCTTCGGGCACTACACCAGAGTGCCAGGAGTTTTTAAAGATCCGTGCCAGGGGCTGGGCTATGATGCTCGCCAGCTCCTTGAGTACCCTGGGGTACAGATTGTGAGGGCTGGCTGACTTGAAGATATCCAGCTTTTCAAGATGTTCCTTCACAAGGTCAGCATTTAGGGAGGACAAGGGATCTCCCTCACCTGGACCTCCCTGTCCCGTAGCGGGC
>NW_017729031.1:47641867-47644204 GCF_001723915.1 Gavialis gangeticus
GGGATCTTCTCCACAATGTCCCGGATGCGGGCCCCTGGGAAGAAGCAGACTTCCCGGGCTAAGGAGTTGGAGTGGCAGATTGGCCCCTCAGTCGCCCGCAGGATGGAGTCTTCCACAACAAACACCTTACGTCTTGTCTTGGGGAGAGTGGGGACGGTAGCTGCAGGTGAGCCTGTGTTGCCTGTGGGAGGTGGCAACTCAGCAGGCTCTGCTGGAGCTGCAAGAGGTGCGTACCTGAATATTAAAAAATATTCAAGGGACCATTTTAAAATCAGATGGGATGTTCTTCCACAACTCCCATCTTTCTCCTCCTCTTGAGATGCTTTCCTGAGTAGAAAGTCATAGATGTTCATAATTGACAGGATCTACTAGGCAACTCGGGACGATTTCCTAGGGTACACATTCTCGAGAATTTTCAGCAGCTTGGTTTTAAATACAACAACATCACTTCACCAGATCCCTTTGGAAAACTATTACACAGAAGAACTGTTTCCACAGTCTGCCCAAACTTTTTATTTATTTTTTTTTTAAACTTTCAACCATTCTGTGCCATCCCAAAGAATTCACCTTCCTATTTTTATCCTTGCACCTTTCATTACTTGTAAATCCTTGCCAGGTCAAACCTGAGTTGTCACATAGCCAAACTATATGCATTTACAATACACCTTCATTTGGATTTCATAAATAGTGTTCCAGTTACCCAGCTTTGCTAGTTGATTTTTTTTCTTCTTCTTCTTTTTGAACTCCTTCTAGTTTGTCAATATTTGTAGCCAGGATTGAATGGTAGAAACTAAGCTTTTCTTAAGTTGTCAATCATTCCAAGTGGTTAAGGCCTCCCTCAGAGTCTCATTGGGTGTTTATACATGTGCTTCAGGAGTGTGTGTGGGTGGGGGGAAGGGTGCTTTAATTAGAGCGACTCTGAGAGCTGCTTTAATTAAAGTGCCCAGAGCATCACATGTATTCCCATGCTGAAAAATGGTAGTGGGGGTACTTTAACTAAAGCTCATTGAACAAGCTTTAGTTAAAACACCCCCACCACCATTTTTCACTGCATGGACACTGATACACATGATGCTGGAGTCTGCTGGAACGTAGTTATTACCATGCTCCAGCAGACTTAATTAATCAAGTCTTCTCTGACACATAATTACAGCCCATCAGAGCAGCCTCACTGCACATGTATATGTGCCCATTTATTTTTTTCCAGTAGGCAGAAAAAATTATTATTGGGACAGGTATTTCTTGAATGCAACTGTGCTTCTTAACGCTAACCCATCCCCCCCCAAAAGTGTCATTCAAAACAATGGGAGACTTTGCTTGAATTTTTAACCTCTTTTCAGCCAACAGCATACCCAAAACCTCCTGGTTTTGCATCAGGTTCACACTACCATTTCTTGTCCAGCTGTCTGTCAGGCTTCCTTGATAAGTTCTACAGGATTCTGTCCTGTTTCTCCTGCTTCTTTCTCTCTCTCTCTCATCTTGAAGTGCTTACACGCACACGACACTGTTCCCAAATCAATACCTTGTGTCTACATTTGTTATCAGAACCTGAAAAGCCCCTTGGACCATTCTGCATAACCTGTGGCCAGGATTATGTCATCTAGTACTTAGTCATTGGCATTCTGTTGTTTCACTAAACAGAGGGGTAGCTATAAGGCCCAATAGGGCCACAGTGAAATCAGTGCCAAGCCTACAACAGAATGTTTATCAATATCCAGCTTGAGGAAACTTGCTCTGCAGTTTCCCTTCCTATATAGCTAAGCATTTCTAAGGTGCCCATGACTGTGATATAAGCCTCTGCTTAAAACTCCTCTCTGTACTCTAAAAAAAGTTACACACCGCACTAAGCAGGAAACAGCTGAAAACAGTGGACAAAAAAAAAAATCACACGGCAGGACACAGTCATGACATCAAAGGAGCAACAATTTTGTCACCAGCCAAATTAACAGAGGCAGCAAGGAAGCCACACCAAGGAGAGATGGTATTTAACATAAATTTCAGATTTTGAAAAATATTAGGGGAAAGTTCAAAACAAGGACAGTGTGAATAAAAACAAATTGAAAGAAATGCTTCAAGAGAGAAAACAGGAGTAACATAGTTAAGGGAAGGGAAACAGTGAAGGAAAAATTAAAAACAAAGCCTAACTAAAATCACAGCAGTAGCAAGAGAGTTCTGATTGTTGCTAACATAGCCACAAGTTATGCTCATTGTACTTGTGCTAGCATTGTTGGTACTGCCACAGCAATGTGATGGCTTTCTTTCTCGACAGTCTGAATTGGAGCTTCATTCATGTCCTTTGGCTCCCTATACTTCCTCTGTTTCTCTGCACTAATGGGG
>NW_017729031.1:47649204-47650061 GCF_001723915.1 Gavialis gangeticus
CATTGTACTTGTGCTAGCATTGTTGGTACTGCCACAGCAATGTGATGGCTTTCTTTCTCGACAGTCTGAATTGGAGCTTCATTCATGTCCTTTGGCTCCCTATACTTCCTCTGTTTCTCTGCACTAATGGGGGAGGGCAAAATTTTTATTTTAAGAAAATGTAATAATGTTTAAAAAAAATCCTAGAATCTCCTACTTTAACAGGTGCACATGGTGCCATGGTAACAGCAGTTGCAAACCTGCCCTTCCAATAATTGACTGGAAGTTTTAGTAATATACTAAATAGGTTCATGGGCTAACATCTGATGACATTTCAGCATCACTGTGTCTCCAGGAAGACCAAAACAAGTATGAAATTTAGCTGAAACTCAGTCTAGAGCTATCTGGTGCAATATTTTTTAGCTTGCCAGAGATGAGGACTGGAGTTGCACCCTTATTTGTAACAAGAGTTCTGAAGCTGGCTGTGTGTCTGGACTTCCATCATCATCTGTGTGCCCATCTGCATTTAGCTAAGAAACCTGAAACATTTATTTTTAAATACTTGTCACCCCAAAACAATACTCCTAACGGGTTTTCCATGTACAGCCTACACTTTAACATCAGACCCAGGACAGGACTTAGTTCTGGATGCTGCAGCAGACATGACACCAGTACTCTAGGAACCATGAGAGCTGGTTTTTCCGGAGAATTTAGGGTGTTGATTTTGCCTTGTGTCAGTTCTATGTCATTTGAACACACTTGAGAGAGCATCCATGGACCTTGTTACATCTTACAGTGAGAGCCGCACAAATGTCGACCGGTGTTAGTGTTAGCTCAAGTTTGGACCAGTCACAGGCTTAAGTCAGCAGGGGCCCAGA
>NW_017729031.1:47655061-47658565 GCF_001723915.1 Gavialis gangeticus
CCCACCCATCCTGGGATTCCCCTCCACCCCCAGGGCTTCCTGCCCCCTCCCTCCCCCATTTACTTGTGGTTGCACATGCTGCCTGTCTCAGGGCAGCAGGCAAGAAACAGGCAACCTAACTGCCTGGCCAGTGTTGCCATGCTGCTTCTCTTCTCTGTGATAGGCCCACTGAGTGAGCAGCAGTGGCAGCAGCAGCTGGGCAGACAAGTTAACCCTACCCTGAGTGCTCCCCTGCAACAGACAGTGCAGGCAACCACAAGTAAGGGGGGCAGCAAAGGGGATCATGATCAGGGATTTGGGGTGCTGGAGAAAGCAGGGGGGCAGTGGGCCTTATCTAGGCCAGCTGGGCTGGATGGGGTGTTTATACTAAGGTGTAGCCTACAGAATAGCTACACTTCAGTATAACATGAGCTAGGTAATACAGATCAGAAATAATCCTGCCCTGGAGTGGCGCAACTTAAAGCCACATAACAAGTACATGAAACTAGTTTCATGTGTTAATGTGCAGACAATCCAGGAGTTAAGAGCTCCAGGAGCTACCCAAAATTACTGTGTAACAAGGCCCTATGATATAATGCCCTACTACCATGGTTGAGATCAGTTAAAAGGTCTGCATTAGAACCCCAGTAAAATAGCAGGAGGAATTTTTCAACTTGGCAGCAAGCTTTTTATGATCCCAAATACCATGAAGTTGTTGATCTTTAAAGCATGATTCATATCCTATTTATTCATCTAGGCTTTGGCAGTGATATGCACCTGAAAGATGGACTAAAGTTTATGTTGGGGTGGAGCATGACTGTGCTTGATTTTTTACTGTATTGTTTATTGCTGGCATGTGAGCAAGGAAGAACTGTTGTGTTTCTTTCTATTTGATTGAATTTTTAATTTTGGCAAAGGTGCCTGAAGTCAAGGACTGCATAGCTCTCTAGATAATTCATCAGTGCCACATAACACTTGCCCTTTGCAACTGCAAACCTGTCTCCATCTACACATTTTACCTAAACTCTCACTGAGTGCAGGAAGAAGTCGATCAGTTCCTGAAGTAATGATTATAAAGAATGCATGGACTATCTGCGACCCGATAGGGAATAGTCTCTTCTTTTTTATGTAACTTTCATTAGTGCTATTAAGTTTGGACAGAGAGAAGCTTTCTAAGTATAGAGCCAGAAAAGATGAGAAATGTGTGAATGGCCTGAGAGAAGTTGTAGCCCCAATCCATAGTAATTATTCATCCTCAAAAGGTCAAAGCACCAAGAAAGAGGTGGCACCTGGAGGTGGAATAAGACTGCATGATTTAAAGATGGTTACATAATTCCTGAGCAGAGCAGTGAAGCCCAACTAATAGTTAATTAATGATTAAAGAATATGGGCCATTCAATAGCACATCAAAATGTTGCACTTTCAAGAGGTTGCTTAATGGTGTAATTGCCCCCACATTCTGGATCTTAACACCTTAGCTATAGTGATTCTTTAAACAATTTTTTTCCATCTATCTAGGCTATCATCTGGAGACATCACTGACACCTTTCAATGCCATTTCTCAGATACCTGGACTCTGTAGAATTATCTAAGTTGAAAACATCAGTCTAAGGCGTTGTACTAATGCAAGGAATGCACAAGACTTGGAGAACTCTAGATCCAATTTCTCCGTAAGCGCCACTGTTCTTAAGAGAAAACTAAGGTAGCAGACTTGGTAATTTTGATTTTATTTCACAAAAATAGCCAATTCAAACAGTCAAAAGTAGCCTCAAGCAAAAATATGTAAAACATAGTCCTACCTAGTCTTCCCTATACTTTGGTTAACAGGATAACAAGGGTCCTTTTCTGTTGCTAAGGCAATGTGCTCTGATTGTTCAGTCCTCATATTTCTTGTGTGTTGCATCTTGTTCGTTTTTTAAAATAAGGCTTAAATCATTTGGCAGCTCTGCTATTTATCAAACAAGTCTTACCAAGCAAGATAAAAATAATTAATAGAAATGTCAGCTTCTACTCCAAAATATGGCAGTCCTATAAAACATATATTTTTTGCTTGTTTCTGCACTTACACAAATTTTTCAATATGGGGAATCTCTAACCAAATGATGAATTTTCAAACTGCAGCTCATCTTCTGCATATAATCCCAGCGCGCTCTCATACTGTTCTAGAGCAAGACCACCCACTTAACACTATCTGGGTGTGTCTACATGTTCGTTAATGTACTTTTGGTAATGCACATTAAATTTAGTACCTCCAGGTGCCTGTACACAAGAGCAGAAGCTACTCCAATGCCCTGTAATTACAGCATCAGAACAGACTAGATTACGCGAGTCTGCTGGAACATAACAATTGCCACATTCCAGCAGCTTCCCACATCATGTGCATCAGCATCCCCATGCTTCAAGATGGTGGCAGGGGAGAATTACTCCCAGTAATTGATTAATAAAATTTAAATGAGCTTTAGTGCCCCAGCTGCCATGTTGAAGTGCAGGGATGCTGATACACAAGATGCTGCAGGAATCTAATTAAAACGCCACCCCTCCACCCCTGGAGAATGTGTAGAAGTGCCCTCCATTGTGAGGTACTAGAAATAGGTGCATTAATGTATTTTAATGTGCATTACCAAAAGTACACAATTTTTTGTGATGCTTTAATACACATTAAAAATAGGCTAATGTGCAGTAAAGCACATGTGTAAGCCCTCTGTGTAAGAGCTATGCAAGTCTGCAGCCACTTAATACTGGCTACACAGCTGTAAGCCCTTTCTTCATGATCTAGTCCAGTTTCTCAACCTGTGGTATGCGTACCCCTGGGGGTACGTGAGACAAGCAGGGGGTACACGGGTACCCCAGCACTCTCTCTCTGTCTCCCTCTTTTCCTCTCAACACTATGCCAAAAAATTGGTGCTGTGTGCATTGCGTGGCACTTTAAATTCCCCAGTAATAATTTGGTGTTCAGCCCTCCTAGCTTTGGCCAACATCACCTCTAGCCCAGGTACATACTTCAGTTGTGCACCCCTGGTGTAAAAGATGGCAACCCTGACCACACCAGATCAGACATCTGTCATATCACGGCCTTATATACACAGCCCTTCTTCCAACATATGGCACACATTAGTC
The DNA here is from genome assembly GCF_001723915.1 of Gavialis gangeticus. Classification (NCBI taxonomy): domain Eukaryota; kingdom Metazoa; phylum Chordata; order Crocodylia; family Gavialidae; genus Gavialis; species Gavialis gangeticus. The sequence goes on from NW_017729031.1 coordinate 47,658,158, forward strand.
TGTAAATATAAAATACCCTAGAAAATTGAGTGTTCGGGTACTTGTTAAATTTTTCAGAAGTTAGGGGGTATTTCCTACTTAAAAGGCTGAGAAACACTGATCTAGTCCACCAAGGCCTCTTTCTGGACTTTCGGAAGCCCTTCGATACTGTCTCTCACCCCATTCTCATTAAAAAACTGGGGGACTGTGGTGTCAACACCTACACAGTCAAATGAGTCGTCAGCTGGCTGGAGGGCCGCACCCAGAGTGGTGGTGGATAGGTCATTTTCGACTTGGAGGGACGTGGGCAGTGGGGTTCCGCAGGGCTCGGTCCTCGGGCCCGCACTGTTCAACATCTTCATCAGTGACTTGGACGAGGGGGTAAAAAGCACCCTGTTCAAATTTCCTGATGACACCAAGATTTGGGGG
>NW_017729031.1:47663565-47673130 GCF_001723915.1 Gavialis gangeticus
GAGGAATAGGCTACAATCGGACCTAGACAGGTTACAGGGGTGGGCGGATGAGAATAGGCTGGAATTCAACACTGACAAGTGCAAGGTGATGCATCAGGGGAGGAAGAACCAGCAGCATACTTACAGGCTGGGGAACTCCCTTCTCATCAATGCAGAGGCAGAAAAGGATCTTGGAGTCATCACTGATGCCAAGATGAACATGGGCTGGCAGTGTGAGGACGCAGTCAGGAAGGCCATCCACACCTTGTCATGCATCTACAGATGAATCTCAAGCAGGTCGAAGGAGGTGATACTCCCCCTCTATGGGGCACTGGTCAGGCCGCAGTTGGAGTACTGCATCCAGTTCTGGGCACCACACTGCAGGAGGGATGTGGACAACGTGGAGAGGGTCCAGAGGAGGACCACTCGCATGATCAGGGGGAAGCAGGGCAGGCCCTATAAGGAGAGGCTACAGGACCTGAACCTGCTCATCCTCCACAAGAGAAGGCGGAGGGGGGATCTAGTGGCCTGTTACAAACTAGTCAGATGGGACCAGCAGGCATTGGGGGAGTCCCTGTTTCCCCGAGCACTACCAAGAGTGACTAGAAATAATGGTCACAAGCTGGCAGAGGGTAAATTCAGATTAGACATCAGGAGGTGCTACTTCACTGTCAGGGCAGCTAGAATCTGGAACCAACTTCCAAGCGAAGTGGTGCTGGCTCCTGCCCTGGGGGTCTTTAAGACAAGGCTTGACAATCACCTTGCTGGGGTCATTGGACCCCAGTACTCTTTCCTGCCATGGCAGAGAGTTGGACTTGATGATCTGCTCAGGTCCCTTCCGACCCTACTAAACTATGAAACTATAAGATAAAGGGAGGCCTCTTCAGGAGCTGAAAGCTGGCAGGTGCTACAATCTGAAAAGGATGAAGATTTGGAGTGGGGAGTCAAAGGATGACACAATACAATTTTTCAGAAATACAACAGAAAAGAGGCTACTGTAACCAGGACACAAGTAAGGGTAATGATTGTGGACTAGACTGGCCCCTGAACTACTGATAGAAATGAATAAAAATGAGTTATTGAGCCTTGCAACTTAAATGCTTCCAATCATTATTAGATCTTGAAACCAGGTGTTACCGTAACAGATTATACATTTTTAAACTCTAGATCTAGTCGTTATATACATTGGCTGAGATTGTATCTTCACCATAGACTATAGGTAGAAAGTTGTACTTTTATTTTCAAAAAGGTAATTTAAGCATATAAACAAAGCCTGGCATTTATTTAACTGTAAATTTAGATTTAGAAAAAAGAAATACAATATTATGTTGGCGCTGAATTTGGTAAGTAAGCAAGCTAATCATTGTATTATTTTTAATTTCTAATGAAAGTGAATGGCTAATTTCTGTCTAAGTACTGTGCAAGCATGAGATAAGAAGAACATTGGTCTCACTCCAGTCTGAGCTGAAGTATACTTGCTTTCCAAACCTTAGCCTGTTCACTAAAAGCTGCCAGTTTCACCGAGCTCTTTACTGGTTTTCAATACATCTAGAAACACAGACAATGCCACCAAATTCAGTTAACCACCTGAGATATCAGTAAGATCTGAACCCAGCTCTCCAGAGATGAAAGGGAAGTGTATCAAACCTATCATGATACCTAGCCCTCAGCATATTACAATATTAATTAGTCACTTTCCTTATTATTCTGTCAATATATGCTAGATTGAAACAAATTAGATTCTTGGCACATATTTCACACACTGGATCAAGTCTTGCAAGGGTCTTTTATTATTTATAAGATCATGTGCTGTCTTCCTGCTGAAAATGAGATGGTCTGCATGAGAAAAAAGGTAAAAGAAATGCAGAGAAATGAAAATCAGATATTCCCTAATGATATTTAAAAATAGAAATTTTGCTACTGTTACATACAGCATGTTCCATCTTTTGAGATTTAATGGCTCTCTTGTGGTTTAATGGAGAATTACTTTCAGTAATTGATTATTAAAATTTAAAATTGCTAACCATCTTCATTATTAGATGAGCGAACATGTTATCCTTGTAATTAAAAAAAGCCTAAGATTCACTTTCATCCTGTTGACAGAATGGGCAAGAAGGCTCAGCACTCCAGCTTGATGGTTTCAGGCTTCTTGTTTGACAAAAATAGCCAGCAAGTTATTTGATGATGGAAATGCAGAACATCCACTGAGACTGTGCAAAAAATAATGAACAAAAGATAAAATAATAATAAAAAGCCTCACAAGCTAATTAAAGTTTTCAGGCCCAACTATTGTATGCAGCATTTATCAGCTATTTCATTGTACTTCACTCAGTTTTAAAAAATGCAGTTATTTTTCTTGCTAGAAAATATATTCTGCAGTACATCATATGTTTCTCTGGATGCACAGGTATGTTTTCTCTTTAGAAAATGAAGTTAGGATCTGGCAAGTGAAGTAATATAGTATGATATTTGGGAAGGATCTGAAAGCTACTTTTTTCCTGTTTAAGGAATTTATCATTGGCAGAAGGGAAAGGTTTGAATGAGATGGTGTCCTCCAGTTGTCCCATACGTAGTAGAAAATGAGAACTGCCATTTTAAGATTCCTTGCCAATATAACCATTGTTTTGAAAAGCTGCAGAAGTAAGAGCGGGCATGTACAAAAAAAGTATTTTTGGCCTTAATGTTGAAACTACCCAGCATTTGAGACAGCCAAATGGACCACCTATTAAAACTATGGGAAAGACGACAAAACAATGGATTAAGATGAAATAGAGGCCAAGTTTGGTCATAAAATGTTCTGCAAATGTGAAAGGTATAATATGACCCAGGGAGTGGGGCAAGGTCTTGCTCCAATCACAGTGCTCTCCGTGGAGCTAGTCAAAATGCTATTTGCTACTGGGGAACAGAATTATGCAAAATTTTTACAAGTCTTGCAGTTCCCAGTTGTTCCACTGGTTTGTAGAAGATCCATAAAGAAATCAAACTAAAGTGTGAGCCCTCAACTGATAAGACGAAGCCAAAGTCTACTCTAACTAGAGCAAAGCAGGGAAATAAACAGTCTTCTAGGCATTTTCAGACATCCCAAACTTCCTTGTTTCTTCTTCAATTTTATCTGTTACTTAAAATAATCATAACAATGAAAGCCCAACAAGGTACTCTTGTGGCTGGTAGGTGCCACATGTGTCATACAAAGGAGAATAAGAAATTCAGTTAAACTGTCCTAACACCTAAAAGAACAGAGACCAGGTCCAGAAGATGGAAATTAGATGCATCAAGAGAGACCCCAAATTCTGCCTATGCAATCAGGGACCTTCACTCATTGAATTGATCGACTGCTTCTCTATGGCCAACTGTGTAGGCACCAGATCAGTTTCCAAAATAAATGGCCATGGTGGCAATAGCCATACTGATGGCTGTAGCTCAGAATAGTACAGCACATCTTATTATATCAGGTTAAAAGGTCATACTGAGCATGTTTACATGTGTGACTTAAAGTGTGCTTTCACTAATGCGCATTAAAATAGGTTAATGCAACTTTTTTTCTAGTACCTCACAGTGGAGGTACTAAATTTAATGTGCATTAGCAAAACCACACTAATGAACATGTAGATGTACCCACCGTATTCAAACCATAGCATTTCCTCATATGCTATTATAGCCCTTTAGATCACTAAATAAGGTAGTTTTTACTTTTTAACTCAAGAGTTTTCACTTTTGAAGGGCTTACTTTCTACATTCATTTTAGTTACAGAAAGAATATACTCGACCTTTACTTTTGATCATGGTTTGTATCAAGGAGTGCCTTAATTCTACAAAAGATTTTATTGCAAATACCATAGGGAAACATTCATTTAAAAAAAAAAAATACTCTGTCTCTTGGAATTAGTTTGAAAGCATTCCTTCTATATTGTAAACTTGCAAAGCTAATTTGGGGTTACCATTCAAGTCAAGAATGACCATTTAAAACTTAACACAAGGGCATCAATTAGAAAGGACAACTAATAAAATTATAAAAATTATTATTTGGGAAGGGGCAAAATAACATCTGGAACTAGTACCAAATTTTAGCAGCTGGGTATTGAACTACAGACCATAGCTTCACCTTGTTATCTATGGCTTATTTCATTTTGCCTTTAAACATGTTGTATTTATCCATTTCTAATATTTGTAACAAATGTTTTTCCTTAGATACAATTCAAAAACAGATAACTTTATAATCTTCATATAAAATGGAAAATAACTTCAAGGGAAATATAATCCCTTATAACTAGATTAATTTTTTCAATGTCATAATAAGATGATTCACTACTCTTTTGTTCCATTGAAAGTTTATCAATGTGATTTTTCTGAGATTGCTTCAATTTTAATAAGAAAAGTATGTTTGAAATCTTAAATCCATATTTTATAAACCCTTTCCATTATAATTATTTCATTACAAAGACCGGACTGTTTGGGTAAGAGGTGTACTTAACCTGGAATAAATTCCCAGCCATTTAGGACAGTTATGGAACGATCAGCAGCACACTAACATAAGAAGCATTCTTTCTTCAACTAACCTGGTTTTTGCGATATAATATGAATACAAATTCATGGAATTTATTCCTCAGTAACAAATAGTTCAGCAAATTCCAACACCTTTTTTGTGCTAAAAAAAATGCAATATTCTTTAGCACAGAAAACTGAGTCAGGCACATTACTTGCATTTTTCTACTGGCATATTTTCTTCAGGATCCTCATCAGAACCTGCAATGCAATCAACTACATTATTCACGGTTAAAACATAGAATTTGCCATCAGGTACCTGAGCTACCACATATTCTTATTTTATTAGGATAGGAAATAATTGTGTAGTACCTAAAAAGAAATATTGACATTTTAATGTCAGCATCAACCACCATTATTTATGTGGATTGTGTGGATAAACTCCCTCTCTCTCACCCCAACTGTGTGTACATTCCCCAAAATGAAGCCAATTTTTATTTGTAATCCATTCTTACCCATATAAACCTCCTGCTTTCTTCCATTCCACTCTAGTACAAAGATGATTCTTTTCACTTTCCTCTAGAGTCTAATAATGCTATTTTCTCTATTTTGTGCATCATCACGAGTAGAAGCCATTTCCATTCAAGGGAATGGCAATTTTTGAATAATTAGCATCAGGCATCAAGGCATTAACATGTCATTCACTGGTAACACCATGGGACAGAATGCCAATAATACTTTCTAAATATGCTATGGAGGGAATGCCCAGATTCTTAATAGATATGCCTTGATACATTATGCATAAGATAACATCCGTTTTTCTGTATATAAATAGTGCCAAAAAAGGGAGGGGATTAAGAAAGGAGGAAAACAGAAAGTGCATTAACCTTAAAGTTGGTTTCCAGTCCCTACCATTAAAAATGCACACCATTTCGTACCTATAAGGAACCATATAGAGGAACCACTTCAGGATGAAGGAGAGAGCTTTCTATGAAATACAGAACACTGAATACCTACTTCAACCTATCATTACCAGGATGATTACCACAGGGTATCCTACAATGAGCTGCATAGGAAGACCTATATAAGCATAACTCCACCTTATGCATGGTGAGCCACCAAATTCTGCACTCATAATTACATCTTTGCATGACAACTACATGAAAAATAAAACTAACACTAATTGAAAAACAAATGGCGAGACAGTGGTTCAAAAACTTTACCTTACAAATTATACTTTTAAAAATACTTTTAAAGATAATTGTGTCTTAGACTTCTGTAAAAAATAAATAAATAAAAATCTGTTTTTGACCCTGAATGAGAAAAATGAAAAAATGAAGTTAAAAAAATATCACTCATGTTCCCATGAGTAGCCCTGAAGACAAGAGAAACTTCTGCCTAGCTCAAATGAAAAAAAGGGTACCCATTTCACTTGTCAGAAACATCTAGTCATCAATAACCATAAAGCACACAGTCTTTTAATAAGTTACCTATTGAAGCCAATTACTGTTTTGAGCTCAGGCTTTCAGAAGCTTGCATTAAAGTAGTATGATGAGATTTAAAAAAAAAAAAGCAAAACAAAACATGGGACTCTATACCTACAATTCTCAAGTGTTCCTCATTTGCTTCTAAAATGAAGCTCCATTTCACATATGTTAGGTCTTCTTAAATTTTCTTACTGAAAGGACACAAGGACAAAAATCATTAAACAGATTACAGGAGGTATTAGTAACATGAAAGGAAGAAACCTACAGTATAAGATTTCTGCAGGAATAATTCAGGGACCTTATCTTGGGTCTTTGTCACAAGCCCCACACTTAAGCCTCAGTATAGTTTCACCTGTTCAGATTATTCTACTCTATTTATTAAGCACACAAGTGGACAAAGCATGATCCTTTTCTATTCTTCTCAAGTTGCTGCATTAACTGACAAACAGTTAATGCAAGACGTATGTGGATCCTCCTCCTCCTCACTGCTTTTTTGCAACTCAGTTGGAAGGGCAAGGTGATGGTGTAATACAAAAGTAAATGCATTAATGGATTTTCAGGAACTTGAACTGGGTGGAAAAGGATCACATTTAGCTGCTTACACTGACTTTGGTGCCCAGAAGGTAGAACAGAATCAAGCCCTAGGACTATGGCATTAAAGCTTTCAAGACAATTTGACTATGCCAGCCTCCAAGCTGTTTTCAGAATGGGAGGGGGAAAGAGTGGAGGGAGTTTGGTCTGGGTCTTTCAGCCCCAGCTGGAGGGTGAGGTGGGTGAATTGGAGCTCAAAGAGGCTCCAGTTCACCCACCCCACCTGCACTGCCAGCTAGGGAACCCCTAGAACCAGCTCCCTCACTGTCCTCCCATTCTGAAAACAGGGACAGACCGGGAGAGAGGAGGGGCTCAGCCAGCAATTAGATTTCCCTCCCCGCTAGAACCAACAATGAACTTCTGTTTTGTCTGGGGGATCTTTGCAACTCAGAACGCTTCCTACAAAGGGTTCTGAATTACAGCAGGTAGCTGCACTTCTGTCTGCACCCTGTGTGTGCAAGTATGGACTACAAGATTAGGTACATGCCTCATGTTTATTTCTAGTAAATTTCAAGTGGTGAACTGGCACACAAGTAAAGCCTCTAGGACCAGACTCTTATTTATTACCTTAAAAAATATAAGTTCATTGTGTTTAAATTTAGAAACTATGCAATTCAGCTACTAGCAAGAGAGAAACATGATTTTAAATACACAGCTTCCCTGCCCCACCCGTACAAAGCACTTGCCAAACCCAGCTGCACAAGAACTCCAAATTCCCTGAACTCAAACAAAATAATTTGTTGCAATGAGACAACTAATAAAACTATTGACCATTCTAGTCCTAAACTTTGTAGTGGGCTGTTGTTATGGATGGATTATAGGCCCATTGTCACCTCTTCACATGATGCACTGTATCAGTTGGAAGTTGGCACTGTGCCCATCTGTGACCTTCAAAGCTGGCCTTGTGTCTTTCTTCTTTCCTGAGAGTGTTTCTCCTTGTCCTTACATGGCTTCTGTGTGCTCTTATTATAGCAACATAACACCTAAATCCTAATGCAGTGACAAATAAATCTCTCCTGGCAAGTGACAAAGCATTAATGGACAGCCAGGCAGCAGGTATTTTCAAAACTCCTTTAAGAATTGTTGTATCAATATTGTTTATATTAAGAACCCAGGCTATATCTAAATCCAGGAAGGAAGGAGGAAAATAAATAAATAAAAAATAGCATTAAGCCATATGCTTGTATTTCCCACAATAGTGGCTCCAGCATACACCAGCCCAGCACCTGGAACAGGACAGAGCAGTTTTCAGTCTACTTTCTGTTAAGATGGCCTATAGGGTGCCTTTACAGTTGGTGGGCTCACCTAGGTCTAGCCATGCCTTGAATGTTGGCGTCATAGCAGCTCTAAACCACATCGGCCATTTTTTCCTACACCTGCTCCTATAGAGGGGTTTTCTATAGGCAACAAAGCCAGACTTAAGGGTGCCTTGTTCAGCTGAAGCAACCAGTGCAGACTTAACAGATCCTGTTTCACCAGCTAAGTCTTGTTATCATGGTCTTGTTCCTATTTAAATAAACTGCATAACAACTGGCATTAAAATAAGTATGAGCTGGATGAGATCCCAAATATTTGATGTACAAGGGTTCAGGAAAACCCCAGCTTGGCTTCTGTATTTGCCTCTGCAATTGACTACAAGTATATATATTTTAAAGCAGACCTGACAGGTGTGTGAAAAAAATCTGTTTATGCCAACAAATAATATAGACAGACTTCTATAGTCCAGCATTTCCACCCAAACATTAGCACCTGATTGCAGAAACCTGTAACTGATTGCAGAGGCAAAATTATAAGCTATTCTTGGAATGCGGGCCTTCAGAATACAGGTTTAAAAACCAATCCTCCTCCCCCTGCCCATTTTCCATACCTTGGCTCTTGCATAATCATTTTCACGTTTGAAGAATATGTCTAGACTTCTATTATTATGATTGATCAGCTTTGCACACACTTAAGCCACTTGAAGGCAAATACATACGGTATAAGGTAGAAGAGAACAAGGCCAAAAAAAAAAAAAGCCAGAAGAAATGCACTGAACATGGCACAAGTGTTTCCATAACAAAGATGAGTAGAAAATATGATCAGGCCTATAAACACATACCCTCTGGGGCATAGCATAAAATCTTTAATAGCATTACAATGACTAGCAATAGTCATCTGGGTGTCTTACATGCTGGATGGAGCTTTTGGGGAACAATATCAGAGGATTTAAGAATGGAGCAAATGACTGCATGGAAAAGCAGCATGACGAAACAGGGTTTTCCCCCCTGCTGTGCTGATTTACCTTGGAGATGTTCTCAAAAATCTGAGGGGATTCCAAAAAAACTATGATTGGTAGATTGCAGTTAACAGACACTGAGAAGTCCATTACAATTGAAATGTGATTATTATTATTTTCAGCTAGTAAACCTTACCTTCCTTGATCTCTTGCAAAAAGAAAAATATATTCATGAATACCTGAATTTGTTTCAGGTTCTGAAAACCCAGAAAGTATTACCACCCATGAGTAGTTGACTTGCAAGCAGTCATCTTCCATAGGTAGTTAGGTGGCTACTAATGAGAGATGATTCCAATTTAAGAAGCAGTCTCCTCTGCTCTATCAGACTTCAAACCAGCACTTCAGTTGCATGGGAAATATTGCTTATTTAAACTTCCAAGTCAAGAGTTTGACCAGGAGTTTGCCCAGGAACTGGCTAAGGCCGAATGCTCCAGGACCATGGTTGTCATGGGTGACTTTAATTACCCAGACATCTTGTGGGAGGATCACTCAGCAAAATCCGAGCGGTTGCAAAGCTTCCTATCACGTGGGGATGACCTCTATCTGACTCAACAAGTCTATGGGCCAACTAGAGGTAAAGCGCTGCTTGACCTGGAACTGGCTACTGGGGATAACCTAATCGGCAACCTAGTGATCAATGGTCGCTGTCACCCAGCTTCCCACAAGCTGATCACCTTCACCATCTGCCGGAAAGCTAGCAAGTCAGTTAGCAACACGGAAGTCCTTGATTTCAGGAAAGCCGACTTTGACA
>NW_017729031.1:47675189-47676171 GCF_001723915.1 Gavialis gangeticus
CTTTGGGCGGGGGGCTGGATTCGATGATCTTCCAAGGTCCCTTCCGGCCCCAGTGTCTATGAAATCTATTAAAGAGTAAAAGCCTTAATTTTTCTCTTTTTTTCCCCTTTTTCAGACAACATCAGAATGCATCACAACCTCTTCTAACCTAATGATATAACTTTGTTTTCAATATGTCTGAACTATATTTTTTTCCCCACTCCCAATCCTCCCATCCCCACCAAAACAAACTGTCTGGTTTAAAAAACATGCAATCACCTGCCAATAGCTAAATAGTAAAAAATAAATATGGAGCTATATCATGACATAATTTACCTTTTTTAGACATAGCTCTTAGAAACTATGAAGTGCACTGAGCAAGCTTTTTTTGTTTCTAAAAAGAGTATCATTGCTTACAATTGTAGCAAACAGTTCATTAAGTTCCCAGAAAATGTCTGTTTTACTATTATAACAGCGTATTAAAGTGGTTTGAATTTTGTGCGTTATCTATATGCAGAAAGTTTCTGCTAGGGTTTTCCTTTTGTTCTCGTAACCATGACAATTGTTGGCTGTAATATGGCTATCAGCTTAAAAATATTTTAATTAACATAAACAATATTATTATTTGGTTTTGATGTTCAAAGGGCTGTGACATGTTAAGATAGATACCCATCTTGGCTAACCTAGTGCTTTGCTGTGGTCAACTGAGTGATTATTAGCCAACGTGTTCAATGAGTGTGATCTGTTAAATTCCACTAATCAGTTTTTCTACCATTTTACATCCATGCCTCCTTTGCACAACTTGAATTGCAGCACCCTCTGTGTTCTAAAACTCTTAAACAAGTCTATTACAGTGATTGTGAGTAGATTTATTACCATACATGCAATACAGGAATGAGGGATCTTTTAATATATGCTCAGTAATTTTCAGACCTCTCCTCTTGAAAAGCAATCTACAGACCCCTCTATAATAGGCCTTTGCTCCTTTCCCTGCATGCCTCCT
>NW_017729031.1:47681171-47697655 GCF_001723915.1 Gavialis gangeticus
CAAGTCTATTACAGTGATTGTGAGTAGATTTATTACCATACATGCAATACAGGAATGAGGGATCTTTTAATATATGCTCAGTAATTTTCAGACCTCTCCTCTTGAAAAGCAATCTACAGACCCCTCTATAATAGGCCTTTGCTCCTTTCCCTGCATGCCTCCTTCTGGGACAGAGGTAAGACCATAGTGCCAGGCAGCCCCTTTGGTGTACAACCCTGCCTGCTGACACCACTCTCCTCTGATTCTGTAGGTTTAGTCTCTTTCTGCTGTCCACATAAAGTTGCAAGAAGCAAACTCTGCTTCTGTTTCACATCATGAACTCCTACAGTTCTCAGGAACAATACAGCCCATCGTCTATATCACCAGTTATCAACTTTTTTAGGCTGCAGGCCAAAGTGACCAAGTTTGGGTCAGAGGAGGGTGCCACTGCTACCTCTGCCACAACCAGTGTTTGTCCCTGTAGCAGCATGGGGACAGTGACTACTGCTAAAGGCCCCCCATTGCCAAATGCCACCCAAGACCCGTGTCTGTAGGTCAGATGAAACGGCTCCATGGGCTAGACCATTCCATGGGCCATAGGTTGCTGGCCCCTCCTTGACATGGTTTCTTCCAACCCATAAGGTTCTATCTGTGCACAGCTGCAGTGGTCGGGGGTAGCCAAAGTTGCTGAGAACAGTAGTGTAACTGGGGAGAAGTGGGGAAAGGATGGTGAACAGGGCAGGAGCCATGTAGCCACTGCTGCTCCCCCTCCCATGTTATGCCTACTTTTCTCTCTCTTTAAGTGCAGCTAAAGGGGAGCAGCAGACCCCAAGAAATGTTACAAATTAACTCCCATTTTGCTATACTGTTTAGGAGTAGGAAACAAGCACCTTGCATTACACACAGCACATAAGCAAAATGTCTACCACAGTCAAAGTTAATCAGTATAAAAAAAATATATCTTAAAAAAAAATAAAATACGAAAGAAAATAGAAAACCAGGTGTCATGGATTCCAACAAAGAATGCAGTTCCTTGGGACCTCAGAGGCCTTGTCTGGTCTCTCTGAATGCCCCCTGAAGTCAGATCAGGTGTGACTTCTAGTGTAGGGAGAAGCCCTGGCTTCTTTCAGCTCTGTGACCCTGGCCTTTTGGTTCCTGTCCCTCCCTTGCTATCTGTGGCCCTGCCTCAAACAGCTACCTCCCAATTCAGTTATTAACTTTCTTTCTTCATAGGCAAGAGAAGTACATGCCAAAGTTCTGAGCAGCAAAATAGACAGTTCCTCATCAATAAAAGGTATGTATTGTGGCAAAGGCCACCCCGACAGGTTCTCTGCTCTCTCCAACGGGTCAAGCTGTCCTCTACATCCCCAGTTCAGCCTGTCCTGCCCTGCCCTGAGCACCCTAAAGTTACTCAGCTGTTTGCATTCTTCAGGCTCTTCTCATAGATTGCTACCTTGTTTTCTTGGCTCTTTTGTCCATTGTCCTGTTTATTTCTCTCTGCCCAGGCTGCCTCATGGGTGTCACCTCCAACCCCATTTTGTAGAAGTGTCAACAAGGCTATCTGGTTCTCTGTCGGTGCTGAAGTTCCATCTTTTCTTGTCCCCTATGTAGGCAGCTTCGGGACCTAGCAGGGACTCTAATACCCCTCCTTTCCCTGTGTTCAGGATAAATCAGAAAAATGGAGGCATACAACATTCTCATTTAAAGATGTTGATGTTGTAACAAATACTACAATAAAACATAGCTCATCACACCAGGTTACATAGTTACACAGATAAGTCTGGACATTGAGAAAGCCAAGTGTTGATCCTAGTGACCTTTGTATAAATTTGGGATAATGGTCAACTTTAGTATGAGAGCAGAGTTTGCTCCAAAAAGTTTAATAGGTTTCTCTCTCTAAATTATCTAGTATGTGCACTGACACAACATAATATTTCCCTATAATTGTTTTAGGGCTCATACCAAGCACAAGAAAGCAGTAACCAGGGTTCAACTTAGGGGTTTTACACAAACATATTATCTTGCTTCAGGCCCCCAGCCAGAAGCCTGGGAAAATAAATTCTGCCTGGGTGTTCCAATGTGAACAAGATTCCCCGTTCACAAGCAATATTTAACTATAACTGGGTTTATTGAAGGGGGAAGGAAAATAGGACAACAAACAGAATTGGGAAGCTGTTTTTTCTCTATACGCGTATCTAGTTTATGAGGTACATATCCACCTTGCCTTCTGCAGGAAAAGCCAGGGACACACAGGAAGACAAAATCTGCACCAACTGAGAATCAAAATCTGCTCTAACACCCAATGCATGCCCTTTGTTTTTAAGTAAGAATGAAAGGGTAGAGTGCAGTGCAGTTTCTGGTCTCACAGACGCAAGGCATCTAAGATCTTTTAGTTTGTGCACATATCAAGCCAACTTGTGTTCTAGGAAGATTATTTTTTTTCAGGTCTTTGTTGCTTTACCTTCATCACTGTCACTTCACATGTCCTTCATTTCTCACAGGAACAGCAAGTATAGCTTTTGTTTTAGTGTAAGGGATTCTATTTTAAGTGATTCACTATTTTGAAGCTGTGCACAGCATCCATCACTACCCCTACATACTAACAGAACAATGTGGCTGCTCTTAACGTAGAACGACAGAGAACATGTTCATTCAGAGCAACATGTTGAAAATAATCCATTTACTAACCCTTATACAGTTTTTCTATTCCACAGGATCGTGCTTATTCAAGTATTCAACTACATCACTATCAGAGCAGAGCTGTCCAACTAGCTGGCCACAGGCTGCTTGTAGCCTGCAAGTGGTTAATCTGCAGCACTCCCCCCCGAAACCCCGGTATGGCTGCCATCATTGTTTTGGCTGTTAGGCTCCCCTCTTCTCTCTCCAGCAGGGCAGGGCAGGGCAGGGCAGGGCAGGGCAGGGTGGTGCAATGCAGTGCAGCCTGCAGTGCCAGGGCAGCCTGCAACAAGGGAAATAGGGGTGGATGTGGCCCCTACTATGTAGCCCCTATAACATGTGGTCCCCAAGCTGGTAAAGTTGGACAGCCCTGAGTTAGAGAAAAGACCAACAGGCAGAGGCTGGAAATTGAAGATGGCTCACTTTGTTAGATATTTCTGTAGTAAATGGAGGCCTATTACCCTTATTAAAAAAAAAAAAAGTATGCTGGTCTCTGACCATGTAGGAGCTTCTCTAGCCACTGGCTCAGCATGCAAATGTTTTGACAAGTAAAATCAGTTTAGGCTACTTCCTTCAGAATCCTTCAAAAATCTCAGGTTTAAGTAATTAGATGCACACCTTGCTCAAGAAAGTTATTTAAAAATTAAATATCTCAGGGCATGTTTAATTGTCTGTTATAGGCCCCTTTCCCTTCATATGCAAAGCAATAGAAGTGTTACGGCCCACAGACATGGATTTTTGGCTGTTTTGGTCAAGCTGTAGCAGTTAATACTTTATTTCTGGAGGTTCAGTATGGTAACCAAGATAGCAGTCATCAGATACTAGAACCTGCATTTAATTAACATATTTAGAGATAAAGCCATGCAGAACAATAGCTACTAGAGAGGGATGGATGCTGATTTTTAAGTGAATTAGATAGATTGCTGAGATTTTTGGACTCTTTTTGACTTAATGTTACCATTTAGGCAATAAAAATGGTGACTTGCAATTAGGACAATCACACACTGTATCCTCCCCGTCCAAATTAGACATTACTGAAAACCCACAGAAATGAATACGGCCACCATTTTTATTAAAGCCCTCAGGGAGATTTGTTCAGCAAAATTAAGGGAGCAACTGTTTCCTAAAAGAGTGGTACTTAATACAAGAAATAGATGATATGCATTTTGGCAATGATGAGCAGCAGAATCTTTAGGCTAACAGGCAATAGCTGCTTAATTCCAACTGTAGGGACAAGACAGCTCAGGTCTTTACTTCTGGAGTCAGGAGGCAAAGAGAACCTGTGGCAAAGCTGGGCTGGTGCTAGACCCTCCCAGAACATCACTTTTCTCTACTTTTTCACAGCCTTTAAAGGTACAGATGTTCACCAGCTTAAATATTACTAAAGCTCTCAGCAAAATAAAATACCTACAAGTGTCCCTTGAGTAACCACATTGCTTTTATAACTAGATTTCCACCTGCTCTGTGAATGCAGACTTGTGACTTCCCTGTCTCTGTCCCCCACTCCATTCTCTCTTACTAGAATTCCAAGTGTAACAAATGGCCCACTTCACTTTCAATAGGATTTTTGCTGCTCTTAGATATAAACACGTATCTTAGCTACCTGTCCCATCAGTTGCAAATAGCTTCTGGTCCAAGCCATACTACAGGGATTAATGCTTTATTAGACACCTGGTGTGATTTCATACAACCCTCTACAAGGCTATAAATTGATTGGTGGTTTCATCACACAGGGAAGGGAAATAAAACTTTAGGGATTAATCTTCTAAGGAGTTTCTCAGACCTTGTTCTTTTTGTGTGCTCACTTTGTCTACCCAACAAAAAGACAGCTCTCAGTCTTTCCTTCCTTCAACAAGTCAGGAAAGGGCATGCTACACCCTTCCTCACTGATACAGCTTTTTCTTCCTCTTGTACTCTACCCCTAAGAGCCATGGGACAAATAGGGACCTGTAAGCTAATTTCAGACTGCCAAGTCCTTAACTTGTCATGATGACACTACACAAGAAACTGAGCACAGGAAGCACCAGGTATACCAATAGCCAAGATATTGTAACATGCTCAGCTCAGGCATGTCATCCGTCCAGATGTCTGCTGTCATTCTGCAAACAGAATAAGCACATACTGTGCCTATTTCTGTGTGTATCCCAGCTAGTAATTATGCTTCCATGAAGCAATATCCATGATTTTCATTTACAGTAAATTCTATCCCTAATGGAAGCACATGCACAGCACTTAGAAAGTCTAAGGACTTGAGATAGTCTTGTTCAGCTCTCTGTTTTACATTTGGGAGGGTTGCAAGAAATCTCTCCTTCTGCCTACTCTCAACCCCTTGCCAAAATTCATACAATTAGCCTCGTACATAGTGATGGATGGAAACACTTTTCTCCTGTCTCTATTCTATCCCTAAAACTGACATTATTAACCTCTGTTTTTCAGCATCTAATAGATGTCATGAGGAAAACAACTTAAGAATAAATGCATCCTGGAATGCTCAATTTGGAGCTAAGGTACCATATGTAAAAAGGAAAAATGATGATTTAAATGATAAATGGGATAAAGATTTTAGGGAAATTTTATTGTATTTAATTAATCTACCATTTTTACTAAGTTGCTTTCAAGTGAAATGGCTTTTTACCAACTCCTTTTGAAAAGGTTAGAAGGGTATTCCCTGAGCTACAATCATTAGCATATAGATGTCTCTAAGTGTTAATTTCTGTTTTCACTGAATGAATGTAATTTAAAATGAGGCCCTTTCAAATCAGTTAACTTTGGCCATTTGAGAAAGATAAGAAAAACGGACTCAAGCATGAACTCCAGCAAAACCTGCTTCTTAAGGATAAATATGTCGCTATTTAAGAGTTTCCACTGCCACATGCTGCAAATGATAGATTTCAGGAATATTATGGGAAAGGTGGGTGCTAGGATTAAAGCCTTACCACTAGGTGATAGAATCCATTAATAGGGTTAACAACAACAAAAAGAGGGTTATTTTTACAGTTCATTTTTTAAAAGAAAGTTGAAAACCAGTATGGAAATTAAAACTGTGGCAATTAGTTTTATACCTACAGCAAAACTCATTGAAATTTCCCCTTTTCAGTTTCACATAATAAAGGAAGCATAATTTAGGACCTGATCCAGCAGCAAGTGAAACAAATGGCATAGGAGCCACTGGTTTCAGGTAAAAGAGGATCAGGCACATTTTTTAAGTTTTAATTTTGAGATGCTTTCATATGGGTGCAGTACAAAATGCCACGGGCCCTTTGAAATACCAGAGCATCAAAGTGTGACCTATGCCATGCCTAACAGAAGCAGCTATTTAGCAGATGCCTATAACAGACACATACGCATATGAAACATTTTAAATACAAAAGATATTGATCGTAGGCAGCACATACACCCAGCCTGAAGTGTGAGGCCATCTTAACTACCCATTACAATTTTACTAAAACTTTAACAGGACTTTGACAATTTGGGCTGATATTTTCCATGGTGGGCATTTATCCTAGATTGATTTTTTTTTGTCAAGTTTCAGGGGAAAAAATGCCACCACCACCTCAGCACCAAATAATCCCCTGCTTGAGAATGAGATAATGCCATAATGACATTCTTAGAAATAGTTTGATTGTGGCATTCTAGGGCCCCCTTAATGTCTCTAAGCGATGGCAGGGATATGCTTTGAACCCTAAAACATTCAAAGTACAAACCTTTAGAAATTCTGAGGTTTCAGATGCCCAGAGCTCTGTCTGAGTTTGGCAGCTGGATTTTCCGAAGAGTCCATCTGCAGCACATGCTCCAGTCAGTGGCCAGACCTGAGCCACACAACTGCTTTCACTGCTCTGCGCCTGGCAGAAGTCACTCAGGCAGATGTGCTGAGTATGTGGGTGCTGAGGGCTCTGCACCCCAGACCCCCTTGGGAAGAGAGCTGTCACCTGAAATGTATAAACTTTCCACATGTTCATCATCTTAGCGCCTCCCCCAGCAAAAATGAAAGTTGGTGCCTACAAGGTTCTTTGTGTGAATCTGATATCTTTGGTGTCAGACACAAAAAGAGAAAGAGGAAATAGTCTTTTCTGCACCCTCAGTGCTGCAGAAAACAGAAGAAATGAAGATGTAGCCAGACTCAAAGACAGTGGTATAAGGAGCAGGATGGAGCATGGTGCAGTAGCCAAAAGACCAGACAGAATGGAAGGGGAGCCAGTTGATAAGAAAGAAAGAATGACAGTGATAAGATCTTGTGGTATAAAGCAGTATACAGATGAAGAACCAAAAGGTGAAGGGGAGAGATGTAGACGCCATGGGTTAGGAACGATAGTCACAGCAGGAGACAGGCTGAGCATACAAAGGAAAACTATAGAAATGATTTTCCTCCAGAATCTGAAACCAAACCTTGGAGAACTAAGTCCCTGTACCCCTGTCCTACCAATAAACCTACCACCAAAAGTATGTCTTATCCTCTTTTAGGTGTCTGGATCACTAGCCTATTACTCTGCCTATTTTGCCAGTAAATAATGTGGTAGAGACCAACATTGTGGATCAAAAAAATTCCAAGCCTGGCTGATGACCCAATAACATCCCGGATTTAAACTCTATTTCTTCAGGGTTCTATATTTTTTATATAGGTTATATGTACATGTGCAATGAACTATATTCAAATAAGTGTAAGTTTATAAAAATCAAATATTCAGAATCTAGGAAGTGCCAAAATTAAGGCTGCTAGTGCAAGGCAAGAGTGAATTGATAGAAAGTAGAAGTCCCAGGAGAACTACCTCCTAGGACTTCTACTTTCTCAATTCAATTCACAGCAAATGTGAAAGGCATGCTGGCAGGGTAACCCATAAGTGCATACTAAAATAGATAGATGGATAGATAGATGTGTGACAGGTTGCACTGGGTACAACTTGTGGATTACACTGCCAGCACTCATGTGTGTGCTGTATTTTTGCATTTTTTTTGAAGTTAAAAGAGAGGAAAAAAACCACAAAACCCTAAAATATGAGGTTTACACAAGCAAAAAGAGCAGTGGCAGTGCAATTTTCCACAAAGTTGTTCATTAATGTATTTCAACCATGCGTGAGAGATAGTAGATAAATGTTCTCATCTAGACTTTGGTCTCTCTGCTGCAATCCCAGCAAGCAAACACACTAGGGTCAGCTCTGATGGTAATATTTGTGAAATGAATACCAGTGTATCTGAACCTGGATGGGGGCCACCAGTATTGTATGCTAAGTATGCTGAACAGTTTTAAACTTTCAGTTTGGCTGTTACCATTAACCCTTTCCCCCCACTTCCCACAAATACACACCCAATTAATTTTCCATAATGGGCTGATTATCCATAAAAGACCCTGAAAAATGAAGGATATATAAAGCTATTTCTCAAATAAGTAGAAAATAGATTATTCAATCAAATGTTATAGCAACTCATTTATAGGCCAGTACTCGTCATTCAGAGCTAACACTGCTACATAAAATTGCTACAGTTTTACACCTGTAACACTGTCAGAATTAAAAATTGCAATGTAACTAACAATTTAAGAGCAACTTACAAAAAGCAAAAACCCCAGCTCATCCTTCTCACACACTTGTTATTGTGCCTCAATGTAAGAAATTCTGGTATGGTAAAAAAATTCAGATTAACCAACATAATTGGAGCATTATGAGTATGATGAAGCCTCTGATAAAGTGAACTTGGGCTTATGAAACCTTGTGCTATTTTATTTAATTAGAGCTACCCTGCCTTTTGATTGACTTCAGACTAATATGGCTAACTAACTATCTCTGTGATATTATGAAGAGTAAAGCTAAATTTCAAAAGCAAAAAACAGAACACACAGATGAAAGCAAACATCAAAAGGAAATGTAGCTCCTCTTCCCCCATGGTGAGCAAAATTGCCTTCTTTTTCCCCATTATGAACCTACCAGTACAGTATAGACCTCGCATACAGAGAGTCATGTGTCAAATCTCATTTCCACATGCACACATCGTATACTGATGTGGGTTGGACAGAAAGCATAAACAAGTTTCTTTAAAAAAGGACAATATTACAAATTATAAGTGAAGTAGATAGTAGAATCAATAGTGTCACTTAAAAACCATAATAAGGTACTATCAACTCTGTGAACATGCTTTAAAAGATGAACATAAAATTGAAAGCAAGACCCAGGAGGATGCACTTGGACAACTTCATAGACATTAGGGGCTGGAAGGGACTTTGTGAGATCATCGAGTCCAGCTCCTCTCCACCCGGGCCATAGGCAGGAAGTCAGCTGGGATCAAGTGATCCCAGCAAGAAAAATATTCAGACATTTTTAGGAAGAGTCCAGAGTAGGTGCTTGAACTACCTCTGGCTGGAGTCTTTTCCAGACCCTGGACACTCACACCATAAATAACTTTTTTCTTATGTCTAGTCTAAATGGACCCTTCTGGAATTTATGGTCATTAGACCTTGTTATCCCTTGGGGAGCTCTGGTGAACAGCTGTTCTCCCAGGTCCTGATGTACCCCTCTTATATAATTGTAGGCTACCACCAAGGCCCCCCTGAGCCTTCTCTTCTCCAGACTGAAGAGTCCCAAGTCCCTCAGCCTCTCTTTGTATGGCCTGCCCTCCAGGCCTTGAATCATAAGAATGACTCTCCTCTGGACTCAACACAAATAGCATGTATATACCAGCACTTTTGAGGACATGGACAAGGTTGTGTAAGGGATTTTTGCAACACTAATGTACACATGCTAAGAATACACATGCTAAGAATACCTCAGTATGTGGACCACTGCTCTCTAACAAGGCATTCATATTTGCATATGAACTTGGTAATTACCAGATTTAGAGGTAGTAGTGACTGGCTGAATTTCCCCTCTTCCCCCCGCATGAACTTCATGCATAGAATGGTATGCATTGCAGAACACAGTGTACCTATAGACACTTCCACTTTGTGGCAGATGAGTGAGCTGCAAAATATCATCTCTTGAGTAACATCTCATTACAGGAGATGCCCAACTGAACCGTAGCCACAAAGGATGATCATTATCACAGGGAGAAGTCAAAACAGGCCAACTTGGCCAGTGTGATGCAATGCAACTGGCATACATAAAACAGCACTTTAAACATATGTTTGCCCCGTGACTACACGATCCACACAAAAACTTGGATGACTGCATAGCTGTCCAAAGAATGGTTACTCAGTCTTGATACTATGATGAAGAAATCCTTAAGCAAAGCAATTTTTTATGCAAACTGCTAGGCCCACAACTTGGTCTTGAAAATATTACCAAATACAAAAGTACAGTTATGTGCACCCAATCATACCTCTGTGTTATGGCCACTGGATAAAAAAACCCATCACCCAAGCTACCAAGACAAATTGTTCACGAATGATTGGAATTTTCAGCAAACTTGAAATTGAATGAATCTCTAAACATCAGCATCCTCTCACTGAGATGACAAACTAGCACTAGGACAGGCATGTTAGCATCCTGATATATTAGAAAAGGATATAGCAGTTTGTGAGAACTGAAGTTCCTGCTGGAGAGGTTTGTGAAAACTGATGATGCAAAAATAAAAAATGAAGCAGCAGTAGCTACCACCAACACAGAAACATCTACATGGTCCTTTTCTGATGTTCTTCCCCTGATTAAAAGTGCAAAAAGGAATATTTTATCACTCAGAGATGTCCCTAACACCATTTTTTGAGTGCATTACTTGGAAAGATATGCATGTACAATTATTATCAGGACTATGCAGAACTTGATACAGGATTTCATACATTACATTAATCACAGTATTAGTTCAGGATTATATTTTATATTTATTTATATTATACTAGTAATGTAAATACATGTAGCCAACCTATTTCTGACTTGGTTTCACATTATGTGGGTGCAGTCATCTTCAGGGCAACTGTTAGCTGTTCCATCCAGTTATCAGTCTATTGGGAAGCACTCTCAACTGAACAAAACTCCAGTTTAATGACACGTAACTGTAACCAATCATATTTGCAAGTCCGCAGGAGTTCATTAAACTGACATTTCAGTGTATTTAACTTATGCCAAATTTAAACCAGCAACTGAGATGTAAAATACTCTAGATATCCAAATATAATTCTTGAGTCTAATGAAGAAATCATGGAAGCAAAAACTGAGGTAACAGTAACGACCTACTTTTTTATGGGTAAAACAATACTTACCTTCTTATCATCACTTTTATAGAAGGAAACTACTTACCTCAGGAAAGATGTATAAGGATCTTTGACCCTCTTGGTTGCACTGAAGTTGTAGGATGGTTTAGACATCTACAGAGCATATTTCTCATGTGGTAAAAAATGCCTGGGGATTTCTTTCCCCAAAGACTCCAGTTTAAAATTATGAACTGAGGAAAGTGTATACTACGCATCCAACCTAAAATCTTCATGCTTAACATTAAGTACACCTTTGCTTACTTCATTTCTAATTGCAGTAAGTTTGATGTAATTTGCATTTAAATGACAGGTTAAAAAAATTTTTAAAAAAATCACCATTTTCCCACCAAAAATTCATTGTAAAGATGACACTAGCTTTGATTACAAACCCCTCCATGCATGCAGAAACCTTGTGCTCTGCTCCCAACATTTATGAAATGTGCACAGTCTTTAGAAATGCAGATAATCAAAAAAGAGCCACTAGGGACACAAAGTAATAACATTAACTAATGCCACACAGTAATGTTTATTTAACAAATCTGTGTTGCATGCCTGACATTTCCCCTGGTATCAATTTATTTTGTTTTGCTTTTCTCTGATAGCAGCACAAATGCATTTAAAATATAAATTTATTTTACACCTACCAAAGTGTATACTCAATATAATAAAAACATATACATCTTTTTTAATATCTTGTGGGAATACACACTGGAGATGTGCAGGGAGCCCAACAGCCAAAGTAAATGATCTAGATTATAGAAAATGTTCATTTTTACCAGTTCCAATAGCTACTAAAACTGCAGTTGTCAGTGCACTGTATATCACTGCATTATGTTATTTATGAAGTGCTGCAATGTGACAAAATGATACTATCCATCAAGAGCCAATTTTAAATGAAGCTGGAAAAGGGAAATGAAGTAGATAGAAAGGTATCCTTTCAAAGTGGCAGTTTGGGAAATTTATATGATGCAGTTTTAAAATTTTTAATTTATTTGTGAAAAAGAAAATGTACACAAGATTCTCTCAACATGATCTGAGGATGTTTCTAATTTCAGAAGTCAAGGCATTTCTCTCCCTCCTGACAAATACCTCCTTGTGTAGTTTTTGTTCCTGCCCTTTATTTTCCAGCTCCTCTCTTACCTCACTTCATTTTCAGCATCAGCTCTTTTCTTTTAGAAAGCCAGCCCCACCAACTTACAGGGTTAAAAAAAAACCCTAAAAAGATCACACACTCTTGATATCTCCTCTCTTGGTTGCCCAAGATATCTCCCTCCTCCCTCTTTCTTCTCCGGGTCACCGAATCATTTCAAGATGTGCATCTGAAAGCACAGATTTTGGTTTTAGATTTTGTAAAAAAAAATATTTGGGTCTCCCTATGCTCAATATAAACATTACATCCCTTTTCTTCCAGCTGCTGAGGGCCTTGAAATGTCTCCCCTAAAGCCCCTGCATACACTGGGAGGGGATCACATCTCTACACTTGCATCATCAAAATAGAAATCCCTTCCACAGAGTTGCTGCTCACTTCCTTGTCAGCACACCAAATGCCCAAGCCCTTTCATCCCACTGCCTGCTGCTAAATTGCTAATGACTGTTTGTCTCCTCACATTCATCTATAATTTAAATCTGAGTGTAATAATTTTCCTTTCTTTAGTGGTACGTTTTTCTTTTTTCTTCTTCACTTGTGGAAAGTCAGCCCGATTTTCCACTTCCGACAAGGATTAGGAATTCTTCTGATGTCAGAAATTCTGTCGAGTATTTCTGGCAGGAAAGAGAACACGTCAACCTTGCTAAATTGTCTTTTGAACCTAATGGGGGTGCTGTCCTTATAATTGACTACATTCAATTCCACATGGGCCTACACCTCCACTTACAGAATGGAGTGATCAGAATATGTAGAAAGTACTTGTGAAAAGGGAATTAATAAATACATAAATATAGGAAACTATACATGTAGAGAGACTTAACCAAGCTATGAAACTAAGGATAGTAATACCAGCATTGTCACGATGCAGCCAGGCTCTTGGGGCAACTGCCACATACAGGGACAGCAACTTTCTGGTTGCAACTGCTGCTGGTGTGACTTTCTGGTAACAGTAGCTATTTTTTCACCCTTCTCGCTGCCCACTTCACTACCCCCACATCCCCCAGGTCATATGCCCTAGTTCCCTTGTCCTAATTGCACCACTGCCATTGCTTAGAGGAAAAATATTCTCACTGCTACTGCTGGCAAAAAGGATCTTTGATGGCCTACCAACTGAGGGCATACAACAAGTTGTGTGTGCCCATTTGACCAGCTCCCCCATGAAATAATGTTTACCCTCCTAGCAGAGGAAAGTGTCACTTATAAGAGTTGCCTACATAGCTATGGAAGTTATTCCCCAGTCTTCCAGTATATGAGAACTAAAAGAGCAGATCTTTTTTCAAATATGATTACTCTTCTCAATTTTAGTCATTTGAGCTATCATCAGTTAACTACAGGTTTTGCTTTCCCCCTACAAGTGCATAACTTAATTTTAGCAAATAAAGACCTATTGAATTCTACAAAAAGTATAAATGTTTTTTATTACAAGATGAAAGATTACCTGGTAACCATTTTCAGCTACCATACAAGTTCAATGCCAACAATCTCTTCCAGTCTTAGTATATTCAAATTTTCTGCAATTGTTTTGTGCTTGCCAACGTAAGACTACCAAGTATGATTTTTGTTCTCTATTAAGCTATTACATAGGATGAATCCACCTACTGAAGCAATGTCTCAACTTGAAAATGAGAAATCCTGAAGTCAAATACTCTAGTCATCCACAACTATAGTTATTTCTCTCAGTGCTATGCTCTATTTCTTCCTTCCTTTTTCTTTAAAGCATGTGACAATCTTTTGATGTAAAAAATAGATGAAGTTGTTGCTTTGGTGGAAGACCTTACTGCTTTGGTGCCTGACCAACCTCATTTCCTTCTATGACTAGGTGATGTATCGCCTGGACAAAAGGGAAGAGGTTGATATCATATATTTGGATTTTAAAAAGCCTTTGACCTGGTGTTGCATGATGTCCTCATTGAAAAATTGGGCAACTGCGGCCTTGACTACTCCACAGTCCAATGGCTGGGGAACTGGCTCCGAGGTCAGATCCAGAGGGTGGTAGTTGATGGAACTGAATCAACGTGGCACATGGTGACTAGTGGCATCCCCCAACGCTCCATTCTCGGACCTGTGCTCTTTAACGACTTCATAAACAATCTGGATACTGGTGCCAGAAGTGGACTGGCTAAGTTAGCTGACAACATCAAACTTTGGGGAACAGTGTCCAAACTTGAGGATAAGATCCTCAAGGCTGACCTTGATAGGCTTGCAAGGTGGGCGGATGAAAGCCTTATGCCATTCAATATGGAGAAACACGAGGTTCTCCACCTCAGGGGAAAAAAAAAGCCCACACCACACTTATAAGCTTGGCAGTGCTACACTTGCTAGTACCATGACCAAAAGAGACTTGGGGGGGTAATGATTGACCAGAAGATGAACGTGAGCCACCATGTGGTACTGCAGCTGGCAAAGTGAAGAAAACCCTGGCTTGCATCTACTGATGCATCTCAAGCAAGACCTAGGATGTCATGTCACCTTCCCACTGTGCTCAGCCTTGGTGAGGCCGCAGCTGGAGTACTGCATCCAATTCTGAGCTCCACAATTTAGGAAGGATGTGGAGAAGCTTGAAAGAGTCCAAAGGAGAGCCACGTGCGTGATCAGAGGGCATGAGAACAGGTTTTATGAAGAGAGGCTGCAAGCTATGGGACTCTTCAGCCTGGAGAAGCACAGGCTCAGGGGTAACTTGGTGGCAGCCTATAAATACATAAGGGGTGCTTAACAGATCCATATTATAGTAATATACCCTGCTGAAGTCCATCAATTCCATTAGTAGATCAGTAGAAGAGGTGGGAAAAAGGTATTCCCTTTAAGGAATGAGTGCATACACTACACTACAATTATTTAGCTCCCTGGTCCAGGATGAACTATGTGACAAATATACAATTATTAGCAGCTGCATTTTTTCCATTGCTTATGTTCACCACTATTCTCTGAATGGAATAACAGACTACTTCAAATGTGTCATGTCAGTCTGGAGGTTTCAGCCACTAGAGAATACATACCAAAACCAGACTGTTATACCCTAAATATGTGAATATTTCCTTGGTTTCCACTACATATACAAATACCTCTGGTGTACATACAAATCCTTTAACTTGAATGCATATGGTGATTTTTTTTAAAATCTATGCATCACAGAACAAATAATTTTAATTTATTTTACAGACTGAAATGTTTGTTTGTATTTCTGAATAAGGCCACTCTGACAAGAACAGAATGTATTACAAGCTGCAAAATGGAGGAGTCCAATTTAGAAATGCCTTAGGACAGTAGGGTAACTACTGTTAACCAACATCCTTGATTTATATATGAAATTTACTCCCACTACTTTCCTATTTCACAAACAACAATCACAATATTTTACCAGGGAAATGAAAATCTCTTTAAGGCTCCTAATTAGAAATAAAGAAGTACTTTGCACAAAAAGAATCTCCTTTAGCAGATGGTTTCCATCGGCATTCACTAATAAAATGTCTACTTAAGGAGCTTATGTTCAGTTACTTTAAAAGATGCCAGGGACGGTACAATTATTTCAGCAATTAATTTCATTAGAGTGAGTCTGTCAATTTTATCCTGGTATTTTACTGCTTCTACCATATTTGGCTCTATGCTAATTTGAGGTCTGTACAATGCAACAGACAACTTTTTGGTATCAAAACTGTGTTTTCAGTTTTATGGGATATGGTAATCGTAATAGCATTTGAACAGAGTAGCCACATTTTAAATCACAGAATCCTTGGTCTACAGATATGACAGGTCAACTTATATAGCATATTGCCTATAAGATTTTTTCACCCATGTATCTCCTAGACTACATCTGATCCCAAATTTGACTTGATATAGTAAACTGTACATCCCATGCTACATACCCAATTTATCAGCCAAGGCTGTTCAGATGGATTTCTCTATGTCATGGGCAACTGGTGCCTCCTGCGTTGGAGGGGGGGGGGGGGGGCACATGCCCCCCCAGCAGCCAGTCAGCAACCAGGGGGGAATCCCCCACAGTCAATCTTGCCAACCGGGAAGCACAAGCAGGGCACCCAGAAGTGCCAGCAGTGCTTCTCCTGGCACTCCTGCCTGGTGCTCAGCTCTTTCTTTAGTGGTACATTTTTCTTTTTTCTTCTTCAGTGCTTCTCCTGGTGCTCCCGCCTGCCCTGGGACTGAAGTAGTTTATAAGTCACCACTTGGCTCACTTAGGCCAAATGGCCCAATTCAGAGACAAAATTCATGCAAACTGACTGCTGCAGATTGAAACTGGCAAAACCCTACTTCATCAGCTTTACCTTCTCAGAGGCTCCAGAAATGATCATAACAAAAAAGGAGACAAGTCCTTCCCTTTATTTTCTTACCAACTTAAATTTGGTAACTGACAATTCCTTAATTGTGAAATTTCCTTCCTCAATTTTTCCAACAGAGCGGAAGTTTGCTTATGCTTAGGGCATGCCCATATTTTCTGTATTACAGAGACCTTTGTCCTGGAACAGAATATAGGGGACTGCAGATTGTGTTTCTTCA
>NW_017729031.1:47702655-47703837 GCF_001723915.1 Gavialis gangeticus
ACAGACAGAGGGGAGAATGTTTCTATTTTTGGGCTTTTGCTCGGCGGGGGGGGGGGGGGGGGGGGGGGAGGCCAGATCTTATTTAGCCCATTGGTCACTGAAGTCAAATCATTATATGCAAGCTTTTAGAAAGGAGTGCCTGCACTTACAGTACAGGACAGGAGAAACATCATAAAAAATATGAAAACCTTTTTTTAAAAAGGCAATGTCCCACTTTATAGCTTCCCTTCACATATAACCTATTATCAGAGAGGAAACAAGTGATTCCTAAAATACTACAGGGGCAAATCAACAATTTTTTTTAAGACTCTTTTTTATGCTGAACTTTTCTGCAATTTTCAAATTTATGGGTATAGCTGTTAACACATGCATTCATTTTTTGGTTATCATTCAGTCTTAATGAGGTCTCCTGGACAGGTTTGTCTTTAATATATTAAAAGTTCCCTTGTGTAAAAGTGCACTTCATTTTTACAGTTTCACTTCCTTGCAGCACACTGGAACTCTTGAATGGTGGCAGCTTCTTCACAGTGAAGTTTAGGTTCAAACTAACTTAAGACGTATTTAACTTACTTTGACACTTTAGATAACTGTAACTTCTGATGAAGCTTTCAATAGCAGAGGAACTTCATTCGCAGAGGCCATAACCCTAGATCTGGCTAAGATATTATTAAAGCACTTCTTCATGAAATGCGGACATCAAGACTAACTGTTCCAACTAGTATTTTTAGAGAGCTAGACAGGTACGTGCTCGGTGCAAGAAATTAGCGTATGAGAAATAATAGTACTGTGTCACTGCCTCATAATTAGGAACCATTGCACTTCTGTGATGTTTTGCATGGCAGCACAAGACAGTTTTAAATAAAACCTCATCTGTCATCAACTAACGGATTGTTTTTAGTGCAAACTTTCTTCAGGTGACCCGTATATGCCACTTTGTTTGAATAATTCCATTGTGTCCTGTGGGAGTCTGTTCCCTAGTCTATTTGACACATCTAAGATATTTGTGGCCCAGTATTCATTGAAAAACTTGTTTCCATCCTTCTCCCCCTCAGTTTCATTCTAATGCCCCAGTTATTCCTTCCCTTTTAATGTTGAGTCTCCTTATATATACATAAGCTTGTATTAACCACTATCCCCCCCCGTTTGTGCAAGTTACTGTCATTTCGTAGCCTTTGTTTGAAG
>NW_017729031.1:47704059-47712945 GCF_001723915.1 Gavialis gangeticus
CCGGGGTTGTTTGGGTTTTTTGTGGGGGGGGGAGGGAGGGCGTGGCTCATCCAATGGGTAATTTTTCAAATTTTTCTCCCTTTGAACTGGGAAGAAACTGTTCAACATATTCCAGAGGCATATTACTTCTTTATAAAAGAGTGTCAAAAGCCTTTATTCCAGGTTAGTTTTGTCTGTACAACTAAGTTTAGCATTAGCTTTTGTCTTTCATCAAATTGTAAGTTGGTCTGTGATAAACTACACTCTAATTTCTTCTCACCATTAGATTTTGAAAACAGCTTTTTTCCAAGCACCTCAGTAAGTATACATGCATTAACTCATTCACTGCCTTGCTCTCCAGCAGCAGAATTCTTACATTAATGAAATACACACTTGTAGTACATTACTTCCACTTCTTATTAACAAAACACATATCAACACTCAAAATTTATATTCCCCCTTCTGCCAAACAAGTTAAACAAGTCAAAACAATTCCTAGTCTGTCACAATGTTAGGTAAC
The DNA here is from genome assembly GCF_001723915.1 of Gavialis gangeticus. Lineage (NCBI taxonomy): Eukaryota > Metazoa > Chordata > Crocodylia > Gavialidae > Gavialis > Gavialis gangeticus. The sequence continues at coordinate 47,704,559 of NW_017729031.1, forward strand.
TTACCAGTGCAATAGTTCAAAGTTAAAAGAGGAGAGAAATGAAATTGTGCAAAAAGAAACAGATAAATACATAATCATGTACAGAAAAGAAAAGTAAAACCAGAGAGAATGTCACCAGTGACTTCTTTCTGATCTTCAGGACCAAGCTGTGGATAGCAGGACATTACTTCTTTCCTAGGACTGAATTCACACAATAGATTTAGCTTTAGTTTAAAGGGGTGAAAATAGCAGAAGGGAACCTGGGTTTCTAAAGGCAAATGTACTCCTGATGTTATGTTATTTTCTTAACAGAAGTGATAATGACAAAAAGAAGTAATAATTGCAATGTCCTCATTTTTGTGGGATTGTCATTTAAGCACCAGACCACTACTGAAGACCCTATGAATTGGCTTGGTTATTTCATCCATTCCCTTTACAGAGTGAAAACAGTAGTTTACTCTCTTTGCTAAGATCATTTCCAATACAAACATCCTGTTGCAAATAATGTATTGTAGGTAAATTATTTTTTTTTTTTTTGCATGAGTGACACACTGTATGAAGTGTTACAGAGAACAACAAAACGAAAAACAGAAAAAAAACAAAACAAGAAAACCCCCAAAAACCACACTCTAAAATGATCCTCCTATTTCTCTTGATTTACTTTAAAGAAAAGGTAGATACTATACAAACTCATTACATATACACTATGCAGTATTTCTATAGCAACTACAGTGAAAGTTTTAACACAGTTTTAGCTTATAGAATTTATGATGATTTCCGTTTGTGAAGTTCTAAACTCCAATCCTGCTTGTGCATGCCTTTACACGAATTAAAATCAATAGAGATAAAATCAATGGAGATACTGTGCACGTGTGTGCAGGTATGCGTGTGCATGCACATGCATTTCTGCTGGCTCAGAGTCTAAGTTGTTTTCCTACTACCAAATATGATGTGATCCCCTTTGAGCACAAATGAGAAAGGATCCCACAGTGAAATATTCAAATCAAGTGTGTGGCAAGCCATGTCCATTTCCTAACCCTAAGGTGCTGCCCTCAATTTTGCTCTTAACTTTAGGTTCTTTGCTGCCACTCTCTTCAGTTTTCTACACAGTTGCTTATCCAGCTTCCTTAACTTTTACACTTAGGGCGCCTATGCACGTGCTCTGGGGTTGGGGGGAGCGGCATTTTAATTGGAGCAGCTCCCAAGAGCTGCTGTAATTAAAACATCTACAGTGTCTCATGTATTCAGCATACTGCATTTCAAAATGGCTGTGTGGGTGCTTTAACTAAAGATCATTTGATGAGCTTAATTAAAGTGCCCCCACCACCATTTTGAAGTGTGGGACACGAAATACATGAGATGCTGCAGCACGCTGGAGAGCTCCGATTGGAATGCTCCAGGAGACTCGATTGAGTCTGTGTCAGAGCACATGTACCAGTGCCCTTAGACTGCAAACCCCACAAGATTCTATCATCTCGTCCAAGTTGAAAACATAACCAGAGAATAAGAAAAAGTCTCCTACCTTGTTCTTATTTCATACACTATGAAAGTGTTTTGACAATTAATTCTTCCCACTCCCAAGTCACTTTTCCTTGTGAATTAGAAATCAAGGTTTTCTTAACAATATTTTGAAGACATCAAATGGCTTCCTCAGGAGGTTTTCCAAGACCCAGTTGGCTGAAGTTTTGGCTGGGATGATCTAGTTGGGGGATAGTCCTGCTTTGAGCAGAGGGCTGAACTGAACTGGATGACCGCCTGAAGTACCTTCCAACCCTAATTTTCTGCAGTGGGAGGAATAACAAGAAGTCCTGCCACCCTGCCACACCACAGCAGTTAGCTCAATGGGTATGACAGCCACATCTTAAATGCTTGATGCAGCCTACCCCGGGTAAAGGGAAGTGGCACTGAAAAGAGAGAGACCTTCAAATGCATAGTCACAGGTGTCATTTAAAACAAAAAGAAACAAACAAAATCTACAAAAAACTAACATTTGCATTTTTTTAAGCCAGGTGAAATCTAGCACCCCCTCTGCATGTTACATGCATCACAGTTATCAGATTAATTAGAATCATAGGGCTGGAAGGGACCCCAAAGGATCATTGGGTGCAGCCCCCTGCATGAGCAGGAAAGACAATTGTGCAATTAGTTTAGGCTGGCTACATATACAAATTAACTATCATACCCTAAACAGATCTATCCAGCTATAAAGTTAGAGCTGGAAAATGTGTACCAACTTTATAGCTGATTTCTATCCAGCTTTAATTTGCATGTGTAGCATAGCTATGCCTCCATGGCTAGGAGCCCCATCAGCTGATGGGGTTCCCCACTGTGGGGGTGTACCATGCACTGCAATGGCTGGGAGTCCCACAGCTGAGGGATTCTCAGCAATGGCACCATCCCATAGGCTGATGTGGATGGCAGTTTCATGTGCTGATGGGACTCTCATCCACAGCAGACTATGGAGCCCTGCCATGGATGGACGTCTCATCAGCTGATAAGTCTTCCAGCCATGCAATGGGAGCCGGGGCAGTGGAAGCCTGGGACCATGATCCTGGGTTTGCAATAAGTCATGATAGGATCTGGTGGTAGATCCCACAATCACATCTCCTGCCATGCACGTCTGCCATGGCAGGTGGCACGATGGTGTGAATCATGCATTAGATGCTATCACATCTTTACCTGAACATTTAGAGGGGCTTTAAGATCCACATTCTTCCCTTAATTACATACATTTGACTCAATGGGCCTCAAGGAACCTTTTGCCAGTAGAATTTGATCTTACGCATCACAGGTATAAACATGTTTAAAACCATTTAAGGGTATTTTAGTGTAATAAACAGTTACTGGCAGCAGCTTTCTTGAAAAGCAAGAGATTATTCATTACAGTAGTATTTCCCAAACCCAGTGGGTTTATGCCCCATAAGACTGGCACACAAACTCCCTGTACTTCAACTGCCACCACTTCCCTCACCACCAATTTTCTTGCACCCCCCTTCAGCTTCCCTGGCCACCAATTCTCTTGGGGACCCCTCCAACTACTGATATTTCCCTCACTGCTAATTTCCTTTGCAGTTGTCAATTGCCAGCATGAAAACTGGCAACAATTGGCAGCTAAACTAGATGAAAGAGAGACACAAGAGAGTTGTAGGAGGAGGAAGTGAAGACAACTGAAGTATGTGGGGCATGTATGTCCCCCACTCCTAGGGGAAATTGGGAAAATGTGCAGTTATAGCTTGAATGAAACACATGGAAGTTAGTATTGGAAAGTGATGAAAAAGTGCAACTCGTACCAAATTAAAGCATCATGTGCTGCCCTATCTGCTGAAGACAGACTAGAAAGAACATCCTGGGTCACAGGGTAAGGGCACAGAAACAACATGCTGTGGGATAAAGAGGGAAGGGCTTCTCCACAATAACAGCCCAAGTGTACACTCTTACACTGCAGTACTGAAAGCCAAACTGCAGTAGCTTATCCTCTTTCAACAAAGGTTGCAGGGCCATAGGTTTAGCTTCTACTTGCAATTCAGTTAAGAACGTGCACATAGGTAGTTACCACCAAGCAGCTGGTGCAATAAAACGCCACCTCATTTTACCACACAGTAAGGCTGTATGGCCACAGATTTCCAGTTCCCAACTATCCAAGCCAACCATTTAATAAAATTCCATCCATAAACATCAACTTAATACAAGCTAGGGTAAGTAACATTAACACTCCTACTGAAATAGGGATGAATCAAAAGATGTGACAAAAACATTATTTTCAGTTAACCCATGGGCTTTCAAATCACATGCTGAACGTCATAAACTCCAAATATCAACTGAAGAAACTCACCCCCACAAAAAAACCCCTTGAAAATAAATATTATAAACAAAGAGGTTTATCACACTCATATTAATACAATGAAACTTACTGCTACGTTAAGTCAGACAAAAGAAGTGCCAGATTTAACAAAATAATACATAAACAAATTAGGAATGGGAAGTTTGAACATTACATTTAAGGCCCAGGCCCACAGATATACTTAGGCATCTAATTCCCTTTGAAAATCAACAGGGGCCAGGCGCTTAAATACAGATCTGGCCTTACTTTTACCTTACTTAGCACAGTATTCATCCTACACCCACAACCAGGTGCAATTTACCAATCCTAAAACCACATTTGGCAATTAAATCCAAAAACAACAACATTGACTGAAGATGTTACTCATTAGCTTACTGCTTTTAGCTTTTCTACATTTTCAAATCACCACAGTGTGTCAGTAAGCCTTATAATCTAGCGCTATATAGATAGATCATCATATCTATCATATATTACTACAATTGTGACATGAATGTTTACTGACAAAAATGCATCTATTCAAACTCTGGAGCCCCCCCCACATTCTTTCAATAAGAGTGTGAAAGGCTCCATATGACAATTTTACCCCCATACCCAAAATGTAGCATAGCCTTTCCTTTGTCAGGCAGAACCCTTTGTGGTCTATATAACCCAAGGGCTAGCCCCTTTGGGAATAACAAAGTTTAAAGTCCCTAACGCACCTGACTTTGGGGGATGTGCCCACCATTGGGTCCTTTCCTAATCTGAGGCTTGTAAATTCTAGACCCCTTTCTCTCTGAGACTAAGGCCTCCCCCTTTTTATAGGGGGTAGCTGCCAGTGAACACAGGCCACCCTTTCCCCTAGGTTCCAGCCCAGGAAGCCAGTATTAAGCAATGGGGCATTGCTTTTTCCCATCCCTTGCCATTTTCCTAGGCTGCTGCCTACCTTCCATATTGGCATGTTCTCTCCTTATGTTGCTCTTTCCACAGCGTCTCTCAATCTGTATCTTTGAAGCTTCTCCAGGGCAGCCTACTGGCCCCAATCTGCCTGGACTGTAGTCATTTATAGCAGCTGTTTCTAATTGGCTGCTTGGCCACAGCTGGGGGAGGTAATGATGGTCTTCTTTAACCATTTCCAAGCTGCTGTTGCCTACATTGGGATTTAGGAACTTTATTGTAGGCATCCCTTTTTGAAGTTTTGGTCTGACCTTGACGTCTCATGGATCACTGTTGCTGACACTAGCTTCAATTCAGCAAAGCATTTAAGGGGCACAGAAAAAAATCTTATTCTTGTTTAGCAAAGCACTCATGCACATCTACTTCATGCGCTTAAAATTAAGCGCATGCTTAATTATTTTGCTGAGGCTGGATCTTAAAACTGAAACTTAAAACTGTTTATTATGTATTCTCTATTAGTAGTTTGTCATCAAAATTGCAAGGAACATTGTCCAAGAAGTTAAGGTGGCTTCTTATAGCTCCAGAAGCATAAGTTTGAGCCCTGCCCTGGACTCATGTCAACAAATGCCCCGCTTCCCTCCTCCTCCTCCTCCTCCCCCGCCACTGATCCAGTACTAAATAGGCATTCGGTCATTTGGACTGGGGAGTCAAAATCAGACTAATGTACTTCTAACCATATGACTCCTTTTTGTGCCACTGGCTACAGAAACTGGCATATGTTAATCAAGTGAACCAAGCTAGGGCCTGCTAGACACAAAGGAACCTTTGACCTTTCAAACTGTAAAAGTTTAAGGGATAGTTATAGCAATTAGTAAAGAAAAAAAACTACATTTTATAAAAGTACTTCACTAGTGAAATAAGCAAGGCATTACCTAAATTAATTTTCAAAACTATTTAAGTCATTAATAAAAGAATGATCTTGGAGAAAAAAAAGCAACAATATTTCTGTAAGCAAATATTATTACCATACACAATGTGAATGAGCTGTTTTAATACTCAAGTTCATTACTCCTCTGCATTTAATCCTCTTTCTTTTTATGTCCCACTCTGCTTTTAAAAAAAAGACTTTCAGGCTTTTTTTAAAATTAATTATACAAATCATTAGTATTAAAAAGGTAATATAATGGTTTCAAGAACAAGCTTCACAGACTATCTGCATATTTAATCATCTCCGCTAATAAATTTTTAATCATTCATTGAGTTCAGGTTCTTGTCTTGAAGCTTAACTTGATAACAAACCTAGCAACTGGTAGAACTAATTGGTACAGAACAAGTGAATAATTTATAAGAGGAAAAAGCACTGGGTGTTCTGAAGGTGTGCAGAGACCACAAGTCACAGAAATTTCTGGGAGGTAGTAGGAAAACAGTGGCTAACAACAGGAATTCCATGATACACTGCTGACATCCACAGGCCAACATTCAATATTGTTCATATTTCTTTCAACTGGACTGTAAAGCAGACTATAAATTCAATTCATTAAGTTTTAAATATTCATGCATTTCATTAAAGTTAACATTAATTGGGCTACCATACACATTGATTATGCATAGACCATCAAGTGTTTAACCTCTGAAAGCTTGCAAGCATATTCAGATAATGCTATATGTCCTATCTTGGATGAATCCAATGAAATCCAGCTGAGTGCAGTTGAAACAGGGAAAAATTACATTGGAACACTGCAGGATAATAGCTTCAAATATCAGAGAAACAGTAAAAATATTTAACTAACTGAATAGGACAATTCTTGTAAGTTATATCTCTCATCCATTTTTTTGCAAAATAATAAAACAGTTGGAAGACTAATAAAAGGCATATAAACTTAAATAGGGTTTTCATTGAACTGATATACTGTCAGTCTTCAATTATAGTAAAATGTGTAATAGTCAAAATACAAATTAATCTGTAACGTAATGTTCCTTTTTGGTGAAAATCACTAACTTTAAATGCTATAATAAAAACACTATCCTCCTTAACTGGAATGATAAAATTAGTTTACAATGCTAAAAAAAGTCTACAAAATAAATTTCTATACCCTTGGGGAAACCACAGAATACTACACTTCCAAAAATAGAATGTCACAAGGAAACTTTTGACAGAAGGCTCAATCCTCCTAGAAAGATTCAACTTTACCCTTTTTACACTTCTATTACTGCAGTATCTAATAAGTAAGGCCCTGATTCAAAGCATTTAAGCATGTGCTTAACTTCAAATGTATGCTTCAAAATCAATGCGAGTCAAGCACATATTTAAAGGGTTTTGATGTAGATGTATTCGTTTCATGCCCAAAATCATGTTAAAAGACTTAATAGGACAGTAAAGTAAGAAACACTCAGGACTTGGGAAATGCCAGATTTAGTCTCGTCTGTGCAACCGTAATTCTGACTCCTTGCGTACATGCACTTAAATATGGTCTAAGATGTGGTTCCATTTCTCTCCACAAATCCAGTCCTCCCCCCACACCTCCTTGTAAGATGCCAGATGGAATGAGCTCAAAAAATAAGATTTTTTTCTTCATGTTGTTCAGTGTGTAGCATCATGGCTTACTGCATATCATCCATTCCCATACTCAATGGAGGATTTAAACAAGCTCCTTGGAAGATTACCAGTGATATTCATCATTACAATTTGCACTCCCAAACGTTCATAGTTTCCATAGACATTAGGGCTGGAAGGGACCTCAAAAGATCAAGTCCAGCCCCCCACCCAAAGGGCAGGAAGTCATCTAGGGTCCTAGGATCCCAGCAAGATAAGCATCCAATTTACTCTTGAAGGCGTTCAATGTAGGTGCTTGAACCACCTCCAATGGCAGGCTGTTCCAGACCTTGAGGGGCTCGGACAGTAAAGAAATTCTTCCTTATGTCCAGCCTGAAACGATATTGTAGTAGTTTATAACCATTCAACCTCGTCATCCCTTGGGGCGCTCTAGTGAACAAACGTTCCCCCAGATACTGGTGGTCACCCATGATAAACTTATAGGTGGCCATCAAATCACCCCGGAGCCTGCGCTTTTCCAGGCTGAAAAGTCCAACGGCTCTCAGCCTCTCATCATAAGGTCTGTTTTCCTGACCTCTGATCATGCGCGTGGCTCTTCTCTGGACTCTCTCAAGCTTCTCCACATCTTTTTTGAATTGTGGAGCCCAAAACTGGACACAGTACTCCAGCTGCTGCCTCACCGAGGCCGATTACAAAGGAAGAATGACGTCCTGGGATTTGCTTGAGAAGCATGTATGGATGCAAGCCAGCATTTTGGTCACTTTACTAGCTGCAGTATCGCACTGCAGGCTTATGTTCATCTTGTGGTCAGTGATGACCCCCAAGTCACTTTTTTCCGAAGTGTTAGCCAGCGGAGCACTGCTGAGCCTATAAGGATTCTGAAGGTTTTTCTCCCCAAGGTGGAGAACCTTGCATTTTTTAGTGTTAAACACTATCAGGTTCTCGTCCACCCATTTGCTGAGCCTGTCCAGGTCAGCCTGGATCACCCTCCTGTCTTCAGTTGTGGATGCTTTGCCCCAAAGTTTGGTGTCAGTGGCGAACTTTGGAGTCAGAAGTGGACTGGCCATGTTCACATCATTAATGAAGATGTTGAACAATACGGGTCCAAGGACAGAGCCTTGGGGGACCCCACTGGTCACA
>NW_017729031.1:47713771-47721959 GCF_001723915.1 Gavialis gangeticus
TCCTGAGCTTGTCAAAGTCGGCTTTCCTGAAGTCAAGGACTTCTGTGTTGCTAACTGACTTGCCAGCTTTATGGCAGATGGTGAAGGTGATCAGCTCATGGTCGTTGTCACCCAGCTTCCCATCGATCACTAGGTTGCCAATTAGGTTATCCCCAGTAGTCAGTACCAGGTTGAGAAGCGCTTTGCCTCTCATTGGCCCATAGACTTCTTGAGTCAGGTAGAGGTCATCCATGCATGAGAGGAAGCTTTGCGACCGCTTGGATTTTGCTGAGTGATCCTCCCACAAGATATCCGGGTAACTGAAGTCACCCATGACAACCATGGTCCTGGAGCATGCGGCCTCAGCCAGCTCCTGGGCAAACTCCTGGTCAAGCTCAGGACTTGGGGTGGGAGGTCTGTAGTAGATTCCCAATGTTGTGTCCCCTGTGCCGTGTTCCCCACGGATTTTAACCTAGAGGGTCTCCAGTTGTCCACCCCAGTTGCCAATATCAGCTTGCAGGGACGTGTAGCATTCCTTAACATAGAGAGCTACACCCCCGCCCCTTTTATCTACACAATTCCTTCTGTACAGGGTATAGCTATCTATACCCCTGGTCCAGTCATGGGTGGAGTCCCATCAGGTCTCTCTTATCCCCATGACATCATAATTATTTGCACTGAGCAATAGGACGAGCTCCTCCTACTTATTCCCCAAGCCCCTGGCATTTGTGTACAGGCAGCAAGTGTCCCCTTGGGGGCTCTTGCCTTGCCCACAGATTGTACCAGGGCTGGGGCAGGGGTGGGCTCCCTTAAGTGCCTTGGCCTGCTGGCTTTGCAAGGGTTGCTCAGTGGGCCAGCAGTGGCAACAGTCCCCCCTGTCCCCCAGCAGACTTAGTTTAAAGCCCGGTGGAGCAGGTCAGCCAGTCTGGCTGAGAAGAGCCTCCTCTCCTCCTCTTGCCAAAGAGCGGACTGTGGTCATGGAAGCCAAAGCCTTCCCTATGACATCAGCGCCGCAGTCCCTGGTTAACTATGTGAATCCTCCTCTCCCTCCTCAGCCCATACCCCGAGACTGGGAGGATCAAAGAGAACACCACCTGTCCTCCCAGACCCTTTAACCCCCCTCCCAAGACCCTGTAGCGCCTCATGACCCAGCTGGGAATGCTCCGAGCCATGTCATCGGTGCCCACATGAATAAAGGGTATAGGATAGTGGTCTGTGGGCTGAAGAAGCTTAGGGATCCTCTCCACAATGTCCTGGATGTGGGCCCCCAGGAAGCAGCAGACTTCCTGGGCTAAGAGGTTGGGGCAGCAGATTACCCCCTCAGTCCCCCTCAGGATGGAGTCTCCCACAACAAACACTTTACGTTTTGTCTTGGGGAGAACAGGGCGGTAGCTGCAGTTGAGCCTGCGTTGCTTGCGGGAGCTAGCAACTCAGCAGGCTCTGCTGGAGAAGAAAGAGGTGCATACCTGGTGCTAAGCTCCGGCGGTGCAGGGGCTTTAGGGCCCTTGACCCCCTTGGTCCATGCCCCTGACTGGACAGAGGGGGAGGTCCCGGAGTCCTCCTTTGTCCTAGAGGGAGACTGTGGTCTACCCTGTGGCTCCCGGGGGAGTAGGGCCTGGCAGTAGGAGTCTATCTCCTGCTCACAGTCCCTGATGGCGCACAGTCTCTGGACTGTCGCCTGGAGCTCCTCAAGCTGGCGCGCCAGAGACCCCAAAAGGGAGCAGACCCCACAAGGGGAGGTGGCCATGCTCCCCGGCCCCAGAGCCTGAAAAAGGGACAGGCAGCCCCTGCAGTCGAGAGCCAGGGGCTCCATCTGCGTTGAGCCTGGAACCATGGGCTCCGTCTGGGTGGCCATCTCTGAGGTGCCAGGGAGAGGGCTGCAGAGCCCGAGGGGTGCGGCATGTGCCCATCCGTGTCATGCCACTGGTAGGCTGGCTACAGCTGGGACTGTCTCTACCCTAGTGGGCTCCCACTTGCCCTCCTGCGTGAAATCTGCGCTAACTCATGCGCCGGCAGACAAGCACACCTGTTTGTGCAGCCTGTTTGTGTGGCTCCCTGGGGGGCTGGGCAGGACCCGGCCCAGTGCCACTCAGCCACCTCCTCCCTCTCACTAAGGGGTTAACCCCCTCCCACCACGGGCCCTGCTTGCCTCCAGCTGTGCTGGTGGTCAGCGGGGGGCTTCGCGGCTGCTGGGGAGTGTCTGGGGGGCTTCAGGGGAGCAGGAGCACAGCAGGCTTTCACCCGCATGTGTCTCGCTGCTCCAGAGCCTAACTGGAACTTTTTTGCTGTTGGTGGGCCCTTCTAAATTGCATGCATGCGCAATGGGCCTGCCGTTGGGGAAGCTGCTCATTATTTATGTTAATAAAATTTGCTTTCATTTACCTTGTACATAAAAAAATTTTATCAAATAAATTTATGGCAAATTTGCCATTTCATACAGTGGCAACTGAGGCATACAGAGCATGTCTACATGACACTGCACTGTGCTGTGTAGGCATAACTAGAAAAAAAAATTAAATTTCTAAAAGGTTCATTAATTTTGGTGCCTTGTGACAGGTGTACCTCTATCGGAGCCTCTCCGGGTGTGGCTCCACCCTCCTGTAATGGGCCAACCACCTACTTACTCGCCTGCCATGCCTTGATCTTATTTGATTAATAGATTGTTGTAATCAGTGGGAGGCTGCCCATTTCTATGCGCCCCAATGACAGGGGGCGCTACTTGTGGCTCCTTTTCCTCCCCTACACCACAGCCCAAGCCTCGCAGATGGTGCTGATGTGATCTGACCTGGGCCCTGTTATGTCTTGCCCCCCCTCTCTCGCCCTCGGGGCTCCTCGCTGTCCCCTTCACTCTAGGGCTGTGGCCAATACACCCCCAAGATGCTGTGCCCTGTCAGGCGCCAGGACCCCCAGGCTACCGTGCAGTCCCCATGAGGCCTCCTCCAACCCCTAATAGCCTCACCCGGTCCTCCGGTAAACCGTGAACACAAAGCACAAAGCCCCTGGGTAAAACTAATGTAAAACTAAACTGTCCGGTCAAACAACATTTGATCCCTACCGGGAAAAATACTCCAGCCCATGGCAGCAACCAGTGGATACTCATGCAGTCAATCCTTGCCCTTCTCCTTGCACTGGCTGAGCTCCCCACTCCTTGGCTGCCAGAGGGGAACTGCCAGCCTGGCCTCCTGCCTGGGTTTAAGAAGGGCTAAGCCCTGCCCCTTCCTGTCAGCAGGTTTCGCTGGTTGCCCCAACAACCAGCACCTGTGCTGCCCTGGTGACTGGCAGCTGCGCCTCCCCCTTCTCACCGCTAGGGGCCTCTCTTGAGCCGTCCCTGTTCTCAGGTGCAGGGAACCTAAGTGCTCTGCGACATGCCTCAACACTTTGGTATCCAACTTGAGGTATCCAGAAACTAAGTTTCACCATTTTCTTAATAGGGATCAAAATATCACCCTTTGTACATACAAAGTTCTATGTAAAAGCATTAGCTTATTAATTTTCACTACTACTAGGTAAGCACAGGCTGACTTATCCAAGGTCACAAGGCAGTTCCCTGGTAGAGTCTACATGGTTTATGATGACCTAATTCCCTTTGCAGGTTTGGCACCAAGAAAATGAGCACAATTAAGGTATGTCTGCACTGCCTCCTAAGCAAAACCATGCACACCACTGAGATACAAGCCCTGACTACCTCACCTGCTCTTCATGCATCTGGGCCCACAAATTTGTATAGTAGGTGGCTCCCCATGGCACTGAGGCCACTCCCTGGCATATACCTGAGCATACTACAGCCATAACGCACACTCTGGACTCTATCCAGCCATATAACTCTGTAAATCTGCAAGCCTGAGCAGACAAGGAGCAGGAGCAAATGTGTGGGGCTTACTTCTTGAAGGCACACCCGCTTCCCTGAGGAAGTGATGTGGACACATCCTTAGTGGCTACAGCTGCCAGCCAAACATTTAAGTGGCTTCTGCAGTATCATTTATGAAGGTAGCCAGTGAGCACATCCTGGGTGACAATCAATTGTTTTAATTAGGGCTGTCAAACAGGTGGCCTGCAGGGGGTAATATGCAGTCTGCAGGCTCCCACCCGGCTGCCACTTCCCCTTATTGCTCATGCTGATGCTCTAGGCTCCCCTTCCATCCTCTATTTTTCACTTCCTGCCCCTATCCCCAGGAGCAGGCTGTTTGGAGGGGTCCCAGGAAGGGAAACTAGGTCACACATGCAGCAACAGAGAAAAGGACCAGGCTGCTCTTCCTGTGCAACACATGCAACTAGGACCCAACCTTTTGTGCATAGAGGGTTGGGAGGCTGGTTGCCCCACCACATGATACAGAACTAGGAGGGAGCTGGGCTGCCCATGCTGTTTGCATGGCAGTGGGGGACGGTTAGTTGCCCACATGGCAGGTGGCAGGATGTATGTTGCTCATGTAGTGTGTGGTTCCCTCTGCTCACAAGCTGGACAGCCCTGGTCTAAACCATAAATCTGTCCTTGCTCTTCTTTTAGCCTCCCTGCAGCATCATTGCACATCTTATTGTAAATGAGGCAGGTGTCTCTGATTACACAGCATTCACTAATTCCCTGAACATAATCTGACCATCAGCAGCTTTTAAGAAAAGCTAGTTATATCTCAAAGAACTCAAGAGGTTTATCATGAGACCCCATCACAAAGGCATTCCATGCCTCCTTAAGAGCCGTCATCAAGATACAGGCTGTCAGTAGAGAGCCTGTAAATCATTTATCAACCACCTCTAAACCTTGGCACATTTAAGTGCATTTCAGAACATGAGGAGATTTTACATGTTCACCTTTCACTTAATTGCATTTTCAGGTTATTCTACCATTAAAATGTTAAGAGTTAAAACATTTCAAGTTTTCTGCTGCCCCCCATGGCCATGCACACAGCACAGACAGCCCAGCTCTGCACATTGTGTAGTAGGAGACATTTCATGTGTCAGATGGCAAGTTGTAGTCATCATCTGCTTGAGATCATGGTGGAGACTGAAACATTTCTCTTTATCAAATTCCAAATCCTGAGGCCATGCCATGTGCCTCAAGTACATATCTATAGCTAAATACCAATTAAACAACACAAAAGCAACTTGGAGTGTTTTTCTTTTTTTCCTGCAATTAAACATGGAGGATATTTATAAAACTATGTTCATGTTTATAATGGTTGAATTTATTTAGGATGAAAAGAGTTTAAAAATGTATTTCCAGATGAGCAAAATGAATTTCATCTTCAGTTTGTATTATGGAATGCTATTCATTCAATCTAGTGATTTTGGAAACCTATTCACATGCAAAAGGGAGGTGGAAGTTTGGGTAAGTGTCTAAAAGTCATTTTTTCTCATAGCTGTAGATGCTAAATGGCCAATAAAAGGTCTTTTGGAAAGGGACTGATTTGAACTAGCTGCTTTCTATTTGCTAGCATTATGCTAATTATAACCAGCTATTTGAGACTTTCATCTAAAAAAAAATTACTAATTTGATAGCATGCAGAATCCTCTTTTCCATCCTAAATACCAATTTCAAATCATGATCCTGGAGTAATCAATGTGTGTAAGTAGAGATTTTATCCACACAACATAATATATATTACCAGGTTGGCATAGTTCATATGCATCACCCCTCCCCCACCCAAAAAAATGACACACTAGTTCTAAACACACAATGCTGGTCACAAGGAGAAAAATCTAGTATGCTATTGTGCCAGTTATAGTAATATTTGTAAAACAACTGATCCAGTCAGTTAATATATTCCAAGTCATTTTAATTGATTAATTCAGAATAATTTTAGTTTTGAATGTGATAAAGCCAAAGTAGCATTCAAACATATAATGTAAAATAATTTTTATTTTATTTACAAGTTACGTGCAATCCAACTTCTACTTTTTTCACCCAAAGTGAATCAGATCCCAACTGGTTGAATAGAAATTCTGTGCGAAACATTTCCAAAGGCATTTAATAATTTTGAAAACTACTACCAACAATGAGGCACCCTTCAATATTATTTTTGTAAATGAAGTTACACAATATTTAAAATAGTTTTTGTTTTCATTCAAAAGGAGAATTCCAAGGCTGCTACACTATACAATTATACCTTTTTCTTAAATTCACGGTTTACTGAAAGTTATCCTGTGATGGATAATTACAATCCAAAGTACTTAGCTATGAAGCATAGGAGGTTTCCCTTGCAGCTGAAATTTACAAACATTTCAGTGTAAAGACTTTTCTACCTTGCACCAAAATATTTGCCCTGGGGGGGGGGGGAATACATTCTAGCATCTCCCTCTTCTTTTCATCTGTTGGTGAATCAACTGATGCTTTGGTTAAAGAGCAATTCGAGCACAATAGTGTTTTAACTTGCAAGGCAGTACTCCCTTATTGAGCTGGTAGAACTCCACTAGCTGGATAAGATCTGTAAATCTGGTATGGCCATCATCCAGTGTATAGAATTGCTTCCCATCTTCTTCCAACTGCAAAGAAGGAAAACAAAGTGATCATAAGCTATAGCATTTATCAGAAATTCAGATTATGCACATTACCAATATTTAATGAAATAAGGCCATTTGATACATTCTTTGTTTAGATAATCACACTTCTCTGTGATGTATTGTTTGTGAGATAAGAGGATAAAAGTAATGTTCATTCATAGCAAATTCAGAAGTGACAAGTAAAAAGGAAAAGATACAGAGGACATTGTCAGGCAGAAACTTTCCTACTGCTTTATACCAGGACCATGACAGCTTAGAAATACATTCTTCTGTGCAGGAGGTGGAAAAAGGAAGAGAAACGGAGAGAGAAAAGAATCCTGCTACTCTGGCTCCCTTTGCCTAGAGTAGAATAGTAAGTGCATGGGCTGGGAAGGCCAACTGGAAAATATCCACAGCAAGGTTACTTTGATTGACTTTCCATCTTTTATGGTCACCATTTCCAATTTGAAATGATTAAAAATGAACGTTCCCACACTTTGCATCACACAATTAATTCTGAAGCTATAGTACCTTTGCCTAATGGAATATGCTCAGATTTTTTTTCCAAATGACTGAAGCTTCCTGATACTAACACATTAACTGAAATATCAATCAGTTAATGAAAGCAGGAAAAAAGACAATTTAAGGGTAACGTAAAACAGTGCACAAAAGAACATCCTAAAATAGTGAAAGCATGCTATTGCATGGGGAAAATATAACTATCCTCTGGAAGTAAGTACAATTAGCTTTCTTATCTGTAGCAAACTTTTTTCATAACAAGTCTTGTTCTGGTTGTGACTTTGGCCCCTGGCAGACATTAATATAATGATTTGGTTCTAAGAAACATTATGCCTCATCTCCAAAAGTCATACATTCGGCTGTGCCAGATAGGATGTGCCATTTCTGGAATGGGGCATAATGATTGCAAATGATTGTTGGCATCACCTGAGGCAGCCCCGGATCCAGTTCAAGACTTGGGGCTCCCCCAGTCCAACCTCTGAAGACTGGGCTGGGCAGGCCTGGATCCCAGACCCGTCCCAGTCCTGATGCTGACAAAAAGCAGGCATCATTACATGTAGAACACCTTTGTAGCAGATTTGCTATTTTATCATGGCATAAATTGGTTGGATGCATGGCATGTTGGGACTTACTGCATACCTAAAACCTTAATTTCACCATAAACACAATGGTTCTGGCACTTTCCAACCCACTGTACTAAGTCTGTGGGAAATGTCTAATCCAGTGGTTTTCAACCTTTTCAGGATTAGGGCACCCCTCCACCACTTTTTTTAGTGTAGTGGCACCTGCAGTTAAGAACCACTGTTGGTGTTGCCTTAACTTACTCCAGTGCTTCTCAACTGGTTCTGCTACCTCCAGGTGAAAGTGCCCCATATGCTTGGGAAGGGCTGTGGGACCTGTGCAAGGTAGTGCTGCATTAGCGATCTCTGATGAGGCTGAAGCAGGTGGGAGCTGCCTTGTACTGCCATTCCAGGCCCTTCTACACTTTTCCTGGAAAGCAAAGTGTGTGGGTAGGACTGTCCCACACTAATTCAAGTCCTAATGCAACAGGAGCAGGCAGGGCAGTTTTACCTGGCTGCTACCACGCCGCACTGTGGCATTCCTGAGGTGGTCTTGCAGCACCTCAGTTGAGAAACAGTGGTGTAAGCTCCTTATTTTCAGATTTTCACCAGTCCCAGGCACACTTTGGGAGTTTAAGAAATCGTGGGGGGGGGGG
>NW_017729031.1:47722034-47748780 GCF_001723915.1 Gavialis gangeticus
GGGGGGGAATGTGGGGCATGAAAATACTTTCTTTTTGATCAAGAGGTATGAAGATGAACTATAATTCATCTATTCTGCCAACAGCCTGAAAGCATTCCCAGGGCTGAAACTGGAGATATCTGTTGACTGAAAATTAAGTTTTGACATGGTTTTTGTTAATAGTTTCAAATCTATATTTGCCTTGAACTGAACTGCACAATGACAAACAATTTTCTGAAGAGAACCATGAAGGTTTTTGCAGGCTAATAAGGAACTTGTATGGTCCACACTGTTCAGAGCATAACATATTTTACAAGTCATTAGGGCTGCTATTCTGACTGATGGTACCTTCAACAGAAGATGAATGTCTGAGGATAGCTATACTTTTACCTCAGTATCTCAACCTGGAAACAAAAATAGCTATTAACCTTGTAAAAAAAAAAACAACCCATACCCCAAAACAAAAACAAAACAATAGATAAAACAGTGATTAATTGGTATTGCTACAAAGGATTTATTATATTTTGTATTATGGTAAGGTGCTCTAACATTTTCATAGTGATACCCATCTCAGAAATGGTCTTAGACAATATTCTATTCCAGCTTCCAATCCTGGAGAAGTTAGACTGAAACAAGGCTGAAATTAGAGAAATACTACTCTCTAAATTCAAGCTCTCTCTCCTCAGAACTAATGAAGAATGTTTTGCATTTGAAAGCTTGTCTAACTCTATCCAAACTATGGAGTTGGTCCAGAAAAAAATATCAACCTAAGAAACCCTTGCTTGTTGTATACCAGTAATTCCTGGACCATCACAACTACAACATCACCCTAACACTATAAATAAAGGACATCTTCAGTACATTTTCTTGGGTATAAAGGCAAGGCTTCCAGAAGCAGCCTTTTTAAAACAGATTTAAATTTGACTCATCTAAAGCTTGGCAAACCTCTCCTAGTCCTTTGTTGGACTAAAGCATCTGTATTAAAATCTCTGGCTGCTTAGATGTGAAAACAAACAGTGTTTTACTTTCAGCTCAGCACGCCCCTGAACTAACCATAGCACATGCCCAGAAGAGGCACTGCGTTAGTTTGACCTGGCTCGCCCAAGATTTGTATAGATCGTGTGCTTCAACAGGGCTTTTTGGCTGTTTTATCTAATAGCTGATTTAACCAGCTTTAGACAAAAGCACCAAAAAAGTCCCGCTGAAGTGTCCAATCGATACGGATGCTGGGGAGCCAGGTCAAACTAATGCACTTCCTCTTCCGATACAGTACCTTTTTCACGGCTGTCAGGGCCCTCTGACCTACCTGATCAGCAGGAACTGGGTTGATGGTATCAAAGAATTTTTTGAGTTCCTAATTCCTAGAAAGAGGTGAGGTAAAGAAATAGCCTGAAAGGACAGTATATCTTGATGTTCAAAAGACCTCTCTTTTCTATGATTATTAATCCCTGTTTGTAAACCAAAACATATAAAATGTCATCCTTCTTCCTATGCATTTAATGAATGGAGAAACTGGCTCAGCAATTATTTAAAATATTTTTAAATTCCATTTTATCAACTCTTTTCAGATTCTTTTTGGACAGAAGTGGAGCATACAGCTAGTCAGGCAATTTGACATGGCATGCTTCAGGATTAAAATAATCACATGTTTAAGAGAACTTTCAACAGAGTATTTCATTGCCACCACTGTCCACTGGGATCAATATCCTCCAGTAAAAACAGCACTTTTAGTGTAGGTGTAAGGAAAAAAAAATAAAAATAAAAAATCAATATTTGGAACTGATGATAATTTTAGAACACTGTCCTATTGGTCCCGTTATAATTTTAATGAGGTTCTCTTCCTTTTCCTGATGCGCTCTCTCTCTCTAGATTAAACTGTTCTCATTACACTATTTTTCCTAATGATTCTCACATATGATAAAATTGCATTGCCTTTTCTTACTTTTCCTTTTTGGGGCTCTGTTTGGATCAAAGTGATGTAGACAAGCATTCCTCGTTCTCCAAAATTATATCAATGAGTATGAGGAGGTCTTCCAGATCTTCCCCAAGCACAAGATGACTTGTGTCTGTGGACTGTGAATGATACAAAGCAGATATTTCTTTTTCCTCCACCAAGGATCCCACTGCAGGACTTCAACAGCTATGTGACTGAAGACTATCACTTGTAATTTTGTAGTGCTTCATTTGGAAAAGCAATCTACTGAGGAGTGTTAGCAGTGACTGGATTGAAAGAAAAAAGATGGTCTTATCTGGGTCAGAGGGAAGGGGAATTTTTAGAAGAGAATACCAGGATCTTCCAGCTGCAGCTACTATTAAAGAAACTAGGTCTATGTTCCTGGAGGAATTTGCATGGACATCAAAAGGCCATTTAGCATATGACCTAAGGAACAGACAGGTAACAACTAGAGATAATGAAGGTGCTATTGATCTATCCTTAGGGATTCATACTGCAGGAAACATAATGTAATCCAGTGAGAACTCTGATGCTGACAGAGCAAAGGACTCTGGGGCTAGGGTGTCTCTGGAATCTTTGAGCCAGAGATCCTTGTACTATGTGCATCTAAGCGAGGGCTGTCTAACTTGCTTGGCCCTACGGGGTGGATCCAAACTGCAGGGCTCCTGGCAGGCTAGACTACCAACCTCTGGTCACAAGATGACAGTTTGTCAGTGCAGCTGCCATGGTTGCCATGTTGGAGTAGCTCTGGAAGCCTGAGCGTAAACTCCACTGCCATTTGCCCTCCTTTCCCCCTGCCACTGATTTATGCCACTAGTGGTGACGAAAGATCCCAGATCTGGCAATGGGCAAAGGAGTGTGAGGATTGAGTACTTCTGGGTTCCAAAGCCATTCCAAAGCAGCAGGTCTGGCAATCATGCTAACAAGCCCAATGAGCTGTAATTTAACCTCTTGAATGTCAAATGCAAGCTGCAGGCCAGCATTTTGACAGCTCTATCTAGGCAATGCAAAACTGCAGGCACTTCTCTCTCAACCTTGCTGTATTAGGAGGTATAGATGGTTTAGAAAAAAAAATTATGGGGTTATAGACTCTTATTCAAATACTAAACAAGATTTACTGAAATCTACTAAACTGTTTCAGCTCTATTCTACAGCAAAAGGGGAGGCTTCTGTGACACTGACTTAAAGAACACAGATGTAAAAAATGATGGGCCTTTGAAGTTTCTCCCTAGAACCACTGAAACCTCTGACTGGTCAGCAAGTAAGGAAGGACAGCATCTGGAGAAATCCCTCAGTCCCTCAATTCAATCTAGGATTTGAAGAATACCTTGAAAACAGCGACTGGAGGAGGCTAATTATAACTGAGAAGACGGGTAGAAAACAGACTACAGAGGAGACTCTTTAGTGCAGAGAGAAGGGGAAGGAGTAAAGGCAGATAGCTAGGGTTAAATCAGACAATGCCAGCATATGTGAGCAGAAAGCCAGAAGGAAATAAAATACAGGTATTTTTAAATTGCCTCCACAGTCAGTATATAATGGATGGGATAACCATATAGCCATCTAATGCTTATGCTTGAGAAACCATTTTCAATGAAAAGTCAATAGAAATGTGACCATACTCCAGTAAATTAACTTGGCAATTCAAAGCTAAACACAGGTAACTGAACTAAAAAAAATATACCATCAATTTTACCAAAAATGTGAATCCCCACAGATGAAAACTGAGCGTGCCTATGCAAAGTACTGGCCCTGGTACATGGAAGAACAGTAACAGAAAGCAGGAGACAAGGTCCAGAAAGAAAACTATTGGGCCCTGTGTGAAAGCACCATGAATGGAGGAAATATTAACGTATGTGCCACAAGTTTCTAACCAAAGGAGATCCATCAAACAAAAAGGAAAACAAAAAGTTGTGTGTGTACTGTTGGAGTACTGCAGTATTATTTTTGTGCTATAAGGGCTGCTACTGTTACATCTGAAAAACAGACTTGTTTTTGTGTTAGGAGAGCTCAGACAGAAACTAAACAATATCTGCCAAAAGTTACAACCAAAAGGGAAAGCTCCAAAAATGTTTGGTGCTATATATTAATTTTTAATGCATCTAATAATACAGTACCAGTATTTATTATGTATCAACAAACCTCAACAGTTTTATTAAAGTATGCTATCTTAATTTTTTTTCAAGTATATACCCAATTAAGATGATGTCTTTTCATTAGTATTATGTCTTTTCAATAATATATACATAAGAAGTGTTACTTACATGTACAATTTGAAAGTGCTTTATTTTTAATCCATGGCTCAATGACAATACAAATGCTTTGGGATTACTTTGACTATCCCGTACCAAAAAAACCCTAGGAAGAGAGATTACACATTTTCAAAGCAAGCTCATGTCAAATATAGTTCTTTTTGGGTAGATTTAGAACAAAAACTATGGAAAATCATTGTAAAACATAATATAAATAAACAGCAAAATCATTCATTTAAACAATTTTGTACCTGAAGTTTAAATTAAAAAGTAATCATTATTACTTTGAGATTGGATCACTGATCTACAAGCTTTAATGTATTATCCCTCTCCATTTTATTACCCTTTAAACATGGTCTTTTTTGTGAAAAAAAAATATAAATCTACAGAATGACTGATACTGTAGCTGTTAACTTAAACAGCTACGGATGTCAATGTCAAGGTGCATCTTCAGACAGAAAAGCATATCTAAGAGTTTATACTTTTTTACGAAGTTTTGTCTTAGATCTTGACAGCTGCCCAAGTCATAAATTAGACAGGATTAAAGTACCAACAACTGACGGTCACGGTTTTTTACATAGAAAATCTCGATTGCACTTGTAAAAGCTCATATTTTTAACAGAAACTGCCAAAGGCACCAATCACCAGTAGAGTGACATATGCCAATTTGCCTTAAAAAGTACTTCAGACCAAGCAAAATATTTCAATTGTGTTACGCACTCTCCTCCCACTGACTTTCTTAGGGTCTGGGTAACTAAATCCCGAGGTCCTCTGGAGATCCCAACACTCATATGTTGCTAATACTGGATACGAGACAGCAGGAACATATGCCCATTTGCAAAATTAATGGTCATCTTAATGGAAAGTTTATAGAACTATATTGGTTTTATAGCTGTCAAATATACATAAATACTAAGATCTACATAGCAGTAAAATCTCCTAGTTAGGATTAAGCTGAAGTCTATTAGCTTTATGGCAGAGCTCAAATAAGACCATCTTAGCTGCACCCTATTCTGGGATTTTCTAGGCAGTTTTAGTGACAGCTGTTTTCCTGAGTACTGCAGTTGGAAGGTTTCTGACATAATGCTAAAAAGAAGATCTTCTATGGAGAAAGGATGGAGGCCAAAAAGAGACTGCCACTATCTTCACTGATTCAGTTAATCCTCAGCCCTGAGCTGCAGTATGTGCTGAGGAGACAAAAGTTCTGTCTAGAGGTGCACCAATACATCAGCCCAGCTCCCTGCACCCAGGCTAGGCTGGGCTGTCAGAAAGCCAGTGTGGTGGGTAAGGCTCTCCTTCTCCTCCTCTTCCTCTTCTTTCTCCCCTGCCATGGAGCCAGAAGCAGGGGGTCTGGCCATGCTGTCCCTGCTTGACCCTGCAGTGCCAGCTGGGGTCTGGCCATGCCTCCCTCCCCAAAAAAAGTGCCTGGCAAGGCCTGCTTCCTTCCCCCCCCACTCCGCTTTACAGGCACACCCTGGCTGGGGTCCCTGCAGGCCATGTGGGGATTTAAACCCCTACTCAATCAGACTGAGGCCTGTTGGGGCCTGGCCATGCCCCCTCCCTCATCTTAGCTTCCCTCTGCCACTGTGGAAGGGAAGGAAGGGCTCGCTGTAGTGCCCCCCGGCTTCCGGCCTGAGCCACTGCAGGCATGTGTCTGTATTTCTGGAATCAAAAATGAGTGTCTATTCACTTATTTACCAGTTAAATCTAAGCACGTTAGACTAACCCGCAAAGACTGAATCAATTCAGGCTCGAGCTTTTTGAATGTTTGTACTTACCAAGGGAACAATAGGAAGTGAATAGGCCATATAAAACTAAAAGCAAGAAAACTGTGGGAGGATAAAGAAAGGGAAAAGGAAAGAAATGATTGGAGAAGTCATTCCCCAAAGAACATGGTTGAGAAGACTCTTTCATCTCCAACAGGATAAGAACTAGCTACTTATCTATGCTATCCATGTGCAAGGACAAGGACAGCTGGAAGCTGGACCCAGGATCTATTCCCCCTCCCCCACCTCCTCATCTCTCTCATTCCAAACAAATACAAGCAGGGGAAAACATTTCAGGAGTACGAAGAAAAGCAGGGCGAGAGCTAAGAGAACACCTTCTTGCCTTAATTCTACAAAGATAAGGGCTCACAAATCCACAAGGGTTGTAGCAAACAACTCAGCAGACACACTGAAGCTGAGTTTGTTTGTTAGGGGTGTTGTTTCAAAGGACACAGCTTCTCCAATCAGCTCCGAAGAGTCACTGCTGAGCTCCAGCTGATCAGAGAAGTGGCACCCTTTGAAGTAAAAGCCATAGCAAACAGATGAATAGTTAGTTCTCACTTCAGCTACCTGCTGCAAATTAAAGAAGATGCGATCTACCTGGATATGAGTAATCTGGATTCTACTATACTTTTAAAATAGCATTAAAAAGTGAGGCTGTGTCATCTGTCATCCCTGATCATTAACACTTCCAATAAAATGCATATGAAAATTCACCAAATTAATCCAGAACCCTCATCAGTTTATTAGAAATGGAAAACCTATACTGGCCACTTTAGACACATACCAAGCAAAAGTAATGACACAATGTTTTAAACATATTCAGACTTTTTTAGTAAGCTCTCCCACACCATCTAGTGGTCTAAGTATCACCTCTTCACCCTTTCCAAGACCAAACAAGGAAGATTTCAGAGCAGTCGCCCCTTCGTATATTTCAAATGTTAACATGGGCAAACTGGCCTGGAAAAAAAGACAAACTTTTGTATTGTTTGAGTGCAACATTTTGCAAGTTTCCATAATAAAGTTTCTAGCCCAAGAAGTATAATGTCCAAATTAATCATCACCATGTCTTGTACTCCCTCTCTAGCACAGTCTGTAACATGCCACCTATTGGATTTTCAGGAAGCCCATATTATAAATGTAACTTCCTGCCTGTCTTGAATTTGCTGAAGGTTGAAGAATCTTCCAATTGCAGTCCTTTAGGAAAAGCTGTGTTACGCACCTTCCAGAGGTCACTCCCAAGACCTACCACAAGAGATTCCAGATTATTTGAAAATGGGAGGGTGTAAGTTATACTGAAACTATGAACAAATTGAATGACTTTGTGAATAAGTAGTTAAGTAGAATAAGTAGCAAATGGAGGTGGAGGATATGGATGTAGTTCTGGGCATTACTACTCTTGAACAACTCTATAATATGTTTAGCCAAGATTTAAAAGAGGCAGCTTAGAGAAGGAAGCCCAAGAGCACTGCAGAGGCTACAGAACAGGCTGATCTGTACATGAAAGCCAAAGCAGATGTTGCTTCTGTCTCCTCACCAAGAGTGGGGAGTGAATGGAATGTCCCTGAAGTGGGGCTGCAGGAGGGAAGAGGGATGGTGGTAAACCTACAAGTCACCAGGCAATTTTTGTGGTTCCCAAGTCCAGTACTAAACTCTCAGGCGAAAGGCAGAACCCTTGGAAATGTTTTAGGAGGGAAGACAAACATCAACTACAGGCAGTAGGAGCAAAGGGTGGTGGGGTGGGGGGGACCCTCACTAAAGGTGGTGGGGTGTAGGGGAACCTCTCACTACAGCAGGAACTTCCCCCAGGGGATCTGGAGCACCTAAAGATGCCAAGGTAAATGACAATAAGTGTCTGAGATGGAGGGATTTAAAAGCCCAAGTTTCTATAATGAGAAGGACTGATAGATCATATTATCCCAGAAAAGGAGTTAAATGCCATGTTTCTGGGAGGAATAAGAATCCTGCTCGTGGCAGCCTGGGTTTTGCTAGAATGGGAGAGGAACACCGATCCGCTTTAAGTTAGGGGTTGCCAAAAACTTGCATGTGGATGTACTTAGGGAGAACACTATAAATAAACCACCCCACATGGCGAGTGCTATCACTCACTATGGCAGACTCGCACTCTGAGCTTGAGAGCGTCAGCAATCAGCAGGCTGCTGCTGCAGGGGCTTTCAGCTCTCAAGGAGTCCATAAAATTAACCCTACAGGCTAAAAATCACTGGTCCTCTGACTGAGAACACCATGGTGCAGTTGCAAACCAAGCAACGTTCACACTGGAGCAGGAAGTAAATTCCTCTCCAAAAGATTTGAAAGCTGTGACACTGAGTTCTGGCCCAGAGAGGCAGAATGATGAAAGGTTTCCTGGAGAAAGTGGGAGTGTTGGGAGGGAGACTCCAGAACAGCAGACGGGAAGACTCAGGGGAGAGCCCTGAAGTGATGGTGGTACCAGAAAAGAATGATGCAGAACTACTGCAACAGGAACAAGACTTCTAAGGAATGCATGGGCAACACAAACTGCCTATATACATGCTTGGAGGTGGTGGGAGTGGAGTTAGAGTGGCTCCCGGACAGCTGCTACAATTAAAACAGCTCACCATCACGTGTCCTTGTGAATCAGGACTCATTTAGCTAATAACTGGTTTGTTTTAAAATCCATTGTAAGGCCTGTTCATTTCATCTTTGTTTCTGTTCTTTGAGCCCCATTCTTTATTACAGTAGCCTTTTTTTAATTTGTTAAATCGCTTTCTAACCTTGTTTCTATATTTCCCATACATTATCCACTTCTGGGTCATGATTTCTTCAAATCCAAAACTTTTATTGTGGATGTTTTAGGAGTTTGTAGTGCTTATTCTTTTCTTTACTGTGTACATAGGACTCTTCTATTTTAAAACAATAATTCCTGCACTTAATTCAGGTGTCACAGTCCAAATAACCCTAGATTTGCAAGACACTGCCTGCTTGAATAGCTGCACTTTGACCTGGCCTCTTTGTCCATGATATTATGCCATCCACCCAAAAGAAGGCTACCACTGTTCTATCCTAGCTGTCAGCCACTTATCAATTTAAAAGCCTTTAAATAGCTACTGAAGATCAAATATCAATGTCACAATCTGGCAGTATAAACTTCTGCCCTTCATTAAAGATGATATTGTTACTAAAACTTATTGCAGATCCAAAACAAAGCAACATTTCTTTCAAATGCTTAAAAATTGTTGCTATCTGCAATTAGGTCCAGCTGGTTTTTCAAATGATAGAATTATTACTAGTCTCCTGCAATTCCTTTACCTACAAGCACTTTTAGGTCTCTCTTTTATAAACCAGAATGAGCACATTTTAGCCCACAAGCCCATAATCTGTTTGTATCGCATAGTGGGCCTAATGCCTTGGAGTCGACCCTCTACCCCCTTTTAAGTGGTACCTATCAGTAAAGGCTTTGAACAAATAATGCAGATTTTTGTCCAGTACAGACAGAAAATCTCATCAATCTCATCCAAAATTTATTCTGAAATTAGTTCTTTCAGCCCACCAAAAAAAGAAAAGAAACATTTGTTGCATTTCTGAATATATGCATCTACAAAAGACTTTTGTGCCAATTATTACTACTATTTTCTTTGCCATTTGGGTATGCATATCTATGCTGTCACCATCTTACATATATAAATTTTCAATTCAATTCAATTCAGTTCTGTCAATTCAATTCACAGCCTATTTAACAAAATCAATTCCAACAAACCACAATGCACATTTCTGTGTAGACCCAGTAGTATCATATACTAACTAGCATTATACATATAACGTTAGCAAGGTACTGACTTTCCCAGATTGTGTGCTCTTGTTCAATGGCTTTTATTTGTTTCTGCTTTTACAAATGGACTGTGTATTTTGGTTCTTTCAACTGAATATGGACCAGTATTACGAACCCTAGAGATGGGAATACTTCAGAAACATTACCCGATAGGCGCAGTAATACAAAATCAGATTTCCCTTTCTTAAACGAACTGCAATATCATTGTGGAAAAGAGAATTAAAAGTGGGGAGGTAAGGGTTCTTGTTTTTAGGGCTGGTTGAGGTTCAGAGCACCACAAATGAAATATTTTCAATTCCCTGAGATGACTATTTTGCACAGCCTTTTTTTGACAAATATAGAAAAAAGCATTCCAGCATCACTAGGCTAATCAAAGTAAAAGGATTTCAAGTGGAGGCCCAATGTAATGGGTTCAGTGAATAGTAATGGCTCCTATCTGGAGGACCAGCTAATAGAAATATCAAGAATGGGGAGGGGGAAATTAACCGGGATATTTATGGAACTGAGGAAGACCTAAACTCAAACAAAAATTACCACAGTGTGCAAGACAGAAAATTTGGAAGTGATAAAATATAAAGGTTGGAAAAAATATGAAATAAGATATACACTATCTTGGTAATTTTTCTGAGAAAATATTTAAAATATTGCAAAAAAATCTAGCTTTGAAATTAGCAATTATCATTGGAAGAGCAAAGCATCCTAAAGTTCAAGAATGTACTTACTAGCAATGACTTCCATGTCATTTCTGCTCACTTCGCAAGCCAAAATGTATTTTCAGAATCCTAGCCTTAACAAATTTAACACTGCACATGAAAGCTAAGAGGTACTCTCTGACATCATGCTACTATGAGTAAGAGATACTAGAGTCAGGGTTTTGGTCCTGATCATGCAATGGACAGTGCACACAGAGGCTACTGTGCCAATAAAGAGCACCCACTGATTTTTTCTGAGCAGCAGTCCATCCAACTAGAGGGTGAAAGTCTGAGGTGGCTATTTCATTCCTAAAGCAAAACCAGAATTCAGCTCATTGCCAACACAACACAATGAGCATGTTTATTTCCATTATGCAGATAACTCTTGAGTTCACAAGTGCTATTCCTATGGGTACTTTTCTGTTCGTAACCATGTCCCAGAAAGTAAAGTAAATCCACCTACCCATCTATAAGCCCTTGCTGCAAAATAAGTCGCTGAGCTTCATCCCTTGAGATCTTATGGTGAAACCATGGCTGTGATCTGTGTATAGCTGGAGAAATAATAAATGTTTAATGATCTTTGTTTTCACAATATTGTTATATCACACACATCACTGTATCTCTCCTGGGGCTGCACATTAATTCACACATACCAATATTTGGTGTGGCAGTTTGAGAGGCAGAAGGGCTACCGTGTGCATTGAGTCGTAAACACCCTTTTCTCTGAGTTGAAAAGAAAACAAAACATGGTTTCAAGCTTTTTTTTTTTAAAGCAATAATAGATGAAATGCTTTCAAAAAGTGAAAGTCTTCATACCCGCCATGCTAACCCTTCTTCAACTGCAACAGAAAGTGCTTCTGTGGGATTTTCTATAACTCTGCTTCTGCGTCCTGAAAAGTCCATTGCAACTAGAGAATTTTCTGAAAAACTTCTCTGCAATGAAGAAAAAAAGAATTCAATGTTTTTTCCTTACCACGCCCCCCCGACCTCCCTTCCCCCGCCCCACATCTTTTAAAGCTGTGATTCTCACAGGAAGTAGTATAGTTGAAGCAGTCATTTTTTAAAATTGTTCTGTAAGAAAACTTACTTTGGTTTGGGCAACAACATTCACAGTTCTAGTTATCTTGACCTGAATTTTAAGACTAGGTCAGAAAGGAAAATAAGGTGGGACTCTTTGGTTTTTGGGTTTGTTTTTTATACACCACCGTTTGAATTCTTCCAATACTGATAAGTAGTTGAAGCATGTACATTTACAATAGGGTCCACAACCTAAACTTCTAAACTTTCTACAGATCTGCTAAGGGAGATTCCATACTGTTAATTTGCACGCTTGTAAGATCTGCTTGAGTGTTTTCTGTTAAATTCCTGGCTGTTATGAAACAGCACTGACACAGTAGCATGCTAGGTGCCAATTCTTGTAAAAATATTCCTAACTGAAGGTCAGGTTTGTAAACAGGAAAATAATGGTCATCAACATTTCCAGTTATGGAGTAAATATGGATTTATGTACAAGAAAGACTCAAAGATAGTAAAAACACTATCCCAAACACTATTCCAGGCACTAGGCACTAAGATAGAAATAAATGAAAACAGCTACCTTTCTGCAAATTGAAGGGACATGAAAACAAAAGAAAATTTCCCTGTGCAATTAAAGCCTACTAATAAAAAAAATCTCTTGCTTTAAAAATTTTCCTTCCTTCTTTGGTTACAACCACACTTACATTTCTTGAACAGAAACAGAAAGAAATGGAAGAGTGCTCAAAAATACGTAGCATGTCAGCAGTCAACGCTAACAGAGGGAAGGGGCTCCTGCAAACAACATAGTCACAAACCCCACCAAGTCTTGGAGATTTCATGAAGTGTCATATAGATTTTTCTCGGGTTTGAAGTGCTGACATGTATGCAGAGTCTTGTTGGAAAAAAACCACGTTATGCTGCATCAGCGTATGTCACTTTATCTCTGTATGGATTATGTTACACTGTATATAGCCTTTATGATTTTCAACATGGTTTAGCGAAACAAAGTGAGGAATGCATCCTTAGTGAAACCATTAAATATCTGTTGCCATTGTGTTCCAGGATGAGGACAACAGCTACTCCCAATCATAAAGAGAAGGGGCCACTGATAGGACAGTCACCCAAGTTTTTGTCTGCTTGTAATCGGAAAAACAACTACAAAGATGTAAGTAAAATAGCCCATTACGTAGAGGAATTCTAAGGGTCCCTAGCAAGAAATACATTTCCAGAAAATTCTGGGACTCATGAGGAATTGGGTTTTTCTGTTCCATTTGCAAGCTTGTGCTAAGTTCTTCTTATGGAATCCTTTTCTTCTATATAATAAATCCTTTTGTTGTTTTGTCTCTTTACTATAGTAAAGAGTGATCTCTGGGCAAGTGATAATCCAGGCTAACTCATTCTACAAAAAGGGAGACCCAAAATTTCTTTCACAGCACAAGGAGAATCCACCTAGAGCTACAGAGATTCCCCTGCTGCAGCCCTGAGGTCAGATATAAAGGCAGTGGACCTAAGGCTTGCGAAGATGAGGAATTATCTCAGGGCAAACCTTGGTCTGTTCCTTGGTACAAGCAGCAGGACAGCAGGAAGAAACTCGAGGCTCTGGGTAATCTCACAGATGGGTCTGTGACACACACGTTCACAGTAATTACTAGATAAATTGTTACTAAGTGATTTCTGATCCTGGGGTGATATTCTGAGCCAAGAATCTAGTCAATGAATTAAAGCCTGCTAATAATTTTTCAAACAAGAACAAAGTAAGATGCACAGCTATAGGAAAGTGCAGGATATGTGGTTCAGATCACTGTGAATTATTCAGGACTCTGCAAAATTTAACTGCACCATATACTAAAAATGATGCAGTCATTTGCATATTCAGTCTCAATTTGAATATTTATTTTTGTCTTTATTGAGAACCGCCTGATGCACTGATTTTACCAATGTCATAATTTTGTATAAATGGTACATTACTTAATACTGGTATTGATTAAGCTTTAAGGTTAGCCTCTCCACTGAACAATGCTCAACTTGATACCAAACAGAAGGGAATGCTGGAGAAGGAACCAAAAATAACTGCCTCCACTTCTGGCTGCAGTGTAAGGGGAGGAACCTGACTACAGTTCATAAAGACAACAAGCATCCATAAGCTTTTAAATTAAGCATGGGCACAAATGTTTTCAGGATCAGGTACTTGAAACAGACACTTCCACCACTGTATTAAAGTAAATTAACTCAGTGAGTTATTTCAGTACATACCGTAGGAGATATATTCAGAGAATTGAAGCCACTTCTGCCTTGATACGGGTGCATGTAATTCTGATATAGCTGCATCCCATACTAAAAAAAAAAAAACAGAAAGTGATATGTTAAGTAGTACAAGTTAAAAATGTTAGATAAGAAGAATACAGGAGTTCCTGCATTTGAGGCAACATATTTTACTTGTTAAGTTTTTGCCAATTAATTGCATTAGTTAAAATAGCCTGCTGCTGGCACACAATTGGAATCTTTGTTTTTGAAATATAATTTGGGCAAACAATCTGAAATATAATTTGGGCAAACAATTTTTAATGTTATGTTTAAAGAGAATTTAACTACAAAAATTAAATGAAAATGTTACTCTCAATTCACAAACCATCACTTGTGCTGCTTTTCTTTTTAAATAAAAAGCTGGATTAGAAGAAATAAACAGTGAGGAAAGCTTTATTTTAAACAGCACATTTACATTATTTTTTGCTATCTGTAAAACTACTTATGGCCCATTCTTCTTAACTTGATCAAACTAACTCCTGGACCTCTGGCACATATTCAGGTTAAAAGTGCCATGGGATCTGATCCACAGTCCCAACAACTGCACCTCCTGCTATGCCACACATGCATGGATCGTAGAATGGTGAGATTGTAGAATCAGGCATCAGACTGCAATCTTGCCCATTCTATTTGCTAGTGCAGGGGGATCTAGGGATCATGATCCCCTACACCAGCAAGTTGAAAGTTGGATGCCCACATCTCAGCATGACCCAGGACTGTCCTGGGGCTGGGGCCAACAATCAGCCGACTATCAGCCCCAACCCCTGACAGTAGCAGATCAGATTCACCAGGACTGTCCAGGTCAACTAACAGCTGATTTTGGCCCTGGACTGGGCAGGCCCAAATCTGGTTCAAGACACAGAGTGATCTGGGCTGGGGCCAACAACCAAATGATTCTAAGTCCTGGTGGGAAAAGTGAAAGGGCTTCCCCCCAACTAGGACTTTAAACCTTACACCCAGCAGCTATGGCCCTTTGGCTCCACCTGCCAGGAGTTTCAGCTTCCCCTTCCCCTCCCCCACCTGTCCCCACAGAGCAGTCCCAGGCCCAGCTGGAGAACCTGACTGCCCTGGGGGTTGGTACCTATTATTGGCACACAGGTTGGAGACTGGAGCTTTTCAGGGCTGATGCCAACAATCAGCTAATTGTTGGACATCAGACCTGGACAGCCTACATGTAGACATGCCACATGTTCAATTTTACATGATACACACTATCCAGAAAATGTTCTACATTATACCTAGAACTTTTTATGGCTGATTTGCCATTTTATGACATCTTAAATTGGGTACCTGGGTATCCCTTGCTATTTATGTCATGATTAACACATTAATAGCAGCCAAAGTATAAAGTGTAGAGGAACTTTTGAATATTCCACACAAGCTATATATTTCTTGGACACCACTGTGAAATTTTGCAATGGTCACTTCACCATATTTTATCAGAAACCACTCAACTGCCACAGCTATCTTCAGACCACCAGCTTTTTTCCTAAGCACATCACCTTCTAAAGTCAAGCTCTGCATTACAACCATGTCTGCTCCGATCCCATCAATCAGGATGTACACCTTAGGTGTCCAGAGCAAAGATTCCTGCACTTGCAATACAATTCCAAAACCACAGCTCAGATCAGAAAAGCCAGACTTGGACCCTGCTCTGACCTACAGTAATACAAATACAAATGAGAATCCCTCTAGTTGTCACCTACAACCCTCATCTTGCACACTGTGGACACATCAGTAATGACCTCCAACACTTCCTAAAAAAATCCGGGCCATCTCAAGGAAGCCTTGTGGGACAAGTCTGTCCTGGCTTACAGCAGGCCCCCCAGTGACATCTCTTCAGCAGGACAGTACCTAGTCTCACCAAACTATCAGACCTTGCAATGGACCCTGATGCCAGCTGTGCCCTCCTACTCTCAAAGACCACATCAACTCTGGACCAAACAGCACAGATTATCCTCTATCAATATCATATATCCATCACTTGCTTATAATGTTCCTTTTATTTCAACACCACTCAGACAGGACCTGGAACTCTCGAGTGGCATTACTGGGAAGGAAGGAATAGTGAAAGCCAACTCCAACATTATCTTTCCCCTGAGCCAATGCACAGAGGATGGTATTGTCATCACGAACAACATCTTCAGACATAATGACAAAAACAAGATCACCTGGAGACACCTTTGCTTTAAGCACTGGCACCTCATTGACTATGTTACTGTTAGGGCTCATGATTGAATGGATGTCTATATCACACAACCCATGCAGGGAATTGATGACTGCTGGACAGAATATTGTCTCATCAGATCTATTACGAACATTTGGTTTGCTCCAAAACACCAAAAACAGCCAAAAGCAATGTGAAGGACTGTCAACATCAAAAGGTCTTTAAGGATCTCCAACAGTGTATCCATGAAAAGCTCTCTGCCCTGTCTGCAAATGAAGGTAATATTGAAGAACTCTGGAAGGGGTTT
Organism: Gavialis gangeticus; assembly: GCF_001723915.1. Taxonomy (NCBI): domain Eukaryota; kingdom Metazoa; phylum Chordata; order Crocodylia; family Gavialidae; genus Gavialis; species Gavialis gangeticus. Next base: position 47,738,278 of record NW_017729031.1, read on the forward strand.
AAGACCACCATCCATATGGCCTGTGCTGAATCCATTGGCTATACCATCTGTCAACACCAAGACTGCTTTGATGAGAGTGTCACAGAGATCCAAGCCTTCCTTTACTGGAAGAGAAAGGCTTATTCTGCTTGGCAAGATGACACCTTATCTAAGCAGGAGATGCATCAGTTCCTCAAAGCTGAAGCTCATAGTAGTGTCTGGAAAATCAAAAATCAGTGATGGCAAGATAAAGCCAAAGAGATCCAGTTCTATGCTGGCAACCAAGACATACATAGCTTTTGGCAGGTAATGGAAGCCATCCATGGCCCAACTTCCCACAGTCCTACTTTTCTGTGATTGCAGGATGGCTCGGCGCTCCTCAAAGATGACAAATCTATCTAAGCTAGATGGAAAGAGCTCTTTGAGGCGTTTCTGAACTGTGAGTTGACCATAATGGATACCACCACTGAGTCCATCCCCCAAAACCCTGAAAGGGGATCCCTCACCAACCCTCCTATCATAGAAGGAGTGTGGTGTGCCATCAAGGAAACCAAGAACAACAAGGCTACTGGATCAGATGACATACCTGCTGAAATCTGTAAGTTTGGTGGCAAAGAACTAGTTTGGAGATGTTACAAATTTATTCTGCAAATTTGGAACAATGACAAGATTCTCATTGACCTAAGGAATGCCAACATCATGACTATCTTCAAGAAAGGAGATAAGTCTGTGTGGGAACTGTTGAGGTAACACACTCCTTTCCACAGCTGGGAAAATCCTCTCCTGCATCCTCCTGAAACATATTCTACCTTTTGCTGAGGAAGTCGTGATGGAATCTCAATGTATTTTCAGACCATCCCATGGGGCAATTGACATGAACTTTGTTGCTCACCAGATCCAAGAAATGTATCTGGAACAACCATCAGGACCTGTATATGGCCTTCATTGACCTTACTAAAGGTCTTTGATTCCATCAATTGCAAAGCCTTGTGAAAAGTACTGGCCAGATTTGAACGTCCTGAAAAGTACATTAAGTTCCTGAGGCTTCTCCATGATCAGACAACTGTGACCGTTCTTCGTAGCAGATTGGAGACAGATCAATTTCGTATCCAAACTGATGTCAAGCAAAGATGAGTCATCACCTCAACCCTTTTCTCCATTTTTTGACAATTATCCTAGTTCTCATTAAGGACCGCCTTCCTTCTGGAATTGACACTGAGTACCAAGGGGATGGAGGGTTTTTCCACCTGGGACGTTTTCTCTAAAAGGCCAAAGTATTCAGAACAACCATCCTCGACCTTCACCAAGGATTGTATCATCGTTGCATAGTGAGGAAAACCTCCAGGTAGTACTGGATATCTTCAGAGAAGCCTACTGAATTTTGGGTCTCTCTCTCAACATCAAGAAGACTAAAGCGTTCTATCAGCCTGCCCCAGGCCATGAATGCAATCCCCCTCCCCAAATTACCATTGAGGGAAAGACCCTACAGGTAGTTGAACACTTTTCCTACCTTAGTTGCCACCTCTCTCACAGAGTGTCCATTGATAAAGAGATCCAGTATAGGATTCGGTATGCAAGTGCCTCCTTTGGACAATTGTTTGGCACGTCTTTATTCATTGTGATCTCCAAGATCCAGGTCTACAAATACAGTCATTATCCCCTCCCCCCGCCCTCCTCCATGGATATGAAGTGTGGGTGACCTACCATCATCATCTCAAGAGTTTGGAGAGGTATCATCAATGATACCTTAAAAAAATCCTCCATATAAATGGGAAGATCACCATACAAACACCAGGATCCCTGCTAAAGCCTGTGTTACCATTATTGAGTCAGTGATTCTTCAAGCACCAACTTCACTCCACCGGACATTATGTGCAGATGCCTGACTTGACTGTCAAAACAAGTGCTCTGCTTCCAGCTTAGTAATGGCCTGAGAGCTCATGGTGACCAGAGGAAATGCTATGAGGACACTTTGAAGACATATCTCAAGAAAATGGATGCTGACATGAAAAGTTGGGAGAAGGTGGCAGCCAACTAACCCCAACAGTGCCACAGCCGCAGTCTCAAACAAGTGGCAGCATGTTTCAAGGTCAAATGTCCTGTCCTTGAAGCAAAGAAGAGAGAGCAGAGGAAAGAAAAGAAGAGGAATCCCAGCCTGCAGCTGACTCTCTTGCAGAAAGACCTGTAACTTATGCAGATGGATCTGCAGCTTAAGGATTAGTCGCAAGTCACCTCAGGACCCATCAATGAACCATGGTACAGATCATCCTCAAATCAAGAGACTACCAACAGTGACTGTCTACATGGGACGCATGGGATAATCCCTATGTGAAAGAATGAATGGACACTGATCTGACACCATTTACAGAAAGACAGAAAAGCCTGTGGCAGAACACTTTAAACTCCCTGGACATTCCATCATTGACCTTAGAGTAGCTTTTTATACACAACAGGAATTTAAAACCTGACTTGAACACAAAATTGTAGAAGAAGAAATCCTCCACAGACTGGATTGTATTAAGTTCAGTCTCAAAAGAGACTATGGGTTCTTATCCCATTACCTGGGCTAACTTTTATAACATTTACATCCCTCAGTAGGTTAACTGCTTTGTTTAAACCTTTTGATCTCTTCTACCCACCTTGTCCTTTCTCAGCAGTGCCTCTCTTACCTCCCTCCCCTTTCCCTATCTTTGTATTTAAATGACTTTATTCCTTTCTATTTAGCACCCCTGCTCTCTGCAATTCCATTCAAAGTATCTGACAAATTATGCTATTGCCTACAAAAGCTCATATTTCTCTGAATAAGGTACCTCAATGCCCTGCCTTCTGTCTAAGTTCAGACTAACAGAGTTAACTACTTCTCTTTGGTCACTGAAAGACATCCTCCTGGTTGCTCAAGTAAGTTCCTGAATTATGGGCAGGGCTAGTTACATAACAGCACTTGGGGCAGAAGCAAGCCAAACATCAATAACTCTGGATCCTAGACACGTGACTGCCAGCCAAATATTTTTATTGAAAAGTTTGATATTTGACCTTTATTCCTCCCTAACTATGATTATAGTTATATACATTATATTTAAACAGAAATAATGTATGTTAAAGCTTCATTCCCACTCTTACAAGCTCCACCCTTCCAAGCATAACACACTCATGTGGGCAACCTCCCTGATTTTAACAGAATTACTCATATGCTTAAAGCTAAACTCTTGGACTAGGTAAAGACATTACACAGGAACTGGTATAAGTGATTGGAAACTGGTCTAAACCTGTAACAGAACAGAAGTTCAGCATACAGACTGGTTTAAACAATGGTGCAACCTGGTTTAAGATGGACTTGGATGGATATAGTATCAGATTTAAATTGGTTTAGGTTAGGCCAGTCTATTAAACTTCTGTACCAGATCCCCTCCCAACTCAACTCAGATCACAGTCCACTGGCATCCCAGGTGCCTCGGGAGGCCTCCGTCACCACCACCCCCCCCGCCCCTTGCAGGGTGGCACACTAGCTTCGGTCACATGTGTCTGCTCTGGTCAAGCACCAGGCTGGCCCCATTCCCGGGCTGTTACAGATATGGCAGGAACCAGAACTGACAGCCATGCAGTATCAGTGTCTGTGTGCGTGTGCGTGGGGGGGAGGGATGGAGCAGAGGTTCCTGCCATGCAGTGCCCTCCCAGCTGTGCTTTCTTGGTCTTAGGGTGGGCCAGACCAGCACAGAGGGGGGCCTCCACTCCCGCTCCCCACCCCACTGCTGCCCAGCTTAGCTGACGAGAGCAATGCAGCCAAGCCATGTCATCCAAGCCAGGTAGTAGCAGGCAGGCAGCGGTGGTGAAGCGGAGACCCCCTGCCATAGACCTCCTAGGACCCAAGCAAGCACAGCTGGGGCACGTCCTTGGGGTAGGGGCCTTCCCACCCATGCCACCCAGTGCTGTATGGCTTTCAGCCCAGGCTCCTGCCATCTTTGTGACACCGAGCTGGGCAGCAGTAGAGCTGGGGGGCCTCTGCTCCCTCATTCCCCTCCCCCTGTACTGGCTGACTCGCCTGACAGCCCTGTGCAGCTCTTGGCCCCAACTCCTTCCTGCCCATGTCAGGGATAAAGGGTGGAGAGGAAGCCCCCACTGCACAGACCTGGTCCCAGCCCCGTGCCCTCCAAACCCAAGCAAGCACAGCAGGGTGGGGTGCCCCTTCCTGCTCTTCCCCACCCCCAACCCCACTGCTGCCGACAGCCAGCTGCTGGGGGGAGTAGAGGGGATGCCAAGAGAGATCATGCTGAGAGGCATGTGGGAATACTCCCCACCTGGCCTCAGTCAGTGCAGGCATCTACACATCCTCCCTCCTCCCCATTGAATGGTGAACATCTGTTCTGTTTGCTCCTGACCCTACCTACTTAGAGAAAGCTGCTTAGGTTTTATCTATTCTGTCTCAGGGTTTCTGAATATCTGTACCTAGCCCTGAAGTTGATAAAGAACATAATGCTATTTCTCTCTTCTTGGAAGTTCAGTTTCAATCTAATTTAAAACAGAAATCACAATGACCACTGGTGTCCAAGATTATGGACTGATAGTATACTGGAATCTACAAATGTCTTTGCCTTATTTTCCACAGTATCAAAACTTCGTACAGTAAATGGCTGGGCAGAAATTAAACTTCATGGAAGATTTTACCTTAAGTAATCTAATTGCTGTCATCCAACAGGTCCTACTCTGTTCATCATCTGCACAAAGCTGTTTCAGGTCTCTGGTTCCTCCTGATTTGTTAGGCTAGAAGGCCACAGCACATTGTTTAGCATTAATGCACATCCTGAAGATAATACCTGTTGAAATAAAAGCCACTAATTCTCCTATTTTATACCAGACGACTGAATCCTTTTAAAAAATAATCTTAAAGGTACTTAAGCTTACCTAAAAACTGAGGCTTGCCTTAATATATATCAAAATATTAAAATGTGTACCTTAAAGCAGAATCCATAGTTTGCTGGTGCTCCAGACATCTTTTTGCCTGCCAAAGACATATACATATCACTATTGCTGAATTCACAGAAAAACTGCAGATGCCTTGGTTCCTAAAAGGAAAAGCAATATAAAACATTAGGCTGTTCTTCCTTAAAATCAAGGAAGCAAATTATACTTAATATTTATATTGTAAAGCAAATACTGTATGTACGTTTATAATACAGCCTATTTAAATGCATAATATTATATTTGGGAAATAAAGTTACAATCATATATAATACAGATCTGCAAAAAATTCTCAGCTACTCAGTTACCTATCATCTGTCACCATGTGATGCAAGTTCCTCAACTGAGTAACTTTTGATGAATGCTAAATTTTGACCGTATTTTAATATATAAAAATGCAGTTCTTGAGTAGTTAGGGCTGCTGCATGCACCACACCCTGATACAACCATAAACCCCTCCAGTACTTATATTCTGCTCCATCAATCACAGGTATACATTGTACCATTACTACATGTACCACAAACTTACATTTTCATTCATTTTTATCCTTCTATACAAACACCTTTGCCAGAATCATTACTGACTATTATACATAGTTGGTTGGATTGGGCAGGGACTGTTTGGTAAAAGGTTATGTGCACAACGGAGCAATAGAAAGCTAGGCAAAAAAAAAATGGAAAAGTTAAAGTAAGGGTTTGTTGAGTTCTCTGGCTGAAGTATACATAAATTGTATAAGGTAGCAGCAGTGCAGTAGAAGACAATTTTATCTGTCAACAGGTATGCATGAATCTCTGTTATATAATAAGATCTGATGAAAAAGTGTAATTGTTCACAGATAAGTAAAAGTACCACTTCACCAACGATTCAGGTTTGCATGTACCTCGCTCCCGGTTACCATCAATCAGGCCCACATGTTCATTTCTCCCTCTCTCAATCAGATTTGTGTGTACATTCAGGTTTGTGCATATAGTGCATAAACTTTCATATGTAATATTCATACGGCTAAAAATACCAAAAAAACTCCAAACAAAAAAATTAAACCATATTTTTTAAAGCTTGAGTAAAATTGTTGCTCTCCAGCCAGGGGCTGTGCTTGTGTAGCTGCTCAGAGAGCTTTATTTTTTTATGGGGCTAAAAAGTTGGTAGCACTACAAAATTAATATCTGTCACGACCCACTGCTGCACAAGTTTTCTCCAGGCCCCAATCTTTTAGCAAGTTTTGTGCTGATAGACAAATTTTATAGTTAACAATCAACAGTAAAAAGAGTGCCTGAAGACAACATTCACCTATAGCCCAAATTCTGAAGGTGTAACTATTAAAAATGCATGCAGAGATACCAAATAAATCAACGGGCACGTCTACATGCGCAATTAATGCACATGAATAAACTCCAGAGAATATTGCTCTGGAGCTTTGTGTGTGCAGCACATGGAGCACCATAAGAGCAGCCCAGGCTGGCTGGGGACCCAGAGGGTGAGCCTGCCAGACCAGGGGTGCTCTGACAGGGCTCCATGTGCACATGGAGAACGAAGCCCTGTTGGAACAGCCCTGAGCTTCCTGCTCCCCACAGCTCTGTGTGCTGCAGAGTGGCTGGCTGGGTCACAATGGTACTTTGATGCTGGGTCTGCCTGCTAGCTAGCCCCATACTAAAGCACCACACCTGAGCCAGCTGGGGCACTGTCTAAACATGCACTGCTGCACATGAAAAAACTCTGCAGCAAGGTGGTACTTGTATTTTACAAAACTACCCTGCTGAGGATTTTACTAGTTTTGTGTGCCATAGTAGGGGTGCATGTGTAGACACTGAGATGTTTACTGCACAGTTAATTAGTCAACTGCACAGTAACTATCTTGTGTAGATGTGCCCAGTGAAGAACATTTTTAAGGGCACAGAAACTATCCTGCTGGAAATTACTAATTGGTCACCTACATTTAAAAGACAGGAATTTATAGTCTTTTTAAAGCTCATTTTAGAACACATTCCTAATTACTCAGTGGCACGATTATGAATAGCCATCTGATATCTTTTTGTTGACAGGCTGAGTAGATAAACTGTTTGCTTTGAGGGAGCTGCCTTTTTCTCTTATCAAAAAGTGGAACATATGATTTTTAATTATGGTTCACATGTGTACCGAGACATGAAAATAGCATCTTCTTATTTATAAAAAAATCCACATATATTGGCTTTGAAGACACTTACAAAAATTAAATCAGAACTTATTTTTATAAGAGAACCAACAAGTTAGAAACCGTAAAGGTTATTATACAGAACATCTCCCCGTTTCATGGAAGGACAACAGTATGCATCACCGTCTCTTTTACACAGGCAAGCTAGTTAGATGATATTAACTATGCTAGTCTATAGCTTTTGTTCAAAACAGCAGGCTTCCTGATAGTCCAGCTGTCTCAGTGACTAGAGAAATCCAGAAAAGGGCCACTCAAAATTTACCTGCTACAGCAGAGGAAAATGCCCCAAACTAGACTGAGCCAGGAAGCTGGGGGGCAGGGGCTGAGGCAGTTATGTTTGGTGGGGGTTTTCCAGGAAGAAAAAAAATATAGCATCAATGATGTCATTTCTGGAAAAATACACTTGAAATCTGGGTCACAAAATTTGCAGGCATGAGTCTTTAGCTCCTAAAGTTTAAGAACTTTTGGAATCACTTTGCTTTTTGCATTTCAAAACTATGAAATTAAAAATATTCTTAGAAATTTAAAACAAATAACACACTATTTCAGCAATTACTGTCCCATTTTGTTTCTAAGTGCTGCTTCTATCCTCTGTGGGTAACCAAGTCAAGGAAATAAGCAAAAAGAAACTTTTTACCTCAAGGATAACTCTGGGAATACAGTGACAGTTTGCACAAATATTCAGAAATACACAAGCCCTGAAGAATGGCATGCATGCCCAAAAACTTGCAAAGAAAGACAATTATTTGCTATTTTCTTGTTGGTCTAATAAAATATATCACCTCTGAACCAAGAGTTTTAGAGTTCTGTATTCCAGAAATACATAAACCACTTAATTATGTGCATTACATAAACAGTTATTTCATTTCCAGTGTATCCTGTTTAAGCATAAGTATTAATAATAAGGCATGCAAGCAATAAGGCATAAACAGTTGCCTGTGTTCTATTCAGAATCCTCAGCAACTAGATCAGACATGTGGAATTTATTTTTAAAGAGCTAAGTTATAAACTAGCTGAAGGAAATCAATTTGTTAGTAAGAAGTTCTTCCAGAAAACTACTCCAATCTGGCCTTTCTTCGAATTCTTGCTTTCACTCATCTAAACCCACAATGATACATATTTTGCCATAAAAATGAACAATGAACATAAAATTTGGGTACAGAGAAGTTTTCCTTTGAATAATCATGGACTGTAATATAGTTCTAATGAAACTACAGTATATGACGACACATGCACATAAGTATATGACATACACTTGTCATATACTTATTTACCTCTATTTTGCTGTTTAGTTTTACCTTTGATGTCCCTTTGGTAGAAAAGTATAGTCCAGATCTTCTCAGGAGAAAGTAATTTTTTTTCCAAGATTTCTTCCCTTGTTCCTTTGCATGCAGGTAACCATGAATTTCTGGATATGTGCTGGAACTGATGAACATCTGAAAGAAATTCCCATATGAAACAAACTTTTGACTTAATGGCATGAAATTCCATCATTCTGGCCTGCTAATACTTCTTCAGTTTTGTAATGTAAATTACACACACATCTCAGGACAGCCTATTTATAACATCATGAGATCTAGATTGATCTTTTAAACATGGATTTGAATCTTTCAAAGATACATCAGAAAAGTACAAATATAAAATGTGAAAATTAGAATCACGCATCTTTAAAGAAAGCCTTCTACAACTTCAAATATTTCACACAGTCATTCATTCAGGGATTTGTAAATTTAATTAACATAATTAAGGAGACAGTAAAAGCCATAATCTCCCAATTTCAACTATAACCACCTGAAAAAAAATGCTTGAAAGGAAGTTGAAGAGAGTAAGTTTATAGGAGGTTAGAACATACCATCAGTTTTGGAGTTGGCATGCATATCACTATGCATATATACACAGCCTCTCTCTATCCAACACACACAGATACACACTTTGAATACCGACTCAAGATATCATTAAAACATGCATAGATCTTGAAATGCAAATTAAGATACAAGCACTTCAAAGGGGGAAAAAAAAGTCTGAGCTGTATTGTTTCCAAGTAAGCTAGCTTAAGAAGTTTTCTAAATCCTTGAAAGGATAAAAAAAACAAAACATTTATTTGTATGAATACTTTGCAGATACCTACAGAGTATGTTGCCATAACCTTTTGTTCAAACGTGTCTCTACATTGTCACAAATATTGAAGACACAAGGAAGCAAACACCATTTATTATAACAGAACTGGCCTTTAGTAGACAGATGAAGGTACACATACTCCATAAAGTGTGTTCCTTATTACTTCAATGCATTGTCCTTGATATTTGTATTGAATTTTCCAAAGAGAATATATCATCCTTTTTGAAAGAATGCCCGAGGAACTATATGAGATACTAGAACACCTCCTAATTCAACCCAATAAACTGATTCAGCTTCCAGCTGGGGTTCTCAATCCATTTTTGTTCACACAAGTCTCATCTTGGAGTCTTTTGTGTCAGCCCTACAGCCCATTCAAAGGGTTTGAGGTACCTGGGAAAAAAAAAAAAAATCACTCTTCTGTACAACTGCCAAACTATTTCCAGCAAGATTAGTGCTCTCCCCTCTGCAAGGTGTAATATCATCTCTTCCTCTGAAATGAATGCTTTCAAAACCTCTCAAATATTACACTCTGCCCTGTCCAGTAGATCCATATTAAAGAAAGTGAGCTCTCCTGTGATCAGCACTCCATTGTTTCTATACAAGAACAGAAAAAAAAACTAAACTATTTCAACTACTATTCATTTTCACCTTCCCACCACATCCCTTCCCTCCTGCCTCTTGCCCCCCAAAATGAAAACAACTGCTACCCAAGGGTTTGACTAGAAAGAAAAAGAACTTCCATTGCACTGTTTCAGGAGCAATGCCTCTCTTGCACTGGATAACTGCGAATGTGAAACGTCTTAAGAAAACAAGGAACTTCATGTACTTGGCAATGCAGCAGGGGCAAGTTCTGCATGAGCAACTGTTAAGTTACATAATATTAAATTTACTCAGTGACCATATAATGCATTCATTCTTATTCCCCTGCACCCACACAAATATGAGTTAAACTAAAGCTCAGGTTTGAAAATATGTTTATTTGAGGATGAGCTTTTTGCTGAGTGTTCCAGGTAAACCAGCTCCATGCTTTACAGCACTGTACTAGCAGCCTTCCAAGTGCCATAAGCCCACAAAGTTTTGAGCCATTTGTGGAACGTCATGATGCTTTCTGGAATTTATTTTAATGATACGGTATGCATGATCTCTACATATAGGTAGCATCAAGCTATATTTAGCATTATCATTATTATGCCTGTATGAATTTTGCTTTTTGATATGAATGTAATTTTTAGGTTACTTATTTTGGCCAGGACTGCTTGGT
>NW_017729031.1:47753780-47769952 GCF_001723915.1 Gavialis gangeticus
TTTTTGATATGAATGTAATTTTTAGGTTACTTATTTTGGCCAAGACTGCTTGGTAAGCAATGATTAACTTGAGCATTCCTCCCCTACTTATACTTGAGAAAAGTAATTGCTAAGAATTAACCTTTGACAGGGGTATGTTTAGTGGCTGATAAGAAAAGTTGCAGCAAGCAATGGCAGGACAGCTAGAGGCAGCAGCTAGGGCTGTGCAAAGCTTTCGTCCCTGATTTGATTTGGTGGCCGAATCTCCGAATCTGAATCGAATCAGAGAACCCTTTAATCTCTCCAAATCGAATCAAAATCCTCCAAATCGATTCAGAGAGATTTGGTGAGTTTTTGGCGTGAATGGTGCAATGCTGGGGTACATGGAGCATCCCACAGGAGCGCAGGGGGTCCCCAGCACACTTGGCAGCAGACCCAGAAGTGGACCAGAAGTACTTCGGATCCACTTCCGGGTCTGCTACCGAGTGTGCTGGGACCAGGTTCGCCACCAAGCATGTGGAAGGCCCCCCGCTCTCCTGTGGGATGCTCCATGCATCCCAGCATCACAGTGATCACGAGCTGTGCCTGGTACCTTGAGGTATGTAGAAAAAACATTTAAAACTGTGTCTATGTCTGAATCACTGATTCTCTGAATCATCATCGAATCTTCAGATTCGGCCAAATCGAATCAGGGACAGCAATCTGAATCAACTAATCGAATCACTGTCCCTGATTAGAGGCAAATCTGAAGTGAATAGGGCCTTCTTCACACACCTCCAGCAGCAGCGGCTGTCTAACCTGTTGAGCAGAGAAGTGAAAGCTGCATTCTTATAACTTAGGGCTAAAAGAAAATATCAGAACAATGATTTTATTTATTCTTATTATCTGTCTATATCTCAACATAGTTACTGATTACTTAGGTTTGCTTCTGCCTTTATTATACATCTTTTTGATTTTCTTTTATAACATACTTGTTGTCAGTGATAACTGTGATTTCAGGGCATTCGACCACATAGGTAGGCCTCTTCTATGGCAGGGGGAACTATACATTTCTAAGTGCAGAAATGGAGGAGTGCGTTAGACTTCTAGATGGCGAAATCCCCTCTGCTAAGACCTGGGAAAATGTAGGTGTGGCAGGCCATTGGTCAGGAAGGTGACCTTTGGAGCACATCGGTCTGTTCTTGGTGGTCAAGCAGCAGGCAGCAAAAAGGGGCTTGGGGCAGAAGGGCAAGCCTGAAGGTTTAAGAATATGTCAGAAGTATATCTCAAAAGGCACAGCCAGGCTGTGTCACAGTATGTTGAAGGCAAAGAGAATTTATAGCTTTGCTTGGCAGTTCATCCCCCATAAAACTCAACTGATGTGCTTTTCTCCATGTTGTCTACCTCTGGATGCCTCTGGCTTCCCCTGCTTGGTGTTTCAATGCTCATCTGCTTCCAGGGCTCTATGGATTATGTATTGAGAGCCCATTCTCTGCCTTTTCTAGAGAAAGCTGGAGAGCAAGAGGTAGATGTAGGCAGATACTGAGATGGCTGGGAGGAAAAAGATATGCGGCTGGCAAGATGACAAATCCTAGAAACATCAAATGGTTTGGCCAGACACAGAGCCCACAGGAACATGAATACAACAAACAAGGTGGATTGCACTTCTCAGGACTTTCCTACTCTGCAGTTGGAGGTGTGACTGCAGCATGTGCAGGCATACCTGAGCTACTTTTAACCTAACCAGCTCAGATGCTGAAAACAGGCAAATCGTGGCAGCATGAGATTCAGCTGCCAACAGGCCTGAGCTGACTCACAGCACTCATGCTGAAGCTCATGCTACTTCCACTTCTTAGCTGTTTGTAAGTACTTTGCTAGATTCAAGCCAGCTCACACATGTGTATGCATGCTGCAATGTATCCCTGGACTACAACACAGAATCGCAACCTGAATTACTAGTTCAGCTTTTCTAGAGACTCAGGTAGGCTGATACAACGTAGTTTATACTCTGTATTCTGAGATTCTCCCCAAAATAATACTGGGTGCAAACATTTTTAAATGAACTGCCATGCAGTGAAGCACAGTTTAGCAGCAAAGGTAAAATTCTATAACAGATTTTTGGTCACAGAATCTCAATATACAGTAGCTTGGAAGCAAACACCCTCATTGGCATAGCTCTTCATATACAGGACCAGAGCTTAGAGAGGTTCTCAGTAAGATGTTTTCCTGCATTGCTCAGAGCTACAGAAACTCAAATCTCCAACTGCAAGGTAACAGTTGGGTAAGACAGTTTCACTTCAGCAGTCTGAAGCACAGTTATGCTTATGCTAAGCACAGCATGTTATTATGTATTTAACAGAGGCACATGACACTCTTTAGCCTGGAAAAGCGCAGGCTCAGGGGTGATCTGATGGCCACCTATAAGTTTATCGGGATGACCACTAGTATCTGGGGGAACGTTTGTTCACCAGAGCGCCCCAAGGGATGATGTGGTCGAACGGTTATAAACTACTGCAAGACCGTTTCAGGCTGGACATAAGGAAGAATTTCTTTACTGTCCAACCCCCAAGGTCTGGAATTAGCCTGCCATCGGAGGTGGTTCAAGCACCTACATTGAACACCTTCAAGAGTAAATTGGATGCTTATCTTGCTGGGATCCTATGACCCCAGCTGACTTCCTGCCCTTTGGGTGGGTGGCTGAACTCGATGATCTTCTGAGGTCTCTTCCAGCCCTAATATCTATGAAATCTATAAGCACTGCCTTGTGACACATTATTATTCTTCAGGCACATTGATAGGGTTAAACACTTGTACTGAGAATGTATTTTATTCCTACAGACCACGTACAAAAGGAGCTTTGGGAAAGTTTGAAAGACTCAAATGTATTTCAGGGCCATCAGAGAAGAAGAATCTCAACAATCTTCTAAAATTGTTGTAAAATGTTAAAATTGTGCAGATTATATTAATGACTTCCAGGCCCTTAATATAACAATCTTCACTAGGTTCCTTGCTTCCTGCTGGAAGGATGTTGATGATAAACAAATTTCTTAAAATCAGTAAACCAAAAGTGAAGAGCAATATCAAGCTCAGTCTAAGCAATATATGTTGTACCCATATTAGTGCTTTATTTTAACTTGATAACCCTAGTAATCCTGGAAAAGAGTGAGACCAAATCTCCATTGTTCTGCCTAGGATAGCAAGAGATTATACGAAAAGCCACATTGGGAATAACACCAGACAAAATCTTTACTATTACAAGAAAAGAACAATGACACTAAACAGGGAGAATTAATTCAGTATTCAACTGTTACAAAAACATAAAAGATGGCAGAATGGATAACTTGACTGGATTTTTTTGCAAGTGTGTTTCAGACTAAAGTATCAAATGAGAAGAAAAAATCATGGCACTATAAAACAACAAAAAAAATTAAATAGGGAGCAAAACAACTCAGGGTAAGAAATGAAAGGGATTAGAGGATTCTTCATGGAACTGAGCTGATTGTACAAAAGGTAATAATAAGCAAGTCATTTTACTCTGTGGAGATGAGATATTTGTGACACTACTTGACAGTAGCAATATGAACATTATGACTTGGTCTGAAGATATTTAAAAGCCCGTGGCTGTCCCCCAGGCACCAGGGAGCTGCAGCTTCTCTCGCCTACATCCCCCACTAGTGGGGATTGCTATTATGGTGGTAGCAGTGGGGATCAGAGATCATGGAAAGGGAAGAGAGAGCTCCCACTGCAGGCGCAGCACAATCAATGAGAGCCTTGTGGAAGTGAGAGCCAAGCCATGGACCTCAACAACCCCCTGTCACCTCAGTTAGGGAAAGACATTACACGTACACCAGTTTAAGTGATCAGAAACTGGTTTAAACCTGTAACAGAACAGATGTTCAGTGCACATAAACCAGTTTGAAAATGGCTGAAACTGGTTTGAGATAAACCTGGTTAAATATAGTATCAGACTTAAGTGATTTGGGTCAAACCTGTTTATGCAATGTCTGTCCCAGCCTCCTTCCTGGTTTAACTTAAATCAGAGTCTTCCAGCATCCCAGATGCTTTGCCACTCTGGGCAGGGCTCTGCTCTCTGCTCCAGCAAGGCTGGCCCCTCCCCTCTGCTCCCTGGCTGCAGCTCTGACAGAGACTGCAGATACACCAGGGTCTGCCTAGCTAACTCCTGCTCCCCCTCCCTGCACCACTCCCTGCTCAAGCAGGGATTCCCCCCTCCCCTCTGCCTTACACAGACACCTCTCAGCATTAGCTACCAGACCACATGCTGGCTATGGTCCGTGCTGTAGAAGACAAGACAAAGATAGACAGGACAGTGTCAGCTTATGGCTTTTTGGAGCTAATCAACAGGTAGTTGGTAATGTCCCTCTGTTCCTTCCTTGGAAAAAGTTGTTTAAGAACAGCTTAAGCTAATAAGAGAGGCTTGGGTTTTGCTGATGGGGTGATAAATGCTAATAACTCCCTGTGTAACTCCCTGCTGTTTAACTCAATGCTCTGTTATCAATGGTGGAGGGGGACCCCTCCCTAATCAAAGTGTCCTGCTGTGGCCTGGCCATGCCCCCCACCCTCAGCTCAGCACTATGGAAGGGAAGAGAAGGCTGCTATAGTGACCCCCAGCTTCTAGCCTGAGCAACTGCCTGCATTTCTTCAGTTCAGATGGGATGTCTCTTCATTTACAAACCACTTTAGCCTAGTGAGTTTAGACTAACCTAAGAAGACTGAATCAATTCAGGCTCAGAGTTTTTTAATGTCTGCCCCTAGCTCTCCTGGCTGAAGAGCATGCTACTAAATGCATTTCTGGTGACTCTTCAGCACTTCAACCAGGGACTACTGCATGACTGTATACCCCTCACAATGCCATAAAGTGCTGTAGTGCTTACAGTGCTACAAATGGAGGCAGTGCCAAAACAAGAGGCAGAGAGTGAGTAAAAAAAGAAAGTATCCAGGGACCAAGGGCTGAGGGATGCCAGGGGTAAGGGCTGAGGGAAGAAATGAACTGGGAGCTGGATAGAAGCTAGGGCCTAGATGAATCAGAATACTGGGGGAGCATCTAAATCAGATAAAAAACAGGCAGTAGTATGGGAAAACTAGTACCAGTGGTGGTAAGAAAACTAGAATAGGAGCCTTGAAGGAAATCTTGGACTGAAAACAGGGATGGAGGGAGAAAGAAAGAGGAAAAAAACCTTGAATTTACACAGGAAACCCGAAGTAGGAGATGAGGACTGGGATGAGAAGTACTCTTAGCAATACAAAACACAGAAGCACAACGTATGAAGGAAGATTCTACGGCAGTGCTCCCTCAGCCTTCCCTCACTAAGCCAAATGCAGAAGGAGCAGCAAGCAGTTACCTGGACAGTGTGTGGCATGGAATGAAAAATGTTCTGGGAACTGTACTTCTCTAGAGTGATGGTGGAGTTCTTGGATGCTGAAGGGAAATTTCCCTCCCCTTCCCCCCACCCCCCAAAGCCCACGTAAAGAGGAAAAAAAGCTACTGATTTCAGCAGGAAAAAAAGGAATAAATATTCCCCACCCCCTCCGCCCCAGCAGTAGTGAATTGTACTGCCACTAGAGAACTACTATTCCAAGAACATACAGCCAGGAAGTGCAAGCCAAGCAGGGACTAGGGCAGTAGGCATTGCTCTCCTTAGGCAGCACCTGGGGCATGTGCCCTACTCACTCGCCCCACATTATGCTACATTATGGCAGAAGAAATCAGGCAGCAGTGAGCTTGTGGCAAACATGGTCTGAAAGGTCTGTGACCAATAGAGTATATGCCTTCCACCTAAGGTTTCCAAGACTCGATATTCCTCAGCTGTCTATTAAACCCAATGTCGAAGTATGAGATGTTTCACCTCCCTCTAGTGTGGCTGTTCTATGTGGAGAATAGCTCCCAACTACTCCTATCAGTTTCTCTGTTATCTTAAGTGGCAGACAACTGGGCTATGAATCTAAAAGTTCCAGCCCTATAGATGCCCCTTGTGAGTGCTTCCATATACTGAAATTTCAGAGGCAGGAAGGGGGGTGGTATTTATTTTACCATTATGAAAAACTGACTATTAAAATATTTGTTTTACACCCTAAGCTAAGAGAGAAAGTTAAGTTTGCTTAGTCAAGCACTCAAAAATTAGGGAATGTCAGAATTCAGGTTTTCCATGCAGCCTTAAGTAATTTCCCTTGGGCAATTTTAATCTGCCATTTCTTAACTTTCAAATGCTTGACTTTTCAACCTAATTCTGCTTTTAACTTAGGGGAAGGGTTTCTGTGTGTAATATATATTTCAGGTGTCTAGAGAAGAAGTACACTCTTTGCTTTAATATATTCCAAGTGAAAGATGGTTTCATTGCTTCTGGAAAATGACTTGGACATGTGCTGTCTACAATGCTTTTTCTAATGTATTCACATTATTCTTAAAAGGCTATTAAAAAGAAGCAGCTAAATTAGTCAATTCAAGATTTGCACTCTGAACTCAAAGTCTACCTACAGAACCTGAATATCAATTGCATATATGGAAGAATGAGGTTGAAGAAAATAGAGCAATCCCCAAAACTGGAGAGGAAAAAGCATAAATCACCAGAATAATTTCACAGCTTCTAAATTGTGTAAGTGTTATTGTTAAGTATAAAGAAAATGAAGTTTAACAATGGATATTTTGCATGGTGAAAAAAATTGTAGCCCAAGTATCACTTCAACTGAAAATGTTGACCGTCACAAGATGCCATTCATATAAGAAAAAGAGAATATTGGATTCTACAAAAAAGCTTGGCTACTTCTGGGAGTTCCTTCTGTTTCTGATTTTGTGGCCTGTCATTGTATGGCAGGGTTTGCAGTGACTATTTTGGAGAATTCTTGGTTAAATGGTTGGCTGCGAATCCAGAAGAGCTGCATGAGCCAGTGGAGCCCTTCCAGCCCAGCATTCCTAAAATCAAAAGCAAAATTCACACCAAGTCTAGGGAGATGACATGTCAACTTGGATAACCCAAGCCAGCATAAAACAGTCTCATTCTACCAATCCTATTCATATGACAAGTCTCTACTACTATTGGAAACTTAACAGAAAGTACACACACGAGTAAAAACTAGCATCAAAAAATCTTTTCTTTTAAAAATGACTAGTTGTGCCATTTGCATGATTGTACAACTTGCTGTGCACATTTTAAACCACTAGGTTAGCATGCAATTAATTCAGCAGAAATAAGTAAGCTACATTCATTCATACTACGGAAGCAGTAGTTTCTTAAAGAGAATCGTAAGTGAAGCAACAGAATCCTCTACTTATATTTCTGAGACGGTCTCAGGTTAAAAATCCTTTATTCTATAAATTTTCTGTTTAAAAGTTGCCATATTGAAGAAGAACCAGGAAAGTGATTTAATATGAGCTATGCTGACTCCATGCAGAATGCACGTATGTATGAATGTACACACGTGCTGTGCATTCCTAAAGCACATGAACATAAGCCATGCACACACACGCACTTACACACACCCCCATCCTTGACTATTCAATCAATATACTGGACCCTTTTGTCCTTTTTAGGTTTACAGCTCTTTGGGCAGAGACTGAAGCCTTCTTTCTGTTTGGAAGACATGGAAACTATCAAAGATGGTAATTCCAATAACGAATGCATGTCTATGTGAAGAAATGGTGTGAAATCGGAACATTTTCATATATTTTAGCTCTCTAATTTAAAGACAGGAGCCAAAGCACTTACCCCATTATTTTCTTGTACCAAAGGGCAAACAAAATGTTTAAACGCACAGAGAAAACATTTTACTTGCTTATGGTTCAAACCACAGAAAACTATAAGAGTTTCAAAAATGTTGTTGTAATCACTTGTAAGCATTGGGCTGTTAAGACTAATGTCCCTCTTGATACTTGACCAAGCATATCACAAATAATATTGCAAGTCCATTATCTTGTCTTAATGAAAGAATCTAAGGAAACAGTGATATACTGTAAACAATCTATTGAATGGCTTTTGCTGAAATGTGCATGATGGCTAGGGAATTCACAAGGGTATGCTGTACTTTGTTTTTTAAGTATTATTAAATCAATTAAATTAATTAAGCAGACAATGTCATGTAAAAAAAAAAGTTGTGACTGAAGACATTCGATTTTATAACTATTTTTGATTGATTACAAATCAGCTGTTATCATATGCCATGTACCACTTTTTTTTATTTTGAGGTCCTACTCACATCTGAGTGCTCTATGGGCCTTGAATCTGTTCTGTGCAGATTTTTTTTAGCAGTTAAGTTTTAGAAAACAAGCCTTGACTATATTCCCTTTTAAAAAAAATGATTAGGCCACCTTTTAGAACAAGAAATACTAAATATAGTTAGCACAAATTTTGAAAACTATATACATAAAGTTAGGTTTTAAAATCTATATTTAAGGACTGAAAATGGTCCAATTTCCAAAGCTCAGTGCAGATACTCAGCAATTTAAAAATGTTTTATATTAGGACCTGAAATTGGCTTTAAGTACTTAACTTTAAAATGCCAAAGTTGAAACATTTTGATTATGCCTGGGCTGAAAATCAGATCTAGATTTCAGCTGAGATGCAATAATTATATACTATACATGGAAATTCATAAGAAAACTATAAATTTCATGGTATAGAATCTAATTACTGGGGGGTCATCTTAAACTCAAGATCATCTTGGATTCAAGTAAATACAGTAATTTGACTGTTTCCTGTAGCATCAATGACAGCTTTCCCATGTGTCAATATTGATAATTCTAACTTAAACCAATGGCAAGTACACATATCACTGATGCATATTACTTACACTGATACATATTCCTTGTTTTCTTAGAAAAGACAGCATGCACTCCTTGCTGAAGTTGTTCAGTATGCCTCCTTGCCTAGCAAGGGACTGCTTCTTATTTTATAGAACTTCTATTTTATAGTTAAAATGTTGATTCCAGCAAACATTTACAATATGCTAAGCACTGAGTAAACATACCACTTCAGTATTCTACAAATTAACAAAATTTACTGGCAGAAAGATTTCTCTCTCATGCTAGTTAGCCTAAATTTTAATTTCATTAAGTTTATGTCTTTACTCCTAATTATATCCGCTTGTGTTATGTTAACTGATTCCTTGGTTTCCTTTATATACAGCACTGTTATATATGTGCTCATTGCTGTTTCTCTGTCAGATAAAGTAGGTTTATTTAATTTTTAACTCAATTAATGCAAGTTATTCCACCCATTCCATTAACCTTTTGGCTACATCTGGTTCTTCTCAGAACTCTCTGATTTTCAAACTGTATATAACATTCCAGGCAATCATACTAGAACTGCATAGAGGTGCGGTGTGAATCATGAAGGCAACGTAGCTGAAATCATGCAAAAGATATCACAATCCTATCCTGTTATAAAACCTCTTCCCACATGCTCATAACCAGAGTACCTGAAGTTCTGAGATATTTAGCTCTACATTGGTTTACTTTCATGTAAATATTACATACCTGTAATATCTCTGTATGGCCTATAGCTCCACTCGTCTCATTTGAAAAAGAAACCATGTGTTCTGGGAAAAAACTCTGTTAAAATACAAAATTTTATTAATAAACATCTACAAAAGCCACTGGTGTAACTAGGGGTGGGCAAGTGGGACAGTGTCCCCAGGCGCCAACTTAAAAGAGGTGCCAGAACTGCCCCTCACTTTCACAAAGTCCACCCCCTGGCAGCAAAAGCAGCCCCCTGGCATTGCTTTTGCATCAGCACCTAGATGCACATACACTGTGCTGCTACTGTAAGAGCAAAAGCGAGGATTAGTGGACCATATTGTGGCTGTGGCAGTAGCAGCTGGAGACTGCTTTTGAGTCTCTGACATAGGTAAGACTCCTGTGAGTGCCCCCGCCCACTCAAAAACCCCACCTTTATAGTGGCACTCAGCAGTACTTCTACGCTTTCAGGTTTTACTCAGGGTGCAAACCCTGCTCATTACATTTCTGATAAAAGCAAATACAAAATTT
This sequence comes from Gavialis gangeticus, assembly GCF_001723915.1. Taxonomy (NCBI): domain Eukaryota; kingdom Metazoa; phylum Chordata; order Crocodylia; family Gavialidae; genus Gavialis; species Gavialis gangeticus. Next base: position 47,763,736 of record NW_017729031.1, read on the forward strand.
CAGATTTAAGTTGGGCATAAAATTAAAACTATCAACCAAGATACCCCAGAACATTCTCATTCCCAAAGGATGTAGGAAAGAATAGGGAAGAGCCACTGAAATAGCTTTGTATTTGGCTACCTTGTAAATTCATCTGCCAAGTTTGTGAAGGGAAACAAGACACTTTAAGGATTGATGGTAGTGAAAGGCAGATAACAGGATTAAGGTCTGCTTTTAGTTTGCCAGGCACACCTCCCCTGAAGCCACAGGGGCAGATGGGGACAAGGTGCAGCTGAAGTGCCTGGGATGGCAGCAGACACTGGGAAGGGCAGGTCAAAAAGCAGGCGCAGGATGGAGGGCCTGTCCCTTGCTGCTACTGTCTCCAGATGACCCAGGCACATGGTGGAGGCCCAGAGCCATTCCTCTTCCCACACAGTATTTGATGGGCAGAGGAGTGGCTGAGGGGAGCAACTGCTGCCAGATGTGGCCAGGAACAGCAGTGGCAATAGGGAGGTTCCTCCTTCCTGCACCTGCTGCTTACACTACCTGCCTACTGCTTTTTGTGCCAGCTGTTTGTTCACCTTCTCGCTTCTCTCTTTTTTTAAGGAGTAGGTGCTAGAAAGAGAAATCCATCCACCATCGCTTCCAGTGTTCCTGGTTGAGCCCGACTTCCTGATCTGCATCCGGCAATCCACAGGTGGAGCAGAGCAGGAGTGGCTCTCAGGTTTCTCCCATGTCTGTATCAGCCAGGGACTGTGGCAGTGGTGGCGGAGGAGGATTTTTCTTCCTATGCCTGCTCCTAAGCAGCAGGGGGAGGGATGGGGATGGCAAGGAGCAGGAGATCCACCAGCTACCACTGCTGCCTCAGGCTGAGCCCAGCACCCTGTACAGCTGCAGTTCCTTTCTGCAGCAGCTTTGCGGCTCTCCCTATACCTGGAACAGCTGGGGAAAGCTGAGGCAGAAGGTGAACCTCCACACCTCCTGAGCCTGCTCCCTGCCCAGCTCCCTTGTGTCCCCCACCAGACTGGGGGCTCCAGCTACAGGGAGAGGCTATGCAAGTTTTCAGGTGCAGGCAAAGACAGTGGCGAGTGTAGCAGAAGCAGAGGGCAACCCCAACTACTGTTCCCCACCTGGATCCACCCCTACTGGTTAAGCAGATGGACATATAGGCCAATGCATTAAAATGGAAGGTTTTGTTATAGTTTGTATGGAATTTTCCCTTCAATAAAAGAAAATAAATGGAATAAACTGCCAAAATATTTGATTTGTATTAAAGAAGTTCAATTAATGTATTTTTACTTATTTTCACTAAGGAACAAACAAGCCCTTTTTTAATTAATTGTGAACAGTTATTTTATATGGTACAGATATGAATGAAAATACAATATAATAGTTATACTATGAATCAAAACCTCAGCTGAGGACTTCAGCATAGCTATGCATATTTATACTAACTGAAGAGGTGCCCCGAAATCCAAATATTATAAACCAGACCTTACAAAAGGCTTAAATGAAAATTCCTCCAAAGTAGCTGATGATATATTATTTTTAGGATTAATTAAAACATATACATTTCTGATTCCTTTGAAATGAAAGGAATTTTGATTGGAGCCACTCAATTCCTACATACGCATCTTGGCCAGTTAGTCAGTGACAATCTATATTTTTCATATGGCTTCATGGCTGTTTTGCCAACAGCATCGGTCAGCCAAAACTGAAAAGCTGGAAATCATCTTCCATGGCTCACACTCCAAGCCCTCATAAACATCAAATAATTTAGTAACATCTCTATGAAGCAGAGAGATAGAAAACTAAGGTATAAGAGATTAGGTGATTTGCCTGAGGCAATGAATGTTGACTATGAGCAGAACTTAGATCTCCTGTGTCTTTCAGTGTGCATCCTGCATTTTTGCACGTCATTTGTCACTTAGTTACATCTTTGACAAAACTGATAGTTGATAGATTCTCCCTGAATTGCAAATGTAGGGGAGAGATTTACTAGTGTCCCGTGACTTGATGAAAACTTCCTTCAATTCTCTGAATTTCAAAAGCTTCAAATTTCTTGAAATTTAAGCACAAGCCTAGAAAGAAAGTTAAATAGATTCTATGTGAAAAGGGAGTATTTTTTCAGTCCCTTACTGAGTCTAAGGCTCCCTTATCAAGAAAAGACCTGACCAGCAATACCTGAATAGTTAACACACACACTTAAATATATACATATAAAATTTTCCCAGTTACCCTTCTGCTTTCCTTTCTCAGTATCTTTCTCCTATGTGATTAAAATTAATTTCTTCTGTTAATGTTAGTTAGTATTAGAGCAATTTAGATGTCTTATAGATAACGGTAAAAGTTAGGGGACAGAGTGGCACCTCAGAGACTGTTTCAAAGAGGCATGAATGTGCAAAGGCAATAGGTTATTTCATCATATGCTCTCAATGAACAGATAAGCATTTCATGACTTACCCCTGGGTTTTTAAAAAACTCATATTTGGCATAATTTTTTCTGAAGTAAAGTCTGTTCTCCTCTTCCATTGCCCAGTTTGACAGAACTTCCACCACCAATTCATGGTCTTCTAGAGATCTTTCTGTAAAGTAAAGAAAAATATATAGCTCTGTACTAAAGTCCACCTGCATAGTGATTATGAAAAACTTTTGAGCTCAGACAAATTAAGGCTAATCTTTCTTCAACAGTAACTAGATAACCGGAATGCATTGTACTCATTATGTTTTGTCACCAAAATCACTGTTCTAGACAGTGCTCAAATACTGTGTTCCTAAAACATGACTGCCTGCGACAGGGTAAAACAGCTAATTTTATCTTCTACTTCCTTCCTCAAACACTAACATTTTAAAAGCTCTTCCAAATTGGAAAACAAGGTGCTGGCACTTCAAAAGCCACGCTATTACATACCACAGGTTTGTCAAACTTCTAACCAGCTAGGGGCAGCATGCCCTACAAGCTGACCGGTAGGAGATATGGCCCCTGAGGATACCCACTGCAGCATACCCCCGATACACTGCCCATTGTGGTGCCCCCCAACCCCCTGCAACACACATACACTGCACCGTGCACCTGAGTACCCATCCTCGTACTGCACTGCATGCCCTGATGCCACCCCTCTGCTGCACTACATACCATGAGGTCCCCTCCATTGCACCACGGATCTGGGCACCATGCCTCACAATAAGTTTCCCAGCCACAGGGTCCCACACTGCTCTTCTTCTCTCTCAGGTTCTTTGGGCTGTGGCCTACACCTATCCCCTGGGGCAGGGAAGGAAAAGCCGGAAGGAAAGGGAATCTGGAGATCCTGGCTGCTTCTGGACAGCCCTGACATACCATATTGCAGTGGTTCTCAACCAGGGTGCCATGGCATCCCTGAAGGTTTCAGGGGTGCCTCAGCATAGGTCCCACAACTGCCACCAGTGTATCTGGTTGGAACTGCCCCCATGCCTCACACAGCCAGACTGGGAGGGACTGCAGCATGAGTGACTAAACTACTGATATAGAATTGAAGTCTCCATCTTTCAATAAAAATAATATACACTTTGAAGGTATTCTGATTTCAGTGAGACTATTCATGGTATGCAAAGTTAAGTACACACACAATTCTTGCAAGACTGGGATTAAATTTGTCATTTCTGTATAATATTAGGATAGGTTTCTTTGAAAAACTTAAATACATTGTGTAATATCCATGCTATATAGAAAGTGGATATGTGTTTCAAAGTTTAGTGGACTACTTCTACATTGGAAGGAACTTGAAATAGTGAAGATAGCACAATTTATTTTTAAAGTGGCCAAAAATCTGTAACTTTATTGAATCAAATTTAAGGGATCACTAACACCTTCAATTTAAAATTAAATTCCAGTACACAAGCTTAAGTCATTTAAGTTATAAAGACCTCTTATGCCATTCTGTTCCAACAGTACTCTCGTTAAATCTCTTTCTCCTCCCCAGTATTGCCAATCCAAAAAAAAAAAAAAAAAAATCAAAAGCTAAATATAACCCCTTTTTTAAATTGCCTTCTGGCTTTCTTCAGTTTTCAAGATGTTCTCAAGCCCTGCTGTCCCAAGGGCTAAAGTCTTTTTTTTTTTTTTTTTAAATACGGGAAAAAAAGAATGAATGCTGTGATACTTACGTAGACTCTTGAAACCAAGAGTCTTTAAAGTAAGTCACTAGATACCTTGAGAGACTCAATGAAATTGTGAAACCTGGCAAAACTGCTGTCTAGTACTGTACAAAAAAAAATGATTGTATATGCAAAACAATGAAGCTGGAAATGTACAAATATACATATTAGTCAAAGTGTTTTTCTGTTGACATATTTCAGAAGCATCAGAATTAAAAACTGCCCTCTTAAATCAAAGTTTACTATGGCACTGAGAAATGTGAAGACCAAGTTTTCAGATGATTGGGTTTTCTACTTAAGGCACTTTAAAAAGACTTAACTTTCAAAAAGTATTCTGCTTCAGTCCTCTGAATATCTGATCCTTCTAAGGAGCTTCATGTTGAGCCCACAGAATCTGTATATATTTTTTGAAGATATTGGTCCAGAAAAAAATTAAAGGACTATGACTGAATCTCATTCCAACACTGGCCTTCACCATTTGTGGTAATTCAACACCCAAACTATCCATCTACTGAAGAGGCTCACCTACCTCTAAGACAGGGATGGGGAACATCAGGCCCACGGGCTGGATCTGGTCAGCTGGGGACTCCATTTCCCAGCTGCCTTTGCCCTCATGGCTTGCGCTGGTCTTCATGGAGACCCCAGCTGCAACTGCGTGGGAAAGCTCAGGCTGGGATTGCCATGGAAATCAGACTCCACCATGCCGACAGCCCACGCAGCAGAGCAGCACAGGGGGCTGCTCTGGAGCTTCTGGGAATGTGGGACGGGGACAGTTTTCTCCAAAGTTAGGGTACAGCCATGATCTGTAGCCTGCACGCTATGGGCAGGGGCACTCAGGCAGGGGATTGTGGCTCTGCTCCAGCTCCTTGCAGCAGTGACAGCCTCGCCTGCCACTTGCAACATCAGTCCCTGCCAGACCCGGATGGGGACGGCACGGCTGCCTGGACTGTGATATGGACACTACAGCAGAGCCACCTGCACCCCTGAGCCAGCTGCCAGTGGGCCATGGTTGCATAGTTGGCCTTCATGCAGCACTGCCCCCGCTCTGCTACCTGGGCAGCTATCACCTAAAAGATGTGGTCATTGTAGTAGCCCACTCTGAACTGTCAAAGTGTGTCCTCCTGGCCCCAAATGGCCAGGAGATCAGCCACCTCATCCACCCTCCAGCTGGGTCTCTGGTACCAGCCCTGGGCAGGCTCCTTTGCCTAGGTCCTGCCACTTGCCTCACCAGCAGAGATCCTGGTGTTCCCTGTTTAAAAACTGCAAATTCTTTGATTAAAAAAAAAAAAAAAAATCTGAATTCTCTGGTTAAAAATACTAAAAATTTGCATTTTTCCATGATTAAACTGAAATACAGAGAGAGAGAGAGAGAGAGAGAGAGAGAGATCAGTTGGGCAATATTTTATTGATGTTTACAAATTTTAAAGCAATTTGGAAGCCTACCAGTGCTTTAATCATATAATAAATAATAAAATAAATTCTAAACGTCTATATACTTTGGAGTATACATTTGGGTTTTTTATCATAGACAATCATAGCTCCCCCTGCTCCCTTCACTCACCAAGATGCAGGCCAGGCTGCAGCTGTTCTCACAACAGCTTTGTGGCACTAAGCAGCACCAAAATGCCAGTGCCCTGCCCATGCCTTTGCCCCTCACTACCAACCCACAGCCCTGCCAGTGCCACTCACTCCTGACCTGGAGCCCCTGCCTGCCCCCCATTCACCCTCCTGACAGCAGCTCCCTCCCTGCACCAGGACACGGGTCCAGCTGGATCTGTCCCACCCACTGCTTTGTGGCTCTGAGCAGTGCCAGCCTCTGGTGTTCTGTTCCCTGCACCTGTGCCTAGGCCCCAGCAATCCCCATGCCCCTCCTGGGAAGCCCCTGACTGGGGCTCAGGGTCTGGGCTGGGCAAGCCCCTTCCCTTCCAGACCAGCCTCCCCTGCACAGGCTGCTCCAGGGGGGCAGGAGGGCTCCAAGCCCAGCTCTGGTGGCCACTCCTACCTGGAGTACCCTCCTTCACATCTCTCTCTCTCTCTCACACACACACACGCACACATGCTGCTGCTGCCACCCTGGCCCATCACATACACCCATAGAAACTGCTGC
>NW_017729031.1:47770077-47775467 GCF_001723915.1 Gavialis gangeticus
TGGTATGGGCACGGGGCAGGCCTACAGTGCATCAGCTGCCCATGTGACCGCAGCTTTCACTCACCTGGCAGCCGGGCATGCAGGGTGCAAAATCTGTGGGAGGGAGGTTTGTGAGGGAGTGTGACTGTGGGGTTTGTGGGCAAGTATGTGGGGGGCTGTGGGGTGTATGGGGAAGTATAGGGTTTGGGGTGGGTACTTGGGTGGGTATGTGGTGGGGTTTGTGGGTGTGGAGTTTATAGGAGGGTGTGGAGAGGTTCATAGAGGGGGTTGTGAGTGTGGGGTTTATAGGAGGGTGTGGGAATGTATGTGAGTTTGTGTAGGGCCCCCCTTCATGGCACACAGCCCCCAGTGCTGGTGGCAGCAGATAGCAGTGTGCCCTTGGGGTGCTCATGGATTGCTGCACAGAGGCCCCCAGCAGCACATGGCTCTGCCTAAGTCCCAGAGGCTACAAATGGTGCAGAGCCAGCCTGTGCTTTACTCCAGAATTTATCTTCTATCATCATGGAAAAGCACTGAAGAGTGAGGTGTTCTCTTAAAATATATTTACCAAGTTTACAGATCTCTTCTGGCATGACATTTAAAATCCTAAGTTCTTGGCACTGTGAAGTTTAAGAAAATACCATTTCCTGGAAACCTACTACTTAGACCAATGGCAAGACATACCGCATCACCCTCACAGATGGGGAAAAAAGGTTGGCAAGGAATACAAATTCTACCCAAATGAACCTTTAATACGGTAGATTATATAGAACATCTTACATGAATTCAAATTACATTTTAAAGGAAATGAAGTATTAACAGAGAACTATGTTTTAAAATCATAATCCTGTAATCAGATTACTTTTCCTTAACAATACTGCAATTCCTCCTGAATGTGAAGGAGGACTTTGAAGACTATATAATCTAATTGTACAGCTCCTACAAATTATGTAATTGTTTCTGAGAAAGACATCCATGGAAAATCATTCCACTTATGGCATACTTTATTTCAGAATGTTTTACATACATTAAGTCTCAATGCCACAGTAGAAAGATCCTATAACCATTTTAGAAACAGGAGATCTGAGGTGAGGTGATCTAAGCAAGGACCACCTTAAGGATATGAGGAAAGATGTGTGAATAAATTATTTTTTTCAGTTCTCTGGAAGTTCAAAAGGGATGGGGGGGGAAGAAAATTGATTTTGAGGTCAACCCGAAGATGAAGTAACCAAAAAGTATTCGCTTTGGGTCTGCACCCATCGGGCCTCAAACATCTGGTCTTGTGCGGCCTTGGTCCGTGTGGCCAGTAAAGGGCATCCTATGATCTCCTGTAGTTCTGTGGGCTGCCATCTATCCCCTGAGTTGCTTCCCCCAATCTCTCCTGCCATGACTTTGAAAGTTATACCAGCGGGAGGGGCAGCCACCCTCTGTTCAGCTGCAGGGTTCAGCTGCAGCACGGAGACAACCCGGCAGTAGTCCGTAGGGCTCCACCTCCCCTACACCCCAACCTCACGCCAACCTCCAGCAGGTCATCAGATCTTCATGGTCATACCCCCCGTGATGTTTGTCTTCCTTGGGACCCTTTCGCTCACGTGTCCCTACTATGCCCCAGGACCTGCTTCCTGAGGTGACTAACTCAATCAGCCATAGGGCTATGGAAAATACAATCGCACCCTCCTGGCTCGAACAGTCCCTACCTGGGACTCCAGAATTCACTCTACCCTCTAACAAAAAAAATGGAGGATCAACGAAAAATATGAGACAGGGTGAGGCGATATAGCCAGGATGGCACTATCTCCCAACCTCTCCAAAAGGGGGAAAAAGCAAAGAAAAGACAGACTAATGAAAATCAAGCATGGGAGGACCTGATCAGTCCTTTTCCCCTACCCTTATGTCAGGGTGACAGTCAACCCTTTGCACCCTCTGATCCTGCTGACGTCTGGCCTACCGTGGTCAGCGCAGACCATGGCCCTTTGCCCCAGGTCATTACAGCTCTTCCTCTGCCCTGTATAACACAGGCCACTGTCATCCTTCTCCCCTGTGGGAAGCGCCCCGTTTCTGTTATCCTGGGGTGTCTCCCTATGTATCTGGCCACCCCTCGCATTGTGGGCTGACACCCAGCCTCTGGCTGGGGTATATCTCAGCTTATCTTGCTGTCCCGTTCCATCTCTGCCCAGAGGGGAAGCCTCCTTTGCCTCCTGCGCACCTTCAATGCTCCCACCTGTGTTAGCAAAAAGAGCCTCCTCCGACTCTGCTGTCCCTCCATCGACCCTGCTTCTGTCGGTGCAGGGAGCCTCTTCTGTCTCCTCCATCTCTGCCGCACTTTGTCCCTTGTTGCAGTAGAGAGCCCCTGCCGGCTCTCTCACTCTCCAGGTATTCCAGGAAGCAGCCGGTGTCAAAGACTTCCCCATCTCTGCTCTGCCCTCCTTGCCATCTTCCCCAGCAGTTCCTTTTATACCTGCCAGCTGGTGATTGCCAGTGACATCACCGGCCGGTCTCAGCTGGACAAAGGCATGGCTTATGACTTGCGCGGATTTCCTCTCTCCCTCCAGCTGCATTGCGGGTCCTGCTGATGTCAGTGAGTAATCTCTTTAAGTTATTTTTATATCTTTTCTCTTTTCTTTGTGTGCTCCCTGCTCCAGGGGGTCCTGGCTTATTGTTTGGGGTTCTTTCCCCCCTTCTCCCCTGGGACAGGGTCAAAAGAAATTCTGTTTAATTTTGGGGCCTTTTTAATTAAAGGAACACACTTAAATGGTTAATTGCATCTTAGGCCCCTGGCAGATGTTAAACTTAAGGAGGAGGAACTGGAGCTCATACATTAGGATGTTTCCTGGCTTGTCCTTTGGGGTGTGTTGTAGGATTTTGTTCTCATCTGGCAACTAACTGGCTCCCGTTTATACATAAGTCTCCTTCTGGGATTCCTCCTGTAGGGGTCAAAAGCTCAGCATAACTTCCAGGAGCAGATCCAGGGGCAGTGCAGTACAGTGATCACATCGCCGCAGCAGAACCAGGGTCTAAAATCTCAAAAAAGGTAAGTACTCCCCTCTGCTCAAAACCATGGCTCCTTCCCTTTCCTGACTGTTCATGCTGTCCCTGGGGCAAGAGAAGGGACACAATGCCCTTCCCAGTGAGCAGGCATGTTCCCCCTGGGTGTTCTCTGCACCAGCCCAGAAGCAGGTATTGTGGGGGGTGCGAAAATGTGCCACCTGCTGCAGCTGCAGTCTCAGGTGAACACAGCATGGCTGAATTGTGACAGGAGCTCCCCTAACCTTGGGACAGTGCCAGCAACAGCAGGCAGGGGAGCTGAAGTCCTCAGCTGCTCCTACTGTGCCATCTGTCTGCTATGGGGTGAGGAGAGGAAGGGGGCAGAGACAGAAGGCTGGGAGTGGGGGGGGTACAACCCTCCTTTTTCAAATCCTGTATCCATTTTTGATAGCTTTTACATGGGAGCCGAGATGCTCTAGGAAGAAGGAAAACCAGAAAAGATACCAAATTTCTTGCCATAAAACTACTACGCTGTGCAAGTATGGGACTATTTATTTATTTATTTTTTTTAAGATAGATCGGACTGAGGGAGTAACTGGAAGAATATTTTAGCTTAAACCAGAAAAACTCCTTAGATAGGAGTGCCCCAGGGACAGAAGTAATGGAGGATACTTACCGGCAGCATGAGACGCAGCACAAAAGGGGCGGAATGAAGAGCCCGCGCAGCTCGTCAGTCACCTCTTTATTCAATTACGGCCGACTGATGACGTCAGCTTCAGACGCCAGCCGGCGAAAATAAAAATGGTAGCTGATGCCGCGGAGGAGGCGAGCAGCACGGGAGAGGAGCTGCAACCACCACAGGGAGCGGAAGGGATCCTCCCCACGGGACCCTCAGAGCCTGGCAAGCAGGGGAGGATGCTGGCAGTGCAACGCAGAGCATCCCAACTGAAGCCCACATGGGACGGCGAGGGAGTGACAAGCACGCCGGCCAGAGGCAGAGCTAGAGCTGTGCCCGGAGGCAGAGCTGACCCCAGGTGGAAGTGTCAGGATGACGGGGCGAGGAGGAAGCCACACCAGGAGGAGAAGACACCGGGAGAGCCCTGAGGGGTTTACAGTCGGGGCAGGTATCGCTGCCGGTCCCAGCCAGGTTGACGGGCAGCTGGGAGTGAATACTGGAGGTGATGGGTCAGGAATAAAGCAACCCCCCCAGCTAGAGTCTGGGGAAGGATAGCAAGGGGGCAGGGGCCGCCACGTCAGGAAGTGGCTTTTTATTCTGTGTTTTGTTACTACGTTTATTTAGTTACCCCATGCGAAGGGGCAGAAGGGAAGAGTGTGGGTATCTCCGAAGGATGGGTCTGAGGAGAAGCCTTGGAAGGTTTACTTTTTTTTGTGTTTCCCCAAAAGAAGGGGCAGAGGCAAGGAGGACCAAGGGGTAGACCCACACGGGCGAACGTGGCTATAGGCCATGGGCACCTAGACGCCAAGTCCAGGTGGCGTTATCCCAACAGAGGGGACGAGGCCAACAGACGGACGACGCACTGAGGAGGCGTGAGGCCGAGGTGTAGGGGTGGTGGAGCCCCGTGAATGACCGCCAGGCGAACCATGGGCCACCAAGTACACTCAATGACCAGTCCTGCCTACTGGGGAACAAGAAGTCGTGGCAGTCAAGAACAGGGGAGGCGACTCGAGGGGGGGACATCTACTCAGTCTGCAACACAAGTCCTTAAGGCGCTTGATGTCTACCACCAGAGTGAAGGCCACCCGAGAGCGGCTATTCAAGGCCCGGCGGTCACAAGGAGAAAATGGGTTTTTTAAGGTCCAAAAACTGAAAAGTGGCTTAAGGCCTCTTCTCAAGGCAGAGTCCCAGGAGGAATCTCTACATTTGCAAGATAAGCCACAGTCTCTCCAGAAACCTGGACAAAACAAAGAGTCCTTGCACTACTTGTAAGCCTCGATTCCACAGAAGGGGATTTCTGTCACATTCTGTCTACATCACAGGTGGAGTACAATTTCCATGCTATATTTTGATGACTTTACCAACGTGGAGACAGAGGTTGGCAGACAATCCTGTTAGGGCACAATCCTAGGGATCAAAAGAAAAATGCATATAGAATACTGTTCATCACTTGTCCAAAATTTGGCTTTAAAATTCCAGGATAACAACAGCAAGTAATATGGAAGTTATTTAAATAGAAGAGAAGCCAAAAACAAAGAACGTATACAGAAAACTGAAGGACTTGGACCAGACCCTGGAGTTCTGCAGACATGCCTGAGATGCCTTCAGTATTTTCAGGAAGATAGCTGCAGCCCAAGCATCTAACTTGCGGATACCTGAGAAATCCAGAGGACTTTTTGTTAGCTGTTGTGGTAGTGATGGGTAGTTGCTTGGTGACTGAAAGATCAATCCTTTAGTCAAGTTGCTTTTA
>NW_017729031.1:47780467-47785351 GCF_001723915.1 Gavialis gangeticus
GATGGGTAGTTGCTTGGTGACTGAAAGATCAATCCTTTAGTCAAGTTGCTTTTAAAGTATCTGAACAGGCCATTTATTGCATCAGCGCCTACATGAGACGTATGGTACTGCATACATTTTTTTTTTCCTACTATAACCCTAATTATAGATTAAAAACCATAGCTGAAAAAGCATAAAGCGCATAATATCCTAGGATGCAAGAGCTAATGTTTATTCTCTTAAAATAAATCGAGTATACAAGGAACAACAGTGACATCTGGTGGATATTAAAAAAAAAAAAAAAAAAAAAAAATCACACATCTGCAATGAGCCTGTTCAAAATGTATTGTTGGTTAAGCCGCCAATATATACAACTGAGGAAAGGCTAACAATTATCACTAATACTTACAATGCAAAAATCAAATATTGGCATTTGCAATGTATAACTAAGATTTTTAAACTGCTTACTGTTTTTAAGCTTGTATTAAAAGATGAGGAGTACCAAAGTCTGAAGTAATTTCTGATAAATATAAAACCTAAGTCCATTCCACCCTGAATGTGCAGATGGTTATTCAAATATCTCTATCAAAAGCTAACAGCCTACTCCAATAATGCTATGGTAAAAATATTTTATAAATAAAATGACTTGTGAATATTTAAAATAAATAAATTACCATATTTAGATCACTATGATTACTAGGATCATCTCTTATTCAGAAATATTTGGACAGCTGCTGGATGCTACAGAAAAATGGTCTTGAATCAATTCATAACTTTAAGCATGAATTATTTCTCATCCAAAAATCTGCACTAGAAATTAGCTTTTCATCATGTCCTGTTTAAAGAGTTTCAGTCATTCAGCTGGAAGAAAGAAAAACACCAGGGACTTAAAAGGATAAACTATAAAACAATGATAAATGAATAGCAAACAGTCCAAAAGCAAATTATAGTTAGAAAGTTATTCACCCTAGCTACTCATTCATTAATGAAAAATACATTTGATGAACACAGATCAGTTCACAATTACTTCACTAACCAAAATGGGGTCTGAATTTGCATTGTAAGTATTTAAAATCAGCTGTAATGTTTAAATATTCAAAAGCAGATAGTGTAAAGGAGAACTGGAAGAGTCATCTCTATGATTATCTGCCTCCTGTGCCAGTCTGGCAATGCAGATTCCTTAGAAAGGAAACTTATTAGGAAAAAGATAGAGTTCAGCAGATTGCTGATGAAGGTGAAGTCAACAGTGAGTGCACAATGAAACTCTCTCAACCTTGTTCTCATGAAGAAATAGTCATGTCTCCAAACATTCTGCTTTGCAGGATATGCCTATGAATTCCTTTGAATTCAAGCATACTAGTATTTGAAATGTGGCACGAAAAGAACACGTTCATTTAAAGCAAAGATTGCTCCAGTTCAAATATCTTAATAATACCTTGACTAAAGGATTGATCTTTCAACCACCAAGCAACTACCCATCACCACCATAATGGCTTTAAAAAGTGCCATCTGAATATCCCAACAATGCCTTCTCATAAATTTCATCAGGTTGCCCTGGGAGTGGCACCAATACTGTTTTGCACAGGAATACTACCTCAGATCTTCCGCAAGATAAAAAAAATGTATATCAATAATTTTGATAAACCAGTAAACAATTTCAGTATCACATCTCAGGTTTATCGTTGTTCCCCTTAGTGATTCTTTTACTAGGCATTCTCTATTTTAACACCAGTCACATTGTTAAATAAAGAAAACACTTCTTTTATATAGTAGTATTGTCTAAAGCCATCCTTATACCTTCTCCTCTGGTAGCACAGTCAGTCAATTTACAATCCTGACCCAGATTTAACTCTGACCTTACTCTGAGATGGAAGCAGCTTACAACTGACACCCTGAGTGCAAAAGGTTATAAATATCTTTGAAATGCTGCAAAGCAGAAAAAACTTTTGTTTGAAAAACATTTGTGAATGTCTTTATAGGATAAAGGAGCAGTAAAGAACAAAAACAATTTTAACTTTGTAGTTCATCTTTAAAATACTACTGTTAAACATAATAAAGTCCAAGGTGCAGAGTCAGCTTTATTCTACATATACACACATAGGGCCAGATTCCCCACACTGAAAAAGAACAATCAGCACAAACCCAAAGAGAAAACATAATAGTGGCTTTAAACCACATTTATGACTCCCTAGTCCTCAAGCCACTATGTAGTAGTAAATGTTCCTTCCATGAAAAGCATCCTGAAGAATGTTTTAATTTGTACCTCAACCACAGTGGCCTTCCAGAAGCTGCAGGGATGTCCCAGTAACTCTCTTCTTCTCTACTCACACTCCTGCACAGGTAGGCATAATGCCGGCTCTAATGCAATTTAATGGGAGAGGCAGAACTACGGAATGATGCAGCAAGATTTATCGAATAAATAAAGAAGAGTAACCATGATCTGACCTGGCTTCAGTTGTATATCTGCTTACAGAAAGGAAGTGTGAATTGCTTAAAATGAAATATATACTTACATTACATATTTGAGTTACAGTAGATTTCTCAGCCATAGCTCTCTTACAAAAGTTGCGCTATAGAAAGTTAGTTCTCTACTATTTATTCTGAAAAGGGTATTTAGAATGTCTGGCTGGGGTAACTTTAAACCACTGCCTTTTAGGAATAGGCATCTACAGTGACTCCTCAGTGAATGCAATTTTTTCTGTGTTATATATTTTCAACCCATTTGCAAACTCAGTAGGTGATATGCCTTGGTTAGCTTCTCTTTGTATTGAAAAATTTTTAAATTATGCCTCTCATTAAAAAGGGAAGGAAACCAACACAGCAATGTAACTTGTATGAACTGACAGGTACTGGCTTTATATTTGCAACCTGAAATACATCTACTCAGGAAGAACTATTTATATTATATACAGCAATACCATGAGGGTTAAGACTTTGCCGTGACATTCCTTTGAAACTCTTAATTTTGGTGGCTAAAATCTTAACACTTATTTGATGAAGATTTTTTTTATTATTATTTGTAATATGAGGCTTAGGAAAAGGTTAAAAAAAATGTGTAAATCTGAATTACGCTGTATTTCAAATAACAACTATACTAAACATACTATACTACAAACAGAAATCAAAAAAGCTACTTCAATAGCACAAAATGTACTTTAAAAGGACAGAGACACACTGTCCAAATAAGATATGATCATGCTTCTCTTGTTGGTATGGCATTTTTTGACAAAGCCTTCTCAGAAATTTTACCAGGTTGCACTGGGAGTGGCATCAACAAAGTTTGCACTGGAATACCATCCCCATTCTTTTGCTAGAGATAAATAGGAACAATACACAAGGGGAAAAACTGCCCAAATAAAACCAAGGAAGAACCAGAAGTAATTTATCATAAAAATGTTAAGAGCCAGCATTCTACAAATCATTGTCTCAGATGCAAACATACATTATAACTGCACTTCACAATCCTTTCCTCCTCCTGCTCCAAACCCCCCTCTCACACACATACACACGTACCAAAATGAATTAAACAAAAAAAATAAGCTTTATGTCTAGTTTGCATCAAAATATTTCTGTTACAACTTTGTTACATATAAAAATGTTAGGGCTTTTACAGCATGCACAGGATAAGCGTACCTAAACCTATTTGAGTAAGGTGTTCAAATATAGTCCAGCTGTGGTCATCAATATAATGATTCTTCAGTATTAACAACTGGCATACATCTCTGGCTGTTATATCACTTGGTACTTCCAAAGCTCGGCTAGTGTCATCTTCACTATACACTTTTATTACCTGTAAAGAAAGAAGGCAAGCTAAAATGCTGCGACTGAGACAAGAACTTAAACGCACTGAATAAAATTTAACAAGACAAAACTGGCATATTCCTCTCCGACAGCCAGACCTACATGTTCTTATACAGATGATACTGCAAAGGATGAACAGTATGATTCAAAGATCCTGTAAACTTATATAAAACAGAAAAAAATGTGAGAAACCAAGTCTGACTTAGCTGACAGAAAGGTGTTTTAATCTGTAAACACAAGTCTAGAAAGAAAAAAAAGGATATTATATTTGCCATTATTTTTTATTTTTAAAGGATAACAAAAGCAAACAGTGAAAAAAAAATATTATAGAAGCCAGCACCTTGAGGTTTCATTAATTTCATTGGGTCTTAGAACCTCAAAAAACCCAATGAATTTACATAATCCTAGGAAATCCAGTAAAATAACAAATCTGGAACTCAACCTTTTATTCTTATTTCATTTGTTCTGAGCAGAGTATTTATTCCTATTTTAAAATCTTTGACAGAGAAAGAGGGGGAGTGAAGTGGGAGGGAGGGGGGGAGAGAGAGAATATAAAAGTTAACTCAAGTTAATTTCTATAGCCAGCACAGGGTTTCTTCCTCTGCTTTCTAGTATCTTGGGACTACACTAGGATGGACAAATTAATATCTTACTTCTCTGGTCAAGCTCTGACAGTATGATATGCCTGTGGTTCAGTCACAGAAGTAGAGATACCAGAGGGAGCTTTAAATTCATTAGATGAGAAACTAGCCAAGTCAGCACAAAGTTCAGCACAGGCTAATTTACCCTACTGTGAAGGGGAGCTCTACCTGGAGGATCCCTCATTTTTGGACGTTGTTCTTGATATTTACCTTAAAAGTCTTCCTTGAATTACATTTTATTTCATTGTTTCTAGATGCATTTTTATCATACTATAGTATATGTAAACTCACTTGAGGATTATCGAATATTTTCATTATTACTTTTTACCTCATTTAACTAAAAACTCTTGTGTTTAAAATTTATTTACCGTACCATAAAGCAACACTATACCTCAAATATATGTCTATCTTTCATACACACACATATATATACATACATACATACATACACACACACACACAC
>NW_017729031.1:47785668-47786899 GCF_001723915.1 Gavialis gangeticus
CCCCCGAATCCCATACTACTAACCCAGTAAAAAGCTCACTGTGGAGTTCCCAATCTAGCAGTTCTGAAGTCTAAACTAGGCCTAAAGTAGAACTCGGATTGGTTAAGGGATTAACAGGCAGAAGAAGTTAAGTCTCTTCCATTCAAGAGCATTGATGGATGGCCAGAAAGCTGCCAAAAACTCTAGCCCTTATACTTGTTGCCCGTTCCCCTCTCACTACAGGGTACAAATACCACTCTTAGGAGCTATAGAAAACACTAAGGACAGAAGTTGCCTATAAACCAGGCTAAGCGATGAGAAACTAGTTTAAACTTGTAAAAGAACAGAAGTTCAGTGCACATAAACTGCTTTCAAAATGGCTGAAACTGGTTTAAGATGAACCTGGTTGAATATAGTATCAGACTTAACTGATTTTGGTTAAATCAGTTTATTGAACCTCTGTCCTAGATCCCTTCCAGATTCAAGTCAACTCCCAGCATCCCAGGATGCTTTGCAGATCTGGGATACATTGGCTACTCCAATAGAGCAAGACTGGCCCCACCCCCAGCTGTCACAGAGATGAGGCACTAAAACCTCAGCTCCCCAGCCTGCTTCTTGCCTGGGCCAGTCAGCCCAGCAGGAAGAGGGACAGGGGAATGAACACCCAGGCCCACCTAGCTCCAGGCTGTACAAAAAGGGAGGAAAAGCCCCTGTGGTGTGGACTTTTTTCTCCTCTCCTTGTAGCCCAGCACGTTGGGCAGGGATCAGCTTAGCCCCACCCTCTCCCCAGCCTCCAACTCATAGAGGGGGAGAACATACCCCTCCCTTGTGTCAGGGAGAAGGAAGCCTCCTCCCAGGACCTTTTTGCCTGCCCCCCCTGCAGCTCAAAGCCAGGCTGGGCTCAGCTCAGACCTTTTTCCTTAGCCATCCACCTTTGAGGGTGGGAGAAGGGAAAGGGAGGCAGGGTGGGAATGCAACCCCCAGCTGAGGTCTGTTAGTGTGTAATGGGGGGGGAAAGAGCTCCCCTGCAGCTTGAGCCCTGCTGGGAACTCCCAGCCCTGCCCCTTCCCCAGCCATCACTTTCTGATGGGGCGGGGGGGCAGCAGCAGGGAGTGGGAACGCACTGCCTCCCCACCCCTGCATAACCCCCCATAAGGTCTGCCTGGTGTGAAGGGCAAAGCACCCACCAGAGGGCTTCTCACACACACACACACACACACACACACACACACACACACACACACACACACAC
>NW_017729031.1:47787045-47788940 GCF_001723915.1 Gavialis gangeticus
CACACACACACACACACACACACACACACACACACACACACCCTCCGCTTGAGCCAGCCTGAGATCACCTCAGCCTCATCCTCTCTTCAGCCATCACTTCTGAGAGGGGCAGGTGGGTATGGGGGGTGAGAATGCACACCCTCCTGCCTGGCACCCCTTTCTGTCTTCCCATAGCTCGGAGGCAGGCTGGGATCATCTCAGCCCTGCCCTCTTCCGAGTCATCTGCCTGTCTTTGCCACCTAAACACTGAATATCAGTTCAATTTGTTACCAATTCAATATAGGTAGCTTAGAGAAAACTGTGAAGACTAAATCGATTTTGCCTCAGGTTTTTTGAACCTCTGTGCTTAGCCATAGGCACAAGCTGTTGCTGCTACTCCAGAAGAAAGACCCGAACTGGGACAAGATAAAAACATGGATAGAGAGACTTTAAAAAAGGAAGAAAAAAAAGAAAATTTTTTAAAAACAAGGCGAAAGTTCAAAAATGTGCTATCCTCCCAGAGGCTGAGCACAAAACACTTGTGGGGAACAAAAAACCACCGTCAGCAGACGCTGAAAGCCCCTACCCCCAAATCCCACACCCTTCACAGAGTTGCACATGAGCCCACAGCCACCAGGTTGTTGATGAGAACCCAGCCAAGGTAGGCGAAGCCAAACAGCCACCAGTGCCTCAGCTGTAGTTGTCCACCTCAACCTCCTCACTAAGGCCTTCCCAATTATTTGCTAGATACGCCAGTGGGCCTAGGGATACACCCAGGGCTTTGAAAGCATCATGACACCAGGGCTGAGTCTCCAGGCAGGTCTTGGCCCAAGTGTCCAGGAGAAATGTGTCACTTTTGTGCCAGTCAATACAGTGTTGGAGAAGGCATGCTCATAGACCTGCTAACACTATCAGGAACTGGATATCACGCTCATTACTCATAGAAATAATCACATAATTGACATATGCTTTCACCTTAACTGGGGGTAGGGGAGTGTGACTGGGGCTGCAACCAATGGGAGGCCAAGTCTGTCAGGTACTACCATGGTATGTGGAGCATTGGTTCAATGGTTAAGACACAGGGCATTTTTGAAAGGGAGCAACCCTGGTGGATACCCCTGAATGTTAGGAACAGGCCACATAGCACTCTTTTTACCTTCAGAGGCTAAAGGTGTCTTGCTACAGAGCCAGATGATCAAAGTGACACTGCACCCAACTTCATGAGAGAGGGCAGGGTACCCAGGATTTAAGTATGCATGCTCTACAAGCTCGTACTGGAGGTACGAGTGCACATCCAAGGGAGGCATGTAGGACCAATGCTGGACAGGCAGTTAAGGCTGCTACTAACAGAGTTAAGTTTAAAAATACACTTTGGATTTTTATCGTTTCCACTTGCATTTTTACTATTCCAAATTTCTATCCCTGATAATAAAGGGAATATGGTATATCTCCATGTTTAAATGATTTCTAGGTGAATATCTGCTTTCCCAAACATAATAGAAGCTTGAAACAACCTAGTAACGAGGATGCCAAGATCATGCTCAGCAGTTCAGAATATGAACGTATTACTCATTTATATTATTTTAGTACTTCATAGTTTCATAGTTGGTAGGGTTGGAAGGGACCCTTGCAGGGTTGGTGGGGTCCTTGCAGGACAAGACGGGGAATCTGGTTCTCACGCCAGACGACAAAGCCAACATATTTAATAACTTCTTTGCCTCTGTCTTCCTCAGTAAGGACCAGAACTGCCACCTCCCTGCTGGGCCCCCTTTGGGCCCCGGGGGAGGCTCACCTGGGCCTAGAGTGAGTGAGGATTTAGTTAGGGAGCTTCTGGAGGGGCTGGACATCTTTAAGTCAGCCGGCCCGGATGATCTTCACCCTAGAGTCCTGAAGGAACTCGCTGGGGTCATTGCAAG
>NW_017729031.1:47789960-47811026 GCF_001723915.1 Gavialis gangeticus
CATGACAAGGTGCGGTTGGCCTTCCTGACTGCATCCCCACACTGCCGGCCCACGTTCATCTTTGCATCAATGATGACTCCAAGATCCTTTTCTGCCTCTGCGCTGATGAGAAGGGAGTTCCCCAGCCTGTAGGTATGCTGCTGGTTCTTCCTCCCCAGGTGCAGCATCTTGCCCTTGTCACTGTTGAATCCCATCCTATTTTCATCCGCCCACCCCTGTAACCTGTCTAGGTCTGATTGTGGCCTATTCCTTCCTTCTAGCATGCCCACATCCCCCCACATCTTAGTGTCAGCAGCAAATTTGAATGAGGTGCTTTTTACCCCTTTGTCCAAGACACTGATGAAGATGTTGAAAAGTGCAGGCCCGAGGACCGAGCCCTGCAGAACCCCACTGCCCACATCCCTCCAGGCTGAAAATGACCCATCCACTGCCAGTCTCTGGGTGCAGCCCTCCAGCCAGCTGGCAACCCATTTAACTGTGTAGGTGGCAACACCACAGTCCCCCAGTTTTTTAATGACAACGGGATGAGAGACAGTGTCGACACTTAAAATGATTCCTTAGTCATGACTTGCAGGAAGCCTGTAAGATTCATCAACATTATAGCCACAGGAAATTAAAGTTAAAACTGAAATTATTAGGGAAAGGGCAAAGTTTGATGCTGCATACAGCACAGTACTTGCTCAGGTTGTTTCCTAGAAATATTGGGGACCACTGACCTAAAGACTTCAACCAGGATTGGTGAAACACCATTAGGTGCAGTCTCAGAGCTTACAATCAAAACAGTTAAATGAGAGGCACAAAGAAGTTAAGTAACTTACCCACAGTCAAAGAACAGGCCAGTAACAAAACCACAGGACATTGCCAGACTGCACTCTGCACTTAGTTTTCTCCAGTTACAAAATTTGGATGCTGGACATTTCATTTTATATCAAGAACACGTACAGTGTACACTGAGGCCCTTAATGGAGGATTTTGTTACAAAAATTCTTTTGAAAAGGGTTAAGAGTTGCAGGGCAGATGATGAGGCTCTTACTGCTGAAGAAACAGAAACAGGCTTTTGAAAATGCTGAAGACAGCAACACAAGTCATGATAATGAGTAGCCTGCAGCCATTTGACTTGGGGAGAGAGAAGCCTTGGAGGTGGCCTTGGACTAGACCAGTACAGCTGAAACAAAATAAAATAAAAAGCCCCCAGATAGAGTTTCTGTTCTTTTCAAGTCTCCTTGCTTGGCTTCCCAAGTGTAAGTGAATAAATCCCACCTGAGTCTAAGACAGCCAGTCATCTCCTGCTCACAGCTATGACACTAGCTACCTTATAAACCACAGGAATTCTATTGCAAATACAACTAACAACCAGGAGCCTAAGAGAGATTGTTGAACTTCTGCTTCAATTTTTTTTTTTTTTTTGGTAAAAAAGCATGCTAGTGACCTTCAGTTTACCATTTTAATTAGGAAACGTGTAGAATACATCTTTCTGGGATTAATGATTTTAGGTAATTCCACAGGAAGAATCCAAGGACAGAATAATATAGTAACCCAAACTAGAATGTTATAGAATCACTATCTAAGTCCATGGGTTGTTAAGAGTGGGACTACCTGAAAGAGCATGGATTGAGACTGCTCCTCCATTTTCCTCAGAATTCAGAGCTACAATTCCCTCTCCTGCAAGCAGCATGGAAAAGGAAGTCCTTCATGTGTAAAAGGAGGGCTAAAGAGATGGCTGTACTGACAGTTTACAACTGCAAAGTGGCTAGTGTACATCCTGTGTAGCCAGGATGATTACATGAATTAGAGCCCAGCTCCTTTTGTTTCTGCTTTTGCTAATACCATCAAGTTACCAGACATCTTTTCCTCTGTCCATTTTTTTTTCCTTTCTGAAAACTTACCCTTATACATAACACAGGGAGAGACTGAGTCATGAAATCTAACCGTCGGCATCATCATTATACAAATCCTTTTCATGAATTTATCAAGCGCCATCTTATTCAAAATTTGTTCCAGAATCACACACATTCAAATAATCTGGTAGAATTTTCCCAGATTTGCTTTCCTGTTAGAAAAATTTACCCAGAGAACCCTGAACAGACATTTGAATGCTGAGCTACTGAAGAGTAGTGAGCTTGCAGTGCTGCCACTGTGCACCCAAGGGGTCCTTGTGCCCACATCTCAGTGTGCTCTGTGGGCTCACTTAGTCTACCTGACGACAATGGCAGCAGTGCACAAGGCAGCCCTGACTGGCTGACCCAGACTGCTCAAGTTCAACCTGTGTCTACCTGCAGTAGTGTGGGGACTGTGAAGGGGGAGTGTTTTGCTGGAGCTCAGTAGAGTCCAGCATATCGAGATATATCACCTGCCTTGGGGAAGCTGAAGCAAAGCACCCTGGGAAGCTACAGGACTGTACTGTGGCTTCTCTCAAAAGAAAACATGTAAAGAATTCAGTCTCCCAGGAGAAACTCTCCCAAGAACCACTTAACTCTGGTTGTTCTTGAGTTATTTTTCTCCTGGATCACCAATTTTCACTTTGGGAGAAAAACTCTGAACATCCATATGCTCATGGTTTCTACTGGGAAAACAGTGACTCTTCCCTTGTCTCACCCATCCTGCCACCTGGCCAATCTCTGCCTGTGGCAGAAGTGGCTAAAAAGTAGAGGTTCACTGATATATCAGTCCATATTGGATAGACACCAATAAAAGGAAAAAAATTGATATTATTGGCAATTGGAGTTTTTGGCTGGTGTAGGTGATGATGTCACTGATAAATGCCATGTGCATGTCTGCAGCCGCATGCATGTGCACAGCCTAAAATGCAGCCTGGCAGCTTGGACACCAGCGTCCGGCTGGTACATCTGTGGGGGAAAGGAGTATAGGAAGGGCAGAGCAATGCCCCCATGGTGAGCAAGGGAGTGGGCAGGGCGCAGGAGGTTTGTCCAGGGGGCACGGCCCCCCACCACTGCACACGCCTCCAGGGGAGGCATGGGGGCATGTGATCCCAGATTTGTGGGTGGGGCAAGGGCAGGTTGCCTGCTGCAGGCTTGAGGCCAGGGGCTGTGCCAGAGCTGCATTTGAGGTAGGCCTGGACAGAGTGCATGGTGGTAGTGCTGGAAGGGGGGGCTATGAGGTGGGCTACAGCCATCCCAAAATTCACCACTGCCTCTCCCAGCCACCCCTCCCAGTGCCACAGCTGCCTGCCCCACCCCGGCCCTGCCCACACCAAGCACAGCCCCAGCCCAGCACCACCCCACTGAGAAAAAGCTGTCACAGCCCCTGGCCCCGAACCCACAGTGGGCAGCCCACCCTCACCCCATACACAAATCTGGAGGCACATGCCCCCATGCCTTCCCCAGGGGTTTGCCCAGCAGAAGGGAGCCACCCTCCTCTCCCCAACCCCAATGCCCCCGGACAAGCTGCCCACAGCTCCATCCCTGACCCCGCCCCCTGCCCTGGCTGGGCAGCATCTACTCCTGCCCCAGCCCCATTCCCTCCCTCACTGTGGGGGCCTCAAACTGTCCCCCCCCACACCCCTTCCCTCCCCCATGTCCCTCCCCTCCCCCCCCAGACTTACCAGCCAGACACTGCTCTCAAAGCTGTCAGGGTGCATATCAGCTATCAGATTGGTATTGGCCGATATGGCCGGTTAATAATCAGTCATCTGTATTGGCCAGAAAAGTCTTTATCAGTGCACCCCTACTAATAAGTGAAACTCTTGGGTTTGTTGCAAGAGTTTTGAAATCCTATGGAAATCAACCTTGAACACCCAGGTCTTACTGGCATTTCCTCTGGACTGCAGTCATGTTCAGAAGACACAGTATGTAAACAGTATATAAACTGAAGATAGCCCCTGCCCTCAAGTTTAAAATCTAATCCATTTGATATTTGGTCTAAAACTACAAAGAGATGTAAAAGTACCTTGCAATGAATTCTTAAATTTCCTAAACAGCTAACTACAGATTACAGACAAATCTTCGATGCTTAAAACTCACCTGAAATTCTTTTTTAGGCACCTAAATCAAAACAACCTAATTTTCAGTAGGTGCTAAGTGTCTCTAAACACTGATTGAAGAGAATGGATGATCAGCCCCTCTGAAAACCAGGTCACTGGTTATTTATATGGATTTGGGTACCTTAGTTCATCACTTCCATATATATCTCCTTCCATGAATAAAACATTGCACATTTTGTTCTTGTATTAGAATTTCAGTCACACATATGTAAAATACATAATTATCATATGCAAGAATCAGCCTTGAAGACTCCTACTCTCCAGGGGCCTTTTCACCCACTGGGACCTGCATAAGGATCATGTGAGATTCTGGGAACCCTTTACATTTAGAGTTCACTAATAGGCTATTTGCCTGGAGTATTTGATCTCCAGTTCCCAAGAGGGTAATGGAATTTGTAGTGTATTTGTACTATAAAGGAGGCACTTAGAATTTCTACCTTTTTGAAACATTTTACACCTTCCAGCAGTATTTCTCATTGCCATCTCAGGGAAATCCATTAGAAATAATAAAGTTTTGCAAAATGATAGAAATGGTTAAGGACACCCAGTTATTTAGACATGGCTACTGACTAGTCCTTGGCCAAAGAATAGTTTCCATCACTAAGCAAAACCCCAGGACATGGTGGAATGCCACTTTAAACAGTTTAATGACTTTTTCCACAATTCTTCTTTTAATTTTTTTCAGGCTGTAGTTAAAAGCCAACATCTAAATGTTTGCCTAGAGCAGTTCAAGAGAAGACTCTTCCAAGCCACAAAGACAATATCATACTATCATTTTTTTTAAAAAGAAAAGAAAGAAAAAAGTGGCATGACAGATTTCTAGCTATGTTTCCAAAGATATGCAGCCCATTACCAGATTGAAACCTAATGATGTTTAACACCAAGAAATGTAAAGTGCTCCATCTGGGGAGAAGTAACCCACAACATACTTACAGGCCCACTTTACTAGCCAGCACCGCAACCAAGAGAGACCTGGGGGTCATGATCGACCATAAAATGAACATAAGCCACCAGTGCAATGCTACAGCTGGCAAAGCGAACAACACTCTGGCATGCATCAACCAATGCATCACAAGCAAGACTAGGGATGTCATCCCTCTGCTATACTCAGCATTGGAGAGGCCGCAGCTGGAACACTGCATCCAGTTCTGGGTGTCACAGGTCAAGAGGGATGTGGAGAATCTGGAAAGAGTCCAAATAAGGCCCACATGAATGAAGACCAAATCATATGAGGAGAGGCTGAGGGACATGGGACTGTTCAGCCTTGGTAAAGAAAAGACTCAGGGGGAACTTGGTGGCAGCCTTTAAGAATATAAGGGGCAAACATCAGGGATTGGAGAACACCAGTTCACCAAGGCACCCCAAGGGAAGGAATAATGGTCATAAACTGATAGAAGATCACTTCAGATTAGACATTAGGAAAAACTTCTTTATAGTTCCTGTGGGACAGACTCCCCCCAGAAGTGGTATAGTCACCTTCCCTGGGGATTTTCAAAACCAGGCTAAGTAATTAAAACTATTAGATAAGGGTACTGGAACAAATGAAAGCAAGCCCTCAGAACTGCACAACACATACTCGAGATTACTGGGTAAACTTACAGATATGTGAAATGGTGGTGAAAATATGCCACCTCTTCTTAACATAAGCTGCTATACCTGAACATAGTAAATGTTGTACCTTTAAAAAAAAGAATAAAACTTAGAAATGATCTGGTGCATTGCAGTAAACTTCTAAAATCAGGAAAACTGGATGAAGCCACAAATAGTACAGAACTACTAAACGCTGATATGACTGCTATGATAGGGACAAAGTACCTCATCCCACTAGTATAAAACCAAAGTTATCTTGTACTACCATACATGCTCTTTGACCTATTCTCTCAACTAGGAACTCATCTACTTCTCTTTCCAAAAATCCATAGAGAATTCCTATGTAACTAGCAAAACAAAAACTCAAGTTGTTGTGTGAGCAGAAAATACAAATAAACTAAGCCTTTAAAAAAAAAAAAAAAAAGGTCTTGGTTCAATGAAAAAGATGAATCATTAGATTTTGTTCTAATTTTTATATAAAAGTAAATGGAAAGAAAGATATTTTCAACATTACTCCCCTTCACTGAAATGGAGGGAAAAAAGAAGTGACCTTATTACTCATGAAAAAAGTTAAATGGATGGAGAAGAAAATGTTATTATATCTCCATTACTAATCCTGTAATTCAGTATCCTATATATGCACTGTTTCTATACTTCCTTCCTATAACTCTTTATAATCTTACCATATATACTCAATTAGAAGACAAGGCTTTTCCACCCCATTTAACATGAGGGAAACAGCCTCTCATTTTACAATCAAGCATGAGGCAGCAAGGAGATGCTGCAGCCACAACTGCTGCATGCCCCATCACTCCTCCCCCACAGCCCTTATTCCCCCTCCCACCCCCGGCTACCCCACACACACACCTCTCTCCCCCTCTGCCATACTCTTTACCTTTGCTCCGTTCTGGCAGGCTCTGTTCCTGCTGCAGCCTGGGACACGGTATATGGCTTCAGCCTGGCCCCCTACCAGTGGCACAGACCCGGCACCAGTGCTCCAGGCTGGCCTTGTGGCAGCTCCGTGCCACTGCTGCTACAGTCTGGGCTGGGCTGTAGCAGCTTTGTGCCACTGCTACGGAGCTGGGCTGATTCCATGCTCCATGCCCCAGGCTGCCGCGGAGACGGAGCCTCTGGCACAGAGCAAAGGTAAGGGGGGTGGACAGGTGGGTGGAGGGACAGGCCAGGGGAAAGAAACTTTGTGGGGGAGCAGGGGACCTGAGGCTTGTGGGGGACAGAAACAGTGTGCAGGGGGGAACAGGGGAAGGGGGAACTGGGGCAGCCTGAGGCTGTGGGGGAGTGGGGAAAGCAGGCATAAAGAGGGCAGATAGCAAGGGGCTTGCCCCACCACCTCAACACTACCTGCCCCACCACTGCCTGCCTCATTAATGCCCCCCCACCTGTCCCCTCTATTGCCTCTCCCACTGTCTCCCACCACCTGCTCCATTACTGCTCCCCTCATCCCTTCTTCCCCACTACCTGCAGTAGTGGAGGGGGAGACGGACAAATTTAAGATGATCCTCCAATAATTAGGTTCCATACATGGACAATTATAATATATTTATAATTTTTTCCTTGTGTAGAATCTAATAATTGAGGGGTCATCTTGTATTTGGACATACCACTTTACTTAATATACAGTATATTTAATATACTGATCCAGATTAATACTTCAAAACAAATAGTAGCAACAACTAAAAGACATGCACTACATATATATGTTATGAATATGAAAAATACCTGGTTATTCTACAGGATTTCAGTGGGGGAAATGAGTCTAAAGGATTTCTGGGGGGTCGGGAATCAGGGGTGAGGGCATGTCAATCTATGGGAGTCAAAGTGTCTGAAAGATGAGATCTTATGTTATTCAAACAATTCATCAAGCAGGTATCTCCTGAAAGGGGACAAGATCAAAATATAAAAAAGAAGCTTGTTTCTTCCCCTTAACTAGAGTTATGTTAAAAAGGATCAATGTACAAAAAGAAGTCACATATGAAAACAGGGGGAAGAAAAGAATTTCAAGATAAATAATGCAAGTGTTGGCTTTATTTTTTGCTTTTTTGTATATGATGAACTTAAGGGCAGAAAGTTATCAGCCTTACATTTGAATTGCTTGTTCCCACTTATGTCATAAATGTTAACATTATTAAAACGGAGCTTTTCATATCTAACCATGCAGTTTGCCCAACACATCCCTCGCCTGTCAGAGATAAATAGAATTCTGTGTTCCAGCACTCCAGAAAGCAAATCTGTTATTGCCACATTTTGCTGCATTCAGTAGTGCTGAACAAATACCATCCATGCAACAGAAACACCTTGTTTCTACCAGCTTTTTCTCAATATATTGTTGCTTTTGGAATGAAATATACACTTGCAGAAGCTCAGTGGCATCTGGTTTATAGTTGTATTGCTTTAAAAAACAAAAACAAACCCCCCCCCCCAATGTTCCCCCCTCAATATTTTTTAACTGGTTCAGTAGAATTGTTTTACATAGAAAACCTGGGGTGAACCATACCACACAGCTTCAAGAATTAGATGCCACTTTATCCTGATGGAGATCACTGCAGAAGGAAAGGGGAAGTTACCGTCTGAGAAATCTTTAGATTTCAGATAAAGATGACACACAGTTTTAATGCCTCCTTTGTTGAATTTCTGGAGCAGAAACAGAGATGTTCCACAGCAGCTGTGATAAAGTCTATAGAGCCTATTTTACCAGAGTTAATAACAGTTGCTGTTGACTGCCAACACAGTTTGTCAGTTGGCAGACACTTGGAACTGTTCGGAGCAAGTGCAATCTGAGAGAACAGTCCATCTCTAGCTATCTGCCTACTTATTTTCTCATTTTATCAATTGTGTTTAATGTACAATACCGTGTTGTGAACCCAAAAAATCCAAAAAAGAACGACTCAGCAACAGAATAAATGAGTCTACCCAAGTTAGAAAAATCTTCAAGAAGACCTGTTCCTTTGCCTTCCGTTGATTACATGTTTATTTACAGAATATCCCTCCATCCTGGAGAAGTCAGCAAGTCAGAAATTCTTTTTAAGCAGACAGTGAAAAATACTAAAATATGTATACTTAGCAAAGTTTACCATCACCACTTCCCTTAGAAAGAAGTGCAATATGTAGACAGAATTTTCTTAAATGATACAAGGAAATTTAAAAATTCACAGCAAACTACTCAGTTTTAAGTCATCTTAGATTCAGGCTGTCATCACAGAACATTGTGTTGGGAGATTCTTTTTTCTTGATCTTGTACAAGGCACATTCCACCCAAGAATACATTATTTGCATTGTGGTCATGTCTACAGGTCCTATTGAGCTCAATGCTGTAGTTTAAAAAACAACAAAAAATACCCAGAAAGGTACTCACTGACTTGAAAATACTCCCTACTAACTTGAAGCAAAACACGAATGACTATAACAAAACAACGGAAGAGGAAGGAGGAGACGGATTCTTGTTTGTAGAGGCTGCATAAACATTTGTCTAGATAGTATGCATAGTGCATCCTGTATTTGTGCATGGGGTTGAACTACATGACACTTGAGGTCCCTTCCAACCCTATGATTCTGTATAATATCATGTACTTAGGTAGACAATATAGATAATTGGATGGTTCTAGGTCAAGTTGTTGTTCTTAACCTGATAAAAATAGAAGCAGTTATCCTGCACTGTCGCTCAGCCAAGCCATCAGGTCTCAGTTAATCTCTTAAAAAGTAGCAGGGAAGGAATTCCCTGCCAAAGGTACAGAAAGCATGACGGTGTTTATGGGAGTATGTACAAAGAAGTATTTGGGGTCATGGGTAGAGTCGAGTAATAAGTGAGCAGCAAAGATGGGTAGAGTTGTGAAGGGCCTTGAATGAGGACAATTTAATAATTTCATGCAGCAAAAAGAGGTGGGGAGTTGCAGACGATTTGAAAGAGGAAAGGACATTCTCAGGGCACCAGACAAGAAAGCTGAACCTAGAATGAAATGGAGTGGGAGTAATGTGGGTGTCAAGGAGACGAGAAAAAATATATTTTATGTGATCAAGCCATAAGATGAGGACCTAAATATGAATTTTAGTGGTTTTAAAAGAAAAAAGTTAAATTTCAGAATTTTTATGGAAGAAGCAAGACAATTTGAATACAGCATGAATGTGCAGGGCAAGAACTAGAAAGTCAGAGATGATCCTCAAGTGATATATTTTCATGACAAGGGTAGACAAAATGCTCTGAGTAAAGAGGAAGGCAGAGAGAGAGAATGAAATACAGTAGTTAAACAGAAAAAATCATGAGTGGAAGAGACAGGAGAGTTATAGGCCTAAAGACACAGAAAGATGTGCATCTACACAAGAATAAAGAAAAAAAAGATTAATTATTCCAAGAGGTGCATGGAGGTCAAAAAGAGAGAAAGGATTGGGTACACAGCCTGGGATTTGGCCTTTACACACTTGGAGAAAGCTGTTTCAGCAAATCCCATACTGGAGGGCATTCAGATTGAAACTAAAAAACAAAGTCATGGCATTAGAAGGGAAGAGGATGGTACAGCAGAATTCAATTAGGACTTAAGCTATAACTGTAAGAATGGAGGTGTCCAGAAATAGAGAATTTTGTAGTAAATGTCTAGAGGTAGCTGCCTTGGCAGGTTTCATCCAAAGAAACTTGGAAAGAAACTTGGAAATAAAGTAGAATTGGTAGGAAAGTCATCTAGTCCAAGCCCCTACTCAAAGCAGGATCATCCCTGTCTAAACCATACTTCTAACCTGCTCTTAAAACCTTGCAAGAATGGAGATTCCACCACATCTCCAGGTAAATCTGTTCCAATGCTTAACCACACTCATAGTGAAAAAGGAAGAAGCAAAAAAGTTATTAAATACTTCAGCCTTCCCTGTATCATCCATTATTAGATTATTAAACAATTACTTCTATTCAAACCTTAGAGTTAGTTTATCTTAATTTTCCAGTTACTTGTTAATGTATTGAAGTAATTTATAAGCTGCACATAAGATGTTAGAAACAGGAATATATTACTTTTAGCATAAAAGGCATATAAACAATCCCTTATGTGAAATTTGTATACTTACCCCTTTAGCTAGGCAAAATCATAAAGTATATTCAGTAAAAGATTTACTCCCAGTAGAAAGAACTATTAAGCAGTGCCTCTTGCTACGTTTCAAGGCTAGATAACACAGTCTGAAGGTCAAGTTCTGACTTATTGGAAACCTAATTTATTCAAGAGAAGACTAAAGTACCAGGGCTAGGAAACGGCCAAGCACTTTCCTCAATTGATGAGAAATCAGCTTTTTTTTTCAAAAGGATTCCTGCCATAAGAAAAGGATTATGAGTAGAGAAGGGCACTAAACACTGCCAATTTCCTTGGTTACTCTGTGAAGAATGTTAGATGTTCAAAGAAAAAGTCAAGAGGAAACTGAAAAAATATATATCAAAGGTCTGTTCAGGAATTGAATAGGGACATGGGTTGGAGTGCAACATTAATTGTGCCATTAAACCTTGTCAAACTACAGATGGTAAGTAGTAAAGAATAAATGTATTAACCACTGAGATTTCAAGGTTTGCAAAAAAACGACCCATTGATGACCTCACATGCTTCTCTCCCTCTTACATGAGTGCATGCGCGTGCGTGTACACACACACATCATGACAGACGTAGCATTTTGTGTTCATGCTATAAAACCATTGAGAATTGCATAACTAAAATAATGTGAAAAACTATGGAAACTGTAATGCCCTGAGTGCAAAGTGTGAAACAGCAAAACCAAATATTAGACACCCAAGAAAAACACTCGGCATACATGTTAGAAAAAGAGACCAGGTTTAATAGAGCCAATTTAAAAAAAAAGAGGTTTAATCATTTCAATGAACGTCAGAAGATTGAAGGAAAAACACAGTATCCTTTCCTACTATCAAATGCAGTTTTGTTTTATAATTACTGCTTTTAAATGATTAAGATGACTAAGTCATTTCTGGCTACCGTAGCGTTCTCCCTTAAGGTCCCCAGCTGGCTTTAAGTAAAAGGACTTATTTAACCATAGTCAGATAAGAAATCACCAGCAACAGGATTCCACAATGAGCAAGTCCTGGGGAGAAATTAAACAATCCTGCACCAGGACTTCCTTCCCTCAAGGAGAATCTCACACAGGAAGAGAAACAGAAGTCTGTTCAGCTTCCTGATCAGCTGAACTTAATTGCAAGTACAGTATGAGTGAACCTCCAACAGCTTATAAGCCTTTTTCTAGCCAGTGTGGGGCTTGTATACCCGTCAAACAATTACATTTCTGAAGTAAGTGTAATAAGCACTGCTATTTGTAAAAAGAAATCACTTTTTAAAGAATTTTTACATGCATGTCAAGCAATTTCTCTCCTTGCCCAAAGTATGGCCATCCCTGCAGCAAGGCTATGAACTTGCCTCTCACCAATCGATATATCTATATCTATCTACCTATATCTATAATACGAAGCGTGTGTGCATGTATGTTCACTTATAACTCGAGAATGACTGGTCCTATCTACTCTAAACCTTTGAAAATCACTGAATATCACCAGAAGAAAAGTATAAGTCGGTTATTTTTCACTTGACCCTTTTTGGGGTTTCCATTGACTGGGATTACTTCGCTTCTCAGATAACAAACTGGTACCACCACATTTTGGATGCAGTGCATACAGTTCAATTATCATTAGTATATTGATACTTGCCTTTTTTATGTTCCACATTAAATGTTAAATATTGCCACAGTACAGGGTCTCCAAGGATGGCCATGATGCCCGTAGGGCTCCAGGACTGTACCAACATTGCCCTGGTTTGCCTTCTAATCTCGCCTGCCACATCTTGTTGGCAAAGATAATAATTTGGGAGGCTGCCCACAAGTTTGTGTGTGGTCACAGTCCTGTTGAACCCCACTGGACCCTGAAGATTCTTGTACCCCATGCTGGGTCCCACTCTAAGTCAGTGCCTCATGGGACACCTTAGGCTTTATGGGCTAAATGCATGGCTCCAAAACTTCCCCTTTACCATGCCCCATGCCTTGTGGATGATATATGAATATTGTTCCCTCTGTTGGGGTCTCAGCCTACTCAGCCTCCACCCCTGTTACATAGCTAGACCTTTCTAGCCTAGACCCATCGTGTTAGGTTTGGCTTTGAGGCACTAGCTTTAATTAATCTCCTCTCATCACTGGCTTCTCTGTCCCCTGCAGCTGCGCCTTTCTGGTGCTTAGCTCTCTGGCCCCTGCAGCTGCGCCCCTCTGGTGCTGGGGTCTACACAATTGTGCACCCCACCTTCCGGACACTAATGAGGCCTCCACATCCCCTTACAGCCTCATCCCTAAACCACCAGCGCAAATGACAAAATAAACATAAGCCCTTGTATAACAATAACAATGGCGGCACCACTCTGTCCCTTTAAGAAGACAAACTTCTCCCCAAGTATTGTGTGCCTCCTAGCTCCTTATGAGCTCCTAGACCCCTATTAGTCTTACAGGCAGCAAATCAGGCAACCAAAGTCTCTGAGTAATTTCGTGGAGAAGCTTTCTCCTGGCAACTGCCACAGAATTAACCTCTTCCAACCCCAGTCCTGGGGCTTGTGTGCGCCCAGGGCCCCGCCTCCTTTTAGTCAGCTGACCGGGTGCAGGTGCCAGCTAATTCTCTCACTGGCCTGCTGACATGGTGACCTGCAGCTGTGGAGCTCCGTCTCGCTCACAGGGCTCTCTAGCCAGGCTGCTTCTGCCCTTAAAGGAGCAGACACACCTTAGTGCCTGCAACAAATATGATATACTATGTTCTTCAAAAATAAACAATATTTTTGATCTAATATGTTGTACTAAGTTCTTTGAAAATAAACAAACACTGCAATTACAAAAATAACAGCCCAGGCAAAGAACAGGTACTTCAGCTAGTCAATCCTATAATCATAGGTGGTCTCTTTGGAATATCATATTAAATGTCTCCCTTTCATCTTTAAATTTAAACTTTGATTAAATTGTATTCTCCTGCCTCCCAAACACTCTTTAATCCTACTCTTTGTCACTCAGGCTTACAACATGCAAATCTTGGTGCTTGCTTCTAGTAGTCATCTCTAGGATCTGAGCTATCGTTCAAAATCCTGAATTGTCCTCCTGATTAACATTGGTCTTAGTTATTACTACCACCTGATTTAATGATAAGCCTCAATAAACTATTATTTCCAATAAGTATAAAAAAGCCCACATCCAGTACTAAAACAAATTCTTCAATCATTCTTCTGACCATAACAATACTATTGCCAAAACCTTTATAGTCTATCCCAGCCTGTCTTTCACCATATCAAAAACAAGCTTCTTGTCCTTATCTTCAAGTTCTTTCATACTTATGCTAATTCCTTTTTTTATATTACACAGCATAGCTTTAATTATCGCTTACATGTGCAATGGAAAATTCAACATGCTCATTCAAGTTTTGGAATCACATACACAGTTAAAAATCTGCAGACAGTGGCACATTAAAAAGACTTAAAAGAATTTAAAATTCAATCACAGATGCCTTCCAGCTAAGACCAGTTGCATCTGCTTTTCAAATGACCATGACAAGCAACAGCCAGTGCTGGCAACAAGCAGTAACCATAATGCAAAAAGATAGTTTGGAAGAGAGAGGGAGTATTCAAAGTCTCACCTGTACGGTTCTCTAGGCATTTTGCATTGCAATGTGTACAGAATTTTCCCCAGAAAGCTTATATTCTAAATAAGACATTGACACAAATTTCAAAAACACCTACCACATTGTGATAGACTAGATGGCAGTATAACAAGGACAAAATGGTACTATTTGAACCAAACTAAAGCTGGAAGGCTTATAAGCATGGTGTGAAGCCAGTTCCCAAAACTGTTTCATAATCGCTATGTTTTCTGGACAATAGTTTTTCAGAATCCTGTAGTAGAGCCAGAGTCAGAATTTCCAGGACCAAGGCAGGCCATGTGCAACAATTCCTATAGTAGTCACAGTGGCCAATATTAATGTGGATGTACTTGACATACATCTGCCCCTGACCTTTTACCACATTTTCTCCTGTACTGACTGTCTTGTAGTTTGCCTTACTACTTACTTCATTACAAAGACCTTAACTGATATTAGGACCCCACTCTGGCAAGTGTTACAAACACACAGTAGAAGTGTCCCAGTATCAATAGGTTATGCAGATGTGGGGCAGAAAGGGAACAGGAGATGTTGAAAAGTGGTTACACATAAGGTTAGCAGCAAGGGCAGAAATAAAACCTAGGTCTCTTAACTTTCACATCAATGGTCTAGCTATTAAAGTACTTTACCTTTCCTCCCATTTTAATTTTCCCTGCTGGTGAGTGAAATTTCACTGCCCCCATTTTTTTTTAATTACAGAGCACAACCCATATGGGCTGTCAAGGTTACTGTCTTCCTTCCCTAACACTGGGCTAATAAGTGCGCACACATTAGGACGGCAGGTGTTCAGCTTTGGAGTCCTAGTGTGTCCTTTTCTAACTACTGTACAGTGGTCAGCAATAATCACCAGACCCCAAATAAAATCCCACCAGTTGCTCCAATTCTTCTGGTAGAGCAGCAGTAGTCATATTATTCCTGGATAAAGTTCCTTTCTAGAACTTTCCCAACTAACTAGTACTATTTAACAGGTTTATTGTTCCAATTCTTCTCCAGGGCAGGAAGCATCATGACTCCATCTATATGAAGATCATAAGCAGGGCAAAGTTTACTCTCATATGCAGCACTTGGCAGTAACCCATTATTAACTATTGCTGTATCCTTCACAGTGGCTAGCATATTCTTGCTATAGAAGTTTTTTATGGGCTGCTCCAATACCTTTTCATTTGGAGCAAGAAAGACAAACAGAGCACAATTTGGAATTGCCTCTTTTCCTGCACCCAGTCACAGAATTTGCAATGGAGTTACCCAAGACACAATACTGGGGTATTTCTATTTAAATCTATGCAGTGTTCTGGTACAGAGGTAATGGGTAGGTGGCATGTATGAATCTTTAAAATAACTCATTTTTCAATTGCCGTTACATGTAAAACTTTTGTCCCTATCCAGCTAGTTTATAAAGGTATCCATTTACAGAACCCATTTTCATTACACTGTCAGAACACTTAAGAGTTCTTAGGCTAATACCTTTCACCTTTGGGGACATGGACGCAAATTAAAAAATAACTTTCATATTCTCAGCCTAGCAAATGTCTGTATACCTTACTACCTCCCAATAAGGCTTGGCTTAAGTCACCATTTTTGTAGAAAGAATTAGGACCAAAGTAAAATGACAGTTGCAGGCTGGAAAATAGGTATGTTACAGGTACATAAGGAAATCTGTATACTACATACTAGGTTAGGCTTAAGCAATCTAAACAATTACTTATTTCATAATCAAGGACTCTGTCCATTTGAAAGATAAATTAAATAATATCTTTGTAAGAATCAACAGCCAGGGTAGAGGTGCCATCCATACTATATTTATATTCAAGGCCTTTTAATGGTGCACAATTTAGGATTCATTATGTAATGATCATAACTACTGCAACATGCCAATGAATTCATCAGCTCTAGCCTTGTGCCATTTTCATGTATATGACATTAATAGGTAGATGCAAAGGGATGCCATAACTCCAATGTTGTGTTGAACTAATACAATTTGTTTTTAACGAGTATATAAAGCTCAGTTCACACTTGCTTTTCTCGGAGTCTCATAAAATCTATTCCTAAATATTATGTAGTTCTGACATAAGATATGCTTACACCAGTTTTCCAGATTTAGCTTAGCTTTGTATTCAGTTACACAAAGGATGCAAAAAATATCCAAGACTGAATATACTTGTTGCATTTTGTAGAACAACTTTTTCTGAAAACAAAAAAAAATTCATTCACTGCATCCATTCCTCTAAAGAAATAATACTGAATGACATGCTGTTCCAAATAGTAAGGGCCTGAAGTTGCTCTAATTTAAGAAAATGAGGACTGCTGCCCTTGGTTTCATTAAGATCAGGATGTCTGTGTAGTGCTTTGTATGGTACAATGTATGTATTTATTTACCATAAATATACTACAAAAGAATGAAAGGGGAATATCTGAACAGGTTTTAAGCATAAAAAGAAGAAAATGAAAAAAGTAAATATGCATCTTCCCCATTATAAATGTTATTCCCAACTTCCTCTACTAAACTGCTTTAAATATCTCGAGTCTTTCTTCCTGAAATAAAGCTCTGAGGATGGGAATAACATAGGAGGTATCTGCAAGGTGTTACCCACACTTCTTTCAGAATGGAAGTGGGAGCTAGGTTTTGCTTGCTGCAGCACTGACCCTTAAAGCTGGAGGATCCCAAGCCAACTAGAGTTATCCTCTCTCTCTCCCCCCCTTCCTATCTCACAACAGCACCTTCCCTATCCTGATCCTCCATTCTCCTCTTCCTGGTTCTGCTGGAGCTATTTTACCAGAGATTCTTCCTGACATCAGTATCTCCCAAGATAATTGGTTTGGGCAGGGCACTATGTAAAACAAAACAAAAACAGAGCTTATGGTTGTGTTTATATTTGTCTAATGCCGACAAAGAGGGAGAATGCTATATATCCCAGCTTGGTTGTTCTGGAAGCACTCCTGCCTTCAGCTTTCTTAGCCTCCCTTCCTTCACTGTGATGCCTTTGGGTCAGGAGGTAGGAAAGATGGTGCTACAGAAGTGGCTGAGACCTTCTGAACATCTTGGTTGGGAGGGCATCCACACGGAAGTACAGGCAAAAGCAATGCAAACTGAAACAAAGTCTAAATTTAGCATGGATTAGCCTCTATCAAGGACAAATGCCTCAGTATTTTTCCAGCACAAAATCTACTACAGCGTATTACATTGTGTACGCACATGCACACAAAATATTTTGCAGAGGATTTTTTTAAATGAACTTGTAGAGCATACAGATAAGCAAGACAGTAGTATGTATGGATACATATATAATTTAGCCTTATGGTGGGGGAAAAAAAAAAAAAAAAAAAAAATCAGCAAAGTTATGCAGGATTACCTTCACTAAGGTATTTCCTTCATTAAGTATCTACAAAGAATATAAAGATGATGCAAAAAAGGCTCCTTAGAAGAATGGCTTCTTTCAGATGTGCTTTGGGAGTTTCATAGTACTGAGTGCAAGTGGTATTAGCCTCAAAGAACAGAATAAAATAAACTACAAATTCAAAATAAAATACATGGTACAAAATTATTTTTCTTTGTGAAACACAAAGGAGACTCTAATAAAACATCAAAACTACTCAGTAAAGCATTCAAAAGTCAGGACATTTCCAGAGTTATATATGCATCCTTCCAGATGATCCAGAATTTTATGAAGTTGGCTACAGAAGCAGCTATCAGCACTGCAGGGACAGCAGCAGCCCCCACTCCCCTCCACTCCCAGCATCTCCCCCACTGGGGTGGGCAGACAGCAGCTCAGGAGCAGCAGTCAGAGACCTTGTTAAGTTTTCAAAGCATATAAGCACTCTTCCCCTCCCTCCTCAAAAGCAAGTCCTCCCCCCCTCCCTTCCTTTTCCCCATCTGCTGCTGTTGTCCCTGAAATCCTAGGGGCTCCAGAGCTGCCCCAGCTGGGCTGTATAGGGGCTGGGCTCAACCTAGGACAGCAGCAGGCAGGCTCCCCCTACCTATGCATGCTTCAAGCTGGTGGGTAATACCTGCGGCAGAGACTAAGCAGGAATGGGGATCCTACTTGCCTGCCATCACTATCACTGCCATCATGCTGGGCTTGAGCAGGACAGGAGCTCTTCCTGTCTCCAGGGCAGTAGCAGGAGGAGGTGGGGAGTGGATGGCAAGAGAGAAGACAAGGTAGGGAAGGGACATGCCTCTGGACACAAAAGGGAGGAGGGGGAGGCAGGATTGTCACTATCTTCAGAAACTTAAAAATGTCCCCAGCTTCTGCTCCTGCCACCTAGTCAGAAAGGGGGGTACAGCCATGCCACTGTACTTCCTCTGGATCCACCTCTGCACCTTTCCCCACTACTCTTCTGGGTAGCACAGAATGCACCAAAGAGTACATAAATAAAAGTACAAAATATACAATAGGGGGCAGATACCTTATGGGGTTACTAAAGTCATTTATGCAGGATTTTGCTCCACAACAAGGTATGGACACTAGATGAGTTCTGCCAAACTTGCTCCCTAGGCTAGAAACAGAAGTTACACATAAACTGGTTTAAGTGACCAGAAACCTGTTTAAACTTGTCACAGCACATAAGGTCAGGGCACATAAACCAGTTTCAAAATGGTCAAAACTGGTATAAGATGAATCTTGTTGAATGTAGTATCAGAGGCTGTGTGTAGATTAAATGAGAGGTGTGTGCGCACAACACTTCAAAGCGGTATAAATGCTTTTGCACCGCTTTAATGGAGTTGGTGTTTGCACGCCTCGGTGGTGTACTGTGCATTAATACCAGCCACTGTAGGAAATTTGGTGGCATAATGCACTTTAAATGACTTGGGGCACAGCAAACTACAACTCCTTTGAGGAGTTTTAGTTTGCTGCCCCTACAGCTGTGGAATGAAGCACCGGGCTCCGTGCACCTTTACGGGTCTGCAGGAAGCCTTGCAGGTAGGCTGACAGCAGCCCGGAAAAGCAGTGAGCCTGATCTTCCCCCACTCTGGGAGCCTGCCTGAGCTGCACAGGGGCCTGGTGCTTCCCTCCACAGCTGCAGTGTCTCCCGGGACTGCCAGAGCCAGGTGCCCACGGGTGGATGCAGCCTGGGGAGGGACTGCAGCTATTGTGAAGAGAAGCACTGGCTGCATCCGCAGCCCAGGGACCACTCTTCCTGCCAGCAGCTCATCCTCCCCTCCCTGTTACAGAGGCAGATAAGTCAGTGGGGTGTGTGCACGACATGGGGGTTTAATTAGCCCTCAGTTGAAGCAGTATTTTTTTTTAAAACCCACCACTTCAATTTAGGGCCCTCATTTCATCCACACACACCCAGACTTAACTGACTGAGGTCAAACCAGTTTATGGAACTTCTGTCCCAGACCCCTTCCTGGTTCAAGTTAAATCAGTCCCCCAGCAGCCCAGCATGCTTTCCAACCCTGTGCTCTCTGCTTCAGTGGAGCAGGGCTGGACCCCACCCCAGCTGCTAGCAGGGACTTTTCCATCCCTGGCAGCCAGGAGCAGGGTGGATTCTCCTGCCTCACCCCCTCCCTTGCTGCTTTCAGCTGGGCCAGGGGAGTAAAGACACCACTGCCAGTTTCACCCCTCCACTGGGCATTCCCACCCCCCACACTCCCTCCTCAGCTGCCCCACAGGACCTACCAGGCTGCAGACCGCACTCACTGGGAAGCCCCACACTACAGGACAGTCTGGGGCAGGGGAGCTGCAGCCTGGGATGAAAGCCCCATCCCTCCTCCAGTGTCAGCCATGCTGCAGCCCTGCCACAGCCTTGTGGGTGGAGTGGACTGGGAGCCACAGAGGCTGTGCCATACAGGGCTGATGGGCATCTCAGGATGGCTCCAGACATGTAAGGGGGAGGACTCACTCAACCCTCACAGGGAGCTTGGGGCAGGCCCGGCTCCCCAGCAGGGGCATGGAAGAGGTGTCAGGCTGCAGCTCTGCCCAGGAGGCACTGGGCAGCCCCAATGCTCTGACCCCCTCCAGGCTGGCTCCAGTGAAGCACTGATGCCAGGAGCCATACTCATTCCATCATTTCCCAGGACACAGCAGGGGTCTCCAATGGGTGTGGGAGAGGAAGGGGAATAAGGCTGCTGTTTTTCCACCCCACTCCCTTCTCAGCTGGCCTGCTGGGCAGAGAGAATGTGTCACAGTATGATCTGCCCAGCTCCTGGCTGCAGGGAAACCAGCAGTCCCCACCTGGGACTTCAGTTCAGGTCTGCCTGGCTGGGGTGTAGCAGCCCCTGCCAGGCTTTTCCCCACACTTGTCACTCAAGTGGCCGAGGCATAGCCATACACCAGCCCTGGGCCAGCTCCCTGAAGTGAAAGGGGAGAGGGGGTCTGGGCTGGCATGTGGTCATGCCTCTGCTGCTTGAGTGGCAACCTGAAGGGGGAGCGGGGGGAAGCCCAGAAGGGGCTGCTACACTCCTGCCAGGCAGACCCCAGCTGGGGTCCCATGCTGGTGGGGATTAATCCCCACCTCTGGCCCAGGCTGGCATCTGACCACACCCCTGCTGTTGAAGAAGCCAGTGGGAAAAAGCCTGCCAGGAGCTGCTTACTGCCCCCCCTCTCTCCAGGTACACCCTGGCTGGGGACCATGTGGGATTAAACCCCTCCCCAGGCAGATTTAGCAGCCTGCTGGGGGCTGGCCACGTTCAGCCACACAGTGAGGGGGGAAAGACCTGGAAGGCATCTCTGCCAGGTTCTCTCCAGCCTTTCTGCTATTTCCAAAGGGAAGGGAGGGCTTGCTTATATAAATGTCTGTTCCTCTATTTTGGGGGGGGGGGGGGGAATCCGGCCCCCACCCTTCCCCCTGGTTTTTTAAATTTCCCCCC
>NW_017729031.1:47811036-47827751 GCF_001723915.1 Gavialis gangeticus
GGGGGGGGGGGGGGGAAATCGCTGCTCCATCCTTCACCCTGGATTTTTAAATGTCCACTCATCCGCACTCCGTAGGATTAGCTAGTGTAACTCTAGCTATGTTCCACTGTATAATAAAAACTAGATAATTCTGCATTGTGGCCACCTTTAAAAGTTAAACCCTTACATTAATTCTGGCAAAGAATAATTTTACATTTTAAAAAGGCTATTGGAAAATATTATAAAATGCAAAGCTTATTACACCAATACCCTGAAGACTGAATACGTACTAGTCTTCAACAAATTCAAAATGTTAGCCAAAAAGTTAGCAAAAGTGTAAAAACAGATCTTGAGACAAAACCTGTGGAAGTCTTCTGGTTTACTTCAATAAGCACTGATCAGGATCAAGCTCATTAAAAAAAATAAAACCTTACACAAATCTTTGCTGTAATACTGAGAAACAGAATTATGACACTTTCTTTTTGGTTAGGCAGGCTGAAACATTTTATAAATACAGTTTCCTGTCCTGTAAGGTACAGTACTATAACCACAGAAGAAGCTGTATATGATGAACAGTCTAACATTCAAGTCCAATAGAAGAAATAAACACACTTCATTAATTTTAAAGAATACAGTAATTAAATTAACATTTTCTTATTTACCTCAGGAACTTACCATGTCCTTGCCATGGCTACATTCAATGTTTTTAATACGTTGCTTGCATACATTTTTCAACTACAGCAACCCTCCCCCCCTGCCCCCCCACCAAACACACACACACATACACACACACACACACACACACACACACACACACACAAGCAAATGTTATAAGATTTAATAACTGCCATACCCTCTTTTGCAGAACTATTGGAGTAACTGTAGGCAAGGTTACCCTTCTTGCATACAAGTTCATGTCTGCTCTTCACAGAACTAGATTAACAACCTGCGTTCAGGTCATACATGAAATAAAGCAAGTCCTTGGCAGGATTCCCTGAAGCTTCAGTTCTCAGACCCAAATACCTTAGAGTCAGTGAAAAGAAACAGCTAAGAATGCAATAAATGTCATTCTGTTTATATGATCCCAATCCTACCCAAAGCCAATAAAGGGTGACTCTGGGATAGGGCTAACTAGGAACCAACCAATCAAAGAGCTTGAAAACTTTTCCTTTGGCCTTGGAAACACATTCTGATACTTTTGTTTAAGATATTTAAAGAACCAGATTAACATGCACTTAAATCACTCTGAATTGTCTCCTCTCTCCACCTCTCCTCAATCTTCAAAAAAGCAGCAGTGTAATTCTCTGCCTTCTTTGCTGGTAATTCTGGCTTTTCATTAGTGTGTGCAATTTATGTGAGCTAAAAATATTTATACATCTGCAATTTTTTCAAAATAGTGCAAAATAGAGATATGCTTGTCTTCAAACATAAAACAAGGTGGAGTATTCAGTAGACGTGATTAGAGTTGTAAGATCAGACATTTTTTTTTTTTACGGATTTCAGATATAACTTGAGTGTGAATAACAAGGTAAATTTACAACAATAGTTCATATCAAGAGTTCATAAAATTCAAGCAATGATGCAACTATTACAGTATTTAAAAAAAACTAGTATAAGTAAATTATTTAGCACATGCCTTATGAGCTGTGTACATATCCTTGAAGTGTCCAGAGCTGACTTGGCAAATTCCACAGCAGTCCATGCCAAAACTACCTTATCTTTCTTGATACTGATTTTTTCTTGGAATAATTGGAAGATGAAAACAGCCATTAATGCTCAGAATAGGGTAAGGGAAAAAATGCTACTGGCCACAATAAAGAAATAAATTCTGCTGAGTTGAGTAGAAGCAGTTCTACAATCTCAGATCAAGAGGTTTTTTTTAAGTTGCAAATTAGGTGCAACAGGTCACTGGTACCTATATGGGTGAAACTAGACCCCAGAATTCAGTGTGCTTATTCTTGTACTGACCATGGTGATGAAGCCCATAAGTAAAGTAGATTTAAGCACATTCTTGTATGTTTGGATAGACTAGGCCCAGATCTGGGCCTCAAATCCTCTTTTGTAAAAAATAAAAAAACAAAAAAAACCCCCAAAAACTGCAAATTAAAAATCAAATAATGTAACCTGGTATATGTTTGTGCTGAAATCTACAGCTGTCACAGAATAACAAAATATTGTCAACTAACAGGAATTACCGGTAAACATCTTCCTGAATTTTCTGTTGTCCTTGATTATGACAGGAAGGAAGAAAATACCTACCAAACATTGATGTTAAATCCACAGAGAAGTCCAATTGGGGGAGAGTTAACTTTTTATCCTGTTCATTTTAAATGACAGTCTTTGAATAAAGACATAAAAAAAACTTAAAAATGGCATAAAAATGTAGCAAAAATAATTCTGCTGACTCATAAATAAATGTTCAGTTTTAAGCTTGGCTGATTTTGCAATAAGGCTACAGAAATGCCAAATCCTTAGTAATTACCCAGTCTCCTATATATGAAGTATATAACTCTGTCCCAGGGGACGAGAAATGAGGGGACAGGAGACCCCTCCCACAGCAGGACCCAGGGTGGAGACAGCCCATCCCAGCAAGGGAAACCCTGAAGACAGGGTGAACTTACCTTTTCCAGGGAGAGAAGGGATGGACAAGCCACGCCAGGACGGAACACACATTCAGTTAGTGAGCCGCTTTTATCTCTGGCTAAAAGTAGCTTGGGTGAATGACATCACATGAGAACACCACCCAGCAAAGATAAAAGCTGGTGGCGAGGAAACAGCTGCAGAGGCACTGCAGGGAGCAGGCTGCGAGTGCTTCCTGCACTGGGCAACTGGGCAAGGACAGCACCAGCTGCTACTGGGGGACCCAAGGGAGGACCCATTGGAGGGTCATCCCTTGAAGAGATGAGGATGGCATCAAGGGACTATGGAGCCATAGATGTCGGAGTTGTGAGTGTGGAAGGCTAAGACCCCACTCCCCTTTTCTTTGCTTGCTAAGTTGTTCTTTTATGGATTACCCTAAGGGGCCCTAAGAAAAGGATTAGGGCCAAAGGGAGACTCTCAGGGAACAGGAGTGGCCGGGGCAGCACTGTTAGCTCCAATGCAGCCAGGAAGATCCAGCATAGCAACAGGGACAGTCGAACATCCCAAAGAAATCTTGGACAGAGCAACATCATTAGGGACCCTGCAGACAAGGAGGGCCCAGGAGGCAACATTGGAGGGCAAGCCAATCAACCATCAAGTGGCCATCTTAAGGGCTGGCATGTGGCTGGGGTGTAGGGGAGATGGAGCCCCAAGAACAGCCACTAGAAAGTACAACCGACCCATGAGGGGCTACAAGAGGGAGCCCCACCACTGAAAGGAAGACCCAACTTGTGGCAGGCAAGTTTTGGGGTTTCCCTCAAGGAGAATGCGAGCCCTTGCCAAGACCAGAGGAACAAATGCTGCAGCAACCCAGGGTGCACGCTCCAAGGTGGCAAGGGAGCACTTATACGAGACCAGGCAGGCACAAACTCATTTACTTGAATATCTCTGCTTACCTTGAGAGCCAAGTAAAAATATTCCTTACAATTTTGCGAGGATATAAGCTTATACTGTAGTTCAAATTTTATTTTGAATTCTGTAACACCTATCATGAACACCCTGTTCCTCTACTATAGAGCTTATAGTTTGACCACAATAATGTTAAATGTTTATTTTTTTCACCTTTTACTCCAATTAAGAATGTTTATCTCCTATGGGGACATCCCCCCCCCCCCCACACACACACACAA
Organism: Gavialis gangeticus; assembly: GCF_001723915.1. NCBI lineage: Eukaryota > Metazoa > Chordata > Crocodylia > Gavialidae > Gavialis > Gavialis gangeticus. The sequence goes on from NW_017729031.1 coordinate 47,814,786, forward strand.
TCTTCCACAATGCAACTTTAAAATTTTTCAGTAAATCCTGAGACAAACCTGGGGTTCTAGAGCCTGATCCTGCAATCACTTTACTCATGACAATAAGTTACTTATCCATGTATTTGCAGGATTTGTAAACACCAATGACAGCTCTTGCCCTTAACTATGATAGAAAGAAAAAGAAAAACCAATAATAGCAAACCCAGTACATTTCATCAATGGCTATTTTGGGAAAGAATAAAAATAACCCAAACCTTTTTAATCTTACCCTTGGGTAAGGAAGTTCCTTGTCTGGTGCAAAGCCTTGTCCTACATGTATGCAAGGTGAAGCAAAAGATTATTTTTCTCAATGAAGTTAGCTATACTTTTTTTTTTTTTTTTAAATCTAGGTAGGTGTACCAACCACATCTGCTAGGGTATTTTCTTACTTCCCAAAGAGTGTGTGCAGTTTTAAACTTATAATGGATTGAAAAGCCTTTATTCAGATGATTATCTTTTTTTGAAAACATACATATGCACATGGAAGGCTGTGTTCTGAAGAGGATGCTAAGCGGGGGAGGGGGTGGAGGGAAGGACTGTGGGGTATTTTGGCCTCTCAATTTCCACAAGCACCATTGTGGGGGACAGACTCAGCTTCTAGTTCCAATCAGTCCTCAGTTTAAAAGTCAAGACAAATCCTGTTCATCTCCATCAACAATCACTAATAATACCACTAAAGGCTTAATTACATTTTCAGTGACAAATAAGATCCCTTGGTTTTTTACAGGTTATAGATGTAAAAGACTTGGCCCTAGAACACCAGCTTTATGTTGACAATGCAAAAGAAAGGAATAGAATCCAGCCCACTCGCTCTTAGCTGTGTTGGCTCTCTAGGGCTAACATGCTTGTGCAGCTTTTCACTCCTATTTTTGTCACCAACATAGCAGCTATGACTGTGACTATACTGAGCAGGAAGGTGTCAGTACTTTTCAGAGACCTGAATTTATATCATGTTAAACAATATGCTATGGATATTCTGAGAAAATCTGTTACGGCTTTTTTTTAAACAATTTACCTATTTGGAGAGATCTAAAACCTGTTGAAATGCATAACAAAAGTCAGAAAATACAAGCAAGCGTTTTGACAGCAGCACATACTATAAATATATCTTTCCGTGGAGTAAGGTTGGTCCTTCAGTTGAGTCACTAGGTGAAACAAGATCTTGATTCTATTCTTGGCTCTGCCAAAGTGGGCTAGTAAGTTTTGTGACTCCATTTTTATATCTCTAGAACAGAGATAACACTGTTAAGCAGTTAAATAATTAGTTTTCAGAACACCTTTCAGACTCTTAACAGAACTGTTACTTAACCTATTCAAGTCAAGTCTTACATCCTGTATTTACTCAAATACAAGATGACCCTGAATATAAAATGACTTCCCAATAATTAGATTCTGTATATGGAAAACTTAAAAATTTGATATAATTTTTCAGGTATAGAAACTGATTACTGGAGGTTTGCCTTGAGTTTGTCCCCTTCCCACTGTTACAACAGGGCAAATAAATTTGGCAGATCAGGTAGCCCCCTTGCTCTCTGAGCTCCCTCTAACTTCTGCCCCCTACAGCCCTTTCTCCCTCTGCTTATTGTCAGACCCTGCTCTCCCTAAGCACACGGGGCGTGTCTACACATGCATATTTAATGTGCATTAGCCTGATTTAAGGTGCATTCAAAGCATGTGTCTACATGTGCGCACCCTTAATGCACCTTAAAAAATGGCGATTTGAGGCTATTTGAGCCTAAATTTGATACCTGCATAAAGCAGGTATCAAATTTATACACAAATACTTAAATTGCGTTAGTGAACACGTGGACATGCTAATATGTATTAACACAATGTGTGCCCATTGATTTGGGACTAAATTTAGTCCCAAGTCAGTCCACACACCCACTTCAATGCATATTAGCACGTGCACATGCACATAGAAGTGAGGGGCAAATTTGAAAACACTGACCTTGAAATAAACATACCTGTAATAATTTGCACAAAATTATTACAGGTACCCATAGACTTAATTTATACAGAACCGATGAATTTTACCTTTTTTGAAATTGCTGCAAGTTTAGCACAGGTACTGCATAAACAAACTTTTAAGTAGCACTTTTGTACCTACTTATATACATAGTAGAAACTATGCATGATATTAGTCCAAAGCCAAAAAGATCATGATTTACCCTATAGTTCATTGGGCTGGGTCTCAGCAGAGTCAACAGTATTTCAAGCCATGGTGACCCTATAGCTCAGCACTGCTCAGTATGTGTGTGTACTCCAAATACCCATCACAAAAGATCCATGTGCTAATTAGCCCTCCACTCATGACTGGAACCAGGTGTTCTTGTCATGAGTCCTAGAATCCTCTAGTAATTTATACGCAGATGAGGTGCAGGGCAACCTGACCCAGCTTCACGTCATGGAAGGTGGAGCCACACTGATCATATGTGGCACGCTATGAGACGTATAACGACAGAGGGGTTCTGGGTGAACTCTTTGGGGCCCTGTTTGGTGACATCTGCCAGACATTTAAGGCCGATGAAGAAACAGGATTCATTCGAAATCGTAAAGAAAGGCACATCTCAGCTGTGGGAGTGAAAAGGAAGTTGAAATATATTAAATATAGTGGCTCAGTATGACCTGAAGAAGAGTTGGCGCTCAGTGGGACTGTGCGCAATGTACGCTACTGTGCATCTTAGATGAGCTGCACTAACCTTTCCTTATGGTAGGTTCTATCAGCATCTCTGCCTTTTTGGCTGGGATCACACGTAACATTTCTGGCACCAAGCGGAGGGTGTCAAGGCTGGCTCTGGCCCTGCCAGTGCCAGCCTGATATTGCAGTATCTCCAGACTTGTGACAGTTCCCTGAGGGAACACCTTCCTGTTTTTTTAAGGGCTCCACATAGTAAAAAAGGTCCCCATCAGCGGGCATTTTTTACACATACTCCCAATGCAGTGCTGGGCACTTTTAATTAGCGAGCCACACTAATTAAAAGCACCCGCATGTCACATGCAGCAGAGGTGGACTGTACCTCTGCACCGAGAAAGTGGCGGTGATGTGCTTTGAACAAAATCACATTGAAAGTGTTTTAGTTCAAAGCGCACTATCGCCATTTTCTTAGCATGGAGATGCACTGGGCTGCTGATACACGACGCACGAGGCTGCCAGAGCACATTAATTTATGCACTCCTACAGACTTGACTGAGTCTGCTCTGATATGCTGGATTTCCAGTGCGTCAGAGTGGTCTCCCTTCATGTGTGTAAGCAGTATGTCTGCCCAATACAGGACATGTGTTTTATAATCATACCCAGTTTTAGCTGCATTTAATCAACTTCCATAATAACCATTATAAGCACATGCTGCTTTTGGCATCAGTTTAATGATGGCCAGCATATTTAATGAGGTCTCCTTGTATGGGAATGTAAGACAAGGGGCTTTTCCCGTCATGCTGATTGGGGGAGGGAGGCCTCATCTTGTAGTCAATTAAATATAGTACGTGGTTTGACAAGTCTATTTGTTAAACTACCTCATTTCTTTACAAGAGCCACAGAATGGTCAGTTATTCCAAATGTCTGTCTTTTAACTAGACGGATCAAGGTTAAGCTATGAAGGTTATTGAGAAAGTACATACAGGAACCTTTGCATATTTCTGAGAATAGATTATCTTAACAAATTAAACATCAACTCTAAGTGTCTGGTTTCCATTTCCCCTCCCCACCCTCCAAGCCCTTTTCCTGGTAAAAGCAACTGGAATAAGGTCTTATACCCAAATTCAACATGCAGCATGATTTCAGATAGGGCTGGAATAATGTTTAATGATTAATTCCCAGGCAGAAACAGCTCCATTAAAACAGGCTATATTAACCTGTAAAACAACATGTAGAATATACAATTTGAACTCTAAACACCTAGGAAATTTAAGTCAAGGTTGATTTCCCCACACGCCCCTCTTCCACATATTTAACTTCTGCCTTATTAAGAAACTAAATATGACAGAGCATAGAATTCTAACAGCATGCTCTTTAATTATAGGGAGATTACACCACATCCACCTTTCCAGCCTATGCTGGCAACACACTACATATAACAAGCAGCATGTCAAGACAGGTTAAGGACAAGCTATGACAGCCTTGAGATTCCAAACCCTGTGCTGAAAACTGTCTGCAAATGTAGCATTTGGTTGTTCTCACTGGATTGCCAATAGCTTTCTGCTAGCACAACTACAAGCCATTTAACTAGGCAAAGGAACAAGATGTGCAGTGTGCAGTTTGCATCGTGCTTACTTCATGTTACTTGAGAACCGATCTGAGTAAAGAGAGAAGGAATAAGAGAGGTAAAAATTGGCAATTGCATGGCACCAGGGATATATGTGCAAGCAAGGCATACTAGTTATTTTCTTTCCTCTAGAAAAAGCCTTAACTATTTTGTACAGAGAGCTAATGTCGCCATCTTTCTAAAATGTTATTTAAATGTCAATCTTACAGTTCAAAAGTGAATGAAATTATCTTGTCAGCTAATTTCAACAACAGTTCTCATACATTTATACAAGGTCTACGGGGTGTACTAGGAGACATATTTCTGCAGTCTTAAAATGTATTTTCCTGTATCATAATGCTTAGTGGTCGGAAGGGACCTAAACAGATCATCAGGTCCAACCCCCAGCCAAATATCTGTCCAGCCTCCTTTTGAAGACCCCCAAGGTAGAAGAGAGTACCACCTCACTTGGGAGTCCATTCCAGAGCTTGGCAGCCCTAACTGTGAAGTAATGTTTCCTGGTGTCCAGCCTGAACCTTCTCTCTATCAATTTGTGGCCATTATTCTTAGTAACCCAAGGTGGTGCCCAGGGGAACAGAGCCTCCCCCAATTCTCACTGGTCCCCCCGGTGACTTTGTAAATAGCCACCAGATCCCCTCTCAGACTTCTCCTGTGGAGGCTGAATAGGTTCAGGCCCTTTAGCCTCTCTTCATAGGGCCTGCCCCACTGCCCCTTTGCGAGTGGCCCTCCTCTGGACCCTCTCAATGCCAGCCGCATCCCTCCTGAAGTGAGGTGCCCAGGACTGGATGCGGTACTCCAACTGCAGTGTGACCAGTACCACATAGAGGGGAAGGATCACCTCCCTGGACCTGCTTGTGAAGCATCCATAGATGCATGACATGGTGAGATTAGCTCTACCCACCGCTTCCTTGCATTGGCGGCTCGTGTTCATCCTGGGGTCAACAATGACTCCAAAATCCCTTTTTGTCACCGTGTTGCAGAAGAGGTTGCTGGCCATAGAGCACCAGTCTGAGGAGAGACAACAGCAAAGCTTACTTTGGGGTGCTCAGGGTGTGCAGACTAGAGGCTGGAAAGGAAGCGCTGAGCTTTTTTGGAGTACTCAGGGCTCTGTGGACAGAGAGAGAATACCTAAGCTAACCCTGTGGTGCCCAGCACTTTGTGAGACTGAGGACAGAGGTACTGCTTAACCCTTTGGAAGGGACAGGTTTTTCTTGCTCTGTAGCTTTTGCCCCCACTAAATGTCTTTACTGAAGAGAAGCCTTCTGCTCTGCTGTTTGATGCGCCTCTCCCTTCGATGTTCCACTTTCAGGAGATGAACTGGAAGGCAGTTCCCCAAGACTGGGCCTAAGGTCTAAGACTTTTAAGGAGCCAGGGCTCCCCCCAAAACTCTAAAAGCCATGCCAACTAATGTACTAAGGGAAACCAGATAAGACTGGGGGTCCTAAACAAGAACTGTCTTTGAGGAATCCATGATTAACAGGCAAACAATATAATTTACTTAGAAAGAGAGAAAAACAGGCAGATTGGGAGAACTCAGACAACGTGGAATGCTACGACAGCTTGCATAGGCATGGAAGCAAAGATTTAGTTTTTATAAAATACGAGCCAGCTTACTCATAAGAAAATGAAAGTATTGCTTTATAACATTGGGCAGGGGGAGAGAAGTGATCAGGGAGCCAGCGAACAGGGGATGCAAACAGGGTAAGCATTTTGCAGGCAGTTGCTGGGGGCAGGAGGAGAAAGGGAGAGAAGCCAGGTACCAGATCCTGCCCAGGGAAGGTAAGCGATCCAGCTGCCTGTGCCTTTGGTTTGCTGAGTGTTTGTTTGGTGGGTTGTGTGTGTGGGGGCTGTGTACTCCAATAAGCCAGGAACAATTGCTATCTGCTGACTGATTGCTGCCGAGGCCTGACAGAAGCCCTAACGAGGGGGCAGAGCCAGTCCAGGCCCAGCAGGGTATAAAAAAGGAGACTCCCCAGGCAACCAGGGAGTCAGCAAAGAGGGACTGCAAGCAGGGTAAGCAGCTTGCAGAACAGTTCATGCCCCTCCTCCCCGCTTTTTGAGGGGCAAGCCTTTCAGCTGGGCATGAGGAAGCAGGAAAAAAGGGAATCCTTTGAGACCAATGAGCAATAAATAGGCCAGCTTCCAGGCCAGTTCACTAGGGAAGGTCTGCTTGGAAAAAGAGCAGTAAGAGAGAGAAGGCAGATTGAGAGACCCAGGGAAATGGCTGGAGGATGTCGCAATGCCAGAGCCACTGCCACTACTTGCACCTGTGAGGTGTCTGTCCAGGCAGCACAACTAACTATTGACACTTCCACCCAGGTCCAGGTTTGGCACTGTGGGGACTGTGGCTTGCAGGCTCCTTCCAGTGATGGCCAGGTCAGGCAGTGCCTGGGTGTGAGCAGCGCCTCTTGGTGGTGTCTCTCAGGGAACACGCAAGAAAACTACAGGAGGAGATGGCAAGGCTCTGAAGCATCCTCTGCCATGAGCAGTTCATCTATTTGATACTGGAGGAGACCTTCGGGACTGTGGAGGTAGAAATGCCAGCTGCACTACAGAAGAGAGAGGGCCTGGACATGCATAGAGGGTGGAAGGTGGAGACTTGTGATTTTTGGCAGCAAGCAGAGATATTCACCTCCACCTGCAGTGGTTTGCCTGGAGAACAGATATGCAGCCCTAGCAGCAGAGAGGGAGGAGCACATTCCAATGGTGGAAGAAGGCGGCCAGGCTTCACCAAGGTGGTAAAGATTGAGACAACTGCCACCAAAAAGAAGTGGTGGCGCATGGTGGTGGTTGAAGAATCCCGCCTGCTAACCTGACGTGTTGTCTCAGGAAGTCTGCTGCTTACCTGGATCCAAGATGTCACAGAGCGACTACTGAGGTTCATCCAGCCCTCTGACTACTACCTCATGCTGCTCATCCATGCAGGCACCAGTGATACTGCCAGGGGAGACCCTGAGCATATCACGGGTGACAACAGGGCTCAGGGTGCAAGGATGAGGGTCTGGGGCTCAGGTTGTATTCTCATCAATGCTTCTGGCCAAGAGAAAGGGCCCAGGCAGCAGCAGGTGCTTCCTGCGGATCAACACCTTGCTGCACATGCGGTTTCACCAGCAGGGCTTTGGCTTCTTTGACCATGAGATATTCCTTCAAGGAAAAGGATGGTTTAGGAAGAGAAGGGATCCACTTGATAAAGAGTAGGAAGAGCATCTTCATAGACAGGCTCACAAATCTAGTGAAGAGGGCTTTAAGCTAGGTTCACCAGGGGATGGAGACCAAAGCCCTGAGGTACGTGGGGAAACAGGAGACGTAGAGGAAAAGCAAGCAAGGGGGGGCAACAGAGGGGGTGCTCTCATACTTCCTGGGAAATCAGGGCAATCAACTAGTTACCTCAGATGCCTGTACAGAAATGCACAGAGCCTGGGAAACAAGCAGACAGAACTGGAAGTCCTCGCACAGTCACAGCACTATGATGTGATTGGAATAAAAGAGACTTGGTGGGATAGACTGGAGCAGTGTCATGGATGGGTACAAACTAATCAGGAAGGACAAGCAGGGGAGAAGAGGAGCAGGAGTTGCACTTCATATAAAAGAGTCATATGATTGCTCAGAGCTCCTGTATGAAGCTGGAGATCAGCCTGTTGAGAGTCTCTGGGTTAGGGTGAAAGGGTAAGGCAACAAGGGTGATGTTGTGGGGGTCTGCTATAGACCACCAGATAAAGAAGTGGTGAATGGGGCTTTCTTCAAATATCTAGCTGAATTTTCCCGATCACAGGCCCTGGTTCTCATGGGGGACTTCAACTGCCCTGACATCTGCTGGAAATGCAATACAGCAGCGCACATGCAATCCAGGAAGTTTTTGGAGTGTGTTGGTGATAACTTCCTGGTACAAGTGCTGGAGCGGCCAACTAGGGACCATGGGTTTTTTTACCTGTTGCTCACAAACAGAGAAGAATTTGTGGGGAATGTAATAGTGGATGGCAACTTGGGCAGCATTGACCATGAGATGACCGAGTTCAGGATCCTGAGGAAAGAAAGAAGTAGAGCAGCAGAGTATGGACCCTGGACTTCAGAAAAACAGATTTCAACTCACTCAAGAAACGGATAAGCAGTTAGGCAGGATCCCCTGAGATGCTAGTCTGAGGGGGAGAGGAATCCAGGAGAGCTGGCTGTACTTTAAAGAAACCTTACTGAGAGCACAGGAACAAACCATCCTGATGCACTAGCAAAGGAAGACTAGCAAATATGGCAGAAGCCCAGCTTGGCTTAGCAGGGAACTCTTCAGTAGGCTAAAAAACAAAAAGGAAGCTTATAAGTAGAAACTTGGAATAACAACTAGGGAGGAGTATAAGAGTATTGCTCCCACACATAGGGATAAAAATCAGGAAGGCCAAAGCACAACTGGAGTTGCAACTAGCAAGGGATGTGAAGATTAAACAAGAAGGATTTCTATAAGTATGTCAGCAATACGTGGAGGATCAGACAAAGTGTGCATAACTTTACTAAATGGCAGAGACAGAGGATGCAGAGAAAGTGAAGTACTCAATACCTTTTTCACCTCAGTCTTCACAGGCGATGTCAGATCCCAGACTATGGCACCTGGCAGCACATCTGGGGGAGGAGGTGAGCAGCCAACAGTAGTGAAAGAACAGGGAGAGACTATTTAGAAAACCTGGATGCATACAAGTCCATGGGGCTGGACTGGATGCACCCAAGGGTGCTGAGGGAGTTGGCCAATGTGACTGGACAGCCATCATGTTTCAAAACTCATGGCAATCAGGAGAGGTCCTGGACAACTGGAAAAGGGCAGACATAGTGCCCATCTTTAAGAAAGGGAAGAAAGAGGAACCAGGGAACTGCACACTGGTCAGCCACACATCAGTTCCTAGAAAAATCATGGAGCAGGTCCTCAATGAATCCATTTCCAAGCACTTTGAAAAGAAAATGATGATTAGGAACAGTCAGCATGCATTTACAAAGAGCAAGTCATGCCTCACCAATCTGATTGTCTTCTGCGATGAGATGGCTGGCTCTGTGGATGCAGAGAAACCAGTGGATGTGATATACCTTGACTTTAACAAGGACATAGGTTTTAGCCATGTTGGTCTACAGACAAAAAATATGCAGAACTTTTGGCAGAGGTTATATCTTTTATTAGACAAACTAAATAAAAGTTAGCTGCTCTGAAATGAAAATTTCATAATTTTTACAACAAAGCAGCAAAAATCTAACACCCAGAGACCTGGAGAATTGCAACCCTGCTCCAGCCAGCCCATTGTTTGAGCTGCATTTGCATACCTGAAGAACAGGCTCCACACTACAGAACTACCTCAACCAGGCAGCTCATTCCATCTGCCTCTCTCCTGTGTAATAGAAAACATCTTACCAAGAAAAAAGAAAAAATTTTTAAAATATATCAACACCCAGCTTACCATCAGACAACTTGGAGGTAAACAGACTGCTTAAACTTCTATTTTATCTTACCTTGCATAGAAGGAAGGAACTTTTCCACCCAGAGGAAACTATAACATCCTTTTTTTACTCCTGTGCCTTATGAATTTTAATTTCTACTTAGGAGAAATGTTACAATCTGTGCTTTCTCTTTTGCCTGAGGAAGGGCGCGTGAGCCTGAAAGCAAGGAGCAACTCACACAAAAGACTCTCACAGATTCAAGGGAACAGACTTCCATCCTCAAGATTCCCCTGTGCAAAAGGAAACTTACTTTCTACCCAAGAGGATTTTTACCACCTTGGAATTGTCCTCAGCCTGAAGAAGGCTGCGTGTGCCTGAAAGCTTGGAAGGAAAGATACTTTTTTGCCATTTCTTAGTTGGTCTAATAAAAGGTATCATCTGTGAACCAAGAGTTCTAGAGTTCTGCATTTGCAAAAATACTTTTTTTGCTATTATTTAGTTGGCCTAATAAAAAAAATATCACCTCTGCCAAAAGTTCTACATATTTTTTTACTTTAGCAAGGCTTTTGATATGGTCTCACAACGTTCTTGCAACCAAGTAGAGGAAGTATGGGTTGAATTAACAGACAGAATGAACACACAGGTGAATAGAAAACTGGCTGGATCATCAGGCTTAGAGAGTTGTAATCAATGGCTTGATGTCTAATTGGCAGCTGGTATCAAGTGAAGTGCCCAGGGATCAATCCTGGGTTTGGTTTTGTTCAGTATTTTCATCAATGACCTGGAGGATGGGATAGAGTGTGCCCTCAGCAAGTTTTCATATGACACCAAGCTAGGGGGAATAGCAGATATGCTGACAGGTAGGGCTAGGATTCAGACAGAATCCTGGAAGATTGTCAACAAATTGGAGTACTGGGCCAAAATAAATCTCATGAGGTTTAATAAGGATAATAAGCACGAAGTCCTGCACTTATGACAGAACAATCCCATGCACTGGTACAGGCTGGGGACTGACTGGCTAAGCAGCAGTTCCAGAGAAAAGGACCTGGGGGTTACAGTGGACAATAAGCTGAATATAAGCCAACAATGTGTCCTTGTTGCAAAGAAGCCTAATGGCATACTGGGCTGCATTAGTAGGAACACTGCCAGCAGGATCAAGGGAAGTGATTCTTCCCCTCTGTTCGACACTGGTGAGGCCACATCTGGAGTACTGTGTCTAGTTCTAGGCCCTCCACTACAGAAAGGATGCGGACAGATTGGAGAGATCCAGAGGAGGGCAATGAAAATGGTTAGGGGGCTGGGGGACATGATTTATGAGGACAGGCTGAGGGAACTGGGCTTATTTAATCCACAGAAGAGAAGACTGAGGGGGGATTTAATAGCAGCCTTTAACTACCTGAAGGGCAGTTATAAAGAAGATGGAGCTAGACTGTTTTCAGTGGTGGCAGATGACAGAACAAGGAGCAATGGGCTCAAGTTGCAACCAGGAAAGTTTAGGTTAGATATTAGGAAAAACTCTTTCACTAGGAGGATAGTAAAACGCTGGAACAAGTTACCTAGAGAGGTTGTGGACTCTCCATCCTTGGAGGCTTTTTAAGACCCATCCAGAAAAAGCCTTGGCTGGATGACCTAATTGGGGATGATCCTGCTTTGATCAGGTGGTTAGACTAGATAACCTCCTGAGCTCCTTTCCACCCCTAATTTTCTATGATTTTATAATTTTACAACTCACCATCCCACTTGCCACCTGTCCTAAACTCTGACAAAGGAGTGTCTGCCCCTGCCCAACCCACCCTCACCTCCCAACCCACATTCCTCTGTAAAAGACAACAAAACATTTCCCCCCAAACAAATTTCCTCCCTTCCTTATCCCTTCTCCCACTCCTGAATCACAAACAGTGGAGTCCCTCCACTCCCTCACTGTCCACCTATGACCCATACCCTGTCGCATTCAAAAGGGGGTATGGCTGAACCCCAAGCCCATTTGTTATGTTAGTCCCTTTCCCACAAGGCAAATACACTGTTCAATTAAAAAAATAATAATAAAATCAAACATACTTCCCTTCCCCCTGTCTTTGGCCCTACTGAAGGGTGACCACAAAGGCATCACTCTTCAACAGTGCCCATCCCAGGATGACCTGCAGTTCCTTTTAAAGTCACAGGCTGGCTGGGACCTTTTCTTCCCAGCTTGGCTGGCCATGTCATTTGCCTGCTCAGCATCCCACCCTTTTCTCTACAAGAAGGTGCACTGCTCCAGTCCACATGGGAGGGATTAGGGGTCTAGCTGTATCAACAGTTTTATGTTGTTACCCAAAATAGGGTCTAGTTTCACCCAAGTTAGCTGGGATCATAATATCACTGTAAGCAGAATCCTGTTCAAAACTTCACAAGCTAAATAACTTTCAGGTCTAACCTGTGGAACTTACAACCACCTTGAAGGATATATTTGATGTCTTACCATGTTATATGTTCCACTAACATGCTGTTTACTCAGGTTAGAAACTGTACTGGCATGGAGTTAAACTTATACATACACAACTTAATTCCCTGGCAGCTCAGAGTTTACACAGGGTAAACACAAACATAAAACAGAACCCAAGACCCCAGGACCAATTAATTGAGAGGCCCCATTTTTTTCTTCATAGATACAGATACAAGGGAAGCACCAATTCCCTACTCCATTCTTCAGGCAGCACACACAGTTTCTCCTTCACAGCTCTCAGTTCACTCATTCCAAAAGCTGGTTCAAGACTTATATGAAACCAATCAATAATGGTAGCAGAAGAACTTCTGAAGCAGACAACAGATATCTGACTAGGACTGTCAAGTGTATACACATCAGGGCCAGGGACAGACATTCAAAAAGCCTGAGCCTGAATTGATTCAATTTGTGCAGGTTAGTCTAACCTGGCTAGGCTGAACTGGTTTGAAACCAGACAGACATTCTCTCTGGACTGAGGAAATGCAGGCACATGCCTGCAGTGGCTCAGGCTAGAAACTGGGTTTGGCGGGGGGGCATTAGAGTAGCCCTCCCTTCCCTTCCATAGAGCTGAGCTGAGGGGAGTGTGTCCAGGCCCTGGCAGGACTCTCTCATTAGGCAGGTCTGCCTGCATGGTCCCAGGCATTTCCCTGTTGGCTGTTCAAGGGGCGGGAGTGTTGCCAGCTCCCAGCCCCAGGCTAGCACTCTCAGGCCAGGGGTGGGGGTGCAGTGCATGCATTTATTGATGATATGGAGCTTTTCAGTCTCCCTTCCTGCTTCGTC
>NW_017729031.1:47832751-47839068 GCF_001723915.1 Gavialis gangeticus
AGGTGTGGCCAAGCCCCAACAGGATGCTCTCATTGGGGATGTCTGCCTGCACACATCCCAGGCTTTTCCCCACTGGCTGCTCAAGAGGTGGGAGGGTTCCCAGCCCCCCAGCCCCCTGCTAGCACTCTGAGGCAAGGGTGTGCGTGCAGTGCATGCATCTGTTGATGATACAGAGCTTTTCAATCTCCCTCCCTGCTTCCTCATACTCTCTGTAGCAAACTGACAGGTGAGCAAGCCAGCCAGAAGGCTGATAATGGTCTTTAATCACCTGATTAGCAAAACAGTACCCTCTCTCCACATTACTTCAAACTTCTTAAACAGCTTACCAGCTGACCTGTTGATTAGCTCCAAAAGCCCTAAGTGGTCACTGGTCTGTCTGCCTATCCCAGTGAAAGTGGAGAGAGACACATACATAGACACCTCTCCGCACTAGCTAGCATACCGCATGCTGGCTACAGTCCCTGGTGTTGCAGAGAGGAGGCAGGGAATTCTGCTTAAGCAGCAAGTGGTAAAAGGAGGGGGAGGGGGGGCATGGGGAAGCCAGCAGACCCTGCTGTGCCTGCAAGTCTCTGCTGAGCTCCAGCCATGGAGCAGAGGGGAGGGGCCAGCCCTGCTGCAGAGCAGAGGTCCCTGATTAGCGCAGAGAGCATGCTAGGATGCTGGGGGACTCTGATTTAACTTAAACCAGAAAGGGGTCTGGGACAGACATTGTATTAACCAGTTTGAACCAAATCAGTTTCTGATACTACATTCAACCAGGTTTTTCTCAAACCGGTTTCAGACATTTTCAAACCTGTTAACGTGCATTGAACATCTGTTCTGTTACAGGTTTAAACCAGTTTCTGATCACTTACACTGGTTTATGTGTAAGGTCTCTCCCTAGCCCAGGTGAATATGAAGTCTGAGAGCTGCTCTTCCTTTCTCCATGGTTCTTCATTGAAGTGTCTATCAGAAGACTTAGTGGCTTCATTAAGGAGTTCAGTAAGGGCTTCCAACATACATTAACACTGAAATTTCAGGAAGCTGAGCAGCTTCTGCTTGTCAAGCCATTCATGACACTGGTTCTGTCTACAGTATCTTCCCGTGTCAATTTTAGTCTTCCAATTTGCTTTACAAAGTCCACTCAGTTTTATTTCTGTCACCTCATTCTTTAATGATTCATGTATTCTAGGATTTCATTCATGCCTAAAAACCTTGCCTGTTAGCCCACAGCTTGCTAAAATGAACAAAATTCCAAGTATCCTGCCAGATACCTGTCTCGCTCTGGACACATATTAATATTTAATTTTTGCTGCTATGCCATAAGGTTCCTGGTCTCATAAGTAAAGGTACAAAGGACACAACTTTCTAAGTAGTAACTTAAAAGGAATGGTATTCCAAGATCAATTCTGACCATCTATCTTTCTGTTATTAAAAAATAAATTAAAAATGGCACATTCTTTCTTGCTCCTAGATGAGCTGAATTTAAGCTGTAAACTTTATGAAAGTATTATTGTTCCAGTTCATTTTGATGGGCAATTTTAAAGATGCTAGGTTTAGAATATACCCTCATTGCTCAGCCCATCAATAAAAACAGAGTGCATATTTATTACTCCTATCTTTAGATCTTAGAATGTCATATTCTAAAAGATATAAACTTCATTGGTTTACTGCAGAAAAAAAATAGAATATAGCTAGCTGGAACATTTTCAAATAAATGAAAAACTTAAAGTCAAAAGAAAATATTTAGAAATATATAGATAGCGATAGGAAAAATAGTATATATGTGCGTGCGCATTACAGACAAACTACACCTGCTTTGCTTCAGAAACAAGTTTTTCATCCCAACCCTGAATCAGACAAATCAGGGGATTGAAACTTGATCCCAGGGCCTAATCCAGGGGTGGGCAAAATATGGCACATGGGCCAGATCCAGCCCACAAGGCCATTCTATCCGGCCTGCAGGGCCACTAAAATTTTTTTTGAAAATTAAAATGCATCTTTTCTTGGTTCCTGTTAAAAATGACAGGAACCAGGGGCAGTAGGACCCAGGGGAAGCCTGGCAAGCTCCTGCAACAGCAGGGCCCACCCAGCCCCACCTCTCCTTGATGCAGCCACTTGCAGCTCATGCGGGGCTGTCCTGAGCAGGCACAGGGAGCCCCAGGCGAGCTGCAAGAGGCTGCAGCACAGGGTGCTGGCCATGGGGTGAGCGAGGGGCCACTTTTCCCCTGCACTCAGCACCAGCTTGTAGCCCGGCCCCACGCAACTCCAGTCTCACACCACAGCAGCAGCAGCTGCCAGCCTCTTGCTTGCTGTGGCAGGCAGCGTTTGCTGCTGCTGCCTGCCCAGAGCTCGCATCATGGTAGGCTACAGTGAGGCTGCCACCACCACCTCTGTGCTGCCCAGCACACAAGCTCCGCGCAGGCAGCAGCAGCAAACGCTGCCTGGCACGGCAAGCAGGGGGGCTGTAGCTGCTGCCACCATGGTGCAGCCCCAATGGGCAAGCCCAGAGCTGGCGCAGGGCAAGGCTAGTAGCGCAGGCAGGTTACAAGCTGGTGCTGAGTGCAGGGGAAAATTAGCCCCTCACCCGCCCTGTGGCCGGTGCCCCACACTGCAGCCACTTGCAGCCTACGTGGGGCTGCCTGTGCCTGCTCAGCACAGCCCTGTGCAGGCTGCGAGCAGCTGCAGCAGGGAGCACCGGCCATGGGCGGGGGAGGGGTTGCTTTTCCCAATGCTCAGCACCAGCTCCTTCCCTGCCAGTGAGCAGGGAGTCAGGGCTGTGAGCTGCCTCCCACCTGTACCGCAGGGCTGGGGGGCACTGGGAGTGAACAGGCATGGGAACACAGGGCCCACACTGGTATCCTGGGGCCAGCACCAGCAGGGCCCAGAGCAGGGTGGCAGGGGTACAAGGTCCTGACCGGCAGGGGCTCTATGGAGCCAAGCCAGCTCCCCCCTCCCTGCTGGTGCAGCCTAGCCTGGCTCCACAGGCCCCTGCCAGCTTGCACCCTGCTCTGGGCCCCACCAGTTCTGGCCCTGAGACACTGGTCCCAAGATGGTGCCCAGGGGGCAGGGCACTTGTCAAGAGGTGGGGCTACCCATGAGGCCCTCAACAGTTTGCTAAAACTGGCCAAGCAGCCCTCCACCTGAAATAATTACCCACCCCTGGCCTAATCCCTATGTTGTAAAAAGCACTTCTCACTTCTGAAGTCAAAGCATTCTGGGTCCAAAAAGTTATCTGGAAATGCACATGTCAACAAAATCAAATTTTCCACAAAAATGTTTGAAAATCTGGGTTGTTCCAGCACAGAACGAAAGCAAATTTTAAAAGCCTCTGGAGTTTGTGGCATAATCCCACAATCAGTCTACATAAAACCATACCATAAATAGAAGAAATACTAAAGTAGTTTAAAAACCCAGACAAATATATGATGCTGAAGAAAATTTGCTGTAGATTCCTTTACAAGTTAGAAAACAGTTTTAATAATTCACACAAACTGCAAAATATGGAAAACATTCTCTGTATCATGCATCTAAAACTTGCTAATATTTGAGGGTCTTACTTACTAGGGTTATAAAGATTACATAAAAGACTATATAAATAAATAAATAAAATAAATAATGCTGTAAAGCCCTGTCTTCCTACTAGATTACGCTATTCATCTGTAAAACCTGGTGTGAGGATATTACTCTCTACCTTGCATGTCACCTGTTTCTAAGCCTAGTTATGCAGTGGAGATATCTAAAAAAAAGTGCTAGGCAGAAAATTAATGTAATTATATTAGATAGCACTCTTTTTTCCATTCAGTTTTGTACATGAATTTGTAGAATGTTTAATCGCTATTTATAAGCAACCCTTGCAAGGCAACTAACTGTCTTCCCTAGTCATGTCCTCAATCAAGTCGTTAGATTAAAAAATACCAATTGTAAACCTCTGTCCAATAAGGCATAAGAAATTGTCACTGTATTCCATGGCCCTACACACTTAATATAACAATAAATATTGGTAATTAGGAAAAAGGCCAGAACTTTATAGGAATGTTTTCTCAACGTTCAATAATATGCATGTGTCATTATTAAGTACTTGCAGCTGTTCACAAACTCAAGGTCTTAATGCAATCAGTAACAGGAGGTCTCATAACAGCTAATATAAAAAAGCTATTTATAGTATAAGAGCACTAGCTAAAGTTTGTCAGTTGTGGTAGCAAGTTTATTTATTGTAGCAAGTTTGAAGTGTTTATGAGTACTTACCATAATCACATACCTACCATTAATCACATGTGTACACACCTGTATAAAGTGTGGTAAGCACATCCATATATATGCTTCTTAAATTTTAAAAACTTGTTGTGTTTAACAGTCATGACCAATATCTGTGGTTGCTTGAGTAAGTAATCCCAAGTATTAACAAAGATCATTAAAGTATCTGAACCAAACCAGAAGCAGCTTAGTAACAGATGAAGTCCCATGACTATGAGCTGGGGACTGTGAACAGGAGGCAGTTTACCCTGTTGTTAGGGATCTCATTACTCCTTCTGACCTTTATTTCCTCCCCCTCACTGGTCTTTCATCAATGACAGGGAGGTACTCTATCATCTGATTAGCCTTTCTTGATCTCCATGGCTGAGGCGATTTGCTTTTCAAGTTGTACAAGTGCTATACAAATGCAGTATCTGTAAGACTTGCCTGTCTACTCCCCGCCCTGTTAAGTCTGCCAGAGAAGAAAATGTGTTGCTAAACCTCACTGAGGAGTGTTTCAGATATGCTAAAGGCAGATAAACCATTAGACACAGTTATCATGCTCAGTGACCCAATATTATTGCCTAAAGCTCAACCCTTTTCTTTGGTAACTGACCTGGAGCTTTCACTAGCAGCTAACTCCCATGTGGTGGCTTCTGGAAGGAGAATGCTTTCCTGAGATAATTTCTCCAAACTAGATGCTCTTCCATTTTCCAGGGGCTCTGATTGCTTTCCCCTGAATGCATGCAGTCAAACAGCTTCCCTAAACAGCTGCTTTTACCTTCTTCTTGAGGAAATATTCCCAGCTGGAACCTACCAGAAGGGCAGACACTCTCACTAGGGAAACTTTTTCTTTGGGAAATCAAGAGAATCCCTCCCTAGCAACAAGGAAACATTACTGCAGACATTTATAATACTTAGCCTGTTAGGGACATTACAGCATATCTGAACCTTTGGCTCTGTGGGTGGGAAAAAGGCATGTGCTGTATCATTAAGCAGAAGTAATAGTAGCAGTAGTAGTACCAGAGCACCTAGGAACCCTGCCATGGACCTGAACCTGGACCTGTCAATGGGACTGTACACAGAACAAAAACAATGGTCCTTCTCCTCAAGGATCTTACAGTCTAAAACACTTGTGGAGATCCAAACAGTGATGGTCAATTATCCAACCACAAAATTATTGGTTATTTCAGTGGTCCCAGTCTTGAGTCATTCTTCACTACCCAGTCTTGTCATCTGCATCCATAGGAAAGTGTAAAGCAGATAGACCAAGGAACAGACAAAAAGGAGCTAAATATCAGCATTTTCTTCTCAAGCAATGTGACTGGGAAACAGGTCACAAGTTAAAATTAATTGTTCAAAATACAATGTTAGATGGAAAATCTTAAAAACACTGAAACTGCAAAGAGAAATGTGGCATTGTAGCTGACAACCAAAATCATCAAATATGATTAGGAAAAAAAATTGCATGTCATGGCCTTCAAGTGATGTGCCTGTTTAGAATAATCAAGCATCAAAGGTCTCCAAGGTAACTGAATAGATGGTAAGAAAATATATGCATATACCAAAGCAATTTTACATTTGTTAACAGCAGCTACTTAAAATTGTTCTGTACGCATTATCCCATGTTAGTATCATTGACAGATCTTCAGCTGGAAGTATGTTTTGTATATTTCATATATATTCTTCATATTGCAGTTTGTAACAAGGGGCCTGCTCCGGGCTGATCTAACCACGGCCTGCCCACCTGTTCCTGGGCTAGCCGCCCCCATTCTCACCCGCCACACTTTGACGTTAATTAATTAATATATGTTAATCAAGCGGGAGGCAACCCATTTCCTGCCCTGATGCCAGGGGGTGCCATCTGTGGCTCCTTTCCTCCCCTACACCGCAGCCCAAGCCTCGCAGATGGCATCTCAATGTTCCTTCAATCACTGAAGGAGCCATCACCAGGGACGACTACATTGCGCTTGCTTGGGGATGCAGGGGGGCAGTCAGGAAGGCCAAGGCAGAGATGGAACTGGGACTAGCTACCCGGATCAAGGACAATAAGAAGTCCTTTTCTAAATACATAGGGGGCAAAAAGAAGGCACCGGGTAACG
>NW_017729031.1:47844068-47846265 GCF_001723915.1 Gavialis gangeticus
CGACACCTACACAGTCAAATGGGTCGCCAACTGGCTGGAGGGCCGTGTCATGGGGAGGAACCGAAGGATAGACCCCGAGGAGCTAGGGGGGAACCCGGGGGTCAGGAACGTGCTGGGGAAGGAGAAAGAAAAAAAAACAGAAAATACCTCACCACTTGCAGCAGGAGCTGCGGTGAAGCCGGAAATGGCGGCGGGACCCGAGCGGTTCGCTAGCCACGCCTTTATACAGCTGCGGCCAGCTCAGAAGAGAAGCGGCAGGAGCTGGACGGGGGAGATAAAAAGAGGTGCTGACGAGGAAGAGAGAGGAAGGTACAGCAGGTCACCAGCCAGGAAGTCGCTCACAGAACCCCCACAGGGGGTAATAGGAGGGAGTGGAGGAGGACGACATGAAGTTCTCCGTGGGGAGGACGCCTCAGGCGGCAGCACAAGGACCAGAGGGGCAGAAGCACCCCACTCAGACCGGGAACTCAGGCGGGAAGACCGAGAGGAGGAGGAGGAGCGGGACAACGGGAGTTACCCCCAAAGAACCGGAAAGGCTCGCAGAGGTCAAGACGCCAGACCAGGTGGGGCTATCGTGGGCTCAAGGAGGTGTCCCCGGCAGGGGACAAAGGGCACAAGCAGCGGGTAGGGCTGCGGAAGACGGGCCCCAGCAGTACAGAGCCACCCAGCGGGAGACATGTGGGAAGATGTGGCGTGAGGGACCACCAAGGGTCCAGTGAAGTCACGGGCGGGGCGAAGACTGGAGGAGAGAACGTAGTAGCCAGCAGTCCAGCACGGACCCAGCTCAGGGCTAGTTAGGGGCCGAGACCTGTTGGGGTAGAGCAGGCCGTGCGAGCAGGTGGTAAAGGGGCAGAGGGCATCTCCTAAGTAGTACTTGCATTTCGCTGTTGTTGGTTTTTTTTCCTTTTGTTTTTCTTTTCCCACTTTTGTAGGGGTTCTGAGGTACTGCACAGAGACCCAGAGTGTCAGCTAAACCTAAAGGAGGCATACAGTCTCAAGGGAAGGTAGACAGTGGTGAGACCCTGTAGGGAGAGCGAGGGTTTGGTCCAGCCAACCCGTAGCCTATCTCAGCAAGAAGACATGGGGCATCAAGTCAGGGATTAGGCTGGAAGTCATCAGGAACCTGTCAAGGCAGGGGCAAGGGTGAAGTGTAGGGGAGGTGGAGCCTCGCAGAAGATCAATGTTCGGGAGAACCCATATGTGTAAGAACTATAGTAGTCAGACCTCCACCACTGAATTAAGATGCAAAATCGTGGCCACACGATTGGGGGACAGACTATCCAAAGGAGGGACATCTACGTGGCAGGACCCCAGGGACAGATAAAACAGAGAACCCTAAACATCCAGATTCGCACAGTGCGTGACTGGATGTTTGAGGCCAGGCGGTTGCAGGCCGCACCCAGAGTGGTGGTGGATGGGTCATTTTCAACCTAGAGGGATGTGGGCAGGGGGTTCTGCAGAGCTCAGTCCTTGGGCCCGCACTGATCAACATCTTCATCAGTAACTTGGACGAGAGGGTAAAAAGCACCCTGTTCAAATTTGCGGATAACACTAAGATGTGGGGGGATGTGGGCATGCTAGAAGGAAGGAATAGGCTACAATCAGACCTAGACAGGTTACAGTGGGGGGTGGATGAGAACAGGATGGGATTCAACACAGACAAGTGCGAGGTGCTGCACCTGGGGAGAAAGAACCAGCACCATACCTACAGGCTGGGGAACTCCCTTCTCATCAGTGCAGAGGCAGAAAAGGCTCTTGGAGTCATCATTGACGTCAAGATGAACGTGGGCTGGCAGTGTGGGGATGCATTCAGGAAGGCCAACCACACCCTGTCATGCATCCACAGATGCATCTCAAGCAGGTCCAGGGAGGTGGTACTCCCCATATATGTGGCGCTGGTCAGGCCGCAGCTGGAGTACTGTGTCCAGTTCTGGGCACCGCACTTCAAGAGGGATGTGGACAACATGGAGAGGGTCCAGAGGAGGGCCACTCATGATCAGGGGGCAGGAGGGCAGGCCCTACGAGGAGAGGCTATGGGGCCTGAACCTGTTCAGCCTCCATAAGAGAAGGCTGAGGGGGGATCTAGTGGCCTGTTACAAACTAGTCAGAGGGGACCAGCAGGCATTGGGGGAGTCCCCGTTTCCCCAAGCACTACCAGGAGTGACTAGAAATAATGGTCACAAGCTGGCAGAGGGTA
>NW_017729031.1:47851265-47877939 GCF_001723915.1 Gavialis gangeticus
AGCTATGAAACTATGACCCTTCTGGTCCTGGCCCCAGCATAGTCCAGTCAGGGGAAACTCAGACAGGCCTGAGTCTATGGCTGTTTTCTCATTCTCTGAGGGTCCACCCTCTGGGTCCTCCAAACAAAGGGGTCACCCACCCAGTTGTGAGGGCTAGGGGTTAAGGTACCCCAAGCCACCTTTCACCGGGGTAGTAACTGACCTGGTATTTCCTGGGGGCTCCTGCACCAATGGGAGCCCCACCAGGCTACCCACTCCCGGCAGGGTGCAGTTTTAGGTCGCACCCAGGACCAGGAGCCTCCTATCCATCTCCTGCAGCTCCTCCCTTACCTCCAGGTGATATCAGCAGCCCTTCAGCCAGGCAATGTTGTTGCCTGGCCTCTTACAGCAGAACTGCCTTATTTCACCTTTCCTTTTTAGTGAGTTCTTAACGTACAGCTTCCCATTTTAATTTCAATATTTTCCTATTACTCATTTGAACAGAAACATAATGAACTTAAATTAAAAAAAATCCTGAACAACTATTCCCAAATATTTGGGAACAGTCCAAAACTGTATTAAGTTCATAACTCTTGAAACAAAACTACACAGTAACTACTAAAAGAAACTCTTAGTTTGATCTCAATTTTTCAGTTACTGTCAAAACAAATGAGTACAAGGTGGAAGTGGTGTTGTCATAAATTCTTAGAGCCTTAATCGTTATCTCAGTTTTGGGACATCACCATCAGGCAACATATGAAGGAAGATATCAATTAGTCTACATCTCACACAACATTGAACATTATCTAAAACCATGGACAAGCATTCATTTCCAGCATTAAACATTTCTTTGAAATTCTTCCTGTTAAAAAAAATGGCCTGGGAGCTGGAGCATACATGCATTTCAACTCCCTGGCTGGAGAGCTACACAGGTAAGTTCTCTAGTCAGGGAGCACTAGAGGCCTGCTCCCTGGGTCACACACCCTACATTAATTGACAGCCTTCCTTCTCTCGTCTGGGAAGGGGGAGAAAACTGTCAACTGCTATAGACAACCCTGGGAAGGTTCTAGCCCTGAGGGAATGCCCCACATCCTGCCAATCAACTGGTCAGTGAGATGGAGAGCCAATCTCCTATGGCAGGACCCCTCCTCATTCCCATCATGGGAAAACAGCCCTCACTCTGTGTACTCCTCCCACCTGACTTGGATGAATGTGAGGCAAGGTAGGCTTTCCGCCACAGCAGCAAGGTTGCCACTGCATTACAGCAAGCTGCCTCCCCCCACTGATCCAGGCCAACCCAGAGCAGTGCAAGGGCTGGTAGGGGCATTCTGTAGCAGTAATTACAAGGGGGGGGGGGGGCAAAGAACTGTGGGAAGTTGGATGTTTTCAAACACCACAGAGAAGTGTGAATCAGTAGTGCTCAAGCTTTAGTTCAAGCCCCTCCCCACCCCCAATTTTTAAACATGCAGGGACACTGATACATGACCTGCACTGCTCAGAGCTGCTCTAGCAAAAGCGCTGCCCCCTTGTAATTACAGCACGTCAGAGCAGTCTTGTTGTACAGGTGTAAGTGTCCATATAGTCCAGGACCTTGATCCTGGAACTTGATCCATGCAAGGAGAATCTTACATATGTGTAGAATACTTCAATGCTTTATGCACGGGAGCAAAAGTTTGCCCACATAATCTAAGGGCCTGACTGAGACCTTCATGTATTTAGGTAATATGTGCAGTCTTGGAAAACAATCAAGTTATGACACTAGCTAAAACAGGCTACTATATGAAATATACATACCAGCCTCTCTTAGCACTTCCCCTTGACCTACCACTTTTCTGATTAGTTATTCTTTCTCAGCATATTTAAAGATTATCAGTTGAAATGTTAAAAGTCAGGGAAAATAAGTAAGACTGGATCTTCCATTGAATTTGATGGAAGCAAAGATGTGGCTGCATACATGGCGTCTCAGCTTGACTTTTCTTCATCTTCCAGAAGACCTAAGAAACTCAGGACATACAGAAAAGGTAAATGATTGAAAATAACAGAGGGGAAAGCATAAGTAGAAGTCTAGCTTCACAAAGAAGTGGGCTAAAATGTTTTGGGATTTGCTATGCTCTTTAAAATCTGTGCTGTTTAGGAATATAGATGTTCATAGAACAGAAAAATGTATTTTGTCAGTAAACCTATACCCACACTCTACCTCTAATGAAAATCAAGAATTACTTAAGAATCAAAAAAAATTTGAACTTAATGAGTTAATTTGAGAAAGTTAAGGATGTAACTGTTATTTATTTTCTCATAAGACAGACTGCTCATTATATAAGAAACAGCCTACTTATGAACAGGAAAGCTCTCAACGCTTGGTCTTGGTGTAGCACTGATGGGGGAAACTGCCTCCCACTATCTAAATACCTCCTTTAACAACAAACTACATATTCTTCAGTCTACATCATACTAGAACTACTGATAAAGAGAGTCCTGAATCTGGTTGTCATGCTATACCGGGGTGGGCAAATCTACGAAGGGATTTTGTCCAGCCCACAGCTGATCCCTCAGCCCCACCCCAGCCCATGCATGGGGGGGGGGCAGCCTGGGCCATGGCACATGCGACCAGTGTCACCAGACAGCAGGGCTGGGGTGGCACAGTGGCCACATTCACTTCCTGTCACCCCCAGTGGCAGCAGTGCTTTCCAGCTGCCTCTGCCACTGTCACCACCACCACTAGATCAGCCCTGCTGCCTGGGCACTCCAGTCTGTCCTCCACTCACCCAAGGCCAGGAGGGTGCATGGACAAGTCACATGGCTAGACAGATGGGACTGGACTGTGGGCAGGCAGGGAGCAGCATCCGGGAGTGGGATGGAGGGGCAATGACAAGGTGAAATCATAGGGTAATGATGAGGTGGGATCACAGGATAGTGACAGTGTGGCTGGGACCCAGGGGAGAGCCAGTCTGCTGCCCACGTTCCTGCAACAGGCTCCAGTTCCGCAGGTAGGGGTGTACAGGGAGAGGATCAAAGCCCTGTCCCAGGCCTCAGGCCAGTGCTGTAAATGCTCTAAGATCACAGCCATGGCTCCACCCACACATCCCACTCCTGGATGGCACTCCCTGTCTACCCACAGACCCATCCCATCCTCCCGGACATATGGTCAGCCTATGCAGATCGTGGCTGGTCTCTATAGAGACCCCAGAATCATGAGGCCATAACACCACAAGGCTGGAGCCTGGGGCAGAGCCATAATCTGCTCCCTTTACATCCCTGGCTGCAGAACCAGCGCCCATCACAGGGTCATGCAGGAACACACTGTGGCTCTGCTCCAGACCCCAACCCTGAGATCCTGGCCCCACCCATCCCACTCCTGGATGCTGCTCCCCACCCACCCGTGGCCCCATCCCATCTGCTTATGGCCCCATCCCATCCACCTGGCCAAGAGCAGGCAGGATAGATGGGGGGTGGGGGAGATCTTGACCCAGCCCACAACAGCTCAGAAAAACTCCTTAAGTGGCCCTCTGGCCCAAATAATTGCTCACACCTGTGCCATATCATCTATTGACTTTTCTAGTTTAGTTTGTACACCCAAGTCAAATGAAGCTTTATTCATTTTACATAATACAGACAGCACATTAACAGTGCTCAATGAGGGAAAATTACTCACCAATTCTGTTTGCTGTAATACTTTATTATTTCAGCCTGCAAAATAACATCAATTACTGATCGCATTATGGTTCCATCAACCAGAAGCGAGTTGGCAAAAGATCTGTCAGTAAGTGATGGTATCTAATCTAATCAAAGATCTACTAGTGGCAAATGTACAGCAACTATGTACATACTAATACAGTATTCATAAAATCTCTACAAAAGAGTGTGTGAATGTGTCAGTGAGATAAACTTAACGGGGGGGGAGGGGGATAAACATATGTAAACTCAGAGCAAAAGAACAATGACTTATTTCAAGGTTCCAGATGCTTTTCCAAGGCTGAGAACACAAAAACTAGAAGGACGTTCAATGGACTGAAAAGATTCTCTAGATATAAAGCGGTAGGGTGAGACACCTGAGAAAGTCTGGGTACCAAAAGCAGGTTAGTTGCATCAGCACAAAGCTCCATCCTGGCTAATTTATTCTGATAAGAACTAGGGTGTCATAGGCCCCCTCTACACATTACGTGCATTAGCAATTAATTGGTTAATTGAACAATTCATTTAGTCCAGCTTCATATACAAAATAACTATCATGCCATAAAAAGGTCCACCAGCTATAAACTTAGAGCTGGAAAATATGTAACAATTTTAAAACTGGATAGAAACCACCTACAATTTGAACATGTACCTATGTCCCTGAGGCTGGGAGCCCCATCAGCTGACAAAGCTTACAACCACAGGGGTGCACCATACATTGCTGTGGCTGGGAGTCCCATCAGCTGATGAGAGTCACAGCTGCAAGACCTTGTTACTTGCTGGTGCAAAGAGAACCTGGGATCATGATCCTGGGATCATGACCCTGGGCTCCCCCTGCACCAGCAATATGGCATGATTGGATCTGATGCTACATCCCACAAGTCACACTGTTTACCATGCATGTGTGGCATGGCAGGAGCTGCAACTGTGTGCATCATACATAAGCTCCTATCACGCCTTTACCTGAATGTTTAGAGGGGTCCACAACCCCCCTCCCCGCCTCCCCCAGGCAGTGCTTGCTAGGATTGCTATGGCCTTGTCCTGCCTACGAGGGTATTCCCTGAAGCAAGCCCAGGTGTGGCTTCTAGAGTACACTCCTTCCAGGCTCCTTCCCATTCTGAAACTCTGGCCTGTCTGTCCTTCACCCTGCCCAATTCTCCATGGCCCTGACTCACAGAGCTAGAACAGGGGTAGGCAACTCCTGGCACAGATGCCAGAGCATGGCATGTAAAGGCATTTTGCTTGGCACATGCGCCTCGGGGCAGACTGTAGGGAAAGGGCCAGAGGCATGCTGCCACAACAAGGATTGAGCTCCTAACAGCTCCACTACCATCCGACCCTGGCACACCAACATCTTACAAGTCGAAGCTGTAGGTGTTTTTGGCGCTCTTCGCAAAAGTGTTGCCTACCCCTGAGCTAGAATCCAGTTCTGCTCCTGAGAGAGGGTATTTACTTCTTGTTGGGGAGACCAAATACAACCGGAAGTTCCAAGTAGCAAAACAGATGGGTTTGCTTCAATAAAGGCATATTTTGGGGAAATTAGACCACTCAGCCAGACATTCTCTATCTACTACATCTCAAAGGATTAAACAGCTCTTCTGTCTCCAGCACAGTCCACGCAGCCCAGAGCACCCAAAAGGATTGCTCTGCTGTTCTCTTTCCAATCTTTTTCCAGATCCTGAGCCCCCAAGCTCCTTTGTTCATCTTGGTCTCAAGACTCCTCTAACTGACCCCCTCCAGGAGTTGACAGGCTGCTTGTTCATACTTCCCTCTCCACTGTTAGGTTCACCTCACTCACTTTCCCTCCAGTTTCCTAGTTGTCAGCCATCTTAGTACTGTTGGTATGTCAAACAAGCTATTCAAGACTGCTGATGCTAGAGCATCAGCTTTTGTCTGGTACCACACAGCAGGCAGAGCCCTTGCTTCACGGTCTCTTTAACATATGCTTTCCACATGTACTAGCTTTATGGAAAAACTGAGGCATATAATATTATAACAAGACGAAGACAGTTAACATAGAAATATTACAATAAGATCGATAGTCCATCACAAAACCATATGCATTAAGTCTGGTGTGCCACCTGACCTAGTATCTCTATACTACTACCAATACCTAACATGGCTCAAAAATTGCCACATGGAACTACACTGTACAGTGTGGACATACCCAAAATGGAATAGTGTCTTCCTAATTCTAAGGGCCTTCCCCAATTTCCAACTAAAATCTTAGGGAGACTACATGTTTTCAGATCTGCTGTCTCTGAAATCATTTTATTCTAGTTGAATACTTGCTCAAATAACAGTGTCTGCTAAACAGTTTCCACTGTCATAGCTCCCAAGGGGACCAAAGACGGAGGGGCACCTGGAGAACACACGGAATCAGAGGTGCTGTGAGCCTAATAGCTATGACAGTAACCACTTCCTTTCCAATTAGACATCTGCTAGAGCAAGGTAGTAGATAAAAGCAGAAATAATGCTCTCAAAAGTACTCCTAGGGGCAAGCAAAAAGATGACAGTGCAGAAGTAGTATTGACTATTTTCCCTTGCCATAGGATTCTTCTTCCAAACTACCTAGTAACAGGAATTACAAACTGCAGATGTAACACAACGCAAACAGAAGATATACTTATGCTACTGTTTTGGTTCAAGCAACTTAAAATAGATAAACTTGGTGTAGGAAGGCTGTTTCAACTGCCCGATAAGAATGGAAAGCCATGGTAAGGTAGCTGTACATGGCCCTTTCATAAACAGATTCCCAGTAAGTTACTTTAAAATTGTCATTTAAAACTTTGGATTCACAAAACCATCGACTATACCACAAAACATTCCTTTCACTGGCCTTTCACTTCCAATTACAGCCTTCAAAACAAATGAACTGTTACGGCACTGACAGACATGCAGCTCCACACTAATTCATAGCACTTCAAAGAAAGTGCCATGAATTACAGCAAGCCTCTCTCCCCCTCAACCCAACAGATGTTTACTGTTGGGTTGGAGTGGGGGAGGGGCTGTGATCGAGCTCCACTTTGTAGCCAATCTAGGAAGAGCTGCAGCCTCTCTCCCCTAGCCCTGCCCCACTCCCAGATCCAGTGCTGTCTGCAGGATGGGAGGGAGGAAAGTGGCAGGGGAGGGGTGAGAGCTCCGGGCTGGGCTTTGCTCAACCTGCACCAGAGTGGAAGTGGGTAGATTAGAGCCCCTTCCTCCCCTTCCCATCCCCCCACCCTGAGGCTGGAGGCTCCAATCCACCCACCCCTTTGGAGTGCCTTCATCTAAACCCTCATTAAGTGAGGGTTAATTTGTTGCGTGATCAGTCACTTTCAAAGCTCTCTGCAGCTGTGCACTTCTGTCAGAGCATGATTGTAGAGTGCTTTCAAGAAGCCAATCACATGACAAATGCCACTTCTGTCAGCGCCCTTAATGTCACCAAACGGTAAGTACAAGATGGTAAAACCTCACATTCTGGATGCTATTCATAGGCAGATGCTTTTTTGCGGGTGATAAAAAACAGGACAGCAGAACATTTTTTAACATTAAATTCTGAATTAGTCTTGTAAATACATCAAAGATACTTCCTCTTTTACACACATTCCTTTGAATTAAAAGCCACAGAAATATAGCAAGACCCCAATTCCCTGACCCACTCGCACACGAAAGTGCCTAGTTTCAGAACTTAGAGTAAGTAAAACACTACACGCAGAAACAGAATAGATATGGCAAAAGCTAAGAATTCTCCTGAATTATGTCAGGTTCAAGTTACTTAAAGTAAAATGATCAAAAGCACTCAAATGACTTAAGACTGTAAGTCTACTGAGAAAAAAAGATACAATAAAACCTAAAGGTAATTTTTTCAGAAATACCTAAAATAACTTTGAAGCTGAAATTCCATGATTTTCAGTAGGCTCTAGCTTGTAAGTTACTGGAGTAACTTTAAAATTTTATCCTGCATCTCCTACTATTATTAATAAACAGCTAGGTCATTCTATTTGGATAGTGTCTTCCTCCCGAAGGTCAGCTAACCAGATGCCACCTCAAATCCCAACAAAACAGCTCTGAAAAAGATGTAAGGAACCCTAAAACCAATCTGCCTCTTATGTATCATGGCCATTCAGTAACCACACATAAGGATGTGAAGACGAGGAACCAACCACAGATACAAGGCCCAAAGCCCAGAAAGTTGATAATAAGGCAACATTCCAAAAGGATGGGAAAATCTGAACTGACCGCTTAAGCTCTCTTAAGCAAATAGAAGGGGCAGCCCAAGAAACATTATCTGTGCCAAATGCATGTCCCAGGTGAGAAATTACAAATACACGAGCAGGAGTGTGATGAATACTGAAGCTATAGCTCTGACATGAGGACTACCTGACAACTCAGTGAAGCGTTAAGTCCAAAACCAATTACTCTCAGTGAGCATCCTTGGTTGTCCTTCTACAACACTGAGATCTCTATGACGATGACTTGGAGAAGAAGTGACATCTTTGCCCCCTCTGAAGAAATTCTCTTCTGCCATCACTTCCAGGAAACCTTGCCATCACTGTCTTTGAGGTATGTGGTAGGAGGATGGAAATAGAAAGCTGGGGGAAGGGGGCGGGGTGGAGTGAGGCAGGTGTCACTCAGTGCAGGGCACCAAATTGCCCTTGATTTGGCTTTATTTACTTCCAACATTAAGAAGTATAATGCTGATTTTAACTGTATGGTTATACATATTGGTTATACATATAATGCTGATTTTAATGGTATGGATAAAGCAGGAGTATGACACTGAATGAGAAGACACCTGTTTTATTCTTATTATTTCACCTGTGAGTTAACAGGAATAGCTATAAAATTCAAGGCCTTATTCCTCTTACATTTGTTCAGTCTCTTATTGGTTTAATCATACTTAATGTGATAAAATAACTAACTGGCTTAATTCAAGGAAGTCATTTTGAGGTGATTTCTAAATATATAATCTACAGTTTACAGGTTACTTGGTAACTAAAATAATCTATTTGTACCAGAGGCTATTGCAATTTGCAAGTTGGTGTGGGTATTTTAGTACTCACATTGGATAGGCTGACATTACTAATCTACTTAAAACACAATTTAGCTGTTACTTCCAACATGCAATTTAAAGTCTCCAGACTTGTAGTGTGTGGATAGACAGGCTAACTCAGCCTTATGTGTCCTTTATTTTTCCATTTAAAGCATTTGTCATCTTTCATTCTCTTCTCATACCAGAAAAGATTGGGATATTCAAAGCAGAAGTTTGACAAGTATCAAAACATGGTCAGACTTTCATTGTAAAAACTTAGATTCATAGAGTCAGAAGAGAACTCAGTGGGCCATCTAGTCCGACCCCCTGCCTCTGGCAGGCAAGAAAAGAGTCATCAACCCTGGGGTCATGTGATCCCAGCCAGGTGCCTGTCCAGTCTCTTCTGGAAGACCCCCAAGGATGGGGCGAGCACCACCTCGCTTGGGAGCCCATTCCACATTCATAGATTTCATAGACATTAAGGCTGGAAGGGACCTCAGAAGATCATTGAGTTCAGCCACCTGCCCAAAGGGCAGGAAGTCAGCTGGGGTCATAGGATCCCAGCAAGATAAGCATCCAATTTACTCTTGAAGGTGTTCAATGTAGGTGCTTGAACCACCGCCAATGGCAGGCTAATTCCAGACCTTGGGGGCTTCGACAGTAAAGAAATTCTTCCTTATGTCCAGCCTGAAACCATCTTGCAGTAGTTTGTAACCGTTCAACCTCGTCATCCCTTGCGGCACTCTGGTGAACAAACATTCCCCCAGATCCTGGTGGTCACCCCGATAAACTTATAGGTGGCCACCAGATCACCCCTGAGCCTATGCTTTTCCAAGCTAAAGAGCTCCATGGCTCTCAGCCTGTCATCGTAAGGTCTGGTCTGTTTTCCTGACCTCTGATCATGCGCGTGGCTCTTCTCTGGACTCTCTCAAGCTTCTCCACATCTTAATGAATTGTGGGGCCCAAAACTGGAGGCAGTACTCCAGCTGCGGCCTCACCAAGGCCGAGTACAATGGGAGAATGACGTCCCCAGATTTGCTTGAGAAGCATCTATGGATGCAAGCCAGCATTTTGGTAGCTTTACTAGCTGCAGCATCGCATTGAAGGCTTATTTTCATCTTGTGGTCAATCATGACCCCCAAGTCTCTTTCTTCCGTAGTGCTAGTCAGCGTAGCACTGCCGAGCCTATAAGGATGCTGCACATTTTTCCTCCCAAGGTGGAGAACCTTGCATTTTGCAGTATTGAACACCATCAGGTTCTCGTTTGCTGAGCCCATTTGCTGAGCCTGTCCAGGTCAGCCTGGATCACCCTCCTCTCTTCAGGTGTGGATGCTTTGCCCCAAAGTTTGGTGTCATCAGCAAACTTGGCCAGTCCGCTTCCGGATGTTGATGCTGAATACTATGGGTCCAAGGACAGAGCCTTGGGAGACCCCACTGGCCACAGAGCACCATGACGATTGACTTCAATTACCATCCTCTGGGCCCAACCATGGAGCCAATTCCCCAGCTAGGGAATCTTGTTGGGCCCAAGGCCACAATTGGCCAGTTTCACCAAAAAGTGATAATTGGATACCAGATTGAAGGCTTTTTTGAAGGCAAGATAATATGACTCTTCTCCCTTGTCCAGGTGATAGGT
The DNA here is from genome assembly GCF_001723915.1 of Gavialis gangeticus. Taxonomy (NCBI): domain Eukaryota; kingdom Metazoa; phylum Chordata; order Crocodylia; family Gavialidae; genus Gavialis; species Gavialis gangeticus. The sequence goes on from NW_017729031.1 coordinate 47,861,567, forward strand.
CACCTGGTTGTAAAAGAAAACGAGAATGGTTAAGCAAGACCTACCCACAACAAACCCATGCTGGCTCTCTCTCAGGATGTTGGCATCAGCCAGTCCATTAAGGATGGCCTCTGTAATAAACTTTTCTAAGACCTTCCCTGGGATAGAGGTCAGGCTGATGGGCCTGTAGTTAGCCGGATCCACTTTCCTCCCTTTCTTGAAGATAGGCACTCATTGGCCTTCTTCCAGTCTTTGGGCACTACACCAGAGCACCAGGAGTTCTCAAATATCCATGCCAGGGGCTGGGCTATGATGCTCACAGCTCCTTGAGTACCCTGGGGAGTAGATTGTCAGGGCCAGCTGACTTGAAGGTATCCAGCCTCTCAAGGTGTTCCTTCACAAGGTCAGCATAGATGAAGGGCAGGGGATCTCCCTCACCCAGACCTCCCTGTCCCGTAGTGGCCATGAGCATCCCATGGGACTGATGAAAGACCAATGCAAAGTACCCATTTAATAGGTTGGCTTTTTCCTGGGCGTCAGTTGTCCCATCTGGTTTAGCAGGGGTCCAATGTTGCCCTTGTTTTTCCTCCGGCAACCCTGACCGTAAAGAACTTTTTCCTCATGTCCAGCCTAAACCTTCTCTCTAGTAGCTTATAGCCATTGTTCCTTGTCATTCCAGGGGGTGTCCTGGTGAACAGAGCATCGCTTACTTCACGTTGCTCTCCCCTTATGAATTTGTACACCACCACAAGGTCCCCTCTCAGCCTTCTCTTGGAGAGGCTGAAGAGGTTAAGGTCCCTTAGCTTTCCTCGTAGGGCCTTCCCTGCAGTCCCTGCACTCAGGTGAGTGGCTCTTCTTTGGACCCTCTCCAGGTTGTCCACACCCCGCTTACTCCAGCTGCGGTCTGACCAGTGCCGCATAGAGGGGGAGAATCACTTCCCTGAACCTGTTTGTGAAGCACCTACAGATGCACAACAAGGTGTGATTGGCTCTGCCAACTGCTTCATCACATTGGTGACTCATGTTCGTCACTTAAAAGTTGATGCATTGGCTAAGGCTAGCCTGTCTAGAGAAGGGACACAAGTGAAACACTGATAATTATCAAAGTTGGAACTGCAAATGTATGATAACTTACACAGCTTTGTCCACAGACAAATTTAATTGTACCACGATAGTTACAGCAGTACAAGCCCCTTGATTTTGACCCATTTATACTAAAATTTAAAACGTGACTATATCAATGTTATTTTTTTCCAGTACAGAAAGATAAATAACCAATGCCAGGATAAGACACCTTATACTAGCATAAGTGCAACCAGATTAGGAATTGTACTGGTGTAACTACAGTGGTTAAATAAAATTATATGCCCTAAATCAGAACAGTTGCACCACTACAAAACCACTATGCAGATCAGGCCTTGTTTTGACATGCTGTACTTTTTCAGGTTAACTGAAGCAGAGGAGAAATCCTTAAGTTTCTACCACCTAGCATCAAATCTTTTTCTGGTTAGTGCTTTATAGTGCACATATGTAAGATTTTCCTTTTCAGAAAAAAAAAGGGGGGGTAGGAAACTTAACACAACAAAATTTGAGGGAAATAAAATCCTAATTTTACCTCAAGTTCTATAAACATTTACATTCTATGTGACAATGAATCTGAAACTAAGATAGTTCATAGTCTACATGATTTCTAATATTCACTAATACAGTGGTAACTATGTAGCTATGAAATCCAGTACCAAAGTAGGAACACAAGTATCCCCTCCTCCCTCTTTTTACTTCAGCTCAACACCCCAGGATATGAGGATTTTTTAAAATCAAGAGATAATTTTATTTTTCTCAAGTTTTGTCTCTGACCACTTTGTTACATGCCTGATACTAACAATGCACTAACAATGCTATTTGTAATCCACTGGAAAAAAGAAGTTTCAAATACAAATACTGAAAGACCTTGAACCATAGCAGCTGTAAAATGAAAGGGCTTTCTAGTTATGATAGAGTCAAATGCTTGAGTTTAACCGTAACCTCTGAATAGTTAAATATTTAAAGAAAAGTTCTGTTTTTTCCCATAAAGATCTTCTTTGCCAATAATCTTTAACAAGGTTACTGATGTAAATTGCACAATTCTGAATGGAAGTGAACCCAAGTTCCAGTGCAATAAATAAAATACTGTCTTACAACACTGCTTTCCTGAAATGGAAGTTGTGTATTCTTTAGTGTATATTTGGTCTCTAGATGTTAAAAATAGCGATTTGTTTAGAACACCAAGAAAGAGATAAATGTAGAAAGATAACTGAAAGGAATGAAGTGTTCTTCACCTTCAGATTTGTTGAAGTTTTATTTTTACACTTGAAATTGGATTCAAGGAAACACAAGGCACTAATTACCTTGAACTACTTGTGGTGAAATAATTGTTGGCTTATCCTTGAGCAGGGCAAGAACAGTCACTCTAATATAAATGATTATTGTTTTGTCATCAGAAAGATGGCGAAGACAAAGATTTAACAACTGCAACACTCTTTTAAATACTTGTGCTTAGTTAATTTGATCAGCAGAAATGGAAAAAGAATGTAAAACTATACTATTTTTTCTGACCAGTCACAAATTACCCAATGAACATACATTTTACTGCAGGCTTTCATATCAGACACTACATATGTATATACATACATATACATATTAAATGCACAAAACAAAGATTGCACAAACAAAGATTATAATAAAGGAGGGTATATAGATGTTACATTCCTTATAATTTCTTAATTAGCACAGAAGAGAGTTGAAAGGTACAAATTATGCAATGAATATACATTAGGGCGGGGTGGGCAAAGTCCAGCCCGCAGGCCAGATCAAGTTGGCAGTGGCTCTGGAGCAGCCCCCTGCCCTGCCTCCTGCTGTACCAGCACAACTGGGACTGGACTCCATGGCAACCCCAGCCTTGTGCTCTCTCAGCATAGCAGTGGCTGGGGTCGCCAGAGACTGGCCCCAGCTATGCAGGCAGGGGCTGCTGGGAAATGGAGTCCAGCTGCCAGCCAGATCGAGCCAGGTATAGAAACTGCACTTTTACAAGTATACATGATTGAAAACCAGTATATACCAGTAACAGAACAGAAGTTCAGCACACACAGAGTGGTTTTAAAATAGTGGAACTCATTGGTGATGCATAGGGGGTGCATGTGCACCCCCTGAGATTGGCCATGCACCCCCTGGAAGCACCAGCCATGAAACCAGAAGAGCCGGCAGAAGTGCACTTCTGGTTTCACCGCTGGTGGTTCCGGGCTCAGCAATCAGCTGCTGGAGGACTCCCCTCCCCGGTTGGCGATCTGGTGCCCCTCAGACTCAGGAGGCACCAGTTGCCCATGGTTGAACCCACTCTAATATTTGATCCCAAAGTACAAATATGCTTTCTGTTCATTACTGATCTAAACTACATCACTTACATAAAACTGCATAATTTGGATTCTGCCTTGGGCTCTTTGAATGTCTGTACCTAGCCTAGGAGAAAAAAAAATTATTCCTGATCTCTTCAAGTAACATCTAATGACCTGAACCACGATATTTGATTACTCTTTTCTGAACATACATAAATATGAGTGTTATTTATGCCAAATGCATCCTGTCCTCTGAATATTCACATCCATAGTATTTTGCACCTTAGTAAAGAGGTAATTCAACAGACTCATTATGGCTAGGGACAGATGTTACATCTAAATCAGTTTAAGTGATCAGAAACTGGTTTCAACCTGTAACAGAACATAAGTTCAGTACACATAAACTGGTTTCAAAATGGCCAAAACTGGTTTAAGATAAACCTGACTGAATGTAGTATCAGATTTAACTGATTTGGGTCCAACTAGCTTACGGAATTTCTATCTCAGACCCCTTCCTAGTTTAAGTTAAACCAGAGTCCTCCAGCATGCCCTGAAGCCCTGGCTGGACTGGGCTGTACTCTCTGCTCCAGAGAGAAGGGCTGACCCCGCCCCTCTGCTCTCTAGCCCAAGCAGGGGCAGGAACATGGCCAGGCACATACCAGCATGGCCCCATTATGGCAAAGTGGGCACAGAGAAGTTTAATTCTTCCCTCCTTCCCCTCCCCCCCTGCAGCTGGGGTTTGCCTGTCTCCTGGGTGAGCGGCAGAGGCAGAGGGGGTGCCTGGGGCTGGCACACCCCAGCTGTAGTCCCCAGGGCAGAAGAAACAGCAGGAGGAATTAACCCCCTCTCTGGCCTCTTTGCCTTCATGGGGCCATGCCGGGATAGTATCTGAGGACACCCCCACCCCCACCACTGCAGCAGTGAGAGGTGCGGGAGAAGGGCAGCAGTCTCTGTCAGGGTGCCCAGGATAGGGTTTATTCCCCCCGCTTCCCTGTCCTACCAGCAGGGACCACAGCCATCCCTGTCCAGCCAGCATGGCCCCATTAAATCTAAGGGGGCAGGAAGGGAGTTAATTCCCCCCTCCCCTCCCACTAGGGGACCGCAGTTGGGGCATAACAAACCCCTCCTCTACTCTCCCACCTCCGCCGTGTGGTGGGGAGGGGGGTTCTGTGCGCTGCTGCCAGGCCCAGCCCAGCCTGGGCACAGGGAGAGACTGTCACTGAGCCACAGCCACTGGAGATGGCCCCGCCCCCATGGCTCAGGCCAGCCCTACTCAGCCCCAGCTGAGGCAGCTTCATTGTGGGGCCGGCCCGCAGGGGTGGGGCCTTCCGCAGCAGCTGCAGTTCAGTGATTAGGAAGCTGATCCCCGTCAGTGAAAGCAGCCTAACCTGGTGAACACGGGCAGTGGCTGGCTGGGTAGCTGGCTACCCAGGCCAGCGCAGAGGTGCTGCGAGTGCTTGTACGTCTACAGCAAGCCCCTGCAGCTTGTGCATCCACAGCAAGCCCCTGCCAGATTAAGGAGGGGGGAACCTGCCCCAGATTTGCATGGTAGTGGGGCGGGGTGGGGCAGGTTGGGGTTGTGCTTGGGGTGGGTGGTGGTGGTGCTTGGAGGGAAGGATGGGGGAGCTATTGCAAATTTTGTGGTGGCTGCAGCCCCCTTCCCTGTTGCCCCTGTCCCAGTGCCACTGCCACCTGCCCTGAGCGCAGCCCTGCCCTGCTCATAAGAGCCCACCCCGCACAGATCCAGGGCCACACGTCCCCCCTATGCCTTTCTGGACTGGCAGTGGGAGCTGTGGTGAGAAGTACCGGATGAGCGGGCAAGCACCAGACAAGCTGCCAGACCAGTGGCTCCCAGATGTGCGGCACACATGGCTGCGGCTCTGTCCCTCACCTGCCCTGCCCCAGCTGGGCAGAGCTTGCCCCATCTCCTGCCCCAGCCCCACTCCTTCACTCCAGGGGCCTTGATCTGTCCCCCCACGCCCCTTCTCTCCCCCTCCCTGCCATCCACCACAACAGACTTACCAGCTGCATGTAACTCTCCATGCTGTGTTGCTCACTGCCTATGTGCAGAGCTGCAGCTGCACGCGTGCACAAGCCATTTATCAGACAAATTATCAGCCATATCAGGCCGATTTCTGATGCAGACAGTTTTCTTTATATTGGTGCCGATCGAATATTGCACCTCTATCCTGAAGTGTGGTGCTCAGAACTGAATGCGGTACTCCAGCTGCAGCCTCACCAAGGCTAAATAAAGTGGGAGGATGATATCTTTAGTTCTGTTTGAGATACATCAGTAGATGAATGCCATTGTTGCGTTTGCTTCGCCAGCTATGGCATCGCATTGGTGGCTCATGTTCATTCTATGGCCTAGCAAGACCCCTGGTCTCTTCTGGTTCTGGTGCTAGCAAATGTAGCACTGCCAAGCCTGTACGCATGTTGGGAGTTATGTCTCCCCAGGTGGAGCACCTTATACTTCTCGGTGTTGAACATCATCAGGTTTTGATCCACCCACCTTGCAAGCCTGTCCGGGTCAGCCTGTATCCCCAGCCTATCCTCCAACGTGACCACAGTCCCACATAATTTGGTGTCATCTGTGAACTTTGCCAGTCCAATTTTAACACCCAAATCCAAATTAATGAATAACTTAAAAAGCACTGGTCTGAGTACTGAACCCTGGGGGACGCCACTGGTCACCAAATGCCATGTTGACTCTGTTTCATCTATTATTACTCTCCGTGTCCTGCCTTGGAGCCAGTTTCCTAGCCACTGGACCATTGGGTTATTGAGGCCTCAGTTCCCAAATTTTACCATAAGTGTCATGGGAGACTAAGGCTTTTTTGAAATCCAAGTATATGACATCAACACCTCATCTCCCTTATCCAGGAGGCGTGTTACTTGATCGTAGAAGGAAATAAGGTTGGTCAGGCACAACCTGCCCGCAATTAAGTTATATTGGCTATCTATTAGAATGTTGCCTTCTGTTAACCTATTGCTAATGGATTCTTTGATAAATTTTTTCAAAGATTTTTCCAGGGATTGAGGTCAAACTGATTGGCCTGTAATTCTCCTTCCTTCCTTTCTTGTAGGTAGGCACCACACTGGTCCTCTTCCAGTCTTCTGGAACCACTCCCAAGTGCCAGGAGTTCTCAAATAGTTTTGCCATGGGTCATGCAATGATGTTGCCCAGTTCTTTCAGCACTCTTGGGTGCAGTTCATCCAGTCCTGCTGACCTGTAGATATCCAGCCTCTCTATGTTCCCTCACAAGATCTTTGCCAACTGCTGGTGGGTAATCACCCCCACCTCAATCGTCCTGTATCCTGTCAAGCAGGGTAACACGCTTGGACTGGTGGAATACTGACACAAAATAATCATTTAGGAGTTTGAATTTCTTCTGGGTGTTGGTTGTCAGCTGTCCCATTTTAGTCAGTACAGGTCCAATGTTTTCCTTTTCTCCAGCTTCCTATGCATCTGAAGAAGGACTTTTATTGTCCTTGATTTCTGTTGACAATTTGAATTCAATTTCTGCCTTTGCTTTTCTAATCCTCTCCCTAAAGGTGTGGGCTATTGCTGTGTACTCTTCCTTGGTGGTATCTCCCAACTTCCAGCCCCTGTAAGTTTCTCTTTTTAATTTCAATTATTGTACCTAGACGGCCACTTAATGAGTTTTGGTGAGCTGTCGAGGGCAGCACACACAAAACATTTTCAGAAGATATCATTTTAACAAATTATAGGTAAAGAACAAATCATGCACTAAAAATAAAGTATCTACTAAAAAGTTTCATTTTACTTAAAAAAAAAAAAAAAAAAAATCTTTGTCCTGATTTGTGTTGTTTTTTTAGTACTATATACAGAGGTGATTGCATAAAATAATATGCAAAATAAAATCTTACTCTTGTATATTGCGAGGAGAGGTGCTGGGGGTGGGCATTTAGGGTTGGTTTGGAAGGCTGCCCGTATGCCAGGGCCCAGAAGCCAGCTAGGGACGGTGGGGAAGGAGGGAGTGGGGGGCAGCAGACGCATAAAGCATAGTTCCCCCAGACAGTGCAGTACAGTGCAACTGCAGGTGCAGTCCACCCCCTGACTGCCCTCATAGAACTCTGCATGGGGCCAAGCTCCATCCACTCCCACATATTAATGCCAGCATAATGAAAAACTTGGTAAGCTATGTGAAAAAAGTGAGGCTAATAGATGACAATATAGTGTTGAATAGTTTAGACACATATGTCCCATAACTCACACATGGAGGCAACTCATAATTCTGCAATCAAAACAAGCGAATAGTCCAAGGAAGAACATTTTCAGCAAGTCAACCTAATAAAAAGGGACATCCTCAACAGTCAGTATTCACTGTAATCTGTTTGGCAATGATTGATTTAAATAGGTGAAATTTAAGAGGACATCAGTGAAGAATGAAAACTTCAGCTTAGCAAAATAAATATTCAAGTTTCATGCTAATATTTTGGGCATTTTTTGGTCTGAGTGCAAACTCCATCTCTTCAGAAAGGTGATAAACAAACTAGAATTAACAACTTCAGTCAGGCTGTGTAACATACACTTGTAATTTTAAAGGCTTCTTAGAGGGTGGCACGAGGGCAGGGGGGGTTGTTTGTTTTTTTAATGAAGACTTTGGAGGCCGTAATTACTCAGTATAGACAACAAAGGTACATTATATGTTTGAAATGTTCATGTTAATATCCCAATGAATCAAGCTACATTTAAAATTAGGAATAATTATTACTATGATTTGTAGTGCGATGGGAGAAAAGAAGAGGAATATACAAGTATCTTCAACAGCCTAAAGGACTAGGTCATATATAATCATTCCTTCTCAAGGCTCAAAGAGTAAAGGGAAAATTTAGAAATTCCCTCTCACAATGCCCAAGGACATTCCCTGTATACTCCAAGTGTCTGTAAGAGAGCCGTCAGGCTTCACATAAACCGTTTATGTAAGAATAAATTATTTTATATGGCAGGGTATCCAAAGCGAGGTTTTGTTTTGCTTTGCATTTACATACAAGGCTGTTGGGATAGCGACATGCTAAACTTAAGAATCTTACTTTAATTTTTCTCTACCTGAGTTTCCTGTGTAAAACCATCAGAAAAAGAAACAAAGGAGAGATGGAAGTGTCATAATATGGGAAGCATTTAACAGGGAATTATATCAAAACAGAAATACAAGGAAGAAAGCCCTTAGCCAAATAAAAGTATAGTTTGATAGAACTTTAGTTTTTATGTAAAGAATACTAAGGGGCAGAATCACCTTACATGCTTCAAACAGGACCTAGGCAGACTTTAGGCACCTGAGTTCTTGTGAACCAAAACTGTCTAAGTTTCCATTAAAGCAGCTGCCTAACTCTGGAAGCACCTAAAACTTACCAGATGCCTCCCTATACAAGAAGCAAGTTCCCTAGACATCTCCACTTTCAGTTCTGCCCCAGCCTGAGCATCCAGTTTCCACCTAAGCTCTGCTGAGATCCAGAAACAATGTAGACAGATGCTTAAGTTCCCTGAGAGACCTGATCTAACAAGCATACCTCCCACACATCAAAAGGATTGGGTCCCTCACAAAATGCAGTTGTAGTTGCTCTACTATGCTGCTGGAGAAGGAGAGACAGATGGTATGACCTCCAATATATATAAAAACCTAATGGTTAGAGCAGGGGTGAGCTGGATCGGCCCACAGTGGACTCCATTTCCCAGCAGCCTCTGCCCAAGTCATAACAGCTAGTTTCTATGGACACCCCAGCAGCAGCAAGGCCATAACAGCATGGGGCCAGGGTCTCCATGGAGACTGGTCTCAGCAGCACCGACAGGTTACCCAACTGAGCAGGGAGGTGCTTGTGGCTGTGATCTTGTGGCAGTGACCACATAGTCCAGAGCCAAGGCACAACTGCGATCAGCTGCCCACACACCCCAGGCAGGGGCGTGCAGGCAGAGGATCACGGCTCTGCCCCAGCTCCAGACCTGAATCATAGGATCTTCTCAGCCAACATTTAAAACAGACATGTCCAAGGAGACCAAGCTAGATTGTTAGGGGGAGGGAGAGATGCACATTCCACACTCACCCTGTGAAAGCTTTGTCACTGTGCAGACACGAATGCAAGATTCACTGGGCTAGACACAATAATAGTAGAACCATGACCCTATCTTAGTGGTTAGGACACTCACTGGGATGAAAGAAATCCTGCATTTCAGTCTCTGTTCCCAGGATTATATCTATTTTTATCCAGTCACTGCAGAATCTACAGTTCATTCTACCCAGCTTCAGGAGTGGGGAATGCCTCCCACCAAGTCTGACCTGTAGCCTGATGGTTAGTGTACCTCCCCAAGAAATGGGAAATGTTGGTCTGAAACCCTACAGACTGAGAAAAGCCTAAAACACAAGTCTGGGCCACTAACTGATCACTTTTTATATAAAAAGTGGACACTACCACTTGTGCTTCCATCTACCCTAGCTACCACCCATTATTTAAAAGGAAATCAGCAGTTCTTACATCATCTTTTGAAAGAAAAAGTGGGAGAAATATACTTTCAGGACAAGGATTTCTGCTCTAGATCTCAAGTAGAAGGAGGTACCTTCTTGCAGCCATGGTTCAGGCACCTGAGCTCCACAGTGAAACAGACTCCTGTTGTCAACATCCTTTGCTGTCAAACCCTAGGCTGATTTCTGCTTAGGTTAAGGATTTTATTTGGATCATACTTCTGAGGTACTTAATTCTCCTTGTGCATTACTTAGGGAGCTTATATAGCTCACTTTTGGCCTTAGATTCTATTTCAGCAGGAGAAGCGCTTAAAAGTTACACAGTGCCATTCAAGTCACTTAAGTCTTCTATTCAATCTAGCCCTATATTTTTTTAAGGTTGTTGGCTTTAAGATGTTTAGAAAAGTCTAACATCCATGTATTTCAACAGAGATACAGTAAGTACAGCATTTGTGCATGCATATGTATTGCAAATCCATTAGAAAAAAGCAGTGAAAACAAGTAGTTAAAAGAAGTGGGAGTTAGAACTCCTCAGTTTTAACCCAGAAGTGCTGCTAAGTGTGCAAAATCTTGAACCAGTTAATTAATCTGTCTGCACACCTATTTACCAGTGAATAAATCTACCAATACTGCATTTAGAATGCAGAACATGAAACAGTAGAAGAGCATGATTGGCCCCAAAGCTTATCAGAGATAGTAGAGTGAGCATTTTATAGGGAAACTAGATAGTAGTAAAAGTTGATATGAAGTTTTCATAACCAAACTCAGTACTGAGATAAGTACAAATGAAGAAGACAATAAATACTTTTAAACCTGATACGTCAGAAGAACAGATAATCAAGTTTTCTTCTGTCAAAACAGGGCTTGAAAAGGCCACTTACTAGTTGCAAGTATGATTGCTGCAGTGAGTGGAACAGAGACGGGTTTAACTCAAACACGAGTAATTTAAACTTAATTTAAAAATAAAAGTACTAATCCCAGAAAAATCACAAAGATAATCTTCCAAGTATAATACAGCACTTTCCTCCTCCCTCTGCAGAAGGATATCTATAATGCCTCTGGTTATAGTTTCCACATGGAATAAACAAAAGTTTTGCCATCTGCCAGTTCTCAAAACCCATTTTATAAAATTGACCAGAACTACAGCAATTTTGATTTGATATAGCATGAGAAAACTATAAGCAACAATTGCACAAACAGGTACCATGACTACTCCTAGAAGAGGAGGATGCAAAACAGATAACACTGGCAGGTTTTAAGTAGCAGGCTCCTCCTGCTCCCATAATACATCCATACCTTCACAGACCAAATTCTCAAAAGAGTTAGAGTAGCAGGCAAGCTCACACAAATTGCTGCTGGAATAAGGGAGGAAAGCAAAGGAGATCAAGGGCGGGAAGAAAAACTTTTTCAGCAACAGAAAAAAATAAGAGTCCAATTTTCATACACATCAGGTACTGGAAAATAGCTGATACTGAACTGAGGCAAAGTCATCTCCCTTGTTATCATCTGGAGCTCAGAAATTGGCATTCGGCCATAGACACAGCTTTAAATGTTTTTTCTATATACCTCAAGGTACCAGGTTCAGCTTGTGAATGTTGCGAAGCTGGGACAGGTGGAGCATCCCACAGGAGTGTGGGGGGCCCCCCGCGTCCTCGGTGGTGAACCCAGAAGTAAACCGGAAGTACTTCCGGTCCACTGGAGAGCACACTGGGGGCCCCCCTGCATCTCCCTGGCTCAGCGATCAGCCACAGGGGGACCCTGGATGCCCCTCCAGACCCAAGAGGCACCAGTTGCCAAGCCAGGGAGGATGCGGGGGGAGCCCCCTGCGCACCCCCTGGCAGATCCAGAAGTGGACTGAAGTCCTTCTGGTCCACTTCCGCATCTGCTGCCAAGAGCATTGAGGAGCACTTGCACTCCTGTGGGACACTCCATCCACCCCAGCATTGCAGCATTCATGAGCTGCCTGGTACCTGGAGGTATGTAGAAAAAACATTTAAAGCTGTGTCCATGTCTGAATCACTGAATCTTTCTGAAACTCTCCGAAATGATTTGGAGAGATTAAAGGGTCTCCTGATTTGATTTGGATTCAGAGATTCGGCGACCAAATCAGGCCAAATTTCCACCAAATCTAATCAGGTCCCAAAGCTTTACACAGCCCTACTGATTATCCCCTTTATCTGTACATTACTTTGGCCTCAACCAAGGTGGGTCTAGGAAGTTCATCACGCTTGGACAGTTTGGGCCAATGGTTCTCAACCTTTTTAGACTCAACACACCCTTGTTATACTCAAGGTACCCCTCTGAATTCAGGGTGCACCAATAGACATTTTGGAGGATGATGCTGATAGCCGATTTTTAAGGAGGCAAATCGGCCAATACCAATCCAATTTCCAATATAGCTGAGTCCAGCTGGTAAGACTGTTGTGGTGAAAGGGGAGGGGAAGGAAGGGGCATGGAGGGGGGAGCAGATCAATACCTCCCATGGTGAAGGAGGGAGTGGGGCTGGAGCTGCAGCTGGGGTAGGCATTGCGCAGCCAGGCAGGGTGGGTTTGGGACAGAGCCATGGCTTATTCGGGGGGGAAGGGGAGCATTTCCCGCTGCTGTGCACTGCTGATCCAGCGGCTCCCGCCACTGCTCCCACTGTTTGTACAAGAGGACATGTGGGGAGGGGGGGGGAGCATCTGCCCCCTGATCTGTGGGGCAGGGCAGGCTGCAGCTGCAGGCTGGGGCGGAGCAGTGGGAGCAGCAGCAGGAGCTGCCCCTCCCCTCCCTGAACCTCTCAGACGAGCTGCGGCTCCATCCCACACCCACCCCACCAAGGCAGCGCCTACCCTAGCCCTAGCCCCGCTTCTTCCCTCACTGCCTCTCCATGCCCCTTCCACCACACCAGACTTACCAGCCAGACACAGCTCTCCAAGCTGCCAGACTTTTGCTCCTTGCGTGTCGCACTGAGCCTGCATGCACACATGAGCATTTATCGGCCAAATTATCAGCCACTTCAGGCCGATTTCTGATATAGTCAATTTTCTTTATGTCGGTGCCAATCCAATATTGGACCAATGTATCAGTGCACCTCTACTCTGAATATGCCAGCTCTTACTTCCACTTGTTTCTTGGCTATGGAAAAATAATAGAACAATACTCATGTTGTAAAGAACTCAGAAAGATTACACCAGGTGTGAGCGTTTTTGACACTATGGATTCCCATTTGAAATCTCCAAGTTTCTCACACGAATCACATACAGGAGTTTGTACACCTACTATTGCACAGCACTCTATGATACCCTTAAAAGGATCTCATGGCACCACATGGTACCACAGCTTCCTGGCTGAGAATCATTGGCATAGTCACAGGCTGTTAAAGAGGCCTAATATGATTTGGGAGAAACAAAGACAAAGCCACATAGTGATTGGAACAGTGGGTCAGAAAGGGCCTGACATGGATAAACTCATATGAGGGGAAACAGAAGAGACTGAAAACTTCATCCTGATTGATTTTAGAGTTGAGACATCTTCTCTACTGGAACTAATTTAAAGAGCCACATAGGAGTTTACAGCCAGACCCTCAATGCAAAGGCCTCACATACCCTCATAGAACATTGTCCAGTAAGACTTATGCTGCCCCTGAGAGGTTTAATGACTCAACAGCATCCAGAGAAGTTAATGCTACTCGAAATGACTTCAACTTTCACACAGTTCCTCACTCAATCTCCAGATTTTAATCCAGAAACAGTATTACAGACATTAAAAAGCACCCAGATCTAGTCTCTCTGTGGCTGTCTCACACTCAGTAGACCCCCCAGAGCACTAGAGTATATGTGAAGCTCCATCGTTCTCCCAGGCGCACACAATTTGTGTAAACCTTGAGCAAAAAAGAAATGTTTGTAGATCCAAGTGCCTTATCAAAAATAAATCTTACCTGTTTTTTTCTTGAAGTTGCCTTGGGCAACAGGCTGGCTGACAAAACTGAAGCAAATGGAGAACAACATAGCTCCGGAAATGGATTTGGAATTGATGGGATTTCCAGCACATCAAGTTGGCTCTTTTTTCTCCTACATCAATACAGAACATAAAGCAATAAATAAGTAGAGCAGGGACCACAATGTAATTGCTGCCAGAATTAAACCTGAAATAATCAATCACCATCTATTAAATAGTGACATTATTATGTTTGGTGCCTCAGTAATCAGTTGCATTTGTTAGCTCCTTGCCAGCAGGCTGCATGTGGTTTTACATATGTGCTTAGTACTGAGCATGAAGTAATCCCAGCACTTCCTCTTGAGTGTAAAATTACGTTTGCATGCAAGCCTTTGCAGGATCAATGTATAAATCTATTTGCACTGGCTTCTGGAATTAGCAAATATTTTCAGGAACACCAGTGGAACCTCAGTCTTGCAAACACACCCATTACTACACGTCTGTTTCAATTTGCCTACTCGCTGCAGTAAACCAAGCTGGTGGGTAAGTTATTTTGCAGGAAAATGGCCAAAGTGATTGGAATATCACACAGGAAGACATTCCTTTCTGCCTCTCACTGCTTTTGCATTCCTGCCTTATTAAATACAGCACCTAACAGGAGATGCTAAGTGCTACTTAAATCTAATTCTCTTGCTGCCATGATTATTGCTAAGCAGTATCTACAAACTTCATCAATTTCAATAACATTTTGCGAAACCTTCTGCCTTATAATGGTTTTAGAACTCTCTTTTTAAGCAACCAAATGCAAAGCTTTTAGAATGCTGTAAGCAACATTGGGCTATTTTCTCACATGTAAAATAAAATGAGGATCCAATGTACAAGTTTCATCACAAGCAACAGAAACTGAAACAGCATAAATACTGGTTTGATTTTGCTAATACCTAGTTCCTCCCTCCCCCGCCCCCTTTGTGCAAGTTGATATTCTAAGCTTAATGTCTAACTTCACTTCCAAAATTACTCCAGGTTTCACTTGCTGATTGGTACGATATGAGTCTTACAGACCATCAAAATAAACTGGATGATGCAAAAGACAATTGCTTGTGTTTCTGAATGCATTTAGAAAGCAATCATTTGATAGCAAGCGTAGTTTTTAGAAGGAAGGGAAAAATACTGTGTTCACAATAGTCTAAGGTGTTCCAGATTTCAGCCCAGTGAAACTATCAGAAACTTCATAAGAAGCTAAGTAGGCGAACTAGACTTTTAATCCCCACTGCAATGGATTCCATTGGAGACATGGTACAAATGTGGCTGAGAGCAATCAGTTATAACAGCCATGGCTTTAATATTCACTGTCCAGGGCAAATCAAGCCCTTATCTTCCAAGCCTGGGATGAAGAAGCTAGCCTTGGAAGATAGCACCAGTTCATGTCACCTCAAAGGTGTATAAAAAAGCTCAGGAAGCCTGTTGGGGAGGCGCTTTAACCCAAGGCGCTTTACAAAATGCACCATTTGTTAGAGTACTATTGAACCCAACGAGCATTTGCCTGTTGGTGCACTGGTCCAAGCCCACAGCTGTCCAGGCTGCCAGACTGCCCCTCTTCCCAGCCCCACACCCCACCACCAGCTAGTAATGGTCAGCAGTGGCTGGGAAGGAGTTGGGCTCCTCCAACTCCCCTTGCTGGGCCAGGCCAACAAGGCAGGGGGGCCTTGCCCACCCCCGAGTATTTGGACAGTGCCAGCCTCATGGCAACTATGCCTAGAGCTGGAGCAGGGCGGGAAAGGGAGCCACCCCCCCCCTGCACCCCACTCATGTCCCAGCCCCTGTCCCTGCCCCCCACATGGGCCTGGCCCAGCACCCCGCTAACAGGATCCTAACAGGGGTGGCCAGATCAGGCTCATCTTCCCGTGCCCCAGCTCTGGGTACAGCAGCCTCTGCCTGTGTCAAGACAGCCGCATGGTGGGGAGGGAGAAATGGGAACCCCCCTGCTGTGCGGGCCAGGCCTGGCTCCCCCCAAGATCCCAGTAGGCATAGCTGGGGGGGGGGGGCGGCACACATGGCATGGGAGGTTTCCTCCCCCCACCCCACTCCACTCCACTCCACTCCACTCCACTCCACCCCCTAGTTGTGCAGGGAGGAGCCAGCGGTTTCTTGTCCCCTGAATAACAACCCCAGTGGCGGGGCGGCAATATGGCCTGGCATTAACCCTCGCAGGGATCCCGCACATACGTTCCCCAAGACGTCGCCTGACACCACCTCGGACGAGGGTGACGTCTGCGCCGTCGGCCACGCTCTGACGCCAGCAGCGAGCGCCGCGGGGGGTGGGGGGGCTCCACACCCAACCACCTCACACCCACGAGGCAGCGCTGGGCCGGGCCGGGGGCAGGGAGGGCGGCCGCCCCCAGCCCGGCTCCTGTGGCCCAGGGCCCTTTCCAAACTGTCAGGTAGGGAAAGGCAAGGAGAGGCAGCCGCTGCTGCACGTGGACCTTCCCGGCACGGGACAGCCCCAGCTCCAGCCTCAAGCCCGGGCCGGCGCCCGGCACTGCCCCTCCGGCCCCAGCCTTACCCGTCTGGCCGCGGCGCCGCCGGGGAGCAGGTCCGGGCGGGCGCGGGGGGCGCCGTCCAG
>NW_017729031.1:47878246-47883736 GCF_001723915.1 Gavialis gangeticus
ACGTGCCTCGGAGCTGCACTCGGCGCCGGCTCAGCCCGGCGGGAGCAGCGGCCGGAGCGGAGCGCGGAGCACCGGCGCGGGCCGCTCTGCTCTGCTCTGCTCTGCTCTCGGGCGCGGGGGATGCGCCGCGGGGCTCCTGCAGCCGGCACCTTCGGCTCCCGGGGCAGCGCTGAGAGGCTTTGCTCGCTTGGCGGCACCTTATCGCCTCCTGCTACTCTCTCTCCCCCACCAGTGTTAAGCCCCTCTCTCCTTTTCCTTGGGCTCGAGTCCCACCCTTCGACCCCTCCTTCTTCTGCAAGTTTGCAGGGTGGTGGCCACCCCTCGCAGCGGCTCTCTGCCAGCTCCCCGCCCTTGCGCTCAGGTGTAGCCGAAAACCTTCCCTCTGGTGCAGCAGCTGAGCTGAGGGGTAGAAATGCTTGACAGCGAAAGCGCTGCCAAGTCCCTCAAGAAGGCTGGATTTTGTTTTATGAATCTGAAAAGTGACGTGCATTTGCCTCCAATGACTACAGGGTTCAAGCAACACTACCTTTTGATTAATTTTGCATGGTTTGTCATGCTTTTGCTCAATTATATATACAATTAGCAAATGAATGCACACTCCACTAGTGATATTTGTTTTTGCTTTGATCTTAAACTGATTCATTAAGGATGCTAACAAAAGTGACATTTGTGCAGTCATTGGCCATCTAAAAGCCCTGCCATGACAGACGCTCACATGCCCCATCACGTCATAAATTAACCCTTGGAACAAGGGATCAGATGGAGGTGCTCCAAAGCTGAGCAGGTGACTTTCTGATGTAGCCCTGCCCCACCGTGTGCTCTCTGGAGGAAAGGAGGGAGGATCCCACAGGGGAATGCTTTCAGGGCTGGGGTTTGCCTAGCCCCAGCTGGAAGGGAGGGTGGATCAGCTGAGCGGCCTCCAAAGGAGAGCTTGATTCCCCAGAAGCCTCCCCCTACCAAACAGTGAATGCCTGTTGCTGGGGTTGCTCTAAGTCATGCCACCTGCTGTGAAGCCCCATGAGTCTGCACATGTGTCAGCACCCAAAGTGCTTGACCCCTAGCGTATTAGGAAAATATCTTGTTTCTCTCCAAGCGGAGTAACTGGAGAAAGATATGTGTTGTGTTATGCAACGATGTGCCACATCACCTGCACCCCACTTTTCAAAATCCTAGATCCACCCATGAAATGATTCTCTCCAGGGGAGGCTTCAAGCTTTCCTCTGACCGCTGTTTATCCTGCCAGTTCTTCACTCTGACATTTCTTCTTTGACTTACTTTTTCTCTGCTTTTCTGGCCAAGTGGTGTTCACTGACCCAAAAGCCATAAGCTGCTTCCCTCTGGGCAGCTGGCCACCAGGCTCAGGGGTTAGGTCAGAGGAACAGTCACTTCTACTCTCCTTGTGACTTTAGGCACTTCCCCACTCCATACCCCAGATCCTTCTTGAAGGAGAATAAAGCTATTGATATTGGCCTATCTTGGTCATTGTGTCTGTTTAAACTCTTCAAGGTGGGTTCTTACCTACAGCCCTGGCAGCAGCCCCTCAAGCAAAACAAGAAGCTAACCCCAGCTTGGGTTTGTAGAGGATGCAGAGAAACGCAGGAGGGGACTGCAGATACCAGCTGGACACCTGCTTACATGTCCATTGTTCATCACTAGCAAGTTACATCTAAGAAAGCATAAAACCAAATAGTCCTTTCACTGGGTTGTGGTCATGTTCTAGGACTCTGAAAGCAAACCTAATTGTGACTACACTCAAAATTCAAAGTGAAAAAACTGTAATTACCCAACTGTTCTTGATATGCACTCAGCCTAGTGTATAATAAACCCCCCTGAAACTTTTCTCTGTTCACTGCAATTAACTGCATTGAACTGAACTGGTAAACTGCTTCTGAATATGAGTGTGTCAAATGATTAGGGTCAAGCCCAAGTCAGAGGAATGTAGTACACTTCTAAGAATATTTGAAAAACTTTAGAAAGTGAGTGATTTTTTAAATTATTGAAGAAACCTGTTCCAGAACAGATGTTGTTTTAAGGCTCCAGAACTAGCTTCAGAGGCCAACATTGCAATTATCAGTATGAAGAAATAGTCTTAAATAGGAGAAACACCAGAAGTTTTTTATTTTGGCTGACTTACAAATAATTTTGCAGAACATTTCTTTTTAATGAAACTAGGAATTCTTTGTCCTCTCAACAGTTCCTTCTCTGTTACTGTGGCAGCTGAAGAATCCAAGCTGATTAAGAATTCTTATACACAGAGATTGGCAAATGTTTTCAGAATTTCAGTCTAAAGACTGATTATAATTTCTGTTTGGTTCAATAGCAAAAGAACTGGTTGTTTACAAAGGGAACTTGCTATTTGTTGAAACAGGTACATTTCAATAAATTTCACCCTAACTAAAACAGAGAAGTCGCCATTGCTAATATGAGAAGAGGAAATTAGGACCTAGAACAAATGCGAATCTTGAAGTAGCACAGTTTGATGTCAAAGTCAAACTGTGGAAAGGTGGTAGCTTTTAATTTTTCAAAAGATCTGTATACTTTGTAATGGATCACTTTATGCTACTAAATTAATATTGTGTCTCTGGTTTTATAGAATCATAGAAAGTTGGGGTAGGAAGGAACCTCAGGAGGTCATCTAGTCCAACCGCCTGCTCAATGCAGGACCATTTCCAACTAGATCATCCCAGCCAAAGCTTTGTCTAGCCAGGTTTTGAAAGCCCCCAAGGACAGAACTTCCACCACTTCTCTGGGTAACCTGTTCCAGTGTTTTACTACCCTCCTAGTGATAAAATCCTTTCTAAAGTTACCTAAACTTCCCTTGCTGCAACTTGAGACCATTGCTCCTTTTTTGTCCTCTGCCACCACTGAGAAGAGCGTAGCTCTGTACTCTTTCAAACCCCTCTTCAAGTAGTTGAAGGGTGCTATTAAGTCTCCTCTCAGTCTCCTCTAGACTAAGTAAGTCCAGTTCCCCCAGTCTTTCCTCATAAGTCATATCCCCCAGACCCCTCACCATTTTTGTCACCCTCCACTGGACTCTCCAGTTTGTCTACATCCCTTCTGTAGTGGGGGGCCCAACACTGGACACAGTACTCCAGATGTGGCCTCACCAGTGCTGAATAGAGGGGAATAGAGGTCACATCTCTTGACCTACTGGCAACACTCCTACCAATGCAGCCCAGTATGCGGTTAGCCTTCTTGGCAACTAGGACATGCCTCTGGCTCATATTCAGCTTATGTGGTGCAAGCAGAGCTGCCAGCTCGAGTGAAGCTATGCTAGGGCTGGGTTGGGGATTTCGACTGACAGGGCTGGGGAGAAGTAGGAGCAGCATGAAAGCAGCTTCCAGCTTCCTTGCCATGGGGCAGCTCCCCTCAAGCTTGAAGCTGTGGTCATACTGCAGCTGGGGAGCGGGGCCTGGGAGAAGCAGCTCTAGTGCAGGTGCAGCTTTCATCTGTATGGCTCCAGCAGGGGATGCAGGCAAAGCCCCTGCTGCTGACATGCCACCAAAGTCACCTGATCCATATCGGACTGAGCTCTGACCCATAGTTCGATTAAAGGCACGGTTTTCAGCTTCCTGGCCCTACCATTGCTTTTAACGGGCTTCCAAGGGTAGTAGTACTGTCCCCTACCTTGGGAATCTTCAAGAGGAGACTAGACAAGCACTTGGTTGGGGTCACATGACTTCAGCACTTTTTCCTGGCACTGGCAGGGGGTCAGACTCAATGATCCTTTGAGGTCCTTTCCAACCCTAGAATCTGTGAAAGGTCGCTGGTCCCTGAGTTAGGCCATAGACGAGGTAGGGAGCCACGGGAGGTACTCAAGTGCTTTAGGGTTCACACTGGGGTGCCTAAGTGGGTAAGTGCTTCTAAGTAGGTAGAATTCCAGCTTCTGGAATCTAGTGAGCAATGGTATTTACCCCACTCCTTGGAATATTTTATATGTTACCTCAAGGGTTGCTGGCAACCTTTTTCAAGCTGCAGGCCAAAACAAACTGGCCTCAGTCCAGCATGGGTCAAGCAGTCTTGTCAGCACATCAATGGTGGGGTGGGGTGGGAGTGGCTTTCCCTGTATCCTCACCAGGTTCCCACAGCTGGAAGTTGTGCCTGCTCCACTTCTTCAAGCCCCCTGGTCCCTGGCTGTGGTGCAAGTGCACCCTCAAGTTGGAGAGGGGTGTGTTGGAGCAAGGCAGCAGGAAGTTGCTTCCCACATTGGTCCTGCTCCTCCCAGCCCAGCCCCGCTACAGCTCCACTCTGCTTGGAAGCTGCACTTGCACCACAGCACTTGGGAAGCAGGGGGGAGGGGGAGGCAGAGAGAAGTGGTGACAGTGAGGGTACAGCTCCCAAATCCTCATTAGCTAGAAGTTGTGCCCATGCCACAGCCTTGAAGTAGGGGAAGGGAGGAGGGGGACAGAGAAAAATGTCAATGGTACAGGCACGGCTTTCAGCTTCCTGGCCCTAGCATTGCTTTTTGCTGCTCAGTCCCAGTGCGGGCATGACAGAGGCAAAGCCCTGATGCTAGACCCAGTGACTCTACAGGTTAGGTCTGGCCCATGAACCATATGTTGGCAACCCTGGAGTAATGCATTTTGCTGAAGGACTCTAACTTTTTGCTTGGGGAAAAGTTATTTTGAAATTCCATGATACAGAAAACTCCACACAAAATGCATCCAACCACAGATAATTTTTGAAGAGTTATGTACTGCCTGACAATACATAGTTTTTGTATCTCTGGAGGCCTTTTGATAACAACTTTGTTTCCATTGAAGATTCCTAAAGCCATGGGGCATGGTATGCAAAATTTCTTGAACTGCGTAAGAAAGAATAATGTTTTATAAGACAGCCCATTGGGTGGACTGGCCAAGGTTAAGCAGTCTTATCTGGGCAAAAAAGATAACCTGTAAACAGAATACTGGGACATTGAAATCACATTTTTCTTTTCAAGTGATCCTTTGCATCAGTCCTTTATTTATTTATTTTCATGTAATTGAATTCAGGAAGCTACAGAATTCAAATGGGAGACAGGAGATGGAAGCTTAGTGACAGTCTGTGTAATTAGGAACAAGATGCTTAACTTCTTTGTATTTCAAAAGTGAAAATAACTCTTGCCTATGTTATTTTGAGGCTTAATTTTTAATTATTATTTATGAAACACTTTGAGATACTGAAGTGCTAAAAGGCTGTATAAAAGTACAGAGAATTATAATAATTCCCTTTTGCTACAACAGCTTTTTTTTTAATTGTGTTCTAAAGCTTTTTAAGGCGATGATGTGTTCACCAGATCATTAGATGCAGGGGTAGCAGTGGACATAGTCTTCCTGGACTTCCGGAAAGCTTTTGACACTGTCTCTCACCCTGTTCTCATTAAGAAACTGGGGGGCTGTGGCGTAGACACCCACACAGTCAAATGGGTCGCCAACTGGCTGGAGGGCCGCACCCAGAGGGTGGTAGTGGATGGGTCCTTCTCAACCTGGAAGGACGTGGGCAGTGGGGTTC
>NW_017729031.1:47884459-47885685 GCF_001723915.1 Gavialis gangeticus
GACCCCAGTACTGTTTCCTGCCATGGCAGGGGGTTGGACTAGATGATCTGCTAAGGTCCCTTCCGACCCTAGAAACCATGTGTTTGATTAGGCTACAGCAGCTGATCAAGCCACAAACCAGGCTGCAAACTGAAGTATCTTGATTAAAACACTATGGGCGTGTGATGGGCTAGCTGGCAGTGACTTAGCCCAGGGGTTTTGAAAGGGCAAAAGATGATTGGAGGACTTGGGATTCCCTTTCCTCATCAATCAGGTAATGAATTGGCCCAGGGGTTTTGAAGGGGTAAAAGATGATTGGAGGACTTGGGATTCCCTTTCCTCACCAATCAGGCCCCAGAGACTCACCCTCTATGTCCCCTGATTGGCCCTTTGGGTAACCAGGAGGGAGATAAAAAGGGGCAGCATGGCTGACTCAGGGAAGACCAGTAAGGGACCACAAGGAAGGAGATTCAAAGAACTGGCAAAGAGCTGGGCCAGCGGGGCAGGAGCAGTTGCCCCAGAAGTGCTCAAAGGAGTGGGACCTGCAGGTAGCAGTTGGACCCTCAGCAGCGCAGCGTGTGGTTGGCAGGAGAAGCTCTCCCACTCCAGCAAAGATCTGAGCAGCGACCTGAGAGGTTCCCAGCTCTGCCTTCAGCTCCTCTAATAAGAGGCCAGGCAGCTCAACATGATGCTAGGGCTCCTGGAAGGTCAGGATCCCTAGCAGCTTGATATAATACTAGCACTGGTGGCTGTGTGGTAGAGTTTTTGCCTGCCATGTGGGAGATCTGAGTTTAAGTTCCAGCTGGGGTGACTTGGGATGAGTGAGCTAACAGGGAGAAATTCTTGCCTTGGAAAAGGATCATTGTGTTTTCCCCCTTCCTCCCCCTCGAGGTACCTAGGCCCTATATTCCTTGTCATTTGACATTTTGTATTTTGCCTTTTATATTTCACCAACCAGTATTGTTTGTTCTGCTGTTTGTGTTTTACTTTTTGGTTAACCCTGTCTTTTTTGTCAACTGGATGAATATGTCTATGATTGTAAGTGTCTGACCTTTGTTGAATCCTGCCCCTTCAGGGCATTGTAGTGTCCCCTATACCCCCTGGCTTATATTGGTTATGTTCCCAGTATTGTTCTCTCATTAAAAGGTATATGGTTAAGTCACCACTGGTCGTCTGGCTCTGCTCTATGGGGAGAAGAGTCCCTACACCTCCCACAGTGCTTGTGCACCTGCTTTGATCCCTTCAAT
>NW_017729031.1:47886599-47893407 GCF_001723915.1 Gavialis gangeticus
CCCCGCCTGCCCCTCAAGCCCCCCCCCAATTGCTGCCTCACCTGGCTCCACCCCCATCCATCTCCTGCAGCCTATCGCAATGGCCCCCCTGCCTGGCCCAAGCATCCCAGCAATTAAAAAAAAGTCCTGCACTCACCGGCAGTAACAGCTGCTCTCAGGGTCACTGGAGCCTCTTGGCAGAACCCTCCCCACCCAGCATGGGGCAGCGGAAACTGGCCCCAACTGCCTGGCACCTGCACTGCCCCATTGTGTGGGTATGGCCGGGGTTGGCAGGACACCATGCAGCTCTGTGTGCTGTCAGGCAGCTGGGGCTGCTCGGACTGAGCGTTGCCAGGCCCTGGGTGACAGCTGTAGTGCGGGGGGCTCTGCCAAGAGGCCCCATTGACCCTATCAACGGCTACTACTACCAGTGAGTGCAGAGCTTTTTTTTTTTTTTTTTTTTAAGTGCTGGGAGGCTGGGGCCGGGTGGGGTGGCCATCGGGAGTCTGGGGGTGCAAACGAGGGATAGGGCAGCCATCGGGGGGCTGCAAGAGTCAGTGGGGGATGGGGCCAGGGTAGAAAGTGGGGGGGCACATGGGCCCTGCAGGGAGAAGTGGTAGCCCCTGTTGGGGGCTGTGGCCTGTATGGGGGGGGGGGGGGGGCCCCGGGTGGGGGGTGGGGGGGTTGGGGGGGGGGGGGGGGCCCCGGGTGGGGGGTGGGGGGGTTGGGGGGGGGGGGGGGGCCCCGGGTGGGGGGTGGGGGGGTTGGGGGGGGGGGGGGGGCCCCGGGTGGGGGGTGGGGGGGTTGGGGGGGGGGGGGGGGCCCCGGGTGGGGGGTGGGGGGGTTGGGGGGGGGGGGGGGGCCCCGGGTGGGGGGTGGGGGGGTTGGGGGGGGGGGGGGGGCCCCGGGTGGGGGGTGGGGGGGTTGGGGGGGGGGGGGGGGCCCCGGGTGGGGGGTGGGGGGGTTGGGGGGGGGGGGGGGGCCCCGGGTGGGGGGTGGGGGGGTTGGGGGGGGGGGGGGGGCCCCGGGTGGGGGGTGGGGGGGTTGGGGGGGGGGGGGGGGCCCCGGGTGGGGGGTGGGGGGGTTGGGGGGGGGGGGGGGGCCCCGGGTGGGGGGTGGGGGGGTTGGGGGGGGGGGGGGGGCCCCGGGTGGGGGGTGGGGGGGTTGGGGGGGGGGGGGGGGCCCCGGGTGGGGGGTGGGGGGGTTGGGGGGGGGGGGGGGGCCCCGGGTGGGGGGTGGGGGGGTTGGGGGGGGGGGGGGGGCCCCGGGTGGGGGGTGGGGGGGTTGGGGGGGGGGGGGGGGCCCTGGGGTGGGGGGGGGGGGGGGGAGTCCATGAGCTGGGTTGGAGGGCTGTGAGCTACAGGGGACAGGGGCCTCACCTCTCCTGAGCCACTCCCTGCACAGTGCCCCCATGATCCACCCACACACCCGACATCCCTCTACAACCACCCACATACCCCACCCTTCTTCCCACCACCCTTCTGCAAATCCCACATCCCCCCCAACACATATGCTCAGCTGCCAGATAGGATGAAACCTGGAGCTGTGGCTGCAGGGGAAGCTGTCCCCACATCCTGGTTAGTGAAGGGGTTGGGGGATCTCTAACTGCTATATGGTAAGAAAACCAAAGGCAAACAGCAAAACATATAGATATTTAGAAATCATTTTATGATGATGATAGAGACATGGGTAGGCTTCCAAATTGTGTTAACACTGTAGATATATCTAAGAAAATATTGCCCAACAGATCTGTCTCTCTGTCATATATTTATATCTATATCTGGGTGTGGTGGCCTGCTTTGAACTGTCAAAGCATGTCTTCCTGGCCCCAGTTGGGCAGGAGGTCAGCCACTTCCAGGTGGGTCCAAGGTGCCAGCTCTGAGCAAGCAGGGTCCTGCCACTTTTCTCCCTAGCAGGAATTCTGGCATTCTCTATTTGAAAACTGAAAAATCCCTGATAAAAAAAAGTCCCAAAGTAACTCTGTAAAATACCCTGAAATTCACGTTCCTCCACAATTAAAATGAAAGACCACTATCTATATCTATATCTGGGTGTGATGGCCTGCTTTGAACTGTCAGAGCATGTCTTCTGGGCCCACTCTCAGGTGGCTGACCTCCTGGCCAATTTGGGCCAGGAAGACATGTTTTGACAGTTCAAAGCAGGCCACCACACCCGGAACATCTTCTGGGCGATAGTTGCCCAGATGGCCGGGCAGAGGCGCACATGGCAGTGGTGCCGCACAAAGGCCAACTCTGCAGCCATAGCCCACTGGCAGCTGGCCCAGAGGGGCAGATGCCTCTACTGACTGTGCAGTCCCCATTCAGGTCTGGCAGGTGCGCAGCAGGTCACAGCCAGGCAGCAGCCCCCACTGCCAGAATGCTGCAGTGGGTAGAGGGTGTAGGGAACTCTCAGGACTGCTTCAGCAGTCCAGCTGGCACAAGGCATAGTGTCCCCAGGTATGAAAGACTGGTGCCTCTCAAGACTGGGGGGGCACCATTTGTAGGTGGCAGTGGTGAGGGGGGTGGTGGTGGTGAGTGGTGAGCACCACAGGTGGCGGTAAGGGGGGAACAGGTGACAAAAGGAGACTGCCCGCAGAAGGTGGCAGTGGCCAACCTCATGAGTGGCATGTGCCCCCGTGTGCCCCTCCTATGAGTTGCCTATGTTCCCAGGTACCAATTGGCCGGGACCCAGAAGCTTCTGAAAACGCATAGCTCTGAACTGCTTGCCAGGACAGCTTTTTACACTGCTGGGGCCAGCATAGGTGCTGGCCCCAGGCTCTAGCTCCCACTAGCTGCAGATCTGGGAGGAGCCAGGCAGGGTTATTTTGCCCCAAGTGGCACAACTTGTACTACACCAAAGTGCATGTCTGGGCATGTGCACTGAGACTAAAAGCCTTGGCGCAAATTTCCACCACTTGTATTTGAGCTGCTTCAAGCGCATGTGCCTACATGTATGGATGTGCCCTGTTTGTCATTATAGTTTTCTTGGGATTCACAAAGTAACAACTAACATTTTTTGCCATCCACACATTCATGCACAGCAAAGCAAGCACCTTTTATTTTAATTTAATAATTGTTGGGAAATAGTAACTGTAAAAAGTAAGTGCTGAAATATTCACAGGGGGCTACACTTAGTGCAAGCTTGATTGGCCCTGATGCTCTATTTATTCAGTAGGAACAGCTGTGGTACCATAGGGGTTAAATATTGCTTTGTTTTTTTAAATTAACAAGTAATCTACTATTCAATAGGGCTGTGTAAAATTTCACCGGCTGTTTTGATTCAACACTGTTTCGACTCATTTCGAGCTTAAAACAGTGAAATCAGAATGAAGCGCTTTGAAACGGCCTCGAAACAAAACGAAGCTAGTCAAAACATTTTGAAAGTTTCGAAGCTGCCAGCAGCCAGGTGGTGAGAGACAGGGGAGAATCAGGGCAGCGTTCCCAGCAGGACTGCTTGAAGGTTGATCTCAGAACTAACTGCAGAGAAACTTCTCATTTAACTGAATATGCAATGGGGAAGGTGTAGAGTGTATAGTTAATGCAAGAGGACTAGAACCTACCTCAGTGGCAAATACTAGAAAAATATATATTTTTGTCTAGAATAAAAGTAAGGAAGGTTAATAGATGAGGTAAAGTTCTTGAAGCAGAGCAAATTGCATTCTAATTTGAAGCCTTATCAACAATTTAGTTAAATATTTATCTCTGTATTGTAAAAGAATAGCACTTTTGCTTAGAAAATTATTACCACCAAAGTTATCCTTAGTGATTCTCAAGCAGTGTTCCCTATTCTGTGTGCTGTGCCTGTGCTTGGAAGAACAAAGGTAGTGATCACAGGCAGGATGGCTAGGATCTGGAACCAACTTCCAAGGGAAGTGGTGCTGGCTCCTACCTTGCGGGTCTTTAAGAGGAGGCTTGACAATTACCTAGCTGGGATTACCTAACCCAGTATTCTCTCCTGCCCAGGGCAGGGGGGTCGGACTTGAAGATGTACTTAGGTCCCTTCCAACCCTACCTCTATGAATCAGAGGAACTTTTGGTTTATATCTCTAGCTCTTCAGTGTTTCCTAAGCAATCCCAGGCAAGCTCCATGTTTTTTTCTGTGCCTCAGGTTCCTCATCTAAAACATGGCATTTATAATACTATATACAGGCATACAGTGAAGACAAATTAAAGTTTGTAGAATATTTTTGAGATAGTTCCCTGGAAGAAGTGAGGGAAAGCTTTATGCAGAAAGACACAATTCAGGTGCATTACTACTTCTCCTAAAGCCAGTTAATATTTATAGCCAGACTATTAACAATATTAACCCCTTTGTTGATCTTTCCTACAGCTGATTTTTTTCTGCTTTGAATCAATTACTTTCCAAAGAGGTTTGGAATGCTAAGAAACACTGTATTTAACATATTTTCAATGAATTAATTATTTGCTGAAAGTTGTTTTAATAAAATCTAGACAAATAATGTAAATGGTCTAACTAATGAAACCACCATACAGAAAACTATATTTAAGAAAGGGAAAAAGGAGGATCCAGGGAACTACAGATCAGTCAGCCTCACCTCAGTCCCTGGAAAAATCATGGAGCAGAGCAAGGAATCCATTTCAAAGCACTTGGAGGCAAAAATGGTGATTGGAAACAGTCCACATGGATTCACCAAGGGTAAGTCATGGCTGACCAACCTGATTGCCTTCTATGACAAGGTGACTGGCTCTGTGGATGCAGGGAGACCTGTGGATGTGGTGTACCTTGATTTTAACAAGCCTTTTGGTATGGTCTCCCACAGCATTCTCACAGGCAAGCTAAGGAAATATGGGCTGGATGGATAGACTGTGAGGTGGATAGAAAACTGGCTGCAGCATTGGGCTCAGAGAGTAGGAATCAATGGCTTGATGTCTAGTTGGCAGCCAGTATCAAATGGAGTGCCCCAGGGGTTGGTCCTGGGGCTGGTTTTGTTCAATGTCTTCATCAATGACCAGGAAGACAGCATAAGGTGCACCCTCCACAAGTTTGCAGATTAGACCAAGCTGGGGGGACTAGCAGATACACTGGAGAGTAGGGCTAGGTTTTAGAGTGACCTAGACAAATTGGAGGATTGGGCCAAAAGAAATCTTATGAGGTTCGAAAAGGACAAGTGCAAAGTCCTGCACTTAGGATGGAACAATCCCATGCACTGGTATAGGCTGGGGGTTGACTGGCTGGGCAGCAGCTCTACAGAAAAGGACCTGGGGTTACAGCTCTGCAGAAAAGGACCTGGGGAGGGAGGACAAAGAAATCTGTGTGTGAAGGTCCTGTTATGGAAATGCTTTGAATTTGTTTGACAATCTGAGGGCAGATGCTGTTGGTACATGGAAGAATATTGATAATGAAGATAGATTTTTATAGACTGATAATGAAGGAAAAGAGTTCTCTGTTCATTAGACCCGACTCCTATCTACATTCAGCTGAAGCTAGTTGCACTTTATCCTCACATAGAGATGACATTCACAATAGGGCTGTGTGAAATTTTGCCAGGTGTTTTGTTTCAACGCTGTTTCGACTCATTTTGAGCTTGAAACAGCAAAATCAAAATAAAATGAAGGGCTTTGAAAGAGCCTTGAAATGAAATGATGGCAGTCAAAATGTTTGGAAAGTTTCAAAATGTTTTGAGTTTCAAAGCTCAAGCTGGGCTTACCTGCAGAGAAAGAGAAAGTAAGGAGAGGGAGAGGAAGAGGGGGGAAGGACTGCTCTCATATTGACTGAGGTCCCTTCCTATCCCAGTACTCTGGGGGAGGGATGGAAAAACAGCATAAAAGGCAGCATTGTTTGAACTGGCCTGCTTTTTGTCTTGGGGTCTGACAGTTACTGAGCTATGTTCCAGCAGCTCAGGAGCATTAAACCACCAAGGCTACTACTAGCATTGATTTGAATGATTTCCTACTTGCTAGCCTAGCAAGTGGGATTCCACAATACCTTTTGCTTTCTCCTAAACCATTTTATTTTATTATTATATTAATTGATTTATTCTTTTCAATTTTATAATTATATTGGATATTACACTATAGAATTTATATCGGAAGGTAGATGCATTTATATATTTGAATAAAAACGACACCGAAACACACCATACAGCATGGTGAAAAGTCAGCTGGCGAGCCTTCAGGGAGGGATAGAGGGAGAGGTGCAAGTTCCCCCAACCCGCTAGACTGAGATGCAGCCTCTTTCCTACAACTAGCAGAGATGAGGCTTCCAGAACCAGAAAGGAGAGGGGAGCAGTACCAGTTCCAGTGCCACTGCCTATGCCTGAGTCTGCATCCTCTCCAAGAGCACTAGCCATAACGCCCCCCGCCCCCAACACCACCATGAGAACAAGCAGCAGCACCAGCATGACAGTCTCCTCCATCCCCATTTCACTTCCCATGCTGAGCCTTCCAGTGACAGAGGAAGAGCTGGAACTGGATCTGGGTCTGAATGCCATAGAAAGGGAAATTCTGGGAAGGAGGAAGAATCAGCTGAGTTTGTGCTCCACACAAAAGTTTTCCCTAGAGCCAGGTCTCCT
This sequence comes from Gavialis gangeticus, assembly GCF_001723915.1. Taxonomy (NCBI): domain Eukaryota; kingdom Metazoa; phylum Chordata; order Crocodylia; family Gavialidae; genus Gavialis; species Gavialis gangeticus. Next base: position 47,893,111 of record NW_017729031.1, read on the forward strand.
TCCCGAGAAGGCACTCCAAAGGAGGCTGAGGTAGAAATTGCAGAGGCAAGCATCTCAGCTGAGTCTGCTCCTCCTGTTTCTGTGCCTCTGCCTGCTGAGGAGGGGAGAACTGCAGCATCCACACATGCACCCACACTCCAGAAGTGAGCAGGTAGTGTGGTCTGGGATGATTTTGAGCTGGCAGATGATCTCACATACACTATCTGTCTGCACTGCTGAGCCAAAACCAGCTGGGGCAAGGGAATAAAACATATAAGCACTACAGGGATGCTAATGCATCTCTGCAGGCACCACCCC
>NW_017729031.1:47898407-47899247 GCF_001723915.1 Gavialis gangeticus
GGATAATTTTGAGTTGGCTGATGATCCCACATACACCATCTGCCTGCACTGGCAAGCCAAAATCAGCTGGGGCAAGGGAACAAAACACATGAGCAGCACAGGGATGCTGATGCATCTCCGCACGCACCACCCCTCTCCCCTCCTACCCCAACCTGTCTCTCTCACCCCCGACACCTCCATTTCCACTTTCACTGACTGGCTTTCTTGCCTGCACTGCATGCCATCCTCTGGCTTCTTTACTATTCCTTCCGTCCAGGAACAACCCACACACATACACACGCACACAGACTGACCAACTGCAGGTGCTTCCTCAGCCTGACAAAGGGTTTTTCAAACTGAAAGCTTGCTAAGATATATTTCTCTAACTATTCAGTTGGTCTACTAAAAGATACCAGATTAGACTGACCCAAAGGAAAGGACCTTGTCTGCCAATGCCATGTCCTTAGACCAGCACTCCTTGCATCTGACCGGACCTAGCAGCGCCCTGGACACATCTAAGCTCCAGGGCTGGGGCTGGCAGGGAGAGATCTCTGGCAGCCATTAGAGAAGAAGCTCCTGCAGAGAGGAAAGAAAGGCTCTATCACAGTTTGACTGACTCATATGCTGCTGGTGCTAGTGTGCTGCTTACTAATCTATTACCTGTTGTCATTTAAAGTGGTGGACCGAATCAAGGCTGTAGGGGAGGAGACCTCATTGGGCAACTCTACCATGTCATGTAGAGGCCCCAGCACCAGTGAGGGTGCACCTTCACACACACACACACACACACACACACACACACACACACACACACACACACACACACACACACACACACACACACACACACACACACACACA
>NW_017729031.1:47904247-47925845 GCF_001723915.1 Gavialis gangeticus
CACACACACACACACACACACAGTGTGACCCATCTCACGAGTTTTGCTTGTCGGCAGCCTGAGGTGCAGTTTCCCAGAAACCCCTCTACTTATCTCCCTGGATCTTGGCAGGCTTCAGGGCCTCAGAAGGGGCTACCATCCCTGCAAGTTTCATCCAAATCAAGCAAGAAATGACAAAGTTATAGGCAGTCTTGTGCTTTCCCATTATAGCCTATGGGTGAAACGTCAAAACAATGTTAAAAACAGCAAAACAGTTTCGATGAAATGAAATGGAATAGTGGTTTCAAAATTAAACGAAACTCAAAACACTGTCCTGTCAAAACAGAAGTCAAAGTGGAATGGTGCTGTTTTGCACAGGCATAATATTATTCTCAAGCTGGAACACTGATTGATTACAACACTGTATCATTCCTCAATATTTCCGGACAACTGGAACACGGCCCTTCACATGAACTCCAGTTTCAACCCATGTGAATACATTGTGTAACTAATCCTTAAGCTACTGTACTAGTAAAATACTATGAAGAACAGAGTATCAGTGGATGACTGCAAACTAAGTGATACTTTAGTAGGGTCCTATAGCATGTTTCTGGAACTACATCTCCTCACAGAAGAACATCCCTGCTGACTTATATACCTTCTGAATATGGCAAGTATGGTTAGAATAGGATTTATCCAGGATCAATCCTACTCAATTGCCTGGAGAGCTTAGCTAGAGACAAGAGATTGATGTTCAGTGCAGACCAACATAAGGTGATATACCGAGGGAAGAATAGTCAAATGCACAAATACGGAATGGGAGATAACCTGTTGGACAGCTGCATTGGTGAGAAGTATCTGGAGGTTCTGGTGGATCACAGACTCAATGTAAGTCAGCAATATGATGCAGTCATGAGAAAGAGAGAAAGGAAATGCAATTTTGGGCTGCATCTACCAGAGTTGTAGGTGTGAAACAAAGGATGTAATATTACCACTATACAGCAATGGTTAGCTCTCTGTTAAAGTATAGTGTGCAGTGACAAAGATGAAGGGTTTGGCATGCAAGCCATATGAAGAAAAGTGGAGAGACTGAGTTATGTTTAGCTTGGTGAAAAGAGGATTAAGGGGTAACATGAAAGCAGTTTTCAAATATTTGAAAGAATGCCATAAACAAGAGGGAGAACAACTGTTTTTCCTTGCCACAGAGGACAGAACACAAAGTAATAACTTTAAATTGCAGCAAAATAGATTTAGATTAGATCTCTGGAGAAATTTATTTTCTGTTAAAACATTAAGGCAGTGGAATAGACTAACAATGGCAATGGGCAGGGAAGAGTTTAGGCAAAACATTTCTGCATTCAAGCCGGGTGTTGGACAAGATGACTCTCAAGATCCCTTCTAATCCTACAATTTTATGAAGACTAGTCTGTTTCTATTTCGTTTCTAGTCTACTCCCTGTAACAGATATCCTGACACTCATTTATAGAACCAGAAAGAAAGTCTAAAAAATTAGAAAAGTTGCATGTGTGCATATGGAGGCATTCAGTAGCTGAAATTAAAGAAAATGCAAAAGAACCCCTCCCTCAGCCTCCCTCTCCCCTCTCAATCTTTCATCCACAAAGAAAGATGAAGAAACAGGACATTTTCAAAGCTGTATACACGGATACATTTATGTGTATATTTGAGGGAGGTGAGAGTGCTCCATTTTGTGATTAATTTTGACCAAATTATCCCAACTGCACCAGACATTTTGCAGTGGCCCAGAGGGTGACCACAAAAAAAAATTCAAATTGGTTTCCCTATATCCTGTGCAATTTAGAAATCCTGGATAATTTGACATTCACTGAAAATTTCCAGGAACAACAATGGAGTCCCATCACTCCTACATAATGACAGAGAATAAAACAGTCTTTTTAAATCTATAACAATTTTCAGCATTCTAGGAATTCTCTTGGGTATAGTTTGTAATAGATAATTTATCACCATTTGTATAACATCACCAGTTGTTAGGATTATTATTGCTCCCTAGTTTGAGCTAGTCCCTCTGATTTATTCAGAGGGCAGAAGGGATCACCATTCTCCAGAGCTCTTCCAAAGGGTGGCTTTAAGGTGAATATTCTACCCAATAAACTTTTGTCAAAGCAACTTTTTCAAGGAAGAATGCTAACCCAGTGAGATAGAAGCTTCACACAGTTATTCATGCAAGTGTGTGTATTTAGGAGTTACTTCTAAGCTAACAGAAATCAATTCAGGTATTGATTATGTATCCTATGATCATAGCTTCTTTGAGAAGTTTAGCTGCAAGATGTTGGCAAAGCGCCAATGTTTCAAAAGTGTTTTGATGCCTGGTATTATGGATAAATGACTAGTGAAAGTTTCAAATGTGCACAGGTGGTAGATAGGCAACCTTTTGAAAATTTCTCTGGCACTAGGCCCCTATCTGCATCTTTCCTCACCTAAATAAAAATCTGATGTTAAATTTACTTTAACATCAGATGTCCAAAGTTCACACACAAGGTCTGCAGAAGGTTAGGAACCTGAACCACTGTCTCCTGAGTGCCAAGTAGTACCCTAACCAATACACCAATCTGCCACACGGTAAATACTTATGGCATTTATACATGTGCTCTAGGAGTGGGGGGGCAGGGTGGGGACTTTAATTACAGTGGCTCTGAGAACCATTTTAATTAAAGCCCTAGTAGTGTCTCATGTATCAGCATCCTGAGGGTTTCTAAGGAAATAAGAGAAGTAGTGTTTCTTTCTGTCAGAGCCATTGTAATGTCTGTAAGGCAGCTTTAATGCTCATCTAAAAGATAACATATTCTAAACTTTGGGTTAGGGAAGTGCATCTCAGTCACCAAAAACTTCAAGTTCCATAAAAAAAAAATGAACAACTGCAGTCTGCAAATTTTTCTCCTATCCAGGTAAATCTATGCCAATCATTTCACCACACATGTAATAACCTGTGCTGATAATCTATGCAGAAACTCACATGTGGAAGATCGGGGTTACAGTACATGTGCTGCATATTTTGAAATTCTCAGACAATAGGGTTAGCATATCTTCTTTATCCTGTTATGTAAACTGTGTGGTCCTAGATGACATATTAAAAACCTATGCATGCTGATCAATACTAGTACTCCCAGTGTTGCTATGTTAATCCTTTTCAGTCTCATCATCCAGCAAACAACTGCTGGTAGCCTAAATCTTGTCTGTTCTGAAGTTTTTCTGAAATTTCCATATGGTAGCTCCAGCACAGGTGTACCTCAGCTAAAGCTAGCAATGTCCTAAGAGCTACTGTAGGCAGGCTTCTGTTATTTTAATGTTATGAGCTTAGAGGATGCCAAGTACTATAGAGAGAACATAATCCACATTTGGCCAGGTCCTTTTAATATATTAAAGGACTGCTGCCAAACTGCAAACATTTTTAAACTTTATATTTTGCTACACAATATTATCAGAGACTACTTGAACCAGAAAGAAGAGCGCAGTGCAAAAAGAGAAGGTAAAAACACAGATGTTGTTCTCAGTTTTCTTACATTATCAGTTCATTGCAGAAGAACCAGCCTATTAGTGTTAGTAAAGTCACAGTGCTGATGTACTCAGGGCAAAGATGTCATGCTGTAATACAACACAAAACGACTGGCAGTCACTTGAACAGCGGAGTAGACGTTGAGCTCAAAGGTTATTAAAAATAAAGAGCCCAAGAATAGATCTTGGACACACCCCCACTCATAACGGTCTTGTTCCTGAACTTTGTTTAAGGAAACCCAAGTATGGGTTCCCTTATATAACCTGAAAATTGTGACTTCCTTTGCGTTTTTAAATTACGGCCACATACAGGTGTGTTGCGTTTCTACTAGAATTGCAGCTGTCCCAGTGGAAATCATGAGCGTACAAACATTAATTCAGTTTTTCCTAGGGAAACATGTCCCCTCTGGAAGAAAGATCTTCGAGGTTCACACTTGGAAGAGAAATTCTTTCAAGAATAAACAAGTGGTGCAGTGGGGCAATGCCCCCACACGTCCTCAAACCAGGCACTACCCAGTCAGAGGAACAGGAAGAGGGGGGATTTTCCTGCTGCTCTAGCCCCTCCTAGACCAGCCCAAGAGGTGACTAGAGCAGCTGGGCAAAGTCCCTTACCTGCTCCTCCAGCTGGGATCCCCCAGTCTGAACAGCAGGCAGGGCAGGTTGGCCTCCTGCTCCCTCTGGACAGCATTTAAAGCATGTGGGTTTGGGAACTGGGGCAGAAAGAACTTCTCTGGGCCCAGTTCTTGGCATTGCCCCCCTCCGCCTCCACTCCTCATTTTGAAATCGTTGCCCATGCCACACACAGTGATTTAAGAGCACAGGATCTCTCTCTGCAGCTCTGCTTTTTCATGCCTCTGGGTTGCACACAGGGTATTTTAAAAGCTTGGGGCTGGGGGGTGCTGTCTTTTGACAGCCTGCCCCATTCCTAGGCAGAAAGATAGAGTGGATGTCAAGTAATGGGCTCCCCCAGGGGCAGGCCTGGCTGTGTTCCCTGACTGGAGAGCTTTCCTGTGCAGCTCTCCAGCCAGGGCCCAGGAACACGTGTGCACTCCGGCTCCCAGGATAGTCACAATTCTCTGAGATTCTTACCACTAGAAATGAACTTCTGTCTATGGCCTATGACTATTCACATGCATTCAGTCATCATTTCTAGAATGAAGGGCAGTCTTGGTATGGGTGTTTTCTAACTTTAAAAACAATACAGAACCACAAAGTATACCAATAAAACTAGATCATTTGAAATCACTGGTTTTTGAGACTATCTACACACTAAGGGGATTTTTCTAAAAATTTCTACCAGTTCTACTATCTGTTCAGTAGGACTTTGGCTAGCACCGAATGGGGAACCCTAGTATACAAAAGTTTCCAATAGCTTGTGTGTGTGTTTTAAACTACCACATTAGTTAAACCTGTTCTTTAGCTTATTGTAAGAATATTTTAAATGCAAGCAGACGAGATTCTTTGAGTAAATGTGACATCTTTTATTAGACCAACTAAATAGTCAGAAAATTTGCTCTTTGCAACCTTTTGGACACAAAGACCCCTCTTCAGGCACAGGGAGAGGCTGCTGGTGTTGGGTGTTCTCCTTGATGAAATAGGAGCCAATATGCAAAATGCAGGTCTTTGAATGAACACACTGCTTATCAGTTATCAGAACCATAACAAGTTAATGAAGCCCCCCATTGCTGCTGGTTGATGTGGTGACAGATAATGGAGTGGATATGGTGAAATACAAGTTATTTTGTAGTAGGGAGTGGCCTAGTCAAAATGGGAAGTGCTAGAGAGAGAAAAAAATCTCCTCTCTCAGTACTCAAAACCTTGGTTGTTCAATAACAAAAAACAACTTCTGTACCTTCCAAAGCAGCAAACTCCCAAGCTGTCCGTATTCCTAGTTTCACTATAGCAACTTATTCTATGTTTCTGATATGAAAATCTCTGCAGCACAGTGGAAACATGAATCCAGCATAAAATTAATATACAACAAAAAAAGGATGGAAAAAACACAAAGAATAATAGATTTGGGAGGCAGAGCTGCATTATTCTCAGTTTCCTGCCACACATGCTTCCATACATTTTAGATCTCATGGACTCTGAATTTGAATTACTTAGCTTCCAAATTTGGATAGTAATAACAAAAGTGGGAGGTCAGTGTGTATCAGATTTGAACCAGCACAGAAATATTAGATCTCATTCATTAAGATTCCCTCCCCCCCCCAGAGAATGTAGGGGTGCATTTAATAATGTAAACTCAACCTCTGCTCTGCATCTACTTAAGGGCTGCTGGACCCCGATTCAGAAAGTAAAATTTGTGTGTCTCAGTTCTGATGCTGCAGTGGTAAATACAACCGTTTTCCAAGAATGAATATAAGCAAATTTCCAGCCCAGGGGTGTGTGTGTGTGCTTGTGTCTATGCATGTAAGACAGAGAAGCTACACATTACACTAGAAATGTATAATGTATGAGATAGTTCCAGACATTTGTCTTTCACATGGTGGCACTCTAACCTCTCCTGAAAAGTCTTACAAAAAGTTTCTCTCTCAAGCAGAAAGAGGGAAAAGGGCTGACTACTCTACAGATTTCATAAACACTATGTAAACATCTGAACAGCATGAAATTTGGCCATTTACTGAAACAAGCATTGTTGACGCAAGTGTGTATTTAGAGGTGTGAAAGCAGGAAGGTTATTTTGGTCACTTCAATAAAATTCAACCATCAGCGGCTTCTTGCTAAATTAATGGATCACCTACCCATAAAGAAACCTCAGGTACTGCACAAATAGGTGTTCAAAACTCAAATGTCCCTTTTCCCTCAGAGTCATTACCTACCAGATTTTACCTAGTGCTAAAGGAGCTTGTGTTTTTAAAGGGCAAATGTGAGATCAAGATCTTAAATCACTAAAGAGTCTACATTGCGTTTAATGTTGGCTAGTGCTATGACTAAATTCCTGCTCATATTCTACCAATGTGTATGTTTTTAATTAGACAAATTATTGTTCATTGTAGCTGGAAGTCACCAGTGCCTCACTATTTTCCACTTCAAAAGGTAATTGTAGCTCAGTTGCAAGTGAAGTAACTTGTATCTACACATAGGACAGTTTCTGTTCTGTTATATTCTCAGATAATTTAATTTAGTGGCATAGTGAAAGCACAGGCAGAGATTGGCACATTGCTTTTCCAGCATTTTGGGGTTCCATTTAGAATGAAAGGTAGTACCACATACATGTAAAAAGAGCCATGCTGTTTTTATAAAGGACTTTAAATTCCATTGGAGAATCAACCCAGGAAAGATTCTCCTGCAGGATTTTATGATGGTAATAAAAACCAGGTCAAAGTCTTTTATCTGTAGTAATCAATTTTTATTCAAGGAAAAATGCTGTTTTTTTATAAAATTGAATCTGAAAATGGAACAGACAGATATGTTGGGTCAACTTATAAATTGCAGCAATAGTATTTCATGCTAGTCAGGTATGTAGTTTCAAATTTTTAGAACCTTACAGGTGTGATTTCCATGATTTCAGTTAGGTTTACTGGAAGTGATGCTTTTCTTAACACCAGGAGTAAATTGAGACTAACTCTCTTGTAACTCCCTTTCAGCTGCATTAAAGACAATTGGTTAAGTATGTTTATTGCAAGTACAAAAGTCAAAACTGTAGGGAGCTCAGTCATAAACTGACATAGCATCTAAGGTTAGTTTGATTGTTATAGGTCCTTTGAAAGAAAAATGAGGTTGACTTAAGATCAGAACTCTACAGCACATGCTAATCAGCAGAATACTTCAGGTTGCTGCAGCATATATCCTCCTTTCAAGGATGAACTGTATTGTTATAAATAAGTATTGTGTGCGCATTTCATATAATATATTCCACTTGCATAGTTGTTAGGCATAATCAGGCATTAATTTAATATTTTACTTTATACAGATTAAGGCTGAATTAAATGAACACAATAGTCCAAAAGTCATGTGAGTGATTGATCAAAGCAAAACTTTCTCCAGCAAAATTAAAAGGTTCTATATAACTGTCCTCTTTTCGCCTACTTCATTTATTAAATTCTTCTAATAGGAATGAAGTAAATCATATTGAAAAGAAAAAAAATGTTGATAGCCTCTTTAACACTTTTCAAGTGGGAAAGTATTTCTTTTTCATTCTGCTGTCAAAAATGAAAGCTTGAAATGCAATTACTAAAGGTCTGAATTTGCATTTTTTTCAGCAATTCACACAAATGAGTACTGCTATTGTTATGAAGATATTCATCATTATAACCTTCTTTGTCCACAGATCTTCTAATAACACTACTGGTCAGCTGCTTGTTAGATACTTCTCTAGTTATCAAACCTTCTCAGAGTGGCTCAAAAAGAGCATCCAATGGATATTTATGTGATATGGTCACATCTGGTGAAATTCACTCCTGCTATATACAAACCTTGACTGTTTGTTTGGACTCTGTCCATGGCACTAAATTTGGAGAGCAGAGACACACAATTGGATTCAACCTCCAGCCCGTGGGAAGACTACAAGTAATGCAGCTAATTTACACATTGAATGCAAGATCCTGGTCTGCATTAGGAATGCTTTACACTGCTCTGTGGTTGCACTTGGAACTGTTCCAAAATAGCTCAGCAAACTACAGAAGGATACTGTTTGTGCAAGGGAATTCTTGGGTGATGTAGAATGGCTGTAGCCACTCTTATCAGACATACAGAAAAGCTTCCTGTGCCTGCTTCAGGAGATGTAGCCCAAATGTCCTTTTGTCTCTGCCACTTCCAGCTACCCTAATGTTCTCTTAGCAGTACATCAATGTTTTTTTTAATGTGGATGGTAGAAAAATTGTGTCCATTAGTTCAGTAATTAACATTGTTGTTCTGGTGCCTGGAATACTACACAGCTACAGGAACAAAAATAGTTTACCAACTGCCCTAATTTGTTTTCATAGTAGAATTGCATAATTCAGAGACTAATATTGAATATATATCAAAAGTATTCACCCTTTGCAAACCTGCTTCAGTGTAAATTAATTATGTAGAAAAATTAAATTCAACGTTTACAGTGAAATTTGCTGCAGAAATGGAGATTCAATTAGAGTCCCAATGATTTACTAAAAACATTTTAAATATAATGTCCAAACATTGCTACATAAATTAAATTAAACTAAACATGATGTTATTGAGTGTAACACTTAGTAGCTCATCCTCGTTGATTCATGTGGCAATCACAGAAAAGTTTTGCTTTTCATTATGTATTCATTTGATATTCCAGTGGATGCCATATATGTTTCTATAATGAATACTAAGTAACAGTAGAAGTCTTAAGTTTTAATGTACCATTAAAAGACATTAAGAGAACAAACAAAAAAAATAAAAACCTTCTGCAATGGTAGTTTCATATAAGGAATATTAAAGAACCTGTTTAAAACCTGCAATACCAAGTAAGTTAATAATGAATCAGCAGACAGAATTCAGGAGAAAATACACAACGTTGCAAGTCAGACTAAAAGAATATTTCCACAATACACAAATGCTTTTTGTTTCTAATAGATTTTCAGACTCATCTTTCCAGATGAAAACCTGTATCAAGCAATATTTTCCATTTAACTGGTTTTTACAGCCTCAAAATGAAACAAGGCCAGTTGAAACGTTTTGAAAGTTTTGAGTTTTGAAGCAGCAGCCAGGTAGTGGAAGGCATGGAAGAGCCAGGGCTGCGCTCCCAGCAGCGGCAGTGTGTGCCACCTCCCTCCACTGGGCAGCAAGCTGCTGGGCACTGCATCCCTCCGCCAGGCACCAAGCCTCTGGGCACTGAGTCCTGTGGAGGGGGGTGGCACACAGTGCCAGTGGTGCACGCCACCTCGCTCCACCGGGCAGCAAGCTGCTAGGTACTAGGGCGCTGCCCCCCTCCACTGCACTCAGTGCTTAGCAGCTTGCTACCCAACGGAAGGAGGCAGCACTGCCGCTGCACCCCACCTCCCTCCAACAGGCTCAGCACCCAGCAGCTCCCAGCCCCGTGGAACTGAGCTGTTGGTGGGAAAGCAGAGCACAGCGCCAGGGCTCAGCTCCACCCCCCTCCACTGGGCTCAGCTCCCAGTGGCAGCAGCCTTGCACCCGCACCCCTGGGAGGGCTCTGCCAGACTCCTCTGGGGGTATGGGCGAAACTCAAAACAGCGTCGAAATTCATAGTTTCATAGTTTCTAGGGTCGGAAGGGACCTGAGCAGATCATCTAGTCTGACCCCCTGCCATGGCAGGAAGAGCACTGGGGTCAAATGACCCCAGTAAGGTGGTCATCCAACCTCCTCTTAAAAACCCCCAGGGTGGGAGCCTGCACCACCTCACTTGGAAGCTGGTTCCAGACTCTAGCCGCCCTGACCGTGAAGTAGCGCCTCCTGATGTCCAACTTAAACCTTCCCTCCGCCAGCTTGTGACCATTGTTCCTGGTCACTCCTTGCGGCGCTCGGGGGAACAGGGACTCCCCCAGCGCCTGCTGATCCCCCCTAACCAGTTTATAACAGGCCACAAGATCCCCCCTCAGCCTTCTCTTTTGAAGGCTGAACAGGTTCAGGTCCCGCAACCTTTCCTCATAGGACCTACCCTGCTGTCCCTTGATCATACGAGTGGCCCTCCTCTGGACCCTCTCCATGCTGTCCACATCCCTCTTGAAGTGCGGCGCCCAGAACTGGATGCAGTACTCCAGCTGCGGCCTGACCAGTGCCGCATAGAGGGGGAGGATCACCTCCTTGGACCTGCTCGAGATGCATCTGTGGATGCACGACAAGGTGCAGTTGGCCTTCCTAGCCGCCTCCCCACATTGCCGACTCATGTTCATCTTGGAGTCAATAATGACTCCCAGATCCTTTTCCACCTCCGTGCTGACAAGAGGGGAGTTCCCCAGCCTGTATGTATGGTGCCGATTGTTCCTCCCCAGGTGCATCACCTTACACTTGTCCGTGTTAAACCCCATCCTGTTCTCCTCCGCCCATCCTTGTAACCTATCTAGGTCCAACTGTAGCCTGTTGCTCCCCTCTATTGTGCCCACATCCCCCCACATCTTAGTGTCATCAGCAAACTTGAACAGGGTGCTTTGCACCCCCTCATCCAAATCACTGATATAGTGAAACTGTTGAATAGTTTCTATTCAACTATTCACTTAAATAGTGAATAGTTGAAATAGTGAAACTGTTTCAACAAAGTGATATGGAGCAGTGCTTTTGAAACAAAACTGAACTGGAAATGAAACACTGTTCCATCGAAACGTCAAAACAGAAGTCAAAACAAAATGATGCTCTTTCGCACAGCCCTAATGACAATCACTTGCTGTATAGTACAAGTGAAGAAAAGAATTGTCACCCTCATTGGCAAAGTTTTATTTTAAACAAGTACTTAACTGAGAGGACAATATTTAGTACCTGAGGGGTTTCTGTGCCCCAAGTTCTCCAAGATCCCTTTCAGTAGATTGTACTGTCCTGCTAATGTGCCTCATTACTTGTTATAAATCCCTTTAATCTCTGGGCTATTTGCCAAGACTATCAACATATTTGGTAAGTGTGCCAATTTGGAATGTAGTTTAGACATTTCTCCACTAGGACCTGCATGGAGATCACTGCTTCTTTCATATACTACACTATCAGTTGTTATATTTTGGCGCTATTTTGGCTAGTGCTCTGAGGGTGGAAATTATGTCCATTCCATTCTATGAGCTGTTCAGTTCCATGTCTTTTTTCTCCTGAGTTAAGAGAAAAGGAAGAAGAAAATGAGTTTGTACTGCTATAGACATTTTACATGCCATAGAACATTGTCTTTTTTCACCTTTCAATACTCTGACAAAATACTCAGGATTTAATACCAGACAGATATAATGGTATATTAGTAAGAATTCAGTGTTTTTATAAAAAATATCCTATACTACCTTTGTTTATAGACAAAGAAGAAATATAACAAATTAAAACTAAAGGACATGAAATACATGAACAGTGTAAAAGAATGCCATAATATAGTATTCTTAAATTTTTACATTTAATTCACTTGCTACTTCATATCATGATTTTATTTACAAATGCATGTGTACTATTAAGCTGAATGTGTATTATTTAATAAAAAAGAAAAATGACTTCTAAAAGCCATTTGTATTAATGTAAAGCATTTTGAGTTTTTGTCTTGTATCTTGAAAAAAAGTCAGCTATCTTCCTTCATGTACAACTCAAGTATATTCCATAAAATGTACCCCAAAATATCATCTTATTCCCACACAAATCAAGTAAGTTATGCACAAAACCAGAATTCTCCTACTATACTAGAAGTCTTGTATCGCTACCAGATGCAACTGGTTATCCTGAAAGCAGCCCTTTTTAAAATTCTACCAGGAAAACAAAATAACTTCACAGCCACAGCAACTCAAACATTTTTTTGTTTACAATGCAAAATATATTTACATCTCAGTGAGAATTTGCAAGTATGATAACAACTCACTATAGAGTGCTTTAAAAGGCTTATTTTATCAGCCTTACATTTTGCTCTCTAGGAGTGAAAGTAAAGTACACTTGTGTGTCTTACTTCAGACACTGTAAAGCAAACAAAACACATAGCTACAGCACGAGCTTCAGAAGATAAAGCCTCCAAAGCCTGCCTGCAAACTCAAGTGACAGCAAATATGAAGCAATGTAAAATTTACATTTCCGTTTATTATTTTGCCCCACTTCGTTGAAACTTTCAAGACTGATACACATGGGAAAACTAAGGTTCCCACACTGCCACCCACACATCCACACAGAAAAATCACTGAATAATAAATACTAGAATAATAAACTACTAAAAATTAGCCAAAAACTGTATGGTTTACAGTCTTCAAATCTGATAACCACCCAAAAACTTCCTACCTGAAAGAAGTTAAGTTGTAAAATATCAATAATCAATTTTAATGGAGCCAAACCATAAAGAGCAAATAATTTAAAATGATTGGTCAGAACTTCTGTTAATTCTCAGTGGGACTATCCAGGAGGTATTTAAGCTTTTTAACCTTCTGTAAGAGTTATTTATTGCTCAACCCTTTAAAACTAGATGAGGAATTAACAGGGCTGGAATTTTGTTGACCTGAAAACAGAACCTGATCATTCCTATCTAATATCCACTATTAACATGTTTCCCCAGTTTTCTGTGGAACTAAAAGGAGTCATTGATGGAGGAAGGAACTTGCAGGAGCGAAGACAGCATCAAGAAGAGCTGTATTCATGAAGTCAATGTCTCAAGGAAATCTGAGGGAGGCAACTAGAGAAACAGGTAGAGGAATGATAGTATTTTAGTTACCATAGTTACTCACACACACACACACCTTTTTCCCCAGAATCAGCTCCCCAAAATTGTCCCAAGCAGGGAAGCTGATTATCTTTCAGGAATAGAAACACCCTGTTTTTATTCCTGCTCCATTCAGCAGCAGCAGTGGCATTTCCATTTAGGCAGGGAGTTAATTCATTTAATGGCTCATCAGTCATCACAGATGTTACCAACATGCCTCTTTTTTTTTTAAAAAAAAAGGTCTGGATGCTCCACTAATCAAGTTAACCTTTCTTCAGGCCATTTTGCTGTCTGCTAGGTGCTCCTGTCTCTCTCATCTTACTTCACAGCCCTGGAGACTCTTTTATCTCTTTTCAAAATCACAAATCCACCCATGGAAACCAGTCTTCAGAAGCACTTAGGGTTCCAGCTTTTGATTAAGCAGGAAAGAGAGGGTAAAAGCAGTTGAATATCAGGTTCTGGTTCTGCTCTATGCAACTAAAACTCTATATGGATTTTTTTCCATTCCTTCTTCCCAGAATGGAAGGTGTCTCTCTTTATTTGGGGGTGTATAGTATACAAGAAAATACAGAAATTTGCAGAGCAAAGATCTTGTAGCAGTTTACTGGAAATCTTAGTAATCATTATTCTTATTATCATTAGCACAACTAGAGTGGGGCAAGTGAACGATCGGCCTCAAGAACCAGTTTAGTTGGGACCCCAGCTGGATCCCTCAGCGCACTACTCTTCTATGCTCTGGCATCTCCCCTTCCATCCCTGCTCTCCAAGTGCCAAAGCAGTTATGCTTCTGCTCATTTTCGAGAGTGGGATATGAATAGAGAGAAAGAGGCAAAGAAGTAGAAGTGAGTTACACCAGAAGCTGAAATGAGAGTGTCATTGGCTGTCCCTTACAATAAAATGATAAAAGGCAGGAAGTAAAAAAAAGGTTTTCTATTATGAAGTCTTAAGGCTTTTTTTCTAGTCAGAGAATAATCACTTCTATCTATCTCCATGATACAGCAATATAGCCACTTCTGAACTGCTAAAAGCTGGAACAGCTGGTTTTGAGCACTGACCACTGCAATTTAAAAATAAACTTAAATTTAAAAAATCCTAAGAGTGGGGATACCATGTTTGGTTGCCAAAAAGAACATCTAGCTTTTATAGCATTCACCATATATTCACCAGATGCAGGTAAAGAGAAATCTATCTGGATTAAAACTTGTTCCTAACACATTCAAAGCTCTGACTCTTCACAGAACCAAATATTACATAAATGAACTCAAGGATCATAATTCAAAACATATAGTCATCAGGTACTAAGAGAAAATCTCTTTGATTTGAAAGTCTATGCAGGTGTTTGCCTTGGCCTTGTCATAATGATTTTTATTATCCTACTCAGGACTCATCAATAAATGGATTTATTTGGGAATAGCTATTTCTGGACTACCTATCCTGAGTAGGCCATCAGTAGATGTACCAAATCTGGAATGAAATCATCAATTCCAAAATTGATTTAATCTACTTCAAAAGAGGACTAAGCTAAGCTGATATCATATACCTTGACTTCAAAAAGGCCTTCGATCTGGTATTCCACAATCCCCTCTTGGCAAAACTGGCCAACTGCAGCCGCAGGTCCACCATGGTCTGCTGGCTGAGGAATTGGCTCCGTGGTCAGACCCAGAGGGTGGTGGTTGATGGAAGTCAATTATCATGGTGCCCTGTGACCAGTGGGGTCCCCCAAGGCTCTGTCCTTAGACCCATATTGTTCAACATCTTCATTAATAATGTGGACATTGGAGTCAGAAGCAGACTGGCCAAGTTCACTGATGATACCAAACTTTAGGGTAAAGTGTCCACACCTGAGGATAGGTGGGTGATCCAGCCTGACCTGGACAGGCTCAGCAAATAGGCGGATGAGAACCTGATGATGTTTAACGCCAAAAAATGCAAGGTCCTCCACCTTGGGAGGAAAAACCTGCAGCATGTCTATAGGCTTGGCAGTGCTACGCTGGCTAGCACTATGGATGAAAAGGGACTTGGGGGTCATGACTGACCACAAGATGAACATGAGCCTTCAGTGTGACGCTGCGGCTAGTAAAGCAACCAAAACGCTGGCTTGCATCCATAGATGCTTCTCAAGCAAATCCCAGGACGTCATTCTTCCCTTGTACTCGGCCTTGGTGAGGCCACAGCTGGAGTACTGCATCCAGTTTTGGGCTCCACAATTCAAAAAGGATGTGAAGAAGCTTGAGAGAGTCCAGAGAAGAGCCATGCGCATGATCAGAGGTCAGGAAAACAGACCTTACGACGACAAGCTGAGAGCCATGGGGCTCTTTAGCCTGGAAAAGCACAGGCTCAGGGGTGCTCTGGTGGCCACCTACAAGTTTATAAGGGGTGTTAACCAGAATCTGGGGAAATGGTTGTTTACCAGAGCACCCCAAGTGATGACAAGGTCAAATGGTTATAAACTACTGTAAGACCGATTCAGGCTGGACGTATGGAAGAATTTCTTTACTGTCTGAGACCCTAAGGTCTGGAATAGTCTACCATTGGAGGTAGTTCAAGCACCTACATTGAACACCTTCAAGCAAAATTTGGATGCTTATCTTGCTGGGATCCTATGACCCCAGCCGACTTCCTGCCCTTGGGCAGTGGCTTTGACTCAATGATCTTCCGAGGTCCCTTCCAGCCCTAATGTCTATGAATCTAAACCAGAGAATGAGAGCATGTTTAGAAGAAGCATGCACAAAGTTATTCTGGAATAGTTATTTTGATATAACTTCACTCTCCTTCTTATTCCATATGCAGAAAGATCCTTTAATGCCTTTTCCAGTAACGACCCCCCTACTTGGCTAATTGGAATCCTTATTTCATTTCGCCTATGTTCCTCCTAAACCAGCCTCATCCCTAGTCAGAGAAAGTCTGGGAGTTACAGGGAGACTCTAACAAGGCACCAAGAGGTAACAACTTTCCAGTTTCCATACTGTTGAGACCAGGTTGGTCTTGGCCACTGTGGCCAGGTACAGACATTGCACTTTTACCAGTATAAGTGACTGGAAACTATAACAGAACAGAGGTTCAGCGCACACAGACTAATTTAAAAATGTTGGTACCTGGTCTAAGATTTGCCCCACCCCAGCAAAGGGTGAACGTGTGTTCTGTTTGCTACTGATCTAAACTGTGTCACTTAGATTGATTCTGCTTCAGGCTTTTTGAATGTCTGTTTCTAGCCTTCAGGTATTTTAGCTCTTTTGTGGCTGGACTATCTTTTTTGCATTATTTGCCCCTCAAAAATTAATCTTCATTTAGTAGTGCAGGATTTTTGTCTTCAAGCACTTGTGGGAGAACTTTTTGATTTGCTATCTCTTCACAGCTCTTCTCACTCCCACCGCTCCTCGAGGGCAGCCTCTTCATTGGCCTCTGCATCATGGCCGTCTTACTCTGAGAACCTGGGACTACAGCAGCTTGGCACCAGCAAGTCTGACTTGGCATTTATGCTTTGAAGCCACAGTTGTCCCTTGATGTGATCCACAGTGACGTGATCAAATAAATACACTTCAGCTTGCAGAACACAAGTGTTTAATTGGCTTTTGGCATTTGAAGAAATGGAATAGTTGCTGCTGATGGGATCAATCTCATTATTTAACTAGGGTGACCTATTTCTGTTTTCACCCCGTACCCGTCCCTTCTGCAAGGTTCAAGTGGTGCTAAAGGGCTGAGGTCAGCTTGAAAATAATTTTAAGACAATTTGTTTTCCTTATGTTAATATTAACCCTTTAGATAGTTAAAAAAAAGAAAAGATATTGAGAGCTGCCTCTCCTCCATCTCTTCTAGCATTTCAGACTGAAGCGTGACTTTTCCTTTCTGCAGTATCACACGTTGATGAAATGTACTAGGGCTTCACAGTACTAGGGCAGATTTACCTCTAAAGGAAGACCGCAATTAAATGTTTAATTAATACTTTTATTTAAAGTTTTATTTTAAATGGGACCCTGTTTTAAGCCTGTTTTCCTTTTTAACCTACTTGAAAGCACCTTGGAAAACAGAAGACAGAAAGATCCTATTTATGTAAGAAAAGGTGTCAGCTTCTTTTCACTCATGTTCCTTCTCAAATAGATGGGAGAAAAGCCCAATCTCTGCAAGCAGCTCCCCATCTTGCTTTGAGATCTGCAAGCCCCCTTCAGGCAATTATCCATTCCTACCAACGAATGAAAGTTTTTGTCTTTTCTGACATGCTGGTATTGCATTCTTAGAGCCTGAGATTGTTGCATGTGTGATATGGAACAAACTGAAAAGTTAGCAATAAATCAGATGTAGTAGCTCAGTTCTGAGAGAGATTTCAAATCCCTGTGGGGGTGTTTACTGCATTACATTTAAAGAAAGTGACCAAGTGTGAAACACCAGCAGGAGTATGTGCAATGGCATGGCTAGTAAGCACATAGAATAACTCTTTCACCTTAAAACTAGCTTCATCTAGGGTAAGTGGCTATGGAAGCAATTACCAGCATGAAAAATCATTCTAAAAGGTGTTTTTACTAGAGGTACAGAGTTGCCAGAAATTAAGTGAGACAGTGTTTTGAATAAAGTTGGACTTCTGTTCAAACACAACAGCCAAGGAAAAACAGCAAAACTGAAAGAACATACAATGTTAGGAAAGCCTGCCTGCCTAGCCAAACTGGGCCTGTTTGGAGTTTAGTTACTCCTCACTACTGGCACACTTTTGTCCCTATTCATCCTGGGATCCAGCAGACACACAAGTCTACTGTCCTGCTTTAACTCCTTCTGAAGTACTCAGCATAAAACATGCCGACACTTTTTCTGGATCATGGCTACATGCATCAGTAAGATCACTTTGCTTTTTCCTGGGACAGCCCAGCTGATGGAAGAGCAGCAGTGCAGCTTGGAAAGGCTTGTGCACATCAGTGATTGTGCCACCCTTGTTTTGATCCCAGTCAAAACCTGGGACAATCAGGCCCATGTCAAATGAGCCATCTATTTATAGCCTAACTTAAGACAGTACTAATCCTCCAGCATAGTATGAGGGAGTACTGCTGTAAGACAGATGCATGTTTTTTGTTTTTTAAATGAGGCATAAAAGGAGATGGCCTTGCTACTTCTAGCTGTTACATACGACATGGCAGGTTCTGCAAGAGCAGGTGTCTTTAATCTTGCTATCACACTAAAAGTTAACCTTGATATTTACATTCTGCCTATTGAAAATGTAAGGACACATTCTCCAAATAGTTTCATACTATAGACCATAGATGAATGATTTACTTAGAATAAATCATTTAGTGAAAACAAAATTCTGCGAACACATTATCTAGGAGCAGACTTCAGGTTTTGTTTTGCTTTATTTAAAGTATTTCAAATGATCTGACAAATGTTTGTTGGAACGTGAATTTCAGCTTGTAGATTATGCATGAATAGTTCAAAGCAAGTGTTGTGCTGCTGGGACTTTTCAGTAGCTGTCATTCATTATTTGTCACTGATGTCACACAATATCCTCTTCAGCTCCTTGATGGAGTGACCTCAACCCTGACAAAAGCATTTTCTGGGGCAAGTATAATCTTGTGAAAAATCTGTTTGCATGCACACCACCTTTTCCTAATATTATATGTGCAAAAATAAAACAGGGTTATCTTCCTCCCAGTTAATTAGTAGGTTTTACATTTCAACAAAATAATCATGCTATTTAGAAGCCACTTCTTTTTGACAAGAAGCTCCTTTTCAACTCTTCCTTTCAGATCTTCCACTTGCAGTTCCACATTTTTCTCAGTAAATCTACTCTGTGGATTCAAAAGTTAGTGTGAGGACATGGTGGGTATGTCTACATGAGATGCTACTGTGCAGTAGTGCCAGTGAATGCCTTTTTAGTGAAGTAACTGTGCAGTAACCTAATAATACTGTGGAGTGGCATATTAGTACTTTATGTGCTGCAGCACACTACTGCACAGTATTGTTTGGCTACTGTGCAGTTAGCATCTCGTGTAGATGTGCCCTGTTAAACATCATGAAAATTAACTCAAACATTATTAGAGATGTAATAAAGCTGCTCAATGAATTACTTGGTTTTAAATTCAAAAGAGACTATATATAATCTCCTGTATAGCACAGGATGCACCATGTCATGGGAACTTCTGCATCAAGCCCATAACTTGTCTGACCTGAAGCATAGATTTTATGAAGCCATCCAGTCTTACCATAGAGAGATGGATAATCTATCATGTACCTAGGGAAGTTGTCTAGATGGTTAATCACCTTCACTGTTCATGCAGAATCACTACTGTTCATTCTTTCTTAGGGACTGAAGATTAGAACCAACTCTGCCATGAATATTGTTGTTCAGAACTGTCATAGTTTCATAGATTAAGGGTTGGAAGGGACCTAGTAGATCATCTAGCCCGACCCCCTGCCAGGGCGGGAGAACAACAAAAACCCCAAAACAAGAAACGGGACTCAAATGAGTCCAGCCAGGTAGGCATCCAGCCTCTTCTTAAAGACCCCCAGGGTAGGGGCCAGCACCACTTCCCTTGGAAGTTGGTTCCAGCTCCTAGCTGCCCTAACTGTGAAGTAGTTTTTGCGGATGTCCAATCTATACCTCCTCTCCATCAACTTGTGCCCATTACTCCTTGTTATGCCAGCGGGCGCTAGGGGAAACAGCATCTCCCCCAAACCCTTCTGGTCCCCCCTAGTGAGTCTATAGACGGTCACCAGGTCCCCCCTCAGCCTTCTCTTGTTGTCATTTAGCTTGAATTAAGTTTGTGGGAATAGCTAACATTTATGTGAAGCAGCTATCACCATGATACTGTTGTAATGGAAGCAGCTTCATTTTTGAAAACCACTGGCATGTTATATTCCTTTAGGGATATTGTGCTAGTCCACTAGTAAGGGGACTTATGACTAAGTCAAGTCATACTCTCTCTTAAGAGTGTCTACATTTCATTAATAGATAAAATGATTAGGTTATGCCTGTATAATTGCGTACTGTTAAGCATTTGGGAATCCTTCACATAAACGTGCTATAACATTATCAAATGTGTGAGTTTTTTGAATTAGCATGGTGCACTAAATTAAAATGTTGAGCAAAGATACAGTTCTTAAAGCTTGTTTGTAAAGAAAAACCACACTGTATGCTGTGATCACGAAAAAAAGATTTTTTTGATACTGTACACAAGCTTGTATCAAAATTAATTCAAATATTCCCTTTAATGTTGTGCACAGTTACACAACCAATTCCCATTGATGTAATTTTTAGATTAAGCCCACATCAGTAGGGTGGCTGCTTAACCTGCTTAAGTGCCTTTGAAATTCCCAGGCATTCAGCTGAATCCTTAGCCTCTTATTTACCTTTAAAAAGGTCTTATCTCCATTTATGACCACTTATTTCATCCATTAAAAGCTTCTCATCCTGAGCCTTGTGGTCTATTTCTATGCCAAACAAAAAGAAATGGCTCATATTCCCAAGAAAAGGCAAGAAGAAAATGTGTTCTTCAGAAACGTCTAGACTTCAGCCTCTGGCTAATGTATATCAATCTGCAGCTGAACTTGTATCAACATGGTAATTAGTAAGAAAGTTGTGGGTAAAAGTCTCAAACTGGTTTCACCTGGTTCTCTTTACAGCGGTCTTTGTGAATGACCAGACACCTGTCTAAGAAGCATGTCAATAAATATTTGTTAAAAGGGAGGTCAGTTGTTTTTCATGTGTAACAGCTGGTATTAACAGAAGAGTTACTTAAAATACACACTTATATTACTCAGTCACTTTTCTGATAAGACTTACCAAAATACCACTATCCATATCCGTATGATCATACTCACTGATGGCTTGTGTTATTCATATATGGCAGTTCTTAGGATCTGATAAGTTCAGAAATATGCTGTACTGCTAAATTAGGAATTAAAGTCTAAATTCCACTCTAGTCTAAGCAGGGGTAATCCTTTTATCATAGGTGTTGTATCTGCTTACTGCATGACTGAAGCAACCCTTGCTAAACTTAGACCTACAAGTGCATGCAAGTATACACAAAGATAATTGTAACTGCTTCCATTGATGACTATCTTCAAAGTGTTTTGGCCTCATTTTACTTCCAGATATTCTTTTCTGGTAAGACTTCTTTCACTGCACTGCCATTATATTAGTGAACTCAAAAGTGAAGGATAAAACCAAACCATTTGGTTTGTGCAGGTAATGATTACCTTAGGTATAGCAACTTGCAATAGCTCCAGAGTGACGTTATCAATTGTACTATGGTATTTAGACTGCCATTGCCTACAGCACTATACAAATATGGACCAAATATGGGACCATCGTTGTCCCAATGACTGTGATATTGTCATAGCATAGTAGTCAGGTGAATACAGAATACTTTCCAATGTAAGCTTTTGGTTCCTGAAGCAATGGCTTATGCCTCAGTTCAGCAGAAGTTAAAAGTTGAGTTGTGTGACTTATGACAGCTGTCTAAAGATCCTTTAGGTCTCAAAGGGCACGTCTACATAAGACATTTACTGTGCAGTAGACTAATTAGCAGTGTAGTAAATGTCTCAGCATCTACATATGCGCCCCTATTAAGGCTAAAGTAAGCTAATTTACTCCCCCATCCTTGGCTGTTAACAGACTTCTCTCTAAAAATTCTCTTCAAGAGTGCATTTTCCAGCTCTTCACTGTTAGTTTAGCCCCATATAGTGATTCATATGGCATTGAGCCATTAAGAACATTATGAAAATGAGTGCACATTCTTTAGCTCTAGTTGTTAAACCTAGTAACACAGACTCCAACTATTTCCACCCAGTTCTCAATTTTTCTCACATTCAATGCAAGATCACAACTAC
>NW_017729031.1:47930845-47931864 GCF_001723915.1 Gavialis gangeticus
TCCCAGTTCTCAATTTTTCTCACATTCAATGCAAGATCACAACTACACCTTGGGGCACTGAGCTAATGCATTAAATTTACACCTTAAGTAAAAAAAACAAGAGTTTAAAATTAGGTGATTCAAGTATTGATTGCTTCAGCAATGCCCAATATATTTTTTATTAACTTCGTATAGTTTCATAGTGGTCTCTTTCCTGAACAGCTTTTAATATTCCAGATTAGGTGCAATGTGATCATAATAAAAACTTAGTCAAACCTAGTTCTCTGGAAGTGATATATGAAATGGGTGCCAGACTTTTAAAAGACTGCAAATGTTGCTATTTCTGGATTACCTTAGCAGGACAGAAATCCCAGGGAACAGAGCTTGTCACCAGAACAAAAGAATAAAACAAGAAAGTAATATACCAAGGAAATTCAGCCTTGAGTAAATGTGACTGGAAGCAGAAAGAAACTTGGATGATCTACTGAGGCCCCTTCCAACCCTAAAAATCTGAACTGAATTACTGAAGTAACAGGTAAAGAGGTGGTTTCAAGAAACTGCAGATAAAAATAGTTGGGGTGTTGGGGGAGGGACAGGGAATAGTTAATAACAATTATACAATGACATACCTTTACGTAGACTATGCTGTGGTGGGCTATTGCTTCAGTGACATGAAAAAAAACAGAAGAAAGTGTTTATAACTTATTTCATAAGACCTGGAGATCTTTATTAAGTTAGGTCCCATATAATCTAATAGCAGTTAAACCAAGAAAAGTTCCAAAATGATTCTAAAACCCCACAGGCAGACAAGGTTCTTTGAAGAGGTGCACCAATATATTGGTCCATATTGTATTGGCACCAATAAAAGGAATAGTCACATTATCAGCAATTGGCTTTTTTTTTGGCTGATGTGGCCCTGCCCCACCTGGGCAGCACCTGCCCCTGACCCAACCCCACTCCCTCCCCAACAAGCATAGACCCCCCAAACACCCCCCAACATTGCCTCTCCACCACCCACCCCACCCACCAACAATAAAAAA
>NW_017729031.1:47936864-47938663 GCF_001723915.1 Gavialis gangeticus
TCAGCAATTGGCTTTTTTTTTGGCTGATGTGGCCCTGCCCCACCTGGGCAGCACCTGCCCCTGACCCAACCCCACTCCCTTCCTTACTGTGGGGGCCTCAATCTGCTGCCCCCCACGCTGCTTCCTCCTCCATGCCCCTTCTCCCTCACAGACTTACTGGCTCAACGCTGGTCTCCAAGCTGCCGGGCTGAACATTGGCAATTGGATCGGTATCAGCCAATATCACTGGTTAATAATCAGACATCGGTATTGACCCAAAAAAATCTTTATTCGTGCACCCCGTGTTCTTTGGGTAAATCTGATATCTTTATGAGACCAACTAAGAGTTGGAAAAAATCTTCTTTGCAAGCTTTCGGATACAAACACCCTTCCCCAGGCTGAGGACACGTCTGCAGTGGTATGCACACTTCCTGGATGGAATAGAAAAAAAGCCTCTGGCATTATATTAGTGAACTTAAAGCCTCCCCCAATTTTAGGTTTATATTTGTCCGTCAAGAGTGAAGGTTACAGGAATGCCCATCTTTCAAGTTTGTTGACACTAAGGAAAATATGACCAAAACACAGCTCCCATCTTAGAAGGCAGAACTTATGCTGGTAATTGCTCATACAAATCTATAACTTGATGCATAAGCTGGTCATACCTCAACTCACATATCTATATTCTTCCCAACTGTTGTGACATTGTTCTTCGTGAAACTGAGCCAAATCGCTATTTGACAGTAGGTGATCCTCCTGGGTTAGCATGCCATGCTGTATGCTGCAAAGTATCTGTTTGGTAGAATCATGATCTCATGCTAAGAGCAGAGAGCAGAAACACCATTATTTATTTTTTTGTTTGCTTTTAGGAGAAAAGACAAAAACAACCATCACCCATGGTTTGAACTCTTTTTACCAAATTTACCATGCCTCATTCCTTAACTTTCCTTTCATGATACTTTCTGAACATGACATATAATGGGCATGTACAAGCAGTTACTGCACCCAGTTTAGGTTTAGGCAGCTTACTTCAAGTTGTTTAAATCTAACATGGGAGCAGCATGTGCAGGTATTTACCACCACCAGGAGTGGCATGGGTAGTCCAAAGTCAGCAACTCAGGGGGAACGGGGAGGAGCTGGTCAAAACTGAGGAGCTGGTGGGTCTGCAGAGGGATAGAGTGAGGGATAGTCAGGAGGGTTGGAGGTGTGGGGGTAGGCCCTAGGGCTTGGGTGAGTTGCTGAGCTTCCGTAGTCCCAGAGCTGTGCTGTGAATGCATACAGGTGTTTCACAAGATTGGGTTAACCCTTTATTTATCTAAAATTAGTTCCCTTCCTGAAATGAACTACCTTAGATTGGGTGCACTATATTTTGGGTGA
The DNA here is from genome assembly GCF_001723915.1 of Gavialis gangeticus. Lineage (NCBI taxonomy): Eukaryota > Metazoa > Chordata > Crocodylia > Gavialidae > Gavialis > Gavialis gangeticus. The sequence continues at coordinate 47,938,218 of NW_017729031.1, forward strand.
TTTAAGCCCTGCGAATGACTGCATGACTGAGCATCTGGATCAACCTAACCTTGACTAGGTAGATTTAAATGTAATGCTGGTATACACTCAATAGCTGCATTGTTTTGTGCTGCTGCCAGATTTGTTGAGACAAAATAAAAAAATAAATAAAAGCTTTTTCCCTGGTATGGGACTGGATCTCATGGGTGCAACTAATACCAGAGCAGTACTCATTTCCTGTATGAACATTATTTAGTAGAGGGGCACCAATACACTGGTCTGATATCAGATGGTACCAATATGAAGAAGATTGCCTATATCAGATATTGGCCCAATGGAGCCGATAAACGCCTGTGCTGTGCGCAGCCACAGAGCAGCACAGAGCAGAGCCACCAGAGTGGAGAGCTGCCTCCAGCTGGTAAGTCAGAAGGAGAGGGGACACGGACAGGGTATGGGGGGGGGGGGGG
>NW_017729031.1:47938760-47948347 GCF_001723915.1 Gavialis gangeticus
GGGGGGGGGGGGGCAGATCAACACCCCTGCGGTGAGTGAGGGAGCAGGGGCAGGTGCTGCCCATCCAGGGCAGAGGTGAGGCTTGTGGGGTGGGGGCAGCTCCCGCCACTTCTTGCACCCCAGTTGGCTTGGGGTGGTGCGTGTGCCCCTTGATCTGTGCGGTATGCACACGGCTTTTCTTGCTGAGGGGTGAGCTCGGAGTGGGCTCTGGCAGCACTGGGAGGAGGCTCCAGCCACCCCAAATTTTGCCACAGCTTCACTCCCAGCCCCGTGCTGCCTCCACCCAAGCACCACGAAAAGCCACAGCTGTGCTGAGCGGCGACACAGGACCGGGAGCAGAGCTCCAGCAAAATCTGGGGTGGCTGCAGCCACCTCTCAGTTCCGCCAGAGCCTGCTCCAAGCCCAGCAAAAAAAGCCCCGCACAGTGCTGGCTCTGCAACTGCTGCCTATGATATGCTGCGCAAGTCTGGGGGCACACCCCCCCACACCCTTCCAGGGTGCAAACAGCAGCAGGAGCTGCCCCCACCGCATGAGCCGCGCCTCGGTCCTGCCTCCCCCCAGCTGGGCAGCACCTGTTTCTCCCCCCTCCCTCACTACAGGGGGTGTTGATCTGCCCCCCTCCCCTTCCACCACACTGGACTTACCACCTTATGGCAGCTGTATCAGATCAGTATTGGCTAATATGCCTCCTTAAATATCAGTTAATATTGCCCCCCAAAATCTCTATCGATGCACCCCTATTATTCAGTCTCCAATATCATGTCAAAGGCCATCAAGAATATTAAAAATACATAAATCACTGTCTGGTATTAAGGATTTAAAAAAAGAAAATTTTTAGATAGTAAACACAAGTACACAACTTTGTGTAGGACACTTTCATAAGCAACTGTTGTCTATTTTCCAGGCAAGGTTCAATGTTTAACCAAGTCCAAACCTGTCATGTGAAGTATAAAAGTGACTTTTAAACCCTGCTGGGATTAGAATGATTTTGTAAATGCTATATGGGAGGGATTTCAGTTTGTTAATCATGAAGATGTTATGCATACATTTTCAATACAAGGAAATAAACATTGCTTACGAGAGCTATTTTCCTTCTGGTTTTAATATACCTTTTCTACTATGTATGACACACTACTGGTATACTTGCCTTCTAGAGTTCACATTCGGAGTGGTGGCATCCTTTCAACTTATGCATATTCTACTGTGTGCAATAAAAAACAGGGCAAGCTAGTACTGACATATTCTCCATGGGTCATTTTGCAGGAAAGGACAAAAGAAATATAGTTAGTTAGTTAGTGTGAAGGTCCAACCCAAAGGCTAAAAAAAAATAGTCAACATCTAAGGAAGGTTAAGTTGAGTTTCCCTTCTCACTTAAAAGAATTAGACTCCACAGGTACCAGCTTGTGAAAAAGTCAGAGAGTCTAAAGCCACAGTGTGTTAAAACTGAATTAGTCATGCAAGGAGGTTTTTGAACATTCTGGCAAAAAACTGAAGCATTAAACATGAAGGTGCAAATGGAAAGGTATTCCTTTAGTGGTGGAATCAGTAAATTATATAAATGTTTGATGATTTGTATTCAGCCTTCTGAGGAGAGCTACAATTTTAGTCTGGTAACCAGCAAAGGTTCCTTCTTTTTTCTACCTTCCCTGAAGATAAAGGAGCATCTTTATCTTAGATGAAGTTAAGCATAAAAGACAAAAACTTAGAAAAAGCAGCCACCTGTTATGTCACCATGTTTTCTGGTATACCACTTTGGTTCTTTTGCAATAAGCTCTCTAAGATCTGCTGAGACAGAAGGTGATCATCTCTTTTTTCATTCACAATTTGGTATCAGGTCTTATATGGTTAAAAAGAGAGGAGTTACATTTTTACTGTAAACTGTAAAGAAAGGGAAGGAAACACGAAACAAAAGTGCATTAATAAATGCTCATGAACTACGGTATTTATGAATTCTTGTCAAGTTTTATGAATAAGTTACCTAATTTTTCTTCCAAGTCGTGACATAATTCACTTCTGGCTAGTGAAGTTATGTAAACCGATTCCAGGTTACTGAACAAAAAGTTTTGCAGTCAGCCACTAAAAAAAAATCTCTTGTAAGTTCCTTCAGTTAAAAAAACACTGAATATTATTTTATACCGTACAAAATAAATATATTGTTAAAAGAATAAAATTCAACAATTACTTTTATTTAACCATAAGCCAACATGAAATCTTTTAGGAAATGGCACAAAACACAGATTTTCCAGTAGACATCCTCTGTACAGTAGTTGGATTGTAGCTATGATTACAAATGAATCATTTCTTCCCTTGAAAATGTATCATCCTGACAGGAAATACAAAAAGTTATATATGTTCCAAATTAACAGTATAATTTTATTTCAGTATCAAATGTTTATTGAATAACAGAAGATTTTAGACATTGAAATAAACTTTGTAAGCTTTGAATTATTGTTTTAATTTAAAATAATAATTTTTCATATGAATAATTTCAAAGATTTTACAATTAATTAGTTATACTTCATGAAGGAACTCTTTCTTTTGTAATTTTGCTACCATTAAGTCTTGGCATGTATGGAAGTATTTAAAAAGGTATACAGAAGACTATGATCATTAGAATGTTGGAATAATACTATACACAAAAATTATTCAATAGTAGAATGAGAAAAGCTATATTATTAAGAAAAATCTTAAAATAGAATGAAAGAAAAAACTTTAAATAATTTATGCCCTGATTTTTTGTTCAATACCAGAAAAAGTAGTTAAAGAGATAAAAACAAAATGGTGGGCCCAACTTTTAGTGGAAAAAAGGAAAAAAATATACTTTAAGAGAGGCTAGAGTGTGCTTCAGTGAACATAATTATCATTTTCTATTAATTACTACAACATTTAAGTTAAAGTGACGTTGAGGCAACAAGTGGTAGAGATTATTTGAGTTCACAAAATTTGTTAACATAAGTATTATAAAATTACAAAATTAAGAATCTGAAATTCTCAGACTTCTCTTAATCAGTATTTCTCAGCATGTTGCTGTCATTCACTCCTGAAGGTACAAAGTTGAAATCAACTTTTGATTCATTCATCAATAATAATAAAAACATTTGCACCTTGTTTTAAGTTCTGAAGCAGCATTTCCAACTTCAAGAAAAAAAAGGCAAAATATAACTATAAATTACATTCTAATAAATCTTTCCCAGGCATTAGGAGTCCCAGCATGAAATTCCTATATTTTCATTGACAGTATATATTAACATACACCTGCATTTACATTTTCAATAATTTGCCATTAGTATTAAGTCTGTCTTTGAAGTAACAGTAAAGTGCAAAATATTTGGTATAATATCTAGTGATTATGTTTTGCTTCTGTGGAGTATGAGCGACTGATCATGGATCTTCCATTGATAGAGACTGTGCTGGATGGAGCTCCAACCTAGAAGAAAGAAAAATAACTTTTTAATAGAAATACTTGTTGACTTATAAAAAATCTCCTTACCCATTTGTGTATTACAAATGTACCAACATTTAGTTCAATTTATTATTTCTCAAAGAAAATAATTTTAGTACTACTGTGGCATGTACATTTTAAACAGAATTAAGGGTGCAAGTCTCTTCATTAAAAGTCTACATAATACCATTATCTAGAGTCTGGAGATCTGCTGACATCTTGAAGAAAAATGTTAAACCAGTATACCTTCCCTTAAACAAGTGCTCAGTAGAACTGATTCCAGACAAACTTCTTGTTTTAGATGCTTTCCAAAATAACAGAGCAGATTTTTAAAATGGTAGTAACCGTGAATCTTGAGTTAAGGCAAAGGCCCAGTTTTCAGTCATTCTACATAGGCCAACAATTCCAATTAGTCAGTAGGATTTGTGGGTGCTCTGCAATCCAGAAACAGATTTTAGACTAGCACAGTTCAGTTATTCTGGAGGGAGGAAAATAATTAAAAACTACCTTAAGTGATCCACCTAGGCTAGTCACTACTGAGGTCTTTATTCAACAGGAAAGATCCACAGCACAAAAGGCCATAAACATTGGCTCTGCATGCTGGCAAGTTATTAAAGAAGTGGGGGGGGGAACTTGGCTGGCTCTGCTAGCATTTGTCTCGTTTTCTGAATGCTTCCCTTAGAGATCTGAGCAAGAGGAGGGATGTGGAATGCACATGATATACCTTTTACCTCATTCAACATGACCAAATATTAGCCCATTTTCACCCACAGCATCAATTAATGGAAGCTATGAGTTCATTCACTCACAGTGTTCTTTCCACACCTGGATCGCTATCTTGATGTTATCCCACTGATGTAAGTGTTTTGTTTTCCCATTTGGTACAATATGCTCTGCTCTTAATTTTAAACATTTAATAAAAACATTGTCTGAATTCATCAGCACAACAGATCTAAAAATACAGTTGATATCAAGCTTCCTCCCTTGCCCTCGAATCATACTTCACCTCCCATTTTTTTTGAGAGAGAACAGTACAGTCATTAATGTTTTACAGATTTTGGAATTACAATTGCTCCCTCACCTGAACAGGCTTCACAAAACTCTCAGTTCCCTATGCTGCAGAATACTTGTAGGTACAGCTTAGGCTTCTTTAACCTTTCAATACTCCCTTAAAACAAGCATTCTACTGAAAATATAAAAATGTTATAGTTTAATCTCAGTATGATCTTTCCTTTCCAACATAAGAAATAGTTTTAAATGATCTCACGTGTTTTCTTGTAGACATTTTTCTGTCATCTAGTGCAACTTGACCAAAGGATAATATTGAACAAATATATTAAGGGCCCATTTGCTACTTTTTTTTTTTAAGCATTCAATCTATTTGGGATATTTTCCTTGAATTGAATACAATGTTTTCAGATGCTAAGGCAGTAGTAGATGATTTTTAAATTTATTTCTCACTTTACTGTCCACAATACAATTATGTGTAGAATAATGTTGCAATAAATTACAATAATAAAAAGCACAACGGAAGACAACCATATTTCTTGCAAACCAGATAGGGTCAGATTTCTACTCAGCCTATGGAATTTCAAAAGTTGATTAATAAGCATGGTTCTTAATTGATTTGTGATTAGTTGGCAGATTATTTACTACTATAAAGTTATTGGTTTGCCACTCTTAGCAACCACTAGATAATACTGAATTATCCTGGCATGCCAAAAATTATGGCATTTCAGAATTATCTATTTTTTTTTGCCAAGGGGATGCCAGGCATGGGGACCTTTAAAATACCATTCCACTGTCATGCTTCAGATAAAATGACAGGCTTGCTACCTCAAGTAGGATGAAGATGAGTGCCAAAATATAGAAAGCCAGGAAATCCACTTTCTCCCGAATCTAATTTTTCCTAGGAAAGCAATTGTTTCTATTATGTCTTTACCAGGGAATATATTTGAAGCACATTTGGGGTTGAGGGTGTTCTAACAGAAAATACTAGAGCAGAATAATATTTTCTTTTTCTGCAAAGAAAGACCTGAGACAGAACAGGCTTCTGGGGATGTCCAGTTACTCATGGGAACAAGTGACAATTGCACATTTTGCAAGCCCTCCATCTCTAGTCATGTTCCACTGAAGCATGAAGCAACACAATTAATATTTTTGCCCTTGAAAAATAAACCCAAAATATGCCGTTTCATTTGGATGCCTCTTCCTTGTAAAACTATGTTCTAGAAGTAGGAAATTATCAGAGTACGTGTCACAAATTCCTGAAGCCCTGAGTTTCTCCCTGCTGTACCATTGCTATACTAAGGAACAGACCTGGGATAACTCTTTATCTTCACAAACCTCAGCTCAAGTGCTCTTATACTAGACCTCACAGCTGCAGAAAGTGAATCAGCCCTAGGTGGCCTCCTCTTTGGGCTGTGAAAGAAATTTTACAACTCCTTTGCTGTAGAAAGGATTAGCCTGGAATATTACTTGCCCAGAGATCACTCTTCACCACAGGCAATGAGACAAAACAGCAACAAAAAACCCCCTTATTATTATGGGAAAAGAAAGAATTATACAAGCAAAACTAACCATAATTTTGAAGACAGAAAAACAAGATAAGAAAAGTTTCTTGCCTACTCATCTGACTACACCTTAGCCCCCTTGAGAGTCCTACTAGTGGTTTTAGATATCAGCCTCCTGCTGACTGTACAAGCCCTGGTGTCTGGGGCCTGAACTCTTCTTGGTCTGGGATCCAAAGACCTTGATTCTACCTTAGCTTGGAGGCTTTTTAGACCCCACCTATCTCCCTGCCCACCCCACCACCCCCCATAAAATTATTTCTAATTGCTCGTGAATTCCCAGAAACGTTTGGTCTGCCTGAGGCACCTGGAATTCCTCTGCCTGATGGCCATTTCTCTCAGATGCCTTTTCTATAGGGGAGCTTCTTTCCTTATTACAGGCAGAACTGGGTGCCCAACCCAATAATGTCTTCTTTTGCTTGTCTGCAAGTGGCAATAGTATAAGTATGCATGCCTCAGTCCCTTGACTAACCCATGTCCAAAATTATCAAGATATATATAGACAGCATACTATAATCTTTACAGTGATAAGCAGCATAAATGAATATAGTAAAACGTGGGGTTTCCAATGAAACCAGATACCATATCAGTGCAACAAAACAAGACAACGTTCCTGACATCCCACAAACATCCATAATGGGTTTTGTTACCATGGGCCCACATCTACATGTGCCAAGGACCATGCATTTGGTACTGGGCAATCATTTGGTACTTGCACTGGTACTTGCTTTAGGTCTGCTTTAGTTCTGCAAATGACTGCACACTACCTATGGGTACTGCACAGTCCTGGCAGCTCATGATTATTTTTAGATGCTATGTTGCCATAGCGATGAGTTATGGCGACATAGCTTATCGCTACAGCAATGCAGCATCGGCATCATAGTTTGTGCCTGCCAATGCTACAGCTACATGGCATCTCATGTAGATGCGCCCAGTATGTACTAATCATATAGCTACAGGTTGCATTTTTTTTACACACACAAAGATTTGTATCAAAGCTAAGAGTTCCCTGGGGAAGGGGTGAAGGGGTGGGTTGAGAAACAGGAAATTAAAAAGAAAATGAATTTATTTAAATCAGAGTTTTTGCAAAGATAATATGAAAAAGTGATCTCTGCAATTTCCCCCTGGAATCACTGACCAAAAACACCCACCAGTAAATAAACTGTCTACAATCCACAAGAAACTGATTTTCAACTTTTACTTGTGAACTGTTGTGGGAAGACTGTAGTTAATTTAGGTTTAAGTACAGCAAAAGTCTTAAAATCCATACCTATTCATTAAAGCATTTAAACACAGGCATGTTTTGGAGCAGTTTGTTAAATAGAGGGGCTCAAATGAGTCCATAATAATAACAAATTTATTTCAGAAAGATCATAATACCTCTATCTGAAAACATGTCAGCATAAAACATTTCCAGATACCTTTATATATTTGCACTGGCATAACAAAACCCCACCTTCAGAAGACTTCTCCATCTTAAAACTGAGACTGACTGCTTTAGACATGAATTTGTTAAATTTTCAAATAAGTATTGTTAGTCAATTACAATGATGTAATGATAAAAAAACTCACCCTTTTCAATTTGGCAGCGGCATCACCAGAGCGTATTGCAGCCAGCACAGTCTGGTGAATCTGTTCTGGGTCAGGGTGTTGGGTTGTTAAAGCAGCTTGCTTCTTGAAAGTAGCAGTAGGGTGGTCAGTTGAACATTGAACCTGTCTGTTCTGATCATTGTCTGCAAAGCTAATTTTCTATGAATCAAAAAAAACCCAAACCAATTGTTAGGTCATGAGCGGCAATAAGCAGCAGTCAGGCTAAACATTATATAAAAACACACTGTATACAACTTTACATACAAGGTTCTACTATTATTCTAAAGTTTTGCTTCATTCATTAAAGACAACTGCTACTTATATATTTGCATCTTACAAGTTATGTGTGGGGGCATATACCCCCAAACTGATAATGCCATAAATGACTCATGAATTTTCAAAACAAAGTTTAGGAGTCAAAAGGATTCAAGGAAAGAGTTAAAAGAGGACACTCTCTCAACAAGCTTTTAGAAGTTATGAATTTTCCCCTTTTTGTTATTTATGTAGCTTAATTAATGTGAAATTGAATTTAGCTCATTTGCCTGCAAGCCCTTTACCGGGTCTTGGAGAGTTTTGGGAAACAGGCAGCTTCTTCTGTACCACAGGATGAAGAGGGGAACCAAATCATTCACGTTTAGATTCAGGGATTTGGACTCCCTTCCAGCCCCAGTTTTCTATGGTTTACATATGTATTCTAAAACTCAGTATATGAATTAATATGGATGCCAGCATGGCTAAGATTGGGCCTGCCCACAGTCCTAAGCTGCCCTTTTACTCTTTTGGACCTCAGCTTTCACTTTAAAAATAAAAAACTTCAAAATATGACAAATTTGAACTAGGGGTGCACCAATACTTTATGGCTGGTTAATTATCGGTCATCGGTATCAGCCAATACCGATACAACAGCAGACATGCAACACAGCAGCTTGGAGAGCAGTGTATAGCCAGTAAGTCTGGGGAGTGGGGGTGGAAAGGAGAGTGGGGGGGGCAGATTGAGGCCCCCATGGTGAGGGAGGGGGTGGGGCTGGGGCAGACATTGCCCAGCCTGGGTGGGGAAGAGCAGAGGATGGAGCTGTGGGTGGCTCATCTGCAGGGTATGGTGGGTGGGAAGCAGCTCCCCACCACTGCGCACACCTCCATGCCCCTTCCCCACCACAGACTTACAAGCTGGATGCTGTTCTTCAAGCTACCAGGCTGCATTTCTGGCTACATGCATGCTGCAGCTGTGCATATGTATACAACATTTATCGGTAACATTATCGGCTACCCAGACAAAAAAGTCGATCGCCAATAATGTCAGTTTTCCTTTTATCGGTGCCAATTTGATATGGACCGATATATCAGCACACCTCTAATTTTAACTACATCACGTATTAATGCATGTATTAAAAGAAAATAATATATTAATATCTATACAATGCACTGTGCAACAGCTCACTTGGGGGTCACATTGATAAAGAGTCACCAGTTCTTCCACCTGGCTGCCCCCAAATCAAGAAGCACCAAAGCTGGATATCTGATCTCTAACAAGAAGTAGCCAAGACCAAAGGTGTTAATATGGTCATCTGACCTCTATGAAACATAAGGTCTATATAACACCTCCCTAAAATGGAGTCAAGCATAATCATCTTTTGAATCCACTGTGCATACATTTCTGGGATTAGTATCTCAGTTCCGTGTCCATAACAAATGGAAACTATGATTCCTTTCAGGACAGTGTAGATGACTTGTGCAAGACAACACAAGGAAATCAATCAGCTTCCTTAGGGTTTATGTATAATACTTCAAAAGGGTTTACTGTTAGGGCTACCTCAGTATTGGAGATGCAGCTTAGACCAGCAAAACCAGCGATTTGGATGCAATAACTAACACCACCCAAAGAATATTTTTGCCTGTATAATTTCATTTGTATTCAAGTTTTTACTGGCAAACCTCTATTTGTTGGAGGTGAGATTTTTCAAACTCACCAGTTTTGGACAAAAAAA
>NW_017729031.1:47948436-47961848 GCF_001723915.1 Gavialis gangeticus
AAAAAAAAAAAAAAAAAAAGAAGTTTATACTTATGAAGACAACTTATGAAATAAACCACATGCCATTTAAAACACATGCCATTTTCACTCAGCTGTGATTTAGCTGGGACCAAATAGTTTACATCACTAAAAAAATTTTATGGGGTAGAATTTGAAATCCTTTATTACACACGTGAAAGATTCTTTTTGATCCATGTGTATCTTGTAATGTTTTTGCTTAAAAGTTTGAGAATTCACTCTAAGATTTGAAAGTAGACAAATTTTACGTTAATGTTGTACAAGAAAATCTTGCTTTCAAATTCCCCAAAATATTAGAAATGCTACTGCTGTACCATAAGGACACATGATGTAACATGTATGCTAACATCAATGCCTGCCAGAAGTCTGAATTGTTTTAGGAAGGGAAAAAGTGAGTCTTATTCTATCATGAGATGCTACAGATGCTCAAAAAAAATTTGCACCATAAAATATACCTTATCCATAATAATGACTTGTGAATCTCCTATTGAATTCTGTAGAGAATGGTTCTTCTTAACTTCAGCTGTGAAAGTCACAGAGGAAAGTTCGACAGGAGATTCCTCTTTTGACAGTTGACTGGTGACAGGACGTGGTTTATTGAATGACTGCGATCTTCTGACTGCTGATGAGACAGCAAGAGCAAAAGGGGATGGCCTAGCATTGGAGTATGGCTTTGGAACAGCAAAAGTTCTCAGAGACTTTAAGTTCAATGAGGCTGGCTGACAGGAAGGAAAACTCAAAGGTTTAAATGTCTTAAGAGGTGAAATGCAGTGTTCTTCTGTTTTTTTATCATCAGTTTTTCCTGCATCTGATTGGGAAGGGAAGTTGTTTATTTTATTTGAAGGGAGACTAGTTTGATCTGGCAATGGATTTTTTTCCGCATCTGTGCTCTTGGACTCATTTCGAGTAGAACTACTAGCAGCACTGGCACTTCTGGCAACTGCGGATGTGACATAATGACTTGAAGCCCTTTTTTGCATCTGCAAGTAAAAAGAAGTAGGTTTTGTTGTAGGACTTAATGCATTTGATTTTTCTGAAGTCTCGGGAGAAGTATTTGTATTATCTGAGTTCACCATCAACTGAGCTCTGCCACTGCTTATCGGAGACCTGTAAGCCTTTGTTTCCGTTTGCTTGCTTTCAGTAGTAATCCCAAATTTAGAGGTTATAACACAGTCAGTGATGCTGCTACTTTCACACAGCTGATCGTTTCCTGCCAATACAGCTTCATGTTTTAAAGCAGATGATGACGTTTTTGAAACACAAGGAGTTTCTGTTTGTACTCCAAATTCTTTTGAGCTCTCACACTTAATGGGGGTACCCAAAGCAACTCCTTCCTGATCTTTAGTATCTGACATAGTCTCTGACTCTAAACTCTTCAATATTTCCAAGGATTTTGGAGGCACTATTTTATAGGTAGTCATTCCAATTTTGGGTATATAATCTCTTGTAATTTCATTAGATGGCTTTGGTTTGGGTTTGAAGCCTTGTCTATAAAGTGGATAGGAGTTTGTAGGAGAACCAACTGGACTGCTTGCATCTCTCTCCAAAGAGACAAGGCAACTATCATTCACATGTACATTACTCTGCGATTTTATGGCAAGTGCTTTGTCGTGCATAACTTCTGGTTTCTGACAAGTTATTTCTGTTGACATGTGCACAGTCTTTTCCATTTCTGCAGCTGATATACAGGGTGTACTGTCTATATCCAAATTCAGCTTGTCAGCTGCTCTTTTGAAGGAAGATGAGTTATCTTGATGAAGATTCATTTCTGTTACTGTCCTCCCAAAACTACCATCAAATGGAGTTGTCTGAATTGCAACATCCTGAGTTTTCACCATGTCCAAGTCGGCTTGATTCAGCTTCTGATCTTGTATTCCTAAAATCATTTGATTATATTCATGATTTATACAGACACCATTATGTGCATGGCAGTTTGATAGTCTGCCAACTTCAAGTTTTTTATTTTCTTCAACATCGACTGTATTAATTTCTCCCATTTGAAGTTTGTTTTCTACTGTGGTTGTTGGAAGGAGTCTTGTATCAATGTGTTCTTCATATTAAAAGAGAAGAAGATTATTTTGGAATGAATACATTTTTTTTAACAGCCTGAACTTTTATGTTTAAATCATTAAGCCCCATATCCTAATTTACTCTGAGAAATAGTTCCTCAGTATTATTAAAATTTTCCTTCACTACCCACCTTCCCATGATTAAAATATATTTATTTTTCCTCGATTAGGCCTGGTTAAAATTTATCAATTTCTATTAAAAGAAAAAAAAAATCTTAGCTATGCTACACAGTGAGACTGTTAAGTGTCACGAATACACCAGACAAAAGTCTGTTTTTCAGCCTGTTTGAAAAAGTGCTAGTGATTTTCTGCATAAGAGAAAGTATCTGGTTCACAACATGTAAACACTATTCAAACATATATCCTGTAAATCTGATTTAACTCCAGCAAAATTGCAAGATTTGTTTGCTTGTTTTTTTTTAAATACCCCTGTTCACATCAAAAGGTGCAATTTGTTAAATGTATCTACTATATCTGAGTAGTGAAGCACTTATACAATGACTGGACATTAGCATTACTGCCAAGTCAGCTTTCCAGGCATTTGATAGTCAGGCATGTCTAAAAATCTGGGATCTGGCTTACATCTGAACTTTTCCAGATTTTAAAGATGCCCATGTCCGAAATTTTGGTTCAGTCTACATTAAGCAAATTTCAGTTAAAACTAAGTTAAAACCTTGTTCACTTGAACTAAGGTTTTCAAAGCCTTATTTCAAGTGAACAAACAGGTTTCTTCCATTTTAGGTCTCATATCGGCCCATGTTAATATAAATATTCTATGAATTAATAAAAACTCTCCAATAAACACTTGGAGCTCTTAAATTGCTACTATTAAAGGTAATGTGTTTTTGTAGTTAGTTAACTGTCATATAGATTAAGCAGCAGATTAAGTCATAGGATCACAAAACCCATGGGGAAAAAGACCATCCATTTTTAGAACTGGCTGGAAAATCCCAGCAAAATCCACATTTCAATTATTGGCACTATTCAGTTTACCTTATTTTCCTGTATACCACGCATGCCCAATCAGGCATGGACCTTATTTTGGGAAGGAAAAATTAAATAAAAAGATTGTTTCCAGAATCTTACTTCCCACAGCACAGGGTCACCATAGCTGAACATTGGCCATATGGAGGAGAAAAACTGAGCCAAAAGCTATGCTAATTTAGCAGTATCTATGAAAGGGTTAAAACTCTAGCTGTTGATGAGTTCATACGTTAAATTTTTGGAATGCTATGTTCTTATATGTGGAATAATATTTAAAAAGGGTCAGTATACTACTTAGTTAGGCATACATGCATAGTTCGCTTCGAAGTCACTTTTATTATTCTGCTCTGATTTACAGCTAGTGTAGATCAGTGATGTGATTTAATATGAAAGGCACAATTATGAAATATTTTTCCCTTACAAACAATGATAAATTAACTTAAACTTTGATTAAAGTGTAAGAAACATGTAGGAATTACTCACTATCATTTTTATTTTGATCCAGTATTTCCAACTCTCTGTCATTTTCAGACATAACCTGCAGACTGCCAATCTTATTCTGTGGTCTGCTGCTGCTGCAAAAAAAGTATTATATATATTGATCTCTCTCATTTCAGTAAACAAAAAAAAGATGCAAGAGAACTGGCAATATTCTCTAAAGACAGATGGACAAAAATATTCAAAGCTTTCTGCCAAACACTGGAAAATTCAACAGGAGTGATTAAAAATTGAGAGGAAATGCTTTACATACCACAGAACACATGTAGTCTCATTTTTAGTGAAGCACTGTGTGAACCTATCCCTCATACTTCCCAAACAATGCTTCATTATTAGGTTACAACTTCCACTGAGATCCCTTAGGTGTTCTGCATCCCATAGGATTGAATTCAAAATGCTCATTCTTCTGTTGATGTACCAAACATACTAGTGGGTATATTGAACACAGAAAAGACAACTCTAATACATCTGGTTTAATGCTCTCCCTCTATGGCACCCACTTCTGCCACTTTTGGAGACTGGATGCTGGGTTAGATGACCATGTATAGCATGTCTTACGCTCTTATGTTTAAACATCTGCACTATTCTTGGATGTTGGCCACTACAGGATATATTGAGTATGCTGCTTTAGAGAAAAACTGAACAAACCAGAATCACATTTTTAGATTTATGTTATATATACACATACCACCAAATTATATCATAATTAATTTTGTAGTGCATATTTCTAATTAAATTCTAATTGATTAGATTTCCAGATTTAAACCTTACTTTGATATATAAATTCCTTCAAGCAGTTTCAATAATGACAGAAAGAGGATTCTCACCTCAAACTTAAAGCATTGGCACCTGAGAACTGTAAGATGAGAAATGTGTTTAATCTGGACTATAATCTAATCAGGGAAGGATCCTGTATGTTCTATTGCCTGGACAGCACAAAAGGCAGTGCTAGTAAGAAATAAAAAGCATAAAGGAGCTTGGTGAAGACTCAAAGCTTTCATATTAACTTGATTTTTTTTTTTTGGCTGTCCAACTGGATCAAACCACAAACATTCACAGCAAGCTGAAGTGTGAGAATAAAATTATAAATAACAGGTAGAACTTTAATTTATAAAAGTTTTCTCCCAAAAGACATATAGAAAATACTTATGGAATACTACTGCATTGTAGACGCTCGGGGTGGGGGGGGGAAGAGAGAGATTACTAAAAACATAATTGAAAAACTTTATTTCATCAAAGGTCCTAGCCTCCATCTGGCCTCTTGGCATTGTTTTGTCAGTGAAACAGGGCTAGAAAACTGCACTGTTAGAACAACTAGTGATTCCACATAGGAGGGAACATGGTTCAGTTCCATTGTACTCCAGATAATGCCTATTTTTTGTAATGAATAAATTAAGCTACTGTGGCATTGATGCCTACACAGTTGGATGGGTAAAAAACTGGCTGATGTGGCACACCCAGAGAGTAGTGGTGGACAGGATGTACTCAGCCTTTGGAGATGTGAGCAGTGGGGTCCCCCAGGGCTTGGGCCTCAGGCCCACACTGTTTAATATCTTCATCAGCGACTTGGATGAGGGTGTTGAAAACATACTGTCCAAATTGCTGATGACACTATGTGGGGCGAGGTTGACACACTTGAAGGGAGAGAGAGGCTGCAAATAGATTTAGAGAGACTACAAAAGTGGACAGATGAGAAAAGGACGGGGTTCACTGTAGACAAATGCAGGGTGCTGCACCTTGGGAGAAGGAATCCACAGCATACGTACAGGCTGGGGAGTTCCCCTCTTGAAAGCAGAGGCGGAAAGGGATCTTGGAGTCATTATTGACTCCAAGATGAACATGAACAGCCAATGCCAGACCACAGCCAGCAAGGCCAGTCATACCTTGTCACGCATCCAAAGATGCATCTCAAGCCAGTCCAGAGAGGTGATACTCCTCCCTCTATGCAACATTTGTCAAGCCGCAATTGGAGTAATGTGTCCAGTACTGGGTGCTGCACTTCAAAAAGGATGTGGCCAGCCTGGAGAGGGTTCAGAGGAGGGCCACCCATTTGGTGAGAGGGCAGCAGGACAGGCCCTATGAGGACAGACAGAGGGACCTGAACCTGTTCAGCCTCGGCAAGAGGCTGCCTACAAATTCATGAGGGGAGATCATCAGCAAATAGGAAGAGCCCTTTTCTCCCCAGCACCACCTGGGGTGAGGAGGAACAGTGGTAATAAGCTGTTGGAGAATAGGTTTAAGTTAAAGGCAAGAAAGCAATATTTCACAGTTAGGGTGGCCAGAATCTGGAATCAACTTGCCAGGGAAGTGGTCCTCACCCCAACCTTGGGCAAATTCAAGAAGAGGTTAGATGATTGCCTGTCTGGGGTCTTGTGAACCCAGCTCATTCCTGCCTGTGGCAGGGGGTCAGGCTAAATGATCTGATCAGGTCCCTCCTGACCCTAGCTACTATGAAACTATGACCAGGGAATCCTGGTTTTCTTGGATTAAAAAAAAAATCCTCAATTTTTGGGTTTAAAAAAGTAACCCAAAATCCACATTTTCATTTTAAATCACAGAAACAAGATTATTTTACTGCAGTTCATCAGTATTATGCAAAACAGAAACAATTTTTTGTTAATGAAAAAGAGGTATACACTAGGTAATCTGAAGAGCTGCCTGTTTTTTAAATACATTTAACTAATTAGCTGGCTATCCACACTAGAAGAATACTGTGCTGAGAATTAAATCTCATGCTCCACTCTTAGAAGTCTCTATTCTGTTCTTTTGCAATGAAACAACACTCAACATTTTGTTTATTTGTCCTCCACCCTCCCTCTTTCTTTCTGACAGTACTTACTTGCCATCTGTGCTCATATTTTCTTGTTTTTCTTCCTTGGAGAGCTGAGAGTTATCTATAGAAGCACTGCCAGAAATTGAAGCTGATGAAGCAGGATCCTTTTTTTCAGCATCTAGTGGTACATCTCCATCAGTAGCGATGATGGAGGCAGTAACCTCTTGCATCCTAGGAAAGGCATTTGCACTTTCACTTTCCTTTTTGTACAAACTCAGCTCTTCCTTTTCATCAATCTCATCCAGGCTATATTCAGGGCCAAGTCCAGCTGCACTCAAAGTAAACAAAATCACAGCACTCAGTGTAAATGTTAAGGGACAAAAAGTCAGTTGGAATGGCTAGAATTGAGAGAGAAAAGTGATAAACATTTTCTTCAAAATTTAGACAGGATGTTAAATGAAAAATTGATTTAATGTTTAAAAATGTTAAGGGTTTATGCAGTCCTCTCACTTACATAGTCATAACAATAGGATGAATCCAATAACCATTGTACAAATTTCTTTAAGCTTGCAACCCCTATGTAGAAATTCAATTGGTAAATATGGAAAACAGAATTATTAAAAAAAAAATCTATAGTATTTGGGAATGGACTTTTCTAGAAAAAACAGATCTGGTGAGCATAATATAGCTATTTTTAAAAGCTGAACATGGAATTAAAGCGATTTATCAGAAAGCGTGGTTTTTCTGAACAAAACCAGTACGTCAGGTAATACAGAACAAAATCAACCCTAATCAAATCAACAAGATATTTGCCACTGATATGAAAGGCATCTTGCCTACCATTAACAAGGCTTTGCTACAATACCTTAGGTGTATCAAAATGTAGGTAACAAAATGCTGGAGATACATAATGTTAGGTAGTTACAAATTATAAATAGAATTCAACAATGTAACATTACATGATGTTGTTAATGCTTTACTTCAACTAAAGTGGAATAAATTAACTGGCTCTACTGGAAAGGTGGACAGCCCTGGTAATGGGATTATATAATGAATGTGAACTGTGCTAGAAATGCAGGCCAAAGAATGTTTGTTAAAGATGAAGAGAAATCACAAATTTCCCTTTTTCTATAAGCAGACTTCCTGGGATACAGGGTGAACAGCTTGCATCTAGTATTATTAGAGAAGTGTATAATATTACAGGGGTGTGGAAAGGCTGGGAAAGCGTAAACCTACAACAAGAGTTTAAGTTGATGCCTAGGATAAATTCAAAAGTAGAAGCAGCAAGTACAAAACTAATAGTAAAAGCTTATCTCATATCAAATAGTCATTGTAGCAGTAACTCAGTCTGGGTAATAATCATAGGGGTAACAGAGCCATGTGAAGGAGTTCTAGTATTTCACCAATACATTAGTGCCTTATAATCACACATTAAGCTGTGTGACACCCATGACATCTTCTCTTGGCTTCTCTTGATAGGGAGAATTAGGTATATGGTATAGAAGTTTTTTCTGGTAAAGAATTTTGTAGTACACCCCCACCCCCCCGCCACACACACGAACATTACAGAAGGCAGGGTCAAAGAACTGCACCTTGCATATGTTACTGAATGCAACCAAATGTATGATGCAATTGAGGTCCAGTGAGAGTTTGTTTTGCAGTCCTGAAACAACTTCCTAGGCAGCTGTCTCTTGCAGCTATGAATTTCAACTCTGGGTTAAAAAAGGCCTATTGTGCATCTTTATCATATAGTTTTAAGTGATCTTTTAGAGGTAAGTTAGCATGCATCAAGAAGTGATGGAGACTCCTGGCCAATCAAAATAAGCAGAAAGCTTTATTTGCTGATGTTGCCATGTGATAATACAGTATCAAAGAATAATCCAAGAACACTCCTGAATTATGTGCAGAATTGATCAATTATGGATGTGTACACCCAACCAACACGACCCCATTATAGTTGCCAACATTTCAAAATGGTTCCCTTTGCTCACCAGCATAACCTCTGCTTTGCTTGGATCCCCACTTCAAAGAACAGTTTTTCATCCATTAACTGGGCCACCTTGGCAGTAGCAATATAGGTATATAAAGAGAATGATGAACAGGGATCCTGGTTTTCTCTGATAAAAAAAAATCCCTGATTTTTGGATTTAAAAAGTAACCCAAAATCCACACATTTTCTGTGATTAAAATGAAATGTGACTTATACATGAAGGGGAAATTCTTATAACTAGGCAGGATGCTGTAAAGACTGCTTCCCCATTCAAAGCAGTGTAAAGATTTGGGATGCCAGTCCTGAATGTGGTTTCAATGATGCCAAAGTATACCTCTTTCTTATTACACTGCATCACATCTGCACGAATAAGCAGCTTCTTGTCATGATATCATCACCTCCACTGTGGATTCTCTGTCTCTCACTCTGGCATTTCATTTTAATCACAGAAAAATGTGGATTTTGGGTTACTTTTTTTTTTTTTTTAAATTAAAAAATTGGGGATTTTTTTTTTTAATCAAAGAAAACCAGGATCCCTGATGATGAATTGCCATCAATATCTAAATCACGTATTCTTCAGTACACCCATGTAGTACATTGGTTGGAATGTCAGTTCAGATTTTCTGACTTCCCCCAGATACCTCACTTTGTAGGTTTGTTTTTGACATGTAATAATTGAGAGACAGCATTCCTACACAATTAAAAACAAAACCCCTGTTTCTATCTCATGCAAGTTGAGTACACATGCACACGCATACATAATTAGATAAACCCGGCTTAGAGTTATTTTTCTGTTCATTAAGGTTCTCTGGAAAAACAGGACAGATGAAACAGATTTGTACGTGTGTATATTATTCACTAGAGCAAATATAAGCCCATGATGTTTTAACAAATGTTCCTTTCCAGCTGGCAACAGTGAGCGAATATCAACTTGAATTTCTAGTTGGAAGATCAATAAATCTACAAGGTAAATTTGCTTTGATGACATTACAGTCAAGTGGATCAATAAGAGTACAATTACACAGTAGATGATAATAAAACACCTCTTCCCTGTATGTCATGTTAGAAACAGAGAGCCTGATGTATCTCTCTTCATTCACCCATTATAATTTATCATGGAAATCCTTTTCAACCCATCGGCTATTGATCTAATACCTAAAAGACCTTAAAATGTCTTCTTAGAAACTATTTTACAAAAGTCGGAGGGTTTTTTCTGTTTGTTTGGAGTTTTACTTTTTTGGGGAGAGGGAGAGAGCAACTGTTAAAGTCAATCAACATAGGTTAATTTACTTATTGCCTCTAAACCAGTAAGGAGTGGCTGAATGGCATCCAGTAGATTAAAAATAGAGGAAAGAAAAAAATGATCATTTGTTGGTTTAGAACCCAAAACATTCTATATTAAAAACTTGCAGTGCTCTAGTAAATGTAAATCTTTAAGGACTTTTATCCCAGAGCGTATTTTTTTTACATTGTGAAATGCTACCATATCTCAAAGTATATGAAATAATACTACTATAATTGCTCATGGAAGAATTTCATGCCATGAAATTCATGCCATGCTATGGCAGGGGGTCGGACTAGATGATCTTCTCAGGCCCCTTCCGACCGTAGAAACTATGAAACTATAATTTGAAACGTTACTTTCAGGAACACAAGAAGGAATTTAACAATTTTTTTTTTAAACACAATTGGCATTTATGCTGTAAATACATTATGCACTACTACTTTATTAAGTGAATACATTTAAATAGCAACCATTTCATGTACTATAGTTCAGAATATAATAACAGTTCATACAGCCTTAAGTAGGCATAGCCCCCCCAAATTAAAACAAGCCACCCTCTCCCTCCTAAACTCCAGTCCTATAGTAATAGTGGTTCAGAAGCCATGGTACATTAAATGAATGGAACCACTAGCTTTTGCTATTTTTCAATTTTAGCTAGTGCAGTATTTTATAGTAACCCAAAACATGTTCCTTAATTGAGCTATAAACTAAGGTGTACATACATTCATACATACATACAAAAAAGTCGGTTGGGGTTGGGGGAGCTAGGGATTGGGGCTGGGATGAGCTGCCCAGCTGGGGCATGGGGGGCTGCATTACTTAGGGAGGGAGGTGGGGAGAGCGCAGGATGGAGGTGCAGCAGCGCTGGGAGTGGAGACTTTGCCCTGCTGCTGCTTGCCCAGCTGGGGCAGGGGGGCGGGATGCAGGTGTGGCTCGCTTCAGGGGGCAGTAACAATGATGCTTCATCAGATGTTTTTTCCCCAATATCTTGAATGTATTGCAGTGGGTCTTCCAAATAAGACAGGAATCATAAGCAGCACAAAAAATGATACCCTCACTCAGTGAAGTTCTCATCTCAGTGCTCAGCAGTGCTTATTGAAGTTGATTGGAATTTTTCCATTCCCTTCAGCTGAGCTATGGTTAAGACCCACTATTGTACCTGCCTACAGTTTTTGACAGTTAGTCAACCACACAGTAGATATAACCATGGGAAATTCTTATAACTAGACAAGATGCTGTAAAGACTGCTTCCCCATTCAAAGCACCGTAAAGATTTGGGATGCCAGTCCTGAACATATTTCAATGATGTCAAAGTATACCTCTTTCATTGCATCCCATGTGAGTGAATACGCTTCTTATGACAGTCCAAAATTCATGACCTCTAGCACGGATTATTGTAAGAGGCTGAAGAAGGAAACAATGAAGAGATGCCAATTTATGCAGAATACAAAATGCATGTTTTCAGTGGGAAGTGTCATCTTCAGCACATTGCCCATTGCCCTACATCCTCCCCTGGCTCACAATCTGGTTTTACTGCCAGCTCAATGCATTGGGCCATCAGTGGACTAGGACCCATTCATTGTGTGACCCAAGGACAGTTGCACTTCCCTTAGACAGTAGGCCCACGCAAACAGAGAAGTATTCGATTTGGAAGACAGTGATTCAATTCAGAGATTTGATCACCGTCTTAAATCGATTTGGCTGAATCAGCTTCAGGAGATTCGGTGCAGATTTCGAGAGATTTAGTGATTTGGATCGGCTGGGGAGAGCTGCAGGAGAAGCCCCCATGGCTAATCTGCCCGGCCCCATCCCCTGCCCAGCCCCAGCCTCCTGGCACTTTAAAGAGACCCACACTCACCAGCTGCAGGAGTGGCAACTGGGGCCTCTGGGCGCTCGTGGCAGAGCCCTCCCCATACAGCATGGGGCAGTGGGGATTGTGACCCCCATGCTTGGCACCCATGCAGCAGCTACCCCATGGTGCAGGAGCAGTGTTGCTTGGCACCGCATGCTGCCTGGAAGCTGGGGCTGAGTGCTGCCAAGCTCCGGCTGACACATGGAGCCACCCCAGCTCCCAGGTGAATTGAACCAGGAGCTAGGGGGACTGTTCAGGTACCAGAACATTCCCCCAGCTCCCAGTTCGATTCCCCAGCTCCCCAATCTTTCCCACAGCTCTCTGATCACTTCCCCCAGCTCTTCCCATGGGGCATGGGCCCCTGGATGATGTGGGATGACAGCAGGCTGCCACTGCCCACTGGTGATGGTGTGAGCTCTGGGATATTTCCCCAGGTGGCAGCAGTAGCCTGCTGAAACCCCGCGTGCAGAGCTGGGGGAATGATCAGAGGGCTGGGAAATCGAACCAGGAGCTCCAGCTGACAGATGAAGGCACCCCAACTCCCAGGCAGTGTGCGGCGCCCTGCCAAACCACGCTGCACCCGTGCCACAGGGTAGCTACTGAGCGGGTGCCAGGGGTGGGAGGGCAATTCCCACTGTCCCCCACGCTATGCAGGGAGGCTCTGCCACAAGCACCCAGAGGCCCCAATCTCCACTCCTGCAACCCATGAGTGTGGGGCTTTTTAAAGTGCCGGGACTAAGCTGGACTGGGTGGGGGATGGGGCAGGCAGCACAACCGTGGGAGCTTCTCCGGCAAATCCTCTGGCTTTGTCTGCCTCTGCCCCAGTGGGGGAAGCCACGGAGAGCTCTGCCCTGCTGCCACTTGCTCAGCCAATGAGGAGGGGGCGTGATACAGGATCAGCTTGCTCCGGGCAGCAGCAGGGCATAGCCCCCACTCCTAGTGCTGCCCTGCCTGCATCAGTGCTAGGAGTCAGCACTAGTTCTGCTCCCAGTGTTGTCCTGCTGCTGCTTGCCAGCCAGCACAGGGGGTGCAGGATGTGGGCTCAGCAGTGGGGGCTCTGCCCTGCTGCCACTTGCCCCCTTCTGCCTGGAGCGAGCTACCCCTGCATCCTGCCCCCCCTGCCCCAGCTGGGCAAGCAGCAGCAGGGCAAAGTCTCCACTCCCAGCACTACTGCACCTGCATCCTGTGCTCCCCCCGCCCCCCTCCCTAAGTAATGCGGCCCCCTGCGCCCCAGCTGGGCAGCTCAACCCAGCCCCAATCCCTTGCTCCTCCCACCCCCAACCCCAACAGACTGACCAGCTGGAGGCAGCTATCAGTTGCCCACGTAGTCTATGGCCAAATCTCCAAACTGGCTGAATCTTTTTCCGAAGCTTTTCCAACTCGATTTGGAGCTTTTACTTGGGTCTCCCAATTCGATTTGTATTCGCAGATTTGGTCCCTGAATCAGGCCAAATCTCTTCCGAATCGAATCAGCTACTAAAGCTTTGCACAGCCCTATTAGACAGGTGCGTCAGAGTAATTTGGCCTCATGGGCAGGGCCTAGATCACCAGCAGCCAAGAAGTTAACGTCACCATAGCTCAGCCCCAGGAGTCATGCTGCCAAGAGCCACAGTATGAGAATGGCAAGAAGCCAGGGGATGAATGCCACTGACTTTAGTCAAACAAATTCTGTAGTGGTGTTCAACCCCTATGTGCTAGCCATATTGACACCATAGGTGCCTGCAGGAAGGCTGCTCCGACATCTAGGGCTAACATATTTCCAGCATCAAAAAGAGAGGACTCCTGGGGGGGGGTAGTGACACGCCCATGCCCTGCCTCTGCCCCTCACACTCCTAAGCCCCTGCTCCCCCAACCCTGCCAATCCTCCCCCCTCACTCCTGACCTACAGCCCCCTGCCCCCCCAGCACTGCTGGTGCCCCTCACTCCCAACCCACAGCCCCCTA
>NW_017729031.1:47962119-47966461 GCF_001723915.1 Gavialis gangeticus
CCCCCCCCCGTGCTGCCAGTGCCCCGCAGTCTGGACCCACAGTCCCTGCCCCCAGCCCTGCTGGTGCCCCTCCAACCCACAGACCCCAGCCCCGCTGCCCAAGCAGCTCTTGTGTTGCACGTGCACCCTTCACTCACACACATACTTTACCTGGCTTGCCGGGGCCTGCACAGGGAGCATGTGACCCCCAACAGCCAAATCACTTTGCCCACTGCGCCCAGCCCCAAGCTGCCAGCCCTGGAGAGCAGAGGAATAGCAAAAAACCTGGACGCTTGCTCTTATTTTAAAAACCCACCCAGACGCAGCACAAGGGGCCAAAAAAAAAAAAGGCATGTCTGGGAAAATCTGGATGCTGCATGGTAACCCTAGACATGCTGTAATTACAGCATGTCAAAGCAGACTCGATTACATCAAGTCTGCTGGAGTGTGCCATTAGCATGCCTCCAGCAGCCTTTGTGCCTTGTGTATCAGCATCCCCATGCTTCAGAATGGTGGTGGGAGAGTTTTAACTGATGATACATGAGATGTTGAAAGCACTTTAATTAAAGCGCCCCCCTAACCCCCACCCTTGGAGCACATATAAGAATGTCTGGTGGCTTTAGCAGCCATAGCAACATGGTTGAGCAGCGGCACTTGACTTTCTGGCTGCTGGCTACCTCAGTGTAAAGCCCTATAGGCCAGATGATCCACGTCTGTGGGCTGAATGTAGTCAGCCAGATATACATCTGACACTTGTGCACTAAGATACTGTGCACAACAAAATACAGAAAGATCACAAATAAATGAGCTTTGAAGCATCAATATCCAGGACGGCTTGGCTGTGGAATGCACTGCAAAAAGAGCTTTAGCTAAACGATGCAAGAGAATTGTTTGATAAAAGTCACTCTACCCCACCTTGAATTATTAAAAAAAAAGAAACAAGCAAACAAAAAAAATCTATCCTTGGCAGTTTCATAGAACATGTGAATAACAAAGACCCAATTATTCCATTAAGTTCATAGATCTAATATACTCATTCACTCATACTGTATGAATTGTAGAAAACCAAGCTTAGGTCAAGAATCCTAAAATGTAAGCATACTGTTGACAAACTTGAAATATATAATTCTCCTTCTCTTAGAACTCATTGACTCTGTAGATGGGTGCATTATTATTTTTTTCTCCCTGTTAAACATTTAGAAAGAAAGACTCATGGTAGGACAGAACTGATTCCCTGGAGTTGTTGCATAAGCAGCAAGAACTTCAAGAACTCATTAAGTTTACTTAAAAATTATCCTCAAGCCAGTCTAAGGAAAGATACTAAAACCTACATTTAAAAGGCATTTCAGATGCATCAGGAGTGCAAGTGTTACCAGGAGGGTTAGTTTCATCTGTCAGTTGCTGGAGAGTGCTTTGACTGGCAGGCTCAAAGGAATGAGAGGTACATGATGACACTGTGGGCCTGGTCCTATCAGCTACGTTACCTAAGAGCAATTTAGAAATAATAAAATGTGTTAGTATGCAATAATTTGTAATTAGAAAAAAATAAACAAGAGAATGACAGCAAACAGAGGCGGCTAAAAATATGAAAAGCAATTAATTTTTAAAGTATGTGTAAACATGGCTCTCCAGAGAGACAGTAGAACAGGAAGGCAACTGAACAGACCCTGTGGGTTTTTCCTGGAAGAAAGCTTTTTGTCCTACAGATATTCATACTCATTGTCCCGCTTTAAGTACCTGTGATGCATGCTGGATAAAACATGTTAACACTCCCCGCCCCCCCCCATCGAAATGAGCCTAAGTTAACTGCAGCTCAATTAAGTTAACTGTATTATCCCAGAGAATTTGGCCTCTTAAAGCCTCCAAATGAAGGCAATTCCACAACTTCTCTGGGTAACTTGTTACACTGTCCTAACAGTAAAAAAAGTTTATTATGAGGTTTAATCTAAATCTGCTTTCTTGCAATTTAAACCCATTACTTCATCTCCTGTGCTCTGTGGCAAAAGGAGAACAGTTGTTTTCCTTCTTAATGAAAGCCTTTCAACAATTTGGAAACTGATATCACATTCCGCTCCTCCCCTTTAGTCTTCTTCCCCCCCAAACTAAATGCACCTAAAAATCTCAGGCTGTATGCCTGGTATTTCAAACCCTATTTGTCACTTACCTGTGGAACGTCTCCAATTTCTCCACAACATTCTTAAAATGCAGAACCAGAATTGCACACTCCAGCTGAGGCCTAATCAGCTATGTGGAGTGTACCATGACCTCCCATTTCTTGCACACTGTTAACATAGTGTAAAACTGCATCTATTTTTTTGGCAACTACATTGCATTGCTGGGTCACACTGAATCCATGATTCATCAACCCTACCCAACATACTTCTCACCAGAAGTACTGTTTAGCCAATGATCTCCCATTTTCTGTGTACGCATTTGTAGCACCTTACATTTTTCTTTGTTGAATTTCATCATGTTAGCTAATCTATCAAATTCCTTCTGAATTATAATCCTATCCTTTTTCCATCTATTCCCTCTGCAGCATCTCCTAATCATTGAGGGGTGCAGAGATTTGTGGCCCATGGTAAGGGTTGGTTTATGAAAAAGCAGCCTGCAATGGTAAAAGTTTGCCAACCCCTGTTGTAGACAGATTAACTTTCATAGGCTACACAGCCTAATACAGTTGGCTGTAGCCTACAAAAGCTAACCCCTGTCTGAACGAGTTAGTCTATAAGTTGCCATCCTGCCTCAAAGTCCATCCTGCCCATCAAACAATAACTGCATTTCTCTCATCTTGCTGGATATAAATTAGTCCTCTTCTATCAAATATTTTACTATTGCTTTTATTAGTCATGCTTTTGACTCTGCTGTGGTAAGTACCATACAAACACCATTTAATAATATAACAAAATACAAAGAAAAAGGATAAATAATGGCATTACAATATTACCTTTTATCAAAAGCCAGTAAATTAAAGTGCAAGATGGAGGCCAGATTTAGAGAAGAACAACTTTTCTGTGGCTACAGTCTGTATCTGTAAAGCTTGTAAAAGTATAAGCCAAAGGAAACGTAGGCATAAGTCTTCAGATCTTCACCAAATTTTATGCATACCAAGATATGGGCAAAATAAACTAAAGTTCCTAAAAGGAGATTAGGCTTCAGCCTTTTAAAGTTTCCTTTTAAAGATGTTTTTAAATAGTTGAAAATTCTAGAATAAATTATTTTGGGGTTTGTTTTTGTTTGTTTTCTACTATAACTTGCACCAACTACTACAAACGGTAGGGCAAAGGGCAAAACCTGTATTTTAGAATGGCATAATAATACTTAAATGATTAGTTAGCAAAAATACATTTAAGTAAAATGTTTAAATTAAACCAGGACCTAAAGTCAACACAACAATGAGATTGAAGCACTTGCAGCATTTCTTGTAGACTACTTTTATTACTTTTTTAAAAAGCTACATGTGACTAATACCTGCGTTAGAGAGCACTTCTATTGCCGTTTTTTCCATTATTCCTTCTGCAGAAATTGAATCAGCTGATTCTGATGCTGGAACAAATTTAAAAATAAAACATCAAGATGATTTCAACACCATCTTTCAGCTTTTTAACAATGACACAAACCTAAAAGGTTTTGTATCACTGTTACAATGATATTGTACAATGACACAAACCTCGAACCTAGCCTGTCCTTAACAACTGCTTTAAGTGATTGAAATCATACCACAGTGTTTTCCCAATTCCAAAATGATTTCCTAATCTCAATTATTAAAAGACTTTACAAATTAATATTAAATAAAATTTAGATAGGTTTTGGAGGAAGATACCACTTATCAATTTCTCTCTCTTCAAAACATCCTTAAGAGGATCTTAAAAACCATTTAGGCTAGGTATCCTACTAACATCTTTTAATTTCTACCAAATTAAAAACAATTTTAAAAGATTACCAGTCTCATTACTGTGGTCACTTCGGTCTTGTGGTACTCTAGATGGTGGGGAAGGTGCTTTGCGCTTTGTCCTTCTCAAGGAGGAATTGACAGAGGATGTGCCACCAAGTTGCAGAGAACCTGTTCTCACTATTCCTACTGTCGACAGGCCCTAAGAGGGTTGGGGGTGAGGGAAGAGAGAGAGAGAAAGAAACAAAGCAAGAGTATTTTGTGAAATGACAAGAAAAAAATCTATGTACTGCTCTCAAAAAAGTGATATTTACATGGAATACTTGGATAAACAAACAAATCAACATACACTATTTGTTGCAATTGGAACAGTTAATTTTTTCTGATAATTCTTTCAAGTAATATCTTTAAAAGACAACTACAGGTATGTATTGGGGAAGGAGAATAAGGAAAGGTCACAGGAATCTTGCA
>NW_017729031.1:47971461-47974194 GCF_001723915.1 Gavialis gangeticus
TTAATTTCTACCAAATTAAAAACAATTTTAAAAGATTACCAGTCTCATTACTGTGGTCACTTCGGTCTTGTGGTACTCTAGATGGTGGGGAAGGTGCTTTGCGCTTTGTCCTTCTCAAGGAGGAATTGACAGAGGATGTGCCACCAAGTTGCAGAGAACCTGTTCTCACTATTCCTACTGTCGACAGGCCCTAAGAGGGTTGGGGGTGAGGGAAGAGAGAGAGAGAAAGAAACAAAGCAAGAGTATTTTGTGAAATGACAAGAAAAAAATCTATGTACTGCTCTCAAAAAAGTGATATTTACATGGAATACTTGGATAAACAAACAAATCAACATACACTATTTGTTGCAATTGGAACAGTTAATTTTTTCTGATAATTCTTTCAAGTAATATCTTTAAAAGACAACTACAGGTATGTATTGGGGAAGGAGAATAAGGAAAGGTCACAGGAATCTTGCAGAATGCTAGATACACAAAATCATCATACTGACCAAAAAAAAAAAAAAAAGTTTCTACACATTTTGAGATGGGAAGAAAGTTTGCCCAGGCTTTTTAACAAGGCTGTGTCAGACAAGTTTGAAGAGGGGAAAAACATCTATTATTTCTATAACAACACTATGTACCTAAAGCATTTAAGAAGTTCTAATTAGGTGGAATAAGCAATTAGAATGTTATGAATGTTTCTCTATCTACTTGTAATATATACAAACTTCCCTAGCAATACTTCTAAAGATATGTTTATCTGATGGGTACATTTAAATTTAGATAGTATGTTATGACAGCAATTCAAAATGCATTAAGGGGGAAAAAATGTTTAAATCATTTGTTTAAGCATCTCAAAAAATCTAGTTGCAATAACCTTGATTGCCATTGTAATAGCTGTTAGCTTCATGGTGAAGAAATCTTATATTTTCTCATATTGGAGTAATTACTTTGAGGATCTCAGCAGCAACAAATGTTTCAAGCCTGGCTGCAGATGTCCATTTTTGTAGCAAATCTGACTGCTTATCCATTCAACAACATATAATGTTACGTAGGACTGTCATCCATTTTTGGGTGAGTCAGTCATAGACAGTAGGGCTTGAAGGGAACACCAGAGGTCATCTAGTCCAGCAATCTAGTCCTGAGGCAGGATCACCCCTATCCAAACCATTCCATACAATCATAATCTAAACTCTTAATGAAACAAATACCAAACACACTAACTTGCCACAGGTAAAGCAAGGAAAATACAGCAGCCAAAGTCCTGCTTGTATAAAATGTTGCCAGTATATGTTGAAGAGGTTCCGGGTAGATGGTCACACCCCTATTACAGAGTAAGGCAAAACTCTCTACCAACCATATCAATTTGACCATGGGGTAAAATTTCTCTGACCACAAATATGGCAATTGATCTGACCCTGAGAGGAGCAAGACCTTCTAGCCTGGAACCTCTGGCTTTGCTCATAGCAGGAGAATCAGCACACCCCAAGTGAAGTCCCCAGCCTTGGCTGTAGCCAACACCCTATTGGGCTGCTATATGTCTGGAAAGGCTTAAGAACACCCAGACACATAGCAGAAAAAATGAGAAATCCATACAGGAGCCACACCTGGGGTCATTTTTGTTCAAAGGATTTGCCTGTTCTTCAACTAAGAGACAACAGAAATAGAATACCAAGAGGTATAATTGGCATAAGCAGGCTCACAAAATTATTTTACTGAAGATCCTTCCAAAATTCAAAAATTAACAAACAGCAGAAATATATTTTTCCAGTAGTACTGATTGTGCAAAATACCCTCCCTACACACATGGTATCAACGTGGTCCTGTGCTGCTCAGACCTGCAATACAGCTGGGAGCCACATGGTGCTGGAGCAGTGTGGAGCAGAAAGGCAAGGAAATGGCTGGGGGTGGGGTAGGGTGGGGTGGGGCGGGGCTGGGCTTCTGTGTTCCTGCTGAGGCTCCCCCTGGGTCCTACTGCTCCAGGCTCCTGTCATCTTTGACAGGCAGCCAGGAACAGATAAATATTTTCTAAAAATGTTTAGGGGCCCTGTGGGCCCGACAGAATGGCTGGTGGGTCGGATCCTGCACACAGGCCATATTTTGCCCACCCCTGGCTTAGCTCTTTGAAGGGAGGGTTGTATGCCTGACCCTCAGCCCAGGTTTCCTTGGAAAATCAGCAGTGTCATACCATATGGACTGGCAGTCATGCTCATTCTGGGCAGGTGGGGGTATTAGCTTGGGGCTAGTACCACCCCGGGCAGTAGAATTTGGGAGGGTGGAAAGTTTGTCAGGGATAGCATGGCTGGGAGACATGCATCCTGAGACACTGGATGACTGCAGATTGGTTACTTTATCTCCTTGGAGCAGACTAACAACACCCTACCTTAAACAACTCAAAGAGAATGCTCATCAAAAGCAGCATAACTTTAAGATGCTTAGAGGGTAAATCAGCACTATTTAAACAGACTGTAACACATGGATGTTCCTCCCTTTAGAATGGTTTAAAGATGGCCTTTAACACTACGCCTCTGAGAAGAGTTGGAGTGTTCTTCCTCTGCTACTAGTAAAAAGTGGAAAGTACACCCCTCCCCCTCCACCCCAATAAAACCAAACCCAACCCAGACCATTAATTTTCTTTGACATTTTCCATAGAAAGTTGTATTGATTAAAAAAAATAAATGTTTGATTCTAAAAGGCCATGGCAGTAGGAGTTGCACCTCAAACACCATTTTTTTTTTTTTTTTTTTTTAA
>NW_017729031.1:47974302-47975490 GCF_001723915.1 Gavialis gangeticus
TTTTTTTTTTTTTTTTTTTTAACTAACTAGTGACCTCAGTCTCAAGTATCCCTAACACAACGGGTATTCCATTTTGGTAAAGAGGCAGTGCATAGTGGGAATCCCTGGTAAAGTTCTTTGATGGGAAGTGAAGTCTGGCTATGGATCTCATTCTGGTTTCAAGTAGGAGAACGGAAGCCAAAAGGCTACATAGCACAGCCCACCTCCCATAATTAAGTTAGAACGAACATTCCTACAACTGAAGTATTTCAGGGTTAATTTTGTTTAATTGATTTTTTTTTTTTTTAGTTTCCAGTTGGTGCTCTGATTGATTCCAGCTGTTCTTTCTACAGAAAAAAAACACTTTTCAAGAAAATTTGTGTAAAAACACTATGTTGCCACTCAAAGTTTCCAATGAAATTGGACATGCCACTTCTTCCGAAAGGAAAAAGAAGGCATTAAATGGCAAGAAAGGGTGGAGATTAGCCTTTTTTGTATACAAAGATCCTAAACATAGCTGTGCACTCTGAATCCCAAAATACAGTGAAATTCTAAAACTGAAGAGCCATAATTTGAGACAAAAAAATCTCTGTACAACTATAACAAAACAGTATTTCAATAGACTCTATTTATACTTTGAGTAATCAGTCCTGACATGCAAAATGCAACTTTCAACTTTGTTAAACATTTGAAATTTGTCAAAGTGGAATAGATGCAATGAGCTGTAGCTCATTCTTTTATAAAAGGCAATTTAAATAGGAAAGGGGAGAAATAAATTACTTATCTTCAAATTTGCCCATCCCTCACGTTAAGCACTGAATTAAGTTAGCTGGAAAGAAAATCAGTTGTATTTATTTCACTTCACTTCACACACAGCTCATGCTCCTATTTTATGCAGAGCCTAGAAAGTTGCAGTTCACTTCCCTAGCTTAAGGACTAGATTTGGTGTTGCCATATAACTCTCCTCTTTACTTTCTCTTCCACCTTTGCCTGCTACTGTAACCTATTAGGTGGCTTTCCAAATACTTTCATGTCACAATTTCCATCAACACAGGCTTTCAAGCCTCATCTGCACTACCTTCCCCTCCCCAGTAATAAACTGGTACAGTGACATTTTGTGCATGAATACTAAACAAACAAATGCTGCTGCAGTTCTTCACTGGAGTCTATGGCTAGGGTGTTAGGTCTATGTTGTGTCAGGGTTGAGAG
>NW_017729031.1:47980490-47986944 GCF_001723915.1 Gavialis gangeticus
AGTCTATGGCTAGGGACAGACATTCCGAAAGCCTGAGTCTGAACTGATTCACTCTTTGCAGGTTAGTCTAACATGCTTGCAATGGCTTAAGCTACAAACCAGGGGGCATTAGAGCAGCCCTCCCTTCCTTCCACAGAAGGAAGCTGATGGGGGCATGGCCAGGCCCCAGCAGGACACACTGATTAGCCTAGCAGGGAATTGATAACAGTGTTTATCACCCCATTAAGAAAACAGAGGGACATTACCTGTTAATTCTGCCTATTGATTCAGCAGGGACGGTAGCCAGTATATGGTCTGTTAGCTAATACACATACACCTCCTAAGCAAGGCAGAGGAGAGGGGGGAATTCCTGCTTAGCAGGGAGTGGTGGTGGGAGGGATGGCAGGAGCAGCCCACAGTCTCTGGAGCTGCAGCCAGGGAGCAGAGGGGAAAGGCCAGCCCTGCTGTGGAACAGAGAGCCTCGCATAGCCAAGAGAGAATGCTGAGGGTGTCTGGTTTATGTTAAACCAGCAAGGGGTCTGGGACAGACATTGCATAAACTAGTTTGGGCCAAATCAGTTAAGTCTGATACTACATTCAATCAGGTTTAATCTCAAACTGGTTTCAGCCATTTTTAAACTGGTTTATGTGCACTGAACATCTATTGTTACAGGTTTAAACCAATTTCTGGTCACTTAAACTGGTTTGTGTATAATGTCTGTCCCTAACCTAAGAGACCTTGTACAGGCCTTCTGCAATAGGGTTCTTAGTACAGTAGGAAAATGGTACTAAAAAGACTTAAAATGTTCACATCTATTGTTCGTTGCATCCAAGAAATAGATTTCAAGCAAGTACTAAATGTTCTGATGAAGATGGTTCAAGTGGTGAACAGATTTTCTCAGGAATTATTCAGCAGATGAATATTAGGAGTTTTCAGCTCTTTTATTAAAGGCTGCAAAGTGAAAAAAAGCATTTAAAAACAGATGGAAAAAATTAAAGTTATTAAAGAAGTATCTGACATTGTTATAGAATACATGTCAATCTGTTCATATATCACAGAAAGACCCAATAATAAGTCAATGCTTTGTTAGTTCTGTGTAAGTTAAGGATTGAAATATCTGAAAGGTTCTCATATTCACTTCATTTCATTTCCAATGTAGCTTCCTAACCGCATCCTGTGACCAGTCAGTGGAAGGAGATGACCAGTCAGGTAACATGCTTTAGATAAATAGTGAAAGATCTATAGGAAAATCCTGACATTAAAAATGAATTATCTTGTGGTAGACCCCCCAAGAGGAATTATTCACATCTTTCCACATTATTATGTCTCTACCTTCTTTAGCAATACCACTGCACTCTTCTGCTGGGTTTCAAGCAGAACTGAGGGAGAGAATGTTACAGGGAGTTCAAGTCAGAAGGAAAAAAGCAGTTTGCCAGTATCTAGGCAAGTTCAGAGTATTTCCTATGTGCTGGAAATGCATTATCAAATTTGGGGCAATATTGAAAAATAAAACAACATACTACAGCTCATCCACTTGCAGCTAAGGAATCTGTCTGTTCCTGTATAGATAACTACCCTAAGGCAACTATAAAAAGTGGTGCAGACACAAAGGCATATTAGTTGCCAGTTTCATCATTTAGCTCTCCCCATAATACCACCAATTTGCTTCCTTCCATATCATGTAGAGCAAGGAGATAGATTTATAAGTAATCTGAGGAGAAAACATAAATACTAATTATAAGAGCTATGTTTGCCTTTATTTCATTTAACAGTAAGAGTTGTTTAGTTGCATCACAGTTCAGGATCTAGGACTTCAAGATCACTTCCCAAAATTATACTGTGTAACAGCATGGTAACCTGAACCTCTTTGAAAGAAAGGGCATGTAGTATACATTTAGTGAAACTGACTCTCCTCTGAATAGTTTATAAAATATCGCTACCTGCAACAATTTTCTTCATGTGAATCAGAATGCACTTTGCAGTTGCCAATTATGGCTGCCCTCCTGGCAGCATGCACATCCTCTTTTGGAGGAATGAGATTCCATTCTAGATCTCCCTAAGCTTCATTCTGGTGCCTATAAGCAATCTGACATTACCTGTCTGCAAGTGACTCAAACTCTGGGTGCGGGAATGGGTGAGCAAGCTTCTGGTGCGATGGCACTTCATCACATCAAGTGATGGAACTCAAGCTTCCTTGTTATTTTAGTCACTCCATATCAGTGACTTAAGGGAAAATTATTGCTGGAGGTGTTTTAAATGCTTTCAACACTAGGACAGTATCCTACTTTCCTTTTTCTCGGCTGCCCCCCCCCCCCTTTTTTTTTTTAAAGGAAAAGAAGGAACATCACTTTCCTTTAGTTATGCAATGTGGTAAGCATGTGCCAAAGCAAAGGTCATCTGTTCAAATTAATATAGGTGTTCTGATGCAGACAGAATCTACAACCTCACAGTTTATTAGAACAGAATACTTCAGTGTGTGAGCAAGCCATATTTAAGCAAGCATGATGATTAACCAGGATACTAAACTGGGGGGGGGGGAAAAAGTATGGTATACCTAAAAAAATTGTTCTTGGACAACTGAATGTTTTTGTGTAGCCCTTTACATTAAGCAAACCAGAGGTGTCAAATGTATGGCCCACAGCCCCATACAACCTACCAGAACTTGGGGGGGGGGCATGTGCTTGGGTGGAACGAGGGGGTGGGGAAGAGTAGCCTGACACAGAATGTGAGGTCCTTGGGCAACCCCAGTAGACATGCTGATTGCATGGCAGGTGGGTGAACAAAGGCAGATACAGCCCTGGTTGCCCTCCAGATACTTTGCCTGTCATCACCACTGCAGCTTCCTCAGCTGATGCATGAGCCACTATCATATGTTGGAACTGCCACGTGTCCTTGGCTCTGATCTTTATACTTTATCAGTCCTGTTACTCAACTTAAGTGGTGTCAAACTTGCTTTGCATCCTGGGCCAGATCTAGATGTTGGGGGGAGGGGGGAGTTGCTTTAACTTTAAATACATTAGCAAATAAAGAAGGCTTGCAATTCCCAGTTCTAAACCTACAGCCATTCTGCTTTACAGTGAAACTGACACTAGCAGTACAGGGGCCTGATGCTTGAGACTAACCCTTTTGTTTCCATCCAGATTTAACAAAAAAGGCTGTTGTGTAAACATTAAATGTTAAAGCTGAACTAGTCACCTCTTGTGTCCTACAAGTGGTGAATAAATCCCAGTACCCAATACCGTGACATGAAGTGTGAAAGGACAACTCTTGTAATTTTCTTCCCCAGAGTAAAGTACTGAGAATCATCTTTAAAGAAATGTTATGCCACTCTGAAATAGGTAAAATAAAAGCAACACAATAGTTCAGTCTCGGAGAGAAAAAAGTTTCTTTTTAGTTTCTAGCTACTGCTGTCAGAGAAGCTTGGAAAAGCTGTGGGAGGCAGGCATTAAAGTCTTTTTTCATACTGTGAGAAACTGGACTATAATACACTGAGAATTTAAAGACAGACAACAGAGAGAACACTGTTCCCTTAAAGCTGGCTCATTTTGCTGTTGTTTGACATTACCACTCTGGCATGGGCGAATGCTTGTCTCTATCAAAACTGAGCAAACAGTTTATCTGGGGAAAAGTGACATTTCACTTTGTCTTCTTTGTGGACCCTACAACAAAGAGCGATTTGTCCACCTTTCTCCAAGGTAAAGCAGAAACTGAAGGTCACCCTGAACCATAAATGGGATGCAAGATATGTTCCAATTGCTATATAAACTGAGGGAAAACCTAGAGAATGTAAGTGTCCTTAAAAGCAGTATGGAAGCCTTGCAGGTGCGCATTCCCACTAGAGAAGTAGATGACTACAAGTAATCCCCAAATGGAATTTTGTAGCAAAACCATTGTATCATGCTTTCAGAAGTTAATGCAGTGGAATACGACACTAAATAACAGACAGGGCTGGTTAGCTATACAAATCAGGCTAGTGGGCTAGCCTAACTGGATACTGAAAAGTTAAGATTATTATTTATGGAATTAATACTGAATCAAAGAAGCAAGGCACCTGTAAATGGTATCCCTTTCACTGTTGTGAGTAATGTACCAATTCTGGTCTCACTCATGACTATGTAGAACTGGTATAAATCATGGTTCTCAGAAAGTTACTCAGAATTTACACTAAAGTCAATGAGTCAAAATTTGGTCCACTATCATTCACGAAGCCCTGCTGCACTTAGCAAAGATGAGATGAATGGAAGCTACATAACTGTCCTAAGTAGACTCTTTGGGGCAAGGATGGTTTCTGTTATAGATTTCTACAGTATTGGAGTGCACTGTTGTCTCATTTATTGACTGTATCCTATAACTATTAACATAATACATTACCACTAAAGATCAAGTCTACAGCTATTAAAGAAGCCCCTTTTGTACATAGTAAGAATGTTTTCTACTTCAGGGTTGAATCTGAGGCTTAGAAATATAGTTTGGATTTTGTTGTAAATCCCTATTGCTCACATAACTGATTAGTTGAATGCCCATTCTGTAAATGAGAGAATTTTCAGAATGGGCATTTAAACTGAACAAACCAGCCATCCTGCACAACAGAGATGAACGACGAATATTGTCTTACTATCTTTGTTTAGTTTAGAATGGGAAACCTTCAAAGACAAACTTCCAGCCTCTCAAATTTCCCCCATCAAATTTCACAGTTCGTCATAGATATTGCTTGTAACAGTAATCAGTCTCATTCCAAAACCTGCACCTATTGGTGGATTTTGATTGGTCATATGGAGTCATTTTTGCTTGACTTCAGGACAGTGATTCTCAGCCAGGGTGCTTTAGCACCCTGGGGTGCCTTAGGATCCTTTCTAGGTCTCATGGGGTGCCATACAATGTTAGCACTGTTAGCTGATGGCTAGAAAATGATATTTAGAGGTTTGCTTTTGGGAACTGGCTTGTAGGCAAAGTATATATTGCATTAGAACAATGGTTCAGGGGAAATGGTAAAAGTTAACTGATTTCTAAAAGCCTGTTTGTGAGAGTTTCCTTCAAGGCCCACTGTGTCTGTAGCCAGCAGACACACAGGCTGGGAAATTGAAGACATGTACCACACTGTTCCATAACATGAACAGTGTACCCAAACAGAGATAAGGGACTTTTCAGTATTGGTGCCAGGTCACACTTCCCAACTGCAGAGCCCTTGAGATTTCTGGCTTTGGTGGATGAACCAAATTAGGAGACTGGTAAATAACCAAATTAAGATGTGTGCACGTGATGGGTTTGTTGGAACAAAGGAATACGCTGACAGGACAGAACATGGACAATATGACTACCACAGGGAAACCAGTCAATGATGCCTGGGAATGAAGAGTCAAAGGGGGAAAAGGATACAAAAGGAAGGATTTCAGAACAGCAAAGGGTCCCCAAGGAGGGCACTCAAGGCCACCATGGACAGAGGGCATACTACCAGCCCATCACACCCACCCCACCAGGAGGGTGGGAGTTGGGCCTCAGTCCTTGACCTCCAGGTTGCTGACATCTGACATTCAAGAGAGAACCACAGAGTGGAAGCTTGTGTACTGGCCAGATGTACCTTCCCTCTGGGACAGCCTTAGGACTGGTAGATATAAAATTGGGGAGGTTATTTTGTTTGCCTTGCCTGCATTATTCTTATCTGCTATCACTGTATATCAATAAAATTTGCCTATTATCGAATGGAAAGGTCATGGTCGGTCTGAGAGTTTGGGTCTGTCCAGAACAAGGCATCATAAATCCAGTACCAACATTAGCATGCTAACATAGTTCTCAAGATAAACCCAGAGTTTTCACACAGGAATCCATAGTATCAAAAACATTCTGACCTGTAGTGATCCTTGAGTTCTTAGCAACAGAAGAATGTCTCTTTTTTTGTAGTAAAAAAAGGGCAAAATATAAGATTTGGCATTTTCCAACAGGTGCCTCAAGCCTACCAAGGTTGAGAACCACTGCTTCAGAAGAATAAGTCTCAGCATCAAACTACATTACCATTGTGAAGTAAATTTATTCATTAGGATATTTATTATGCTCATTAATAGAAATGAATATAAAAATACTTTAACAAGTATTTATCACAGGGGCAGGCAAGTATAATACTCACACGGCTAGCTGTGGAGTACCTGGTATGTCAGAAGGCTATGGAATCAGGAGGGAGTAATGGCAAAAGGACATTTTATGGCATTTTCTTTTAGAATTTCCAACCAGAGACAGAAGTAGAGAAGGATGCAGGCTACCTCATCTACCTGAACTTCTGTACTTTCCTTACTGGTTGTCTTCAATGACCATACAGCAAATGAGAAACCCATCACACAAAATGGTAAATCCAAGCAGCAAAAACTTTGAGTAAAAATATCCCAGCAGAATAATCACATTACTGTTAAGACATTTATTACTACAATGTTTGAAGGTTAATATCTGGTAAAAAGATTTCAATAAAAAAAAAAAAAAAAAAAA
>NW_017729031.1:47987164-47991352 GCF_001723915.1 Gavialis gangeticus
AAAAAAAAAAAAAAAGACAAGAATAAATTCTCAGACATGTTTTGTGGCCATTACAAAATAAAAGAACAAACAAAAATCCCAAACTTTGTTTTTTCAAGTGACAAAGATTCTCTGGACACAAGAAACCATTCAAAACTTCTGTTAAACAGTGCTCTCTTGTGGTTGTCCGTGACAACAGAAATGAAAAATAATATGTAAAGGATAAGACAAATGGTTCAAGAATTTTTGTTTAAGCCCACCGTCCAACAAATTTCTCAAGCTTATTTTTCATTTAGTACTGCATTTCATCTTCCTAGCATGCCAGTTATATAATTTATTAAAAAATGTTTATAAATTCCAGATTCAAGGCAGATTATGAAATACACATTTGCTGCATTTCAAATGTACAATGACACATTTTAGCCTTGATTGTCAACTAGAATTCACAACTGGTGCAGCCTGTGTTTTACCAAGACACCACTCAATGCATTAGTCATCTCCAAATAATTTTTTTTAACAAGTTTAGTGTACACACAGATGTACAGATAATTTTGACCTGATATCCTCTCATTACTTTATGCATTACTCTACAAGAAGACCCTTTTACGATAAGACTTCAGTTTGACATCCTTGTGTTTCCAGAAAGTTAAATTTGTTTCAAGATTCTCACTTGTGTCTATTAAAAACACAAAGATCAGAAGGCTGTTTAGAAAAACATTTTTTCCAGCAACAGATTAAACTGCATTTATTATAAAAGGGCTAAGTAAAGCAATTTACTAATGGCATGAAATGTCAAAAGCCTGTCCAGTCACTAGACATATTAATGTAAGCCATTACACTCCCCCATTTAAATCAAGTTCATAAGCTATTAAGCCAGTAGAACAAACTGAGACCAGAACTTTGATTTAGACCTTAAATGTCTTAAAATGCAACACATTTGTTACAGAAGAGTGGCCATTTTTAAAGTTTATGAAACTAGATGCATGGTCAAAGACAGTGGAAGATCTATGCAAACTAGCTATTATAATTTATAAATTATAAATATTTACTTATTTAAAAAAAGGAACTTCTGAACTTGTATCCTAAATGTATTACTACAATGTTTTTGAAAGTACATCAGTTGTGATACATACCTTAAAATTAAACTGAATCGTGTGTGTGTGTGTGTGTGTGTGTGTGTGTGTGTCATCTGCAGTCCCTCAGTATGAAGATGACTTTTTCCAGTAGATATGGAAATCAATGTATACACATATAACTCAACATATACACTTAGTCTAAAGTATTTCATTAAAGCACTGGACTTATTTATAAGGAGGAGGCAACTATTTCTGTTCTAGTGCATCAAATCAGGGAAACCCACCAGGGTAAAAGTGAAAAGATTTAACTAACCTGATCACTTTCATCAACGCTGCTAGATTTCATAATAGAAAATGTTGGTCTGCCCTGGATGTGTGCAAGATCCTGTGGGACACTTTGAGAAGTAGGCATTGGTGGTAAGGGTGCTCTTCTCTTCTTCGGCATTTCAGATGGCAATGTGTTTGAATCATACTGCTTGACAACAGTGCTAGATCGTGTGATAAAAGCAGGTCTCTGTTTGCTCATCAGTGGAGTTGCTGGGGCACTGGCAGTCTAGGTAGAGGAAACACATGTACACTGTGAATTTACAAATCAAAATGTTGATTATTCTGAGACTATATTTAGAAATCTTGCTCCTGTAGATAAAGAAAATGGCAACTTACTTGTTCACGTTTCTTCTTGCTTCGCTGAAAAAAGCTAAAAAATCCTTTATTTTCTTTCTCTTTCAACATATCTAGGTTTGGAGATATTTGGCAGGAATCTAAAATGAAAAATATTTGTAGCTATTAAATTACACAGATTATTTCTTTCTGCATTCTTATTATATTTTTTCCTAGCAGCTTCTTGAAAAGATATACCAAACATACCTTAAATCGTCTAAGTAGCTATTCCAAAAGTATAATATGAATAGACGTCTTGACATTTTTCTGTTTTTTCCCCATTAAGCCACTATAAACAAAGTCTAAAAGCCTATTCTCACATTATATGGAAAGTGCTCCATGTTAGCAATAAGCTAAAATAGGCTTGAAAATGTTGGGGAAGATTTTTGTTGTCCATCAGAATTTCTAGGCTTACACATATATTGCCGATATTCAAGCTCCTGGAAGAAAAAAATTGCTGTATGTATGATACTTGTAAGCCAACATACCATTTTTAATTAATTGCTGACAGATATGAAAACGTGGCACTATGGTAACCTTCCAATTTCTCAACATGGAGAGGACACCAAATTTACTATGAGTCACTGGAAAAACGCACCAAATAACTTTCGACAACTGAAGACAGTGGCTGCCACTCATATCCCATGGAAAAATGCCATGTTTTAAAAATCACAAACTTTGACAACCACATGGAGTACTTACAAGCTAAGGTGACGGGCATCCGGTTTTTGGTAATCTATCAGGGGAAAGAGAATGAATAGCTCTTTCATTCTAAAGTTCTTTTCATTTTTGACAAAGATCTCTCCCTGAAATTCATCTGCTCTCTTAACTTTCAAACGCGCCACAATAACTTCAGTCTTCACAATGAGACTATGAAAAGCTACTATTTGGAGGATCAGTGCTGTAATATGTACAGTATATATTGTACTTACTCCCAAGCTGTGGGGGGAGTAGTAGGTACACTGGAGGGCAGAGCTAGGATTCAGAGACCTAACAAGATTGGACCAAAAGAAAATCTCATAAGGACAAGTGCAAAGTCCTGCACTTGGGACAGAACAATCCCACACGCTGGTACAGGCTGGGGGCTGACTAGCTAAGCAGCAGAAAAGGACCTGGGGATTACACTGGACAATAAGCTAAATGAGCCAACACTGTGCTCTTGCTGCCAAGAAGGCTAACAACATACTGGGCTGCATTAGTAACAGCATTACCAGCAGATAGAGGGGAATAATTATTCCCCTGGTGAGGCTGCATCTGGAGTACTGCCTCCAGTTTTGGGCTCCCACTACAGAAAGGTTGTGGAAAAATTAGAAAGAATCCAGTGGAAGGCAACAGAAATGGTGAGGGGGCTCCAGCACACGACTTCTGAGGAGGGACTAAGGGATCTGGGCTCATTTAGCTTGGAGAAGAGAAGACTGAGAAGCGATTTAATAGCAGCCTTCAACTACATGAAAGGTTACAAAGAGGATGGAGCTAGACTGTTCTCAGTGGCAGCAGATGACAGCACTAAGGAACAATGGTCTCAGGTTGCA
Organism: Gavialis gangeticus; assembly: GCF_001723915.1. Lineage (NCBI taxonomy): Eukaryota > Metazoa > Chordata > Crocodylia > Gavialidae > Gavialis > Gavialis gangeticus. Next base: position 47,990,412 of record NW_017729031.1, read on the forward strand.
GCAAGGAAAGTTTAAGTTAGATATTGGGGAAAAAAATTCTCACTAGGAGGGCAATAAAGTACACAAGCAGGTTACCTAGAAAGGCTGAGGAATCTCCATGCTCGAAGGTTTTTAAAACCCTTCTGAGGTCCAGTCCAACCCAAATTTTTTTTTTTTATGATTCTATAAATCCAAGAGGTTCTCCCCCTCTCCCCCTCCACTAGCCCCAAATCAACATGAGGAAATCCTCATCTTGGTTTTGAGTACAAGGCAGGAGCCAGGCAGCTGCTATGGCTCTGGCACAACCTGGGCTTGGGGTCAGAGTCAGGGCCACAGCCTCTGCTTCCCCATTGCCTCTGCCCCCTGTCCCCCTCCCACTGCAATGCACTGCCGCCCCCCACCCCCAATCCCCAGCTCCAGTCCTGTTCTGGCCCAGGCACAGGACACATGGTGTCTCAAGCCCCTGCCAGGCCCTAGCAATAGCACCAGCAGCAGTGGTGGCAACTCTCATCCTGGCCCTTGCCCCACAGCTGCTGTTGCCACAGCACTGGTCAGGGGTTGGAGTCAGCATGTCTCCATGCCTCTGGCCAGAGCCACAACTGATGGTAAGCAGCAGCAGGGGAAGAAGATTGCTGAGGGCAGCTTGTGATGGGGGCAGGCTGCAGGGGGCAAGTTGTGGGTTCAGGTGGTTTGACTCTTCCCCACTACCTGCCTCCCCCACTCCTTTTATCTGTTATATATTCAATTAAAAGAAAAAAAGATCTTATTTGAGAGCCCCACATTAAGTTATGATCATCAGAAAACTGCTGTTTGGCCAAAAGTTTATAAAGCATTTGTTACCTAAAATAGTTTACAAGGCTTACTGATAGACTCTATGAGATAACTGTGTAGCTAAGAGCTTTTCATTGTATTGCTTTCATTTTTTCTTTCTTTTTTTTTTTTTTTTTTTTTAAAAAAAAAGG
>NW_017729031.1:47991362-48034738 GCF_001723915.1 Gavialis gangeticus
AAAGGGGAATGAAATGTGTATCCTCTTCTTAACGGATAAAAGCTTTTTTTTTTTTTTTTTTTTTTTTTTTTTTTTTTTTTTTTTTTTTTTTTTTTAGAGAAGAAAGGACTTCCTGTCATTACATATATACATCCATCTGTGCAGGTGTGTGCACACAGGTGTATCCTAACCTTCCCACTTTAAGTTCCTATAGAAAATGCTACTTATAATTTAGTTTGTGCTGGGGTGGGTAGAAATAGGTGAGGGCAGGAAGTGTTTGTTTGTTTTACATTTCCAGACCAAGATGCCTTTCTTCATTATCCCTTTCAAGAAAGGAAGAGTTATAAAAAAGGTCAAAGATGAAGAAGTTGCACAAATTCATGTTCCAGGCTATTTTACACCCAGCATGCCAAGTATTTATGGTTAAATATTTATTGTTTTTACTAAATAAAGCTTATGTTCTGATACGTAGAACTGAACAAGTGTCAAGTGAGTCTTGCAATCTTAAGCTATATAAAGGTTTTCATTTTTACTGGTAAGAATTTCTAGGGTCCTCTGAGGCAACAATCTTCCCTGTTATTGCCAGGTATTTTACAGGCAGCTCCATGAGAGGGTAGTACAAATTTTGAAAACGTGTTTGTTTTTTTACCTTAGTCTGTACACCTCATGCTGAGTCTAATTTTTGTTGTATGGTAACACCATGAATAGGCCTTACATTTGCACCAGGAGAAAAACCTCTCTCTTGCACAAAAAGAGCTGTACAGACACTCAAGACATTTCCATGGAAGAGTGCTGGCTATTCCACAAGAAATTAGATCACATACCTTTAAGGAAGATTACCCACTCCTGATCCAACTTGAATGCTTGTACACTTTTCTCAGGTTTGAATACTTAATATCCCAGTCTTCTTCCCTCTCTTAGTAACAGCACTTTACACAAAATGTTTGTGCAAAGAAGCACCTAGATGAGGGATGGGCAAAATATGGCCCGAGGACAAAATCCGGCCCACCATATGATTCCATCTGGCCGGTGGGTCCCTTGGCCTCACCTGGCCCAGGCATAGAAGGCAGTTCTGGCCAGGGTGCATGCAGCTGGTTCCACTGCTCCTGGGCTGGGCCACCTGGCACAGCCTGCCCTACCCCCACATATGACACTCAGGCGTGCCAGGAACTGTAGTGGGCAGGTCTGGGGCAGCCTGACTCCAGTCTGCCCCCACTACTGCTTGGGACCAGGTGTGTGCCCTGCTGAGGGGGCACCAAACCCTAGCCCTGCTCCCTGGGCACCCCAGGCCCATCTGTCCTGCACCCATCTCTGGGGGGGCACCAGATGCAGCCAGCAGGCAGGGTCTCCATGGAGAGACTCCTGCAGGCAGGACACGCTCGGCTGTTTGGATGGGATGGTGACAGCACGGGGCCAGGGCCCAACCTGATCCACTCCCCACACATCCCTGATGCAACTGACACCCATCACAGGGACATGCAGGGAGTTGATCATGGCTGTGTCCCAGCCCTGCGCTCTCACCACTCTGCAATCTCAGACCCAGCCCTGCCTACCTGACCTGCTCCCAGATGCCACTCTCTACCTGCCTGTGGCCCCATCCCATCTGCCCAGCTGAAAGTGCCCTGCCTGCAGGGGCCTCAGGCCAGTCTCCATGAATTTCCTGCCTGCCCACTCCATCCAGTGCCTCTGGTGGTGGGTACACAGTGGATAGATCCAGGACCAGATAGGATAAATTGCCATCTCCCTAGGCCATCCACCTGCCACCACACAAGACACTGTAAACAGCTGTGATAGGAAGCCAAGGCTAGGTCAGCACCTTAATACTCCCTGACCCTCTGGCCCTCAAGAGCTCACCAAAACTCTGTAAGTGGCTCTCCAGCCAAGATAATTGCTCACCCTGGACCTAGACTTAAATTCTGAAAAGCAAGGAGCAAGGTTTGATGCCTTTCTTTCCGAAAACCTTATTTGAAATATATTGGATCCATTTTTCAGAGGTACTGAGCACACACAACTTAGCTGATTTCAAATGAGAACTGTAGATAAACAGTGTTTTTAGAAATCAGGACTGAAGTGCTTCATGTTAGGCACTTCCTCCTTCTCCCCCGCCCCCGCCCCCCCCCCCAAAAAAAAAAAAATCACACAAAAGCCACTTTGGACATTATGGCTATTATTGGGGATTATAGACTACTCTTCTGGCTCTTTTTCCAATGGGTTTAGTTATAAAAAATATGCATGCATGAATGCTCACTTCACGAATATTTCATTTCAACAACTTTCAAAGTTTTCTTGGCAGATGGTCCAAAATATGGCCTCATTTTTCCATGAATTTTTAAAGGCGACCTACCTATACAACTTTATCATGTTGAGGTTTTGCATATAGCAACAGCTAGATCCTAAATAAGAATGTATGTTCATTTAAAACTAATTTGGGTTCTCTGACTTGCATTGAAGTGTGTGGGACAACCAATATCGTAAGACATCATTCAGCATGAGCAAAGCTGGGTGGGCCTGGGCCAAACTGAGATCACAGAAAGAATTTCAGTTCTTTTGTATTCAAATTACACTTTTATGGTACAAAAAAAGCTACTCCAAGTTTAAAAAAGAAATTTGTATACAATGTGGCATTTTTAGGATAGTATTAATAATTATTATTATTATTATAGGTATATGCACATTTGATACTTATTTTGGACACAAAGGATACCTAAAAGGTACAGTTAATAAATAAAAATGCCACTACGATGTGATCATTGGCTGCTGTTTCACAGACTAGATAAAACACACCTTACTTGGTAAAAGTGAAAGATTTAAAAATCAGCAGCTGAACTGACTAGAGCAGGGGTGGGCAAAATGCGGCCCAGAGGCCAGATGTGGCCCACCAGGCCATTCTATTTGGCCCGTGAGGCCCCTAAAAAATTTAGATAATTAATATTAATCTGCCCTGGGCTGCCTGTCATGCGGCCCTCGATGGCTTGCCAAAACTCAGTAAGCAGCCCTCTGCCCAAAATAATTGCCTGTTCCTGGACAAGAGAAAAGATAAACAGCAAAATTAACTATTATGATACAAACCATCCCCCGTTTGTCTGACAAAGCCTCACCTTCTTCTGCTTTTGGAAAAGCAAATAACTGTTTTATCTGAAGCTAGCCACCATTTTAGAATTTGAAATAGGATAGCAGGTATTGTATATCAGAGACCAGAAATGCTATCATTTGTAAAAAACACATTAAAATGTGGCCTATTTTCAGTATTCCTAATCAGTTGCGGAACAATTTTTATTTAAAAATAAGTTAGTTTTTCAAAAACAATTTTCAAGATTATATTAACCTCTTCCAGCTGAGGAAAATTCCTTGGGCACTGACATACGTGCAGCTCCACTGTCTAACTCATGATACTTCACAGAAAGCATCATGACAAATTAGACTGACCCTCCTGATCCAACAGACATTCACTGTCAGATCAGGAGGGTGTATAATTCAGATCCCATTTGAAGCTGATTGGGGGAGAGAGACTGTGAGCTTGCAGCATTTGTCCCCCACTCCCCTCTCCAAGCTCCCATGCTCTCTCAGGATGGGAGGTGGGAAAGGGGGGGGAGCAAGTTCAGTCTGGGGTCACCCCAGCTGCGCTGCAGTAGTGGTGGTGGGTGGTACGGACCGGAACCCTCCCTTGAGGGGGCTCCAGTCCACCTGCCCCACCCTCCAGCACTGACTGGGGAGCTCACAGGCTGCATTCAACCCTCTTCCTTCCCCCCCTCCCATTTTGAATACAGTGTGCAGAGCAGAACTGGACTGCATCATCCGAGTCCTACTCTGTTCACTACCTTCAGAATGGGGGTGGAGGAAAGGGAGCCCTATTTGGGGGTTTTCCCAGCCACCCTAGAGTGTGTGTGGGGAGATTGGAGCCCCTCCCACCCTCTGGGGAACCCCCAGACTAAACTCACTCCCCCCTCCTCCTCCTCCCATTCTGAAGACAGAGCATGAAGCAGAGCTTGGCTGCATCAGCCAAACTTGCTCCTAGTTGTGCTGACAGATGTTAATGAAGGCATTCCACTTTGGGGTTCAGATTGTCACCCAACTGGGCATTTTTGAAGTGCTTTGCAGCCATGCACTTCTGTCAATGCATGGCTTTAGAGCACTTTCAGTGGCTGCTTGCATGACAAACTGTCATGTCTTTCAGCATCAGTCACATCTGCTAGCACCCCTAGTAGCCCCAGAAGCAGCTTCAGTACGAACAGCTGTTCACTTAACCTTCACTTAATAAGTGAAGTTTATGGGAAATGTTTTTAATTCTATCTATAATTAATTTTTTTTAAGCAGTGGTTCTCAATCTTTTCTGTATCAGGACCAATTTGTAAACATCAATGGCCAGTCCTGACCCAATGTCCCTCGTCCCTGGCCCGCTGCCCCTTGCCCCCAGACTCCTCTGCCAGTCTGCAAGGGAAAACCCATGTGACCCATTTCCTATACTCCTGCGACCCATGGGTTGAGAAAAGCTGTTTTAAAGGAAGATGGAGAATGAGAAATGTTTTTAAAAGTTCAGTTGTGTTAAGGTTATAATGCGGTTATTTGGCCCACCAAGAAATGGCTATTGGCACTTAGAAATTGAACAAAATAAAATTTGGAACAGAGGGAAGTCAAAACTTCCTAAACTGATTAAATAGGTTTTTTTTGCCCAAAATAATAATAAAAAAATTGGATACTTCACTCAATCAATATTTTTCAAGGTAAAAACCCCCTAAATAACCAACCATTCCTAAACGGAGTTTGTTAATAAAGATGAGACAAATTAAAGAGGGACTTTTGTTGTCATTCAAAATGGATGATGAAGAAAAAAAAAGTCTCAATATTTTTCAATATAATGGACATTTTGAAAACTTTTGATTTTAAAAAGTGTTTCTAATTATTTCATCTTTGAACCACATTTCCTTCTGGTTCATTATATTGCAACAGCTATCGTCACAGCCCTCATTCTTTAATATGGAACAGGATCTTTGGCCAGACATATGTCACTCATAATGCTTTTAGTAATGACTCCTATGCTGTACAACCATATTTGTCAGAAACAATAAACTTAGACGTAATCCTCCTCAGACTCCCACTGAAGTGAACAAGAACTGAAAAGTGGTATAAGGCTTCTGTTTTTTCATATGGTGCACTTGGTAAAAATAGATGTTTTTAGGCAAGATAAAAACAAAATATAATGTTCTGATTCAAATTAAATTGAACCAAAATAAAAATTTCAGTTGTGTTTTCTCCAATTAACAACACAATTTTTGTGCCAGTTTCTACATTCCCCCTGCCATTTCACCTTTTTACTCCATCAGATAAAGGATGTTATGGAAAATTCTCATACAAGTAAACTATTGCTCTAATTATGGTATTTTGGGCCAACTGTTTTTGAACACACACATTACTTTTTAATAAATACCATGAAAAAACATACTAAATGATAAGGCTACAGCAAAATAAGGAAAACTGTCTTTAAGCCAAAAGGCGGGGATACAAATAAAAAAAGGTATAAAGAGCTCTGAAGTCTAAGGAAGATAACTGAATTGCAGGAGCCAGTATTGACCAGACATGTTGGAGTAAATCTGAGAACATGTATTGAAGAGAACTACAAAAAATGGAATGGAAGTTTGCAGCAACAAGTCTTCGATAAAAGTGTGGCTTGCGATTAAGAGCCATATCTCACATTACACAGGACATGTTAACTGCACTTAAAACATGAGTGTCCATGTTTTAAAACAGTAAAACACATGCTAAGTGCTATCATATAAAAACAAAGTTACTCCTTCTGTGAAAAGTTGCATCTCCAGATCATATTAAGTAACACGTATTCAGCTATTATGGGAGTCAATACAAATTTAAGGTTCTGTTGTGATTCAGCTGATTTTCAGTCCCAGCCTCCACACTACAGGTCAACCAGTTGAAGACTGTCAGCAGCAGAAACCAGACTTGCCCTGAGGATCCAGCAGCAGGAACAACACCTTCTTCCAAGCTCAGCTTCTTGTGCCTCCCTCTGTCCACAGCAGAGAACTAGCTCGCTCCAACATGCCAGGGTCACATGGTAGGCAGGGTGGGAGCTCTGGGCATGGGGGCTGCATGGCCTCAAAAAAGCAGATGTGAGATCTGCGATGCCCAATGACAGAATCAGTGTCGGGAAGTACAGCCAGCTCTAACCCCAGAGTGGACCGAGACCCTAGTTAAGCATTACTGTGCAGTAGGCCTGTGCGAAGCAGCAAGTATTTGCTTCAGATTCAGCCAATTTGGAGGGACAGCAATTTGATACAGCCAATTTGGCTGCAGAGATTTGGCGTCAATTTGGAGCTTTGACCATAGACTATACAGGCAGTCCTTGACAATGCTGGACACAGCTGCCTCCAGCTGGTAAGTCTGTTGTGGTGGGCAGAGAGGGGAGGCAAGGGGCATAGGGAGATCAGATCATGGAAGTGCTCCACCTGCCCTGAGCAGATCTGGGGGAACATGCCCGCTTTCATGCCCTTCCGGACTGGCAGCAAGAGCCTGTGGAGGAGCCACAAGAAGAGCAGCTCCCAGACTGGCAGTGCACAGTGGTGGGAACCCTCCTTCCCAAGTCCCGTGGGCCCTCCCCACCCTGGGTGGGCAGCTTGTTGCAGCCCCAATTGCTCCCTCGCTGTGGGGGCCTTGATCTGCCCCTCCACCACTCCCCTTCCCTCCCCCCTCCACAACAGACTTACCAGCTGGAGGCAGCTGTGTCCATCATAATTAAGAACTACTGCCTGTATCTCCAAATCGATTTGGAGGCTTCTGATTCGATTTGGACCTTTTAATGGGTCCCCTGATTCAATTTGGATTTGGAGATTTGGCCACCAAATCGGGCCAGAATCACCTCCGAATTGAATCTGCTACCAAAGCTTCGCACAGCCCTCCTGTGTAGCTGCTCAGAACAGTCTAATTTTTAGTAGGCATGGTAAAACTTACTCTGATTTAAATGCAAATGTCCTCTGTAACAATGCCCTAAGTAAGAGAGAGAAGATCTGTGCCAGAAAAATCAGGTTGCTTAACTTAATGCCAGGCTGTTTGACCATCATTAAAATGGTGATAATAGCTCTTATTCCACAAGTATTAGTGAACCAAACAATCTGAACACTTAAGTGTACACATACATTGATAAGCACCATTTCTTTAAATTAAGGTGGGCAATTTCAGAACTTGCATGGTAATAAAATCTCATTATTTCTCACATTGACTATGACTTATTCCTCTTTAAGAAGACATTGAGTTTTCAGCAAATTGTCAAGATTATTTTTGTTTTTTGCTTTTAAAGGAGCTCCTACCATTAACATGATATATGCACTTAGTTGCGTCATCCTTGCATTCTTCTTCGAAACACAGCTTGTGCGCAAATCATGCCCTGAATCAAAAGTTTTGGAAAACTAGCCATTGGCAGCCATGATTTCAGTTCCATGACAGAATTAACTACATCTGGCCACACTAACTGTAAGGAGATTTATTTTGTTTAGACCACACAATTTTAAATATTCAGTTTTTCAGAAGCAAAATTTTCTAGGTATACAATTTATTGAAAAGCAAAAGAAAAAAGATGTCTTACCTCTACTGACATCCATTGCATATAGTTCCCTTAGTCCAAGGTCATTAAGAGATTTTGTCATGTCAAGGGGCTCTTGTGACTGGTAGTTTTTCAGCAATACAGTGTGTAAAGGATCAAACTCACATTTGCTACAGATAATCAGTGTGAGTTCTTGAAGAGGTGCATACGGACTAACTCTTATTACAGTCTTCTGTGTTTTCTTGTAATTTACAACTACTCTCACAGTTTGCTGAAGAAAGAAAAAAACTCCAATAAAGCTGTGTTTAAGGACACCAATATAAACAGCCCAAAATCATTTCACAGATTTTTTGCAGCAACCACAGAAGCTTCCCCATAAAGAACTGTTTTCTTATAGCTTTAGCTACATTAAATGAAATTCTGCATCATTAAAGGGAGCTCTATATAAAAGGTTTGAGCAGCTTTATTTACATTCAAGAAGAACAGCAATCCAGAGTATCAGTTCTGACTCGGTGCTGATTTGTGTTCTGAAGACAGAATGAAGAAGACAAGGGGAGGGAAATGGAAGGAGAACATTCTTTCCATATTTTTTTTTTTATCCATTTTTACCCATTTCAGAAAAATGTAACAACTTTACTCAATTAGATTTTTTCCTGAGGTTTATAAAATCTTGTTTCCCAGAAAATGAGGAATACATTCGTTTAGACAGAAACCTGATGTTGGTTTGGGGAAATCAGATCACAATCATGTCCTTTCTACTTGCTAGTGCAAAGCTGAAAGCTGGGTCCCACAAGTCTGGCACCAGGGAAGACACTTCAGCCGACTGATCAGCCCCAGACCTGACACCTCCATATGTTCAATTTAAGGAACCATACAAACCAGCCATAGAAATACAGGTGTGCATTTTATTTAGAACACTTTTATGGCTGGTTTCCCATTTTATGGAGCCTTAGGCTGGGTGCTCATACAGCACCCTTAATGTGTAGTAACATGTTAAATATATATGGCATATATCATAACTGTAGCATACATGTAATATGTAAAGTGGGCCAGTGCTATACACAGCCAAGAGAAATATATTAGATTCAAAATGTCAACTTCCCCAAATCATTAAAAATCCAAAAATTATCCTGGAGCTATGGACTGAAGTTATGATTCCCATGCAACACTACATTCTGGCATCAGCAGGCAAACCTTTATGAAGGATTTTGTCTTCTGCTGGGAAATTAAACATTCATGTAGTTCACATTTTAGTTCTCACCTCTGGAATCATAGGAGCAGGTTTCTTCTTATCCAAAAGCTTTGGCTTTAAAATCACCTTTTCTACTTCAAGCATTCCCACTGGTGTATTGGGCTTGAATTTTATCTGGCTGTTCTCTGCTGACATCAGATCTATAGTATAGCTTGATGGATTTAAACGATACTGTGCACACAGAAAAATCAACAAGTCCATCATGGGTTTCCTGTAAAAAAGGAAAACATATATAACATTAATTTTCTTATAGGTTTATTAAGCAAACCAAAGAAGAATATTTTTCTGAACATTGGCAAAAGGTATGTCTTTTGATTCTATTCTTTAGTTTTGTAAATACTCTAAAGAAGTGTATGGGGGGCGGAATGCCAAAAGCATGATCACTGAGAGAAGTAAGATATCCATTTTGTACATAGAGGATAAGAGTACAGGGGAAAAACCCACAGGTACACATGCTATTTTGAGGGTCATAAAAAAACCCACAGTCTAATACAGAACAATTTTGCAAAAGTATTTGTAGCAATTCATACATTGACTTATTCCCAAAATTGGCCTGGCACACACTGAAGCTATTATTTCAAACTACTTAACCTTAAATGACCTGTATATACATAAAGCTATTTTGGTAGGAAACACAAGAATTAATACTCTGCCTGCCCAAGGATTCAGCTTCATTGTTTTAAATTTTCCAGTTCAGAATTAAAATGTGTCTTTCTCTCTCAGAATATTTCCAAATGGAGTCTAAGAAACATCATTCACAGAGAGCAAACATATATCAGATGAGCTTTTGCATGCTGTATGTACAGAAAGTAAATGAAGAACAATTTTAAATGAACTTTAACACTACAGAGTCCAAACACAGAGAAATTAGGGAGTGCCTCGGGACTGCCTTGCATATTTAATTCAGGAATACACTTAATCATTCACAGGGAGACTATTATTAGACACACATTTTCCCCAGAAGTCATATCATTCAGTGTACAAGGTAGATGATGCTCTAAGGATGAATCAAGACAGTCTAGTAGATGTATATTTTTTTCATTTGTTGCAGAAATTAATATTCAAGTAGTGAATGAGAAAGTGAAGAGCAGGAAGAAAAAAAGAATGATCTTACACTTTGGACAACTGAATACCATTCTGGAAAAAAACTGTATTCTATCATTGACTCTGCTGGAGAACTCCTGTGTAAGGCTGGATAAATTATATAAGCCATATAGGTGGCCATTTACTGTTCTGGATATCTGATGTGAGGTATGAGACTGGGCACAGCAGTTCTCCTAGGAGCAGTTTAAGCTGGGTTGCTTCTTGTTTCATTTTTTCCACCTGGAATAGCCATTTTTGCTCTGAGAGAAAAATCCTAAATACACTCTGTACACTCAGGTTTTCTTGGGAGAGCAGCAACTCTCCCAGGAGATAATGAATGTCCATATGTGGCCTATGAAATAACACTAACGCATAAAGATGAAGAGCTAATTCATATTGCAAGGAGAACCTTTAATTTGGACTTACCCTAAATTTAGCATTCAATTTCTGAAACTGCAGCGCTCTTAACTTTTTTTGATTAATCCTATATTTGTGCAAGAAATGGAAAGGCTGTTTTCCATCTACTCAGCACTGGATTACTACATAATGGATGCATCTACATGTGCAATTAATGTGAATCAATAAACTCCGGCACATATTGCTCCAGAGTTTATTTCTCCTGAACACACCATTTGAATGTGCACCCAGAACTGCAGCATACTGAGCCAAGGGCGGAGAAGGTTAGCCTACCAGCCTGGGGCTGTTTCAAGCTGGCTTGACATTGTACAGAGGGGCTGGTGATGGCATGAGGGTGCTCTAGTGTGCAGCTAGTCAGCAGGCAGCCTCTGTACTGAAGCACTTTCAGCCGGGTCAGCATCTACATGCGTGTTCCTGTGCATGAAAAAAAACAACTCTACAGCAGGATAGTACTTGTATTTACAAGTCCTCAACTGCTGCAGAGTTTATTAGTTTCCTGCAGCCTAATACGGCTGCACGTGTAGATGGTGAGACATTTACTCTGGAGCTAACTGGGCAACTCCTCAGTAATCATCTTGTGTAGACACACCCAACTAGTAGTGAAGAGGTTCACTTATTAATGGCTTCAGCAGTATATCAAGTGTGGGTAACTTAACTAAAGTTGGAATCTTTACACATTCCTAAAGCAATCATTTAACTGAACAGACTTTCTAGCACTGTCTAGAATTGTGTATCCTGGAGACAATTTTGTGAATAGGATTTTTAATGTACAAGATCAGTTAAGTTCATCCTCACAATGCAAAGAAAGACAGGTTTTTGTTTAGCCAACACCAAGTGATAGCAGTGGTAAGAGGGTTTTGTTGGGAGTGCAGGGTAGGAAGTATGTCACAAACCTATGATATTTTGAAATGTTCAAGGAACGTCATGCATGGGGGGTTTTTTGTTTAATCAATATAATATGTGTAGTGTTACATATATGTAGAGACTAAGCTGTACTTAGGCCTATTGTTATATCTATGAATTGCGGTATTTTATATGAATGTAAATTTGTATTTCATAGGTTGGCTAAGACAGTTTGCCTGTGCAATGATTCCTCTCCTATTCATACTTGAAAGTATGAAGAATTAGCTTCTGACTTGGCCAATGGTTTAATGGCCAATAATACAGGCCCTTAGGGATGTGGCTCAAGGCACATGAGCCAGGCGCTTTCAGGCAATCGTGAATTTGCATCTTTCAAAGAAGAGACACAAAAATAACACCCAAGAACAAGTTATTCAGGGAAGGACATTTTCACAGTGGGGAAATTAAATAAGAAACGGTACAGTATCTTTAGGGCATTAGATCTTTATATCTGAAAGGATGCAGCTATTTTCCTGATCATAATTGAAGCAGGAAAGACTTCAGGTCTGGTAAACAAATATACTCTTTGGAGGTAAGAAATTATAGGCAATTGTTTGTCATTAGTTTGTTCTCAAGCATAGGGAATAACTCTAGGCCCTCAGCTAGTGGGCTCTGTGAAGCAGGCTGACAGGAAGATGGGGCAGGAACTTTTTTTAACCTGTTGAGTTGAGTAAAAGCCACATTCTTAGTTTTGAGATGTAGGCTAAGATCAGATTGTTCCGATATTTCATTTTATTTGTTTATTCTTACACCTTTGTCTGTATCTTAGCATATGGTTACTCATTTCTTATGCCTGCTCTTGTTATTATAATAAGTTTTTGTCATCTTTTATAACTTAGTATTGTTAGTGATTTCAGAGAATTTGACCATACAGACAGGCCTTTTCCAAGGAAGAGGATTGCTGTGGGGGCAGGAATCTATTATTTTTGAGCACATGATTGGAAAAAGATGCAATTCTTCCAGCTGGCAAAGAGCTGGTAAGACCTAGGTGAGTCAGGTAAAGCTGAGATGCCATTACTCAAGGAAGTGATCTTTGGAGTGTAAATTTCAGACTCCAAGTGGTCAAGAAGTAGATGGCAGAGAGGAGCTTGGGGCTGAAGGACACTCCTGCATCGGTAAGAATACCCCAGGAGCGTGCTCTCAAAGGTGTCCCTGACTGTATCTTGGGTCAGAGGGTGTGTGTGGTGGGGGAGGAATGACGACAAGGGACAACAAGGATAGGGAGAGAACAATAGGAGGACTGTTTTTGTTTGTTTTGTAAATGAATGTTGCATTATGGATTTTAAAATGCATAAAACTTCAAGATCACTTAAATGCATAAAACTTTATATAAAAGCATGTTTCTGCCCTGACTTTATTCTGGTCTGTGGCACCTGGACAGAAGACAGTAGAAGCACACCTCCAATTTCTAAAGAATAAATTCTAAAGAAAGCTTTAACTCTTTCTTTTTGCTGTATTAGAGGAAAAAAATCTTTTATCTGCTCAAAATTAGGGAAAGAGCACTTAGAGTAAAAGCTCTTGTTTCAAAAGGCAATGGATGTACAAGGGAAAACAGAAGAAAGCTTTCATACCTCCATTGCAGTGGTTATTGCCAGCATAAGTGGCCTAGGGAGAAAAGCATCTTCCTCTAACACTAGCTGGGTAACTTTCACTATGCTGGGAAACAGGAACGGAGTTAGAAGTGGAGGCAAAAGGGGAGTCAAAACCTTAACATTTAAAAAAGGATTTGAAAAAGCCAAATAATCCACTATGACTACACCACCATCATTTCTCTGCTCTGCCCCCACACAGCTGAATTACTGTTTTGGTGTCTTGTTGCTTTTCCAGAAGTAAACTTTATTTTTAACTGCTCTTTCCCCAACACCTTTTCAGCCATCATTTCATAACAAAATAAAGATAGAATTGCTTAACTAGGGCCTCTTGCTATTTTAATACATACATCTCTGGTAGTTAAAGAATGGCCAGTGTCACAACAGAGATAAGGCACATCGTGTCAACATGCCAAGTTACAGATGAAACTTAGCAGGTCAGAAAGCAGAGTCCATATGTGCATATTTGTTTAAAAACAAAACAAACCAACCCACCCCCCCCGCCCAAACACAAAACAGGAGCCGTACATGACATTGTAGCACTGTTTAAAAGAAGTATTTTAAATGAAGCAAAGCTTTAAACAAACAAAAAAAATTCCATCTTCCAACTCTCTTTCTTATGCATGACTGTTTCAATAATAAAAAGTAGCTGATTTGCTAAACTGGTTTGCATTGTTTTGGAAAAAAGACAAACAAAAAACTTCAAATATATTTTACAAAGCAGCAATTTGTAACCTGAATCCTCCCCACATAGTCAAATGTTGCATATGGCATGAACAAGGCCCTGCCATCCTCACCTATCCTGGGCTGCTCTTTGCAGGTCCTCTTTTGTGTTAAGCCCTGTAAGTTTTCCCTGTCTGAATATTGTCCATGATTGTGGATTTACACATTTAAAGGTCTTTCCATCAGCCTGTAGTGTCCAGAGAAACAGGTAAATATTTTGTTCTATTCAAGGAGCTGCAACCACTCTGGTCTCCAGGTTAAGCCATAGAAGGTGTCATTTGGAAAAATCAAGTCCTTTTAACATTCCCTCATCAGAACAGTTTAGTACATGTATTGAAAGAGCTACTTTGTGTATGCTCATCTTTTCTTTTTCTCATTCAGGGCTAAGGAGAAATTTATCAGCCAACAGAAATTACACAGTTGGAGCACCATTCTGGTCAGGTGGATTGTAATTCTGTCTGGTTTTAAATATCACTAGACCAGACACCTGACACTGAATAATATTTGCTTTGAATAACAAAGTTTGACCAGGAAAGCTGAAGAAATAGCATGTAGCCACATGTCATAAAATGTTATAAAACACTTCATTTGAAACATTCAGATGGTCTTGCTTTAAAATACTTAATACAGATGTTTAATGAACTTCATTTTGAGTAACTTACATAAAGGTTTGTTCTACCAACCCAAAGCGATCGTAAAATCCTAAGTCAGAGAAGAGACAGCAAAGATGGCTCTACCAATATTGAAAACCAGGGCTTTCCATCATGTAACAGTGTAAGTAACACTGTTCGTTACATTTGGGATACAGTGCTTAAAACAATTACATTGGTTTATCTTTAAGGAACAGAACTTTTTAATAGACCTTTGGTTAATAACAGGTAGGATATAAATACATACCCTTGAGCAGTTATTTCTGGGGCAGATTTCTGACATGAGGAAACAGCTGTGATAAGAGGTCATAGCATGCCATCTTTGTCTTTTACTAATGAACTATTTAGCTGAGCTGAATTTTCTACATTAAATACCTGTTGGCTGTAGGTCAAGATTAAAAAGACTCTTGGTATTCAGGTCTTGAGAAGCAGATTGCAGTGAATGTGTCCCAAATTAAAAATATTGCCTCCAATCAAAAAAAGAGAGGCAAAATAAGCAAAGGCTTAGAAAGGCTTAAAATAAGCACAGAACTCATCTCAGACTAGATAAAAAAAATTAGGTATTTATTGTTTAGTTGCCTGTTATACGGAAGGGAGAGACTGCCTAGAAGAGCTCATGCCATATTTGGATTAATCTTTCATTAAGTAACAAGGTGGATATAAGTTTTGCTTGTTTATTTTTACTATTGCATAACAAACAGCTGACTTCCAATGGCAGAAACAAAGGGACCACACAGATTCAAACTAATACGTATACTTGGCAGATAGAAAGCAAGAAGCTGGCTTTAAAAAACAAAAAAACAAAACAAACTTTAAAAGCTACTACAAAAAACATGCAACAGGCATATTTCCTGCAAGACCTATGAGAAGGAATTGAGATGACAGAGAAAGTTCATGGTTTGTTTTAGAATGCTAAGGTTTCTAGATTTAACTACAGCCGACAATTTCCACAGCTATCCGACTCAGACCACATTCAGAGAACACACACACAAGCACTTGATTATGCAGCATATTCTATTTTCCATTTGGCTTGTTATTACAAAGCTTGGTTAATAACTGTTTCTCTTAAAAAAAGTTAGATTTCAAAAGCATCAAAATCTTTTTGTCCTAAATAAGAATGGATAGGTAGGGCAGAAGGTTTCTAGGATTAGCCTGCATACTACAGTAGTAGCGGTAGTATGCAAGTAGTGTTGAAAAGATTCTTACCTTGTGGCATGTTTGCCAAAAAGGTTGCCCCCATTGCTCTCTAAAATAGCACTAAGATGTATAAAATTATCTTGGATTTCTGCCCCCCAAAAGTAACCTTCATAAGAGCATCATAAGATGTACATTGGTCCCTGTTTAAGTAAGGCTCGAAGTGCTATATGACTTATTCAAAAAAATGCAGCTATAACCCATAGAAACTAAACTTTTGCCAGCCCCCAAATTTTTTTCCATGCAACATACCTGCCATTAACAGTAGTAGATTTAATCACATCCCCTGGAAGAACCACAGATAATTTGATGTCTTTATCAATTATATTCTCTTTCTGTTCCATGGTGAAATTAGTTAGTTCTGCCTCATCCAGTGAAGGAATCTCCAAGCTTTTTGGTTCAGGTGGAGGAAGTGGAGCTTTAGCTTTGGCTTTTCTTCTGAAATAAAAAAAATAGGAAAATTATACTATGAGTACAATTTTACTATGTGAATATTTTTACATCAATGTTAAAATATTCAGTGAACCATTAATTATGTTCAACACATGGGACTGCCCACCAAGAATATTGGAGTAAAACTGGCCTGCATCCTCTCACTTTTCATCTCGATGAAAAATGCCTGTTTATCACACGAGTATTTTAAACCTGTGACTGATGGTAGTAATATCTGAGAAATGTCTGACCTGGTAACCTATGTTAAGTTTCCAAGTAAGCAGAAACAAAATATAGTTCTACTTTGTGACTTCATGCCATAACTATGAAAATTCACAAGCCTTCCACATTTCAATACATGTTTGAGAGATGAATATGGCAAAAGTCCCTAAACAGATTTATTTTTTCCACTCACTGATAGAGGTGAATGGGGAAGGTAGAGGGAAGGGGCATGGGGGTAAAGATCAAGGCCTCTCATGGTGAGGGAAGGAGTGGGGCTGGGGCAGGCGATGCCCAACCGGGGCAGAGCACAGGACAGAACCACAGCATGGTGAAACAACAATTTCACGCGAGACTTGTAACTAACAATATCATGCTGTCATACCCCTGTCATCTCTTGCTTCTTTTTCTGTCACAATTAATATGGCTGAAGTACATTCACTATAGTGTAAAAAAAATGGGAGAAAGAATAATAGAAAAGAAGAGTTAAACTGCATAGCAAGAACTCGTGTAGTCTACCCCTCTCCACCCACACTCAAAATAAGAGCATCCCTGTTTAAACCACCACCCCTTCAAGTTATTTACCTTGCTCTTAAAGCTTCCAATGATGGATATTTTCCCATGCCCTTTCCAAGAGTATGTTGCCATGTTTAACCACCCTGTTTGAAAGTTCTTCCTAAATTTCCCTAAGTGCAATTCAAGATCACTACTCCTTGTTCTGACCCTGGGTCCAGAGGAGAGTCTACCATTCTTTTTAATGCAGGAGATGAATCCAGACAAACCTGCATGTGTGGTATGCG
This sequence comes from Gavialis gangeticus, assembly GCF_001723915.1. Lineage (NCBI taxonomy): Eukaryota > Metazoa > Chordata > Crocodylia > Gavialidae > Gavialis > Gavialis gangeticus. The sequence goes on from NW_017729031.1 coordinate 48,008,147, forward strand.
GTGCCTCAGACATGTCTGCACACAGATGTGGGCATTCCCTGCACTGCTAATTTGCAGCATTGAGGGGTGGGGGGGAGGTTAACACCCAGACATCCTGCTGTCAAAAAAACCCGTGCTAGAAAAAAGCAGGGTGGCACACGTGGCGGCAGCGTGCACTGCCTGAAACTGGAGCCTTGCCAGCAGGAGCCATATTCCAGCTGCCAGCCAGCCAAGCTCTCTGCTGTCAGATCATCATTGTTGGAGACCTGGGAGGGCCCCAGGACCCCAGGTAAGGCTGCAGGGACCGGCTCAGGTGCTGGCCCCAGCCTCCTCTACCCCACCTGGGGCAACTCACCACATGCCAGAGCACATATGCACAGGCATGCCCCGGGGACAACAAGCAGTAGCACAACTATGTGCTGCTGCTATTTGTCCCCAGGAAAACTCATGGGCACACTCATCTGGAAGCACCCAGTGGTGCCAAACATACAACACACAGGCCGGATTCAGCTCACAGAACCTCTATCTGCCCACCAGACTACTAGAGGGTACTGGAAATTCAGCCCTTCGGCCCCATGGAGCATGGCCATCCGTGGTAAGATTAGTTCACTAAACCCGATGCTGCCCCCAGCCCCACCATGATGGCCATTGTGACACCCTTCATGCCCCAGGTTTGAATCCAGCCTGTGAGGAGCCCCATGGTCCAGATCTGGCCTGGGACCCCAAATGAAGTTGATGCCCCTGCTTTCTAACAATCTTAAAAATGTAAAGATTTATCAAATCCCCTCTACCCTTATCTTCCCCAGGTTAAATAATCCCAGTTTTTTCAATTTAACTTGCGCAACACAATTACTAGACCTCTAATATATTGTGCTATTCTTTGCTGGACTCTTTCCAATGTGTCCACTTCACGTTATATCAATGTGAGTAACATGTATGAATATTTCTCTCCTCTCCCCACAATCTTAAGTATATCTTCTGTAAGAGGCTTTAAAATAAATGAACAAATAAACAAAATATCCTATATTTGATATACTATGAAGTAAGAAATTACAACCCCAACCAAATATCTTTGCCAAATTCAGTAGCAAACTAAGATTGGTATGAATTTGACTTGAGATGTAAACTATGAATAACTGATTTGTATAAAACTCGCACTTCTCTGGCAAAGGTTAAGTTTAAAAAAAAAAGTTAGTTTTAGAAAAGAATCCCCCCTCCCCCAAACAAACAAAAAACAAACAAACAAACAAACAAACAAACAAACAATACCTGGTCACCACAGGCTAGCTACTTTGCTAGCCTAACATTTAAGCATCTAAATCAGATATCAGTCTTTTTTGGATAATACTTTAAAGGCACTGAAACAGTTCCAACCCACATCCAGCAGACTTTCTATAAGCAGAAAAATACTTCTATGCCAAAGGAAAGAAATTGCTCAGGAAATCTGACATTTTACCAAAAAGACGGCATAAAAACTTGAATGCTGAACTGAACAGGATAGAAATGTGACATTTCTAAATCAACAGAAAATAGTAAGTTTAGAAAACAACAAGAAAAGAAGAGAATTTAAAAAGGGTTACCATATAAAACCCATGTTGTTGTTTTTTTGCTTTATCTACTACAGGTACTCCTTTAAAAGCTAGGATGGAATTCTATTTGCTACTGAAAACAAAAACAGCTGCTGATACAGAGATACCAACACTAAAGTTTTTTAGGCATATGCATGCCCCAGATTAAATCAATTTACTGCTAAATGCAAGTCAAAAAACAAAAAGAAGTCAGTGTTGAATTACTTACAATGATCAAGCACAAAGTTGGAAAAAACCTTTAGCATACAGAGTTACATATACCTGCCCTGTAGGAGAAGGGGGAAAAAAAAAAAGAAGAGTACAAAGCTACTTACACTTAAGAACAAACAGCAAGGTCCACAGTAGTGTTGCAAAATAACACTATGTAACCACTAAATTCTACAAAACTTCACATGACTAATCTGTTTCTGAAAGTACTTAAAGTTTTGAGCGTCAGAACTCTAAAGCTAGGGAATTAACTGTTCACATTCACCATAAAACAAGGCAGTAATACAGATAGTTAAATTAAAACAAGATGAAGGTCTATAGTAAAAATGTATAACTTCTCTCTGTTCATGTATTTAAGAATGTATTTATATACAGGGGTAGCTGGGTTTGCCCCTTTTTTGTACGAAATTCAAAATGTGTGGAGCTAACTGTATTACTCTAGCTGAATTTAGTAAAAGGCAACATGCCATGGTTATTTTTGTACTGTATGAACAGTAAAAAGCAAAACAAACAAACAAAATCAAGCATGTGAATTATACTTTTAAGTAGAATTTTTGGTTCTTATGTAGGTCAAAAGAAGAAACTAGTGACAAATATAAAATGCATGTGCCACCAAGATAAATCCCACCATATACTTTTATACAATACAATGTGTCCAATTCTAACAATGCAGAAAAATACACCACTTCTTTCACTTTTTACCCATCTGTACTGGTGCCTCCTGGGTCTTGGGGGGCACCCAGGTTCCCCCACAACTAATTGCTGAGCCGGGGGCACAGGGGTGGGCCCCCCGCACACTCCCCGGCAGACCTGGAAGTGTCCCACTTCCGGGTTCGCCACTGAGCGTGTGGGCCCCTCCCCGTGCTCCTGTGGGATGCTCCATCCGCCCCAGCATCGCAGCATTCACGAGTTGCGGTGGTCCCTCGAGGTATGTAGAAAAAACATTTAAAGCTGTGTCTATGGCCAAACAGCTGATTCTCCAAATCAGCATTGACTCTTCAGCTTCAGCTGAACAGAATCAGGGACAGTGATCCGAATCAAATCACTGTCCCCAATTCAGGCCGAATCCAAATCGAATATGGTCTGCTTCACACACCCTTAATCACTGCACTACAGGGACTGGAACTTTATTTGATATCACTTAATCTTTGAGAACTAGAAAGAAAGAGAACAAAATCTGTTTAATAAGTGCCCCTGGCTTAAAATGTTTTTCTCTCACCAAGCAAGCTAATGTAATGGTCTTTTTCTGCTTGAGATCCATCTCAAAAGCTTCCAGATGTCATTAGCAACACCAATTAACCTGAAGTGTTCATTGGTTCGCTTTATAAAACTACAGCTTTCTTCCTATAGTTACACTTTAGGCTAAGGAGCAGTCTAGAACTGAGAAGGCATACTACAAGTCATAAAAGCAACATTAATGAAGCCATATGCACACACACAGCGAAACATAGGGCTGAAAGGGTACCTCTAGAGGTCATTTAGTCCAAGGGTTTGCAATCTTTTGCCAGCCTGTACTGCCCCCAGAGCTCAAGCTGCTTATGCTCTCCCTCACTGCGGGTATCCAGCCAATGTGCAGAAACAGCAAGTCAGGCATAAGAACTGCAGTGGAGGGCTGCTGAGGAGGGTGCTGTAGAGGGGAGGGGCAGCCCAGCACAGTTCTGGTGCTGTCCAATCCTCTGTGCCATCTCAGGCCAGGTCACCCATTCTTGGGCTGGATCTAACCTCTCTGCAGGACAGGCTGATCCCTAATCTAAGTCTACTGTCCTGCACTGAGGAAGATTACACAGCCACCTAAATCATCCTAGAAGAAAAATATAATTCGCAGCAAAGCTAATGTAAGTAACTTTCTCTCATCCAAGCCCCAGTAAATATGGAAAACCATTGATCACCACCCTCTCTATAATTACCATTTACGTAACTTGCAAACGGCAAATAAAAAAAAACAAACTGGTGAATATTAGTAGTGGAATTCCTTCAAAATAAACCTCAGATATAATTAGGAGACCAGTTTTAAAGTTAGAGTTATTTTTCCTTATTGACAATCACTGCATCTTCATGCCAGGTTACTAACAGAGTTGTTCAGAAGTGTTACAGAAGCCACATTTCAGTAACAGATTGACAACAAAACCCCCCCAGACTATCATCTTTTGGGCCAAATGCCTGTCATTAGTTCACATTCTCTCTCAATTTTTTCCCCAGGCCATACTTTTACTTCTTATATTTGCACTTTTTTTGGTGGCTCATTCTCTTCATTTTCACAGCTGAAAGTACATAACAGTTGAGACATTGACATATCCCATTACTATCCCTACTCCTAGCCCAGAAAGCCACCATCACTGAGCAGAAGGCCATGAGTGTCAAAAACATGTTGCTTAAGCTTGCAACACAGTACATCTGGGTCAAAGAAGTTCCACACATCTAATGCGAGAGCACAGAGCTGGTTAGCTGCGTTAATCTGAAGTCTGGAAGAAAGTTAGGCATTCTAGGCCCTGGGGGACATAACTTCTGTAGTACTACAGACTTTGCAGCACTACACAAAATACTACAGATGGCCACATATTAAAAGCCCTTGGTCTGGAGAACAACAAAGTTGCCAAAAATCAAGCTCTTCAACCAGGCAGAAGCAAGTAACTGCTTTTTTGTTCACTCTGGCCAAAGGCAAATCTGCTGGTGGGCCTTCCTTATCTGTTGGTCTTGCCACAGCAACAGCTGATCCAGATCAGGAATGCCTTGGAGCCCTTTAAAGTTCTTGGCTCTCAAACTACCCAAGAGATAAGAGCACTGGTTTTCATTCCCAAGCAGGCCTTGCCAGCACTGCAACAGCCCTGTCTTTTTTACCACTAGGCAACAACAAGGACTGCCTGCATTCTACCCCCCACAGCAGGGGTGACCCAACTGTTTTCCCCACTCAGCACTGCAGTCCTGTCCTCAGTTGCACTGGGTGGCAGGCAGCCTGCAAGCCTCACTGACATCTCACTGCTGCATAGACATCAGGGAAATAGCTACTCTTTTTCCCTCCCCTCCTGTTTTGGGGGAGAGGGAGGGGGGAAAAAGAGCAGAGCACAGAACTCTGGGATAATGGAAGGTCAAAGACAGGCGTCTCCAACCTTTTTAAGTAGGAGATCACTTTTTGAATTAAAGCAACCCAAGATCTACCATGCACTATTATCTGGGGGCACGCCACCCAGCAGGTAGATCTGTTGGGGCAGGGCAGTTTGAGGCCCCAGAGGTGAGGGAGAGGGTGGGGCACAGGCAGGAGCAGGGGCTGGGGGGGTATGGTGCCCTGGCCAGGCTGGGCCGTGGGACAAGTGGAGGCCCAGGGAAGGGCAGCTGCAGCAGCTGTGAGGGAGGGAATGTGGCTGGGGCAAGCCCTGCATAGCCAGGGTGGGACGTGGGATGGAGCCATAAGCAGCTCATCAAGGGGACATGTGAAGCGGAGCCACGCAGTCCAGGAGGGCATGGGGAAGGTGTGACCCCAGATCTGCAAGCAGGGCAGGGCAGGCTGGGGTGGTACCAGGCTCTTCCCAGTGCAGGTGTTGGCCTGGACTGTGCTCAGGCAGGCGGCAGCCACCCAAAAATTCGCTGTAGCCCCCCACAAACCTCCAACCCACCCCTCTCAGCGCAGCCGCCACCTGCCCCAAGCTCAGTGTGGCCCAGCCTCCAGGAGGAAGAGCCCAGCTCAGCATCCCAGCCCCAGTCTCCAGCAGCAACCCGCCCTCCTTCATGTGCAGATCCTGGGCACACAGCCTCCATGCCCTAGGGTGGGGAAGGGGCAGGGAGAGGGGAAGGCTGTACCGGGTTCTTCCCAGTTGGGGGGCTGGGCTATGGCAAATTTTCAGGTGGCTGCAGCCCCTCCTGTAGGCCCTCTCCCTGCGCTGCCGCCGCCTGGCCCAACCACAGCCCAAACGAACACCTCTGCCAGGAAGAACCCAGCACTGCCCTGGCTCCAGCTATCCCTGCATGCACATGGCCCCCATGCTGCATGCCCCCCCATCCCACCCATGGCCCCCAGACAAGCCGCTCGCTAGGGTGGCCATCATAGAGGGCATTCCAGTTTTCTGCTACTCTATTGATAAGAAACCCCAATGCCTTTATGTCCTCTATTTTTTTTCTCTTGAAGAGAAAAATAGAGGACATAAAGGCATTGGGGTTTCTTATCAATAGAGGACTGAGGACAGCCAGACTGTCCTCTATGATGGTCACCCTACTGCTCGCAGCTCCATCCTGCACCTAGCTGTGGCTGTTCAGGGCCTGCCCCTGCCCTGCCCCACTCCCTCCCTCACAGCTGCTGCAGCCACCCACGCTGCCCCATGTTTTGGGGGGGAGGGGGAAGCATGTGCTGGGCTTTGCATCCCACTGCTGGGCTAAGCTTCATTTCTCATCTAAATCAGTGACCTAAGAATCAAAGGGAAGCTGAGTGACAGCAACAGCAAGTCGATTGCTTTCACCAACCATCGCAAAGCTGGCAAATCAGCCAGCAATGCAGTAGTCCTTGACTTTAGGAAAGCTGACTTTCATAAGCTCAGGAGGCTTGCTCTTGAGGCCTGAGAGGCCATGATTTCACAGGGAGTAGAGTTCAGGATGAGTGGTTGCTCCTTAGGAAGTGATCCTAGAAGCACAAGAGGAGTCCATCCCAATCCGTAGGACAGGTAGTAAAATGGCTCAGCAACCCCCTTGGCTCAGAGAACTCATGGATCTCCTATGTCTAAAAAGAGAGGTGTATAAAGGATGGAAGACAGGAAACACCACTAAAGGAGGAGTATACTACATTGCTCCGCACCTGCAGGGAGTGAACTAGAAAAGCCAAGGCTGAAAATGAACTCCATCAGGCTACATGTATCAAGAGCAATAAAAAGTACTTCTTCAGATATGTGGGGAGTCTGAAGAAAAATAAGGGCAACATTGGACCCCTGCTAAGCCAGCTGGGGCAGCTGACTACTGACAACCAGGAAAAAGCCAATCTGCTTAATGATTACTTTGCGTCATTTTTTCACCAGTCCAAAAGGGACCACTCTGCCTAGCGTTATGCGGGATTGACCAGGGTGAGGATGAATATATGCCCACCATTGTCGTGGATCTTGTGAGGGAGCATCTTGAGAGGCTGGACCTCATAAAATCTGCTGGTCCAGATAGGTTGCACCCAAGAGTGCTAAATGAACTGGCAGACATCATAGCTCAGCCACTGGCGAGGATATTCGAGAACTCATGGCATTCAGGCAAAGTAACGATAGTTTGGAAGAGGGCCAGTGTGGTTCCCATCTTCAAAAAAGGGAGGAAAGGAGACCCAGGAAACTACAGGGTTTAACCTGTAACCCTAGTAAGATTTTGGAAAAAATTATCAAAAAAAACCCTATTCTTGACAAGCTAAGAGAAGACAACATTCTGAGGGACAGCCAACATGGCTTTGTTGTGGGTAGGTCTTGCTTGACCAATCCGATTTCCTTCTATGACCACGTGACATATCACCGGGACAAAAAGGGAAGACAAAAATGTCATACATTTGGACTTTAAAAAAAAGCCTTTGACCTGGTGTCCCATGATGTCCTTATTGAAAAATTGGGCAACTGAGGCCTTGGCTACTCCATAGTCCGATGGCTGGGAAACTGGCTCCGAGGTCAGACCCAGACGGTGGTAGTTGACGGAACCGAATCAATGTGACACTTGGTGACTAGTGGCATCCCCCAAGGCTCTGTTCTCGGACCTGTGCTCTTTAAAGTCTTCACAAACTATCTAGACTCTGGTGTCAAATGCAGACTAGCCAAGTTCGCTGATGACACCAAACTTTAGGGGAGAGTGTCCACACTTGACGATAGGCTGGTGATCCAGGCCAACCTTGATAGGCTTGCAAGGTGGGTGGATGAAAACCTGATAGCATTCAATATGGAGAAATGTAAGGTGTTCCACCTGGGAAATAACCCATATCATTTACAGGTTCAGCAATGATACACTCACTAGCACCATGACCAAAAAGAGACTTGGGGGTCATGACTGACCACAAGATGAATATGAGCCACCAATGTGATACCGAAGCTGGCAATGCGAATAAAAAAAAAAAACTCTGGCTTGCATCTACTGATGCATCTTGAGCAAGACCAAGGATGTCATCCTCCTGCTGTACTCTGCCTTGGTGAGGCCACAGCTGGAGTACTGATCCAGTTCTGGGCTCCACAATTTAGGAAGTACGTGAAGAAGCTTGAAAGAGTCCAGAGGAGAACCCTGTGCATGATCAGAGGGCACGATCACAGGGATCAGAACAGGCCTTGGCTGCGAGCTATAGGACTCTTCAGCCTGAAGAACCACAGGTTCCAGGGTGACATGGTGGCACATATGGGGTGTGCATCAGGATCTGGGGGAACACCTGTTCACCAGAGCACCCCAGGGAATGCCAAGAGCCAATGGTCACAAACTCCTGCAAGACCATTTTTGGCTGTACATAAGGAAAAAACTTACTGTCCAAGACCTCAAGGCCTGGAACAGACTCCCCCCAGAAAACCTACTCTAGACACCTTCAAGAAAAACATTTGAATGCTTATCTTGCTGGGATCCTTTGATCCTAGCTGACTTCCTGTCCCTCGGGCAGGGGGCTGGACCTGATGATCTTATGAGGCCCCTTCCAGCCCTAGTGTCTATGAAATCTATGAGTGGAGATTTTTTTTTTTTAAAACACATTGTACTACATACTAAGGGTGTTTATACACATGCTCTGGGGTGAGGGGATTCGCTTTAATTACAGCAGCTCCAAGAGCCTGAAGTGTCACATTTATCAGCATCCCCACACTGAAAAATAGCAGCAGGGGCGCTTTAACTATAGTTTGTCAAAAAATGCCAGTGGGGATGCCAGACATGATGCTGGAGTCTGCTGGAGCATGGTAATTACAACAGACTCAACTGAGTAATTACAGCATGCCAGAGCAGCCTCGCTGCACTGGCCCTAACTCCCAGCCCCATCAAGAGATACCTTCCTCAAAGGCTACTTCCAACTCCAGTGCATCAGGGAATCAGAACCCCTCTGCAACAAAGTAGTTGTGCTGAACACCTGCCACTTTATATGTTGCAACAACTTGAATCACTTTACCGATTCAACCAGGTATTAGAGACACCAGAGCAAAAAGTGGAAAAACAAATTCTAGACATTCTGGCCTAAGGGGAAAAGCTTCCTTCCTAGTCTTGAAAAAGGCAGGTACAGCAATCAACAGTGTCCAGAGCAGACTGGAAAAGCCCAGTCACAGATTCTATGTATGGGAGCTACTGATCTGAAGGCAAAAGTGGGCTCCATGTACTATTTTTTAAAATAAACAGGATAAAAACAAGCTTCCTCCATGGTGCACAGGAAACCAGTGGCTTACTCAAGCTCCCTTCTCTCCCAGCCAGTTTGCAAATCAAGTGATATTCCCCCCCCCCCCCAAGAGCACCATTAAAAATAAAAGGTGGGTAGGGGAAAAAGTCAAAATCCCTTGTCTGGTGTATTAAACCAGAAGTGCCACCCTCCTTCCCCAGTTTTGGGAGTGTGAGGTCCGCATTCTGTTGCATTAAAACCAGCATCATCTTCCAGGCAAAAAAGCAAATAGATGAGCACTTGCTTGTTTAAATAAATCCAGAATGTGCTGCACTTAAATCAGACATGATTCAACAAATCAGTGAATCTTCTGATGCAACTGAGATTTCATTCCTGCTTCAAGAAGTTGTTCAGTGTAATCTCTCAAGGCCTTTCTTACCAGCAACAGCAGCACTGCATACTTGACAGGAGCTAGACAATGTGACAAATATTTTCAAAACAAGTACCAAAAATGAGAGAAATTTAAATACAAATAAAGTTATAAATATGTTTACTTCTAATTACTTTAAAAGGTGGAGAAACTTTCAGAGAATGCATGCAAGTACAAACAGTACAAATATGGTAGAGTAATTTTTAGCAACTCAGGGGAAAGAAGAACTGGCAATATGGTTTTTAAATCATGTCAAAAAGACTTGGACTTACAATAACTCATATCTTAGTTATCCTTAGTACTTCCTCAAATAAGTGCAATTTTCCCTGACAACTAAAGAAAGAGGAAGATTGACTGTAGATATTTATTTATTTTTATAAAATCTCTCTCTATCAAAGACTGTACTACAAGTGAACCATGATTTGGATCCTTTGAAATCAAAAGAAACCTTAGCTCAGTTTAGAACGTGTTTACAATTTGGATTATAACATGGTATATAACCACTGTGCAAATCAAGACTGGCTAAGGATTCTTTCACAGAAAGTAGTCTAAGTGGAACATGTTGCCTCATGTTTTCCACAGAGAGTTTTGTTCCATCTTCACAAGCAGCTACAAAACTACCAAGTGGTATTAATTATTGGTATGATATTTGGTATCAAATAGTAACCAAGAAAAAGCTATACAGCATTTTAAGAAAAGGTAAGGGAAGAAACAAGTTTACAAGATTTAACAATGTGAGTTTTGGAACCTAATCAAAAAGGCAAAAAGTTCAGAAGACTCACATTTTTATTTTAGGTAACTTCTCTCTAGCTAACTTACTGAGCAACAGCTAAGGAACCCACCTCAGAGCAAGGAGCAAGTTGCTTGCAGTGCAGCCTCCTAATTACTAAGACTGATGGGATTCTTTCCACTGCTGCTTTCTGTCATAAAAAAGTAATGTAGAAAACTTCCTAATACTTTCTTGGTTACACTGAAGTTCCCCTTCGCCATCGCAGCAGCAGATTCTCAGAGCCCTGCTCCTTAACTAAGAATCTGAGCTGCAATCAGTAACGCCAATTTACACTGCATTATTGCATTAATCCTGGATCACAGGTGATCAAACAACAGGCCTAGCACCAATTCCCAGTTCAAGGAGCAACTAACCAGAGATGAAAGCAGAGAACAAACTTTCCTAGTTAGCCAGACAACATCCTCTTTACAAAATAGTCTTTATGCAGGCAATATGACCACAGCACATCTTTCAGACCAAACATTTACTTGCATAATAAGAAAACAAAGTTGGATAACTAAGTAATACATTGGTAGTTATAAAAACAAATAATTAAGTCAGCACAAACAAGTTGTTAAAAACAGCCATATAGACAGACAGCAAATAGAGTATCTAAACATTCAGCTCTGAAGTTTCAGTGTTTATATTCAGAAAGGCCATTTATATTCAGAAAGTAATATGCACACTGAACAAGTAGTCAAGTAATGTTATTTTTAGCCCATCTGGAAGTTAGCGGGCCAGTTAACTGAGACCAGTTAAGCATTTCAAAAACTATGCTCAAAGACAAAGCTTAAAATTAGTTCTTAGAAGTTGCCAGAGTATCCATCATCTACTTACTGGTCTGGTAGGTTAACCATTAGTGTATTTTACTCATGGTCCATATTTTGTAATTTAAAAAAAAAATGAAATACAAGTGTAGAATGTAAATGACTACTTTCTTTAAATCAAAATAAGATTTAAATAAAACAAAAATTCATAGTACTCAAGGTATCAAAGCATAACAGTAGCCTTTTACATAATAAATCACATGGTGCATTTTTTTTTTTTAAACACATGCTCAGGAAGGTGCAGGGAGTGCTTTAATTATTGAGCACTTAATTAAAATTGCCAGAGGTCATGTGTACCAGCATCCCCCCACACTGAAAAATGGCAGCAGGGCACTTTGAACTAAAGCTCATTGAACAAGCTTTAGTTCAAAGCGCCTTGCCACCCTTTTTCAGTTCAGGGATGCTAATATATGTGACAACAGTCTGCTGGAGCACATTTATTTCTGTGCTCCAGGAGACCCGATTAATCGAGTCTGCTCCAACATGCTGGATTTCCAGCATGGAGCCGGCTCCCTGTACAGGTACAAGAGCTCCTTAAATGTTATTTCCACAAGGACTGTTCCAAATTTCTCAAATATAAATAGACAGGTTTTCCTAGCATAGCAAGTACACAGATGTTATGAAACCACTTTGCCCCTGATCACATCAGATTAATAATTAAAAGATTCAAGAAATCAACTTTCTTTGGTACAAATATTTAACACTGAACTGAAGGCTACTCCTAAACAGATGCACTGCAGTTCATTTTAAATTTAAAAGCTAATTCCTGACTATTATCTGATATTTGACATGTTTTATTATATCAAAACACAGAATGATGAAACTTCCAGTACTGGCTTAAACACCACATTAGATTTACCTAAGCGCTAACTATATGATGTCAGATTGCATTGAATATTTAACTTCTGTAGTACAAACACATTTCTGAAAGTAATATGGATTAGACAAAAGGTAAGGCCATTAGCCCTCCAGCCCTTTAACTAGAATTATAATACTTAATAGCATGCTAGGAAGTGAGTATGGCAGGAAAAATCTTTTATCCAAAATATGTTATTCACCACAGCAGGACAATGTTGGCAATCAGCTAGGCTTATAAGCACACATGGTTGTACCTGGGTGCATCTACATGTACTTTAATGGGATAAAATAAAATGCTCTTGGGCGCAGCATTTACATGTACTCCCAGGGCCATGGCACTTTGAGCTGGGGTGAAGCAGCCCCAGGCTGTCAAGGGGCCCAGTCCAGGGTTATGGGTGGTGGCATCATGACCGGCTGGGGCATGAAGATGCTAAAATTCAGGGCTAGGTGGCAGGCACCTCATGCCCCAACCAGCCCCTTTCGCCATCTACACATGCGTTTTAGTGGATTAAATTACTCCACCGTAGGATAGTACTGTTCCCAACAGTACTATCCTTTGGTACAGTTAGTTAATTTACTGTGCCTTAATACCATTTCACATGCAGACTGTGATGCTTTACAGTGAAGCTAATTAGGCAATTCTGCCATAAATGCACCCTCTGTGTGCACTGTATTGATGTACAGAAAGAGCATTACATCTTCCTGCAGTGCTTTTAGTTTACACAAAATATTAACCCCAGTAACACTAAACTGTTTACCATCAATTGATTGCAAACTCTCATTTCAACATTTGGCAACATTCAGTCTGCTAATACTCAAGGTCTTGTACATAAGAGAGATGTGACTCTAAACTTCACTCCATGAAGCGAGTCTGTACTTTCTTGAACTTCCATTCATTCTCTCAACCCAATGTAAAAGTTAATCTGCTCATTTTCAAGACCCTGGATTTGTTTCACATTCACATCCATCTACTCCCTGCTGGCTCTCTTCATGCCAAAGTTTCTCTTTCTGTCACCATTAGAAAATTCCAGGCCTTTGATTTGACCTGCCTATCTGAAACTCTCCATTCAAGTTACCTCTACTTTCTTCAACCTTCAGTTTAATGTCATTTTGTATCAAAAAAGTCCCAACATCCCATACTAAGGGGAGAAAGGAGTCAGCAGCTACATTTGTGGCTGTCTAGATGGTGATGAAAGGAAACTGTTTAGTAGCATATGCTTTCTTCCTGAACAAGAGTTCCTGTATCCAAGAACCTTCTAACTCATCTGTAAAAGAGATCTAACATAAACAATACCATGTTAAAAACTGCATTGCCCTTACTTTACAATAGTGTACTATTACTAAATTAGTAACTAATTCACAAGCACAGTTTCAACTACCAAAAAGGTGCCTCTTGGGATTCTAACATTTAGTAAGGAGGCTCCAAGTATCCTGTAGTCTCATTAAATCTCTCTCCCAGTTACTACCGAATAAAAACAGTTTTAACTCTCACTTGAACACCAGAGAGCAACTGACATTCAGGCTATAGTTGAATTTTCCAAGTAACACTCCAGACAAGGCTTGAGAGTGACAGGATCTTTCATTTACATACCTCGCACTACAGAAACGAAGAGAGTTAAGTTGCTGTAATGCTGCTACAAATAAAGTCCTTGGCTGTCTGATAAATCTAATGAAAAACATTAGCTACAGGAGAATGCATGGTGCTAGGACTGAGGGAAGGCAAAGAAAGGACAGAATGTGAAATAAGCCGGACAGAACTCAAGAATGCCAGTCCCCCACCCACAACTTAATGGGAGGGGCTGCTGGTAACACCAACAGGGTCAAAACAGCATCCAGGAGGAATGGAGGAGACAAGAGCATATACATGGGCAGGGCAGGAACCACTCTGCCTCCCTTCAGGCACTCAAACACCCAGGCTAAAATGCAGACAGTCAAAAAGCCCAGGGCTGAATCAATGCAGTTTAGACTTAACCTGTGAAAACTGTATAGACTGAACTGATAAGCAAGTGAACAAACATTCACTTTGATTCCAGAATTGCAGTCATATGTCTGCAGTGGCCCAGGCCAGAATCTGGGGTGCAGTAGACTACACTTTCCTGCTGCCTGGAGCACACGGCTTGGGCCAAGGCTAGGCTGGACACCCTGTGAGGGGGGGAGTCCCCCAGTCCCGGGATGCTGGGGGACTGCAAACTAACTGGAATATGGAGAGGATATGGGACAGAAGTTCAATAAACTGTTTTAACCTAAATCAGTTAAGTCTGAAACTACATCCATCCAGGTTTACCTTTAATCAATTTCAGCCATTCTGAAAGTGGGTTATGTGCACTGAGCTTTCGTTGTGGTACAGATTTGAACCAGGTTTCTAGTCACTTATACCAGTTTGTGTGCGATTCTCTGTCCCTAGCCCCACTAGTTGGGTTTATGGAAGGGATAGGAGAGCAGGGGGAGAGTAGGTTAACTGGCTCCTGTGCTACCACCCATTCCTAGTCTATTTAAGCTCTATTCCGAATTTTCGAAGACCTCTTCCTGTTCAAAGGCCCAAGAATATCACAGAGCAAAAGTATATCAACAGAAAATATGCAGAAGACAGTGTAAGCAGGAGCCCTGTGCAGATAGATGCTAAAAAGGACAGCTCCTAGAGGTAAATGGGAGTCAATATTCCACCAGTAAACTTTGCACTTCTGGGAAATAAGGAAAAGCAAGGTTCCTGTGTCAACAACAGTCAGAAGTGAACCCAGTCCTAGGGGTGGGGCACTGGATACAACTCAAAATTATGAGCTGCATGGCAGGAGTCCTGTCATCCCAAGTTAAGAAGTGCCTGATATATGAAAACGTATGTGTGCATGATGCCCCTCTCCCAGGGGCACCAATTAACAACACTGTACCCAATGGCTTGAACCTATTGCTTATAGGTGTACATTAGTGCTGCCTGATCTAAGGGACAAGGCGAGACAGATTGAATGGGAAAACTATTAGATAAAAAAAGTTAGAGAAAGTGAAGGGAGAAGGGGAGAACAATAGAAAGATAATGAATGGGACAAAATCTGTATAGATCAGCTAATTGCATGCAGACACAAAGCTGATTAAGGAAATAGATTTGTTCAGTATCTCTTGGGAAGGGGCTCAACAAAATCCCAAAGCACTCATCTTTCCTATCAAAAGGTGTGGGTTCCTGCCTTTTATTAAGGGCAAATAATCTTATATTTATGCATCAGCTTCATAGAGTAAAGATCCATTTTGAGCCACCATGTGCACACAAGATCACTAATCTTGAAATCACATTTCCCACTCCTCAAACTGAGAGATTAAAACTGTTCTATTTTTATTTTTCTCCTTATAAATTAATTAGCTGAAAGAACTGCATGTGGAAATAAATGTAGTCTCCACAGCATGCTAAACTTTTCCTTCAGTTCCAAGAGAGCTTGCAAATAAGCAAGCAAGCAAACAAACTCTCCCCCCCCACTTTTCAAAAAAAGGACTTCATACCCCAAATGCATGGGGACCTCTGGAGCAGTGACAATCCCCAGCAGCTTAAGCTCAGGCTACCCCCGGAGTTTCAGTGTTGTTGACACTCCCAGCTTGCAGGTCTGCTTCAGCCTAACAGTGTCCCTGAATAGGTTATCAGATACATGGGAAATGAAAATGTTCTGAAAGCCAAATATGATTTATTTTAGCTGGTCCAGTTAATGAAACACAACTAAGAGAGAAACAAAAATTCTACAAACATTTAATAGTTTGCTCAACATTTGAGCATTGAGTCAGCATCCTCCAAAGAGTCCAGCATCCTTTTTTACCCCACGGTTATGACTTATCCTGCAGAAGATGGACTCTGCCTTTCATATGCAATTTCTCTCTCCTCTCCCATTCAGCTTTGTTCCCTCGTGCACATACAAATAGCTGGTGAGAGACCCTTCCTTTTCTAACCTCCAGTCCTTTTTTCAGATAACTACTCACCAGCCTCATTCAGCAATCTGGGTGCTCTTGAAAGTGATCCACTGGATTGCAGGTCATCTGCAAAACAGTTAGCCCACCTGGCAGAATCCATGTCTTTAACTGGTTACCACTGTAAAGCATAGATCAGGGGTGCTCAACCCCCATGCTTCAGGCCAGATCCAGCCCAGAGAACCATTTAATGTGGCCTGTAGGGGTCCCCCACGGGTCCAAAAACTTGGCAGTGGAGGAATGACAGCAGCGTTGCCACTCTTCTGCTGTCACTTTCCAGACTCATAGGCAGCCCCCCAGGTGAGACAGAGTGGTCCTACACTCTAGAGCCAACATGCCAGGCCCAATCTAGCCAGCACAGAGCCAAGTGGAAGTGTTGTGAACCCAATCTGGCTTGCAGACTGGGCCTGTGCCAATCATTCAGCCTGCATGACTAAAAGGTTGAGCACCGCTGGCCTAGATTAACCTATTCAAACCCAGACATAGCTAGTAAAATACAAGTCCATTGCTCACTTATTCCCCATTCCCAGGGAGTCTCTCTTAAAAAACAAAAAACCCTAACCCCTTGAGGTCATTTCACAAGCTGTCCAAGACTAAACAGAAAGAGTCACAAATATTCATAAAAATATTGCAGAAATCTTCTATTTGGAAGCCATGACTATGGCTTTGTTGCAATATATCTACTTTAAATGTGTTCATGTTGTAATAATGCATGACTCCATTTCCATGACCAGCTTATATACACAGGTAAAGAAGGGTTAATAAGTCCCTTCCTAAAACCCAGAGCTGCCCAGTGGGATGAGACAAGATATGCTTTCAACAAAGAAATTGAATAGGTTTGTTGAAACTTCAAGTCAGGAAGCAGGGAGATGGATGGAAGGACTTGAATAAGAGAGTGTCTGCCTGACAGCTGAAGAGCCTGTGGAGTGCTTGTGCTGTGTGGACTGGATTGGGATCAGAGGAGCTGCTTAACCATTTGTAGAGGGCAAGAAAACCTTATGTGCCTTTGTCTCCCAAAATGTGATTTATTTTAGTGGAGCTCTCTGATTTGCTCTTTGGGACTTTGGGGTGCACTTCTCCCTTGAAAATTAAGTCCTGCTCTTCAGAGCTGACCTAAAAAAAGGTAGCTTCCTGAAGCTGATTTGCAAATAACCAGGGAGGGTCAGGAGATAGCTCAGATGGACTTCGACTCCCCTCACTCCAGAAGCCATGTTTGGTCTGGCTTCCAGAGACGCTTGGGAAACCAGACAAGGCAGAGGATCCCAAGCAAGCACGCCCCTTGAGGCACTTTGATAAAAGACTAAAATTTCATCTTCGGAAAGAAAATTCCTTCAAATCTACTTCTTATACAGAATTCCATTCTTTAACTAGTTGGTTGATTAGATACCATATACAAATGCAGCTTATGCTTGCCAACCTGTTAATATTCAAGTACAGACAGTTAAAAAGGTACCTTTAGACAAGCATTTTATTTTCTGAAAATAGCTTAAAAGCAAAACACATAGTGTGACAGGAAAAGAAAGAAGAACCCCTATTGTATGCCTCTTTATCCCCTGCAGTGATTATCCACTGTTTAGCTACCTGAACCCATGTCTAAATATGCTTCAACCTGACAGGAGTATCCTACAGTAATAAGCGAAACATTACTCATCTTTAATAATTTTATGGGGGGAGGGAAGAGGGAGGGAGCTGGGGGGACATGTTGAAATGGTCCCAAAATATTACAAATTAAAAATTTGTCCTGTGAAGCTTAGAAAATATATTTTAATTTACAGTAGAGATCTTCCACTTTAATTCAAGGGATCATGAGAGAGAAATTTCAAAAGTTCTGCATGCAGTGGAAGAACCATGATTTCCCCCACCCTCTCCCTACTTAAGGAATCGCTCAGTCTTCTATGTTTGTGGAAGACACCCTAAGAGATAAGATGGCCTCCTAAGACCATCAACTAGCCATGGTTTTTAGCTTTGGGATTCACATAAGAACTATCCTCAGTTTATTCACTACTCCTATGCCTTTAGGTTTTTTACATTAAAGCTAAACATGAAAACAAATGTTAAACCATTTTCATTTGTATATTTCTAATAAGTGCCAACCTTGCAAATGCTTGTGTTTGCACATTATACATGGTACCAATCCCATTAGGCTCCAACTATTCAGTATTAAATTAGAGTTTAGGTATTATTTTTTCTATTCACTGTTCTTGAAGGGGAAGGGGCGTGTCTACTCACATGTGTACATGAGCATGTGTATGTACACAAACGTGCAAATTTCTGGCCATTAAAAATAATTTAAAGACATTATATATGATCCTATATGAAAAAAAAAAATTAAAGTCATAGGTCAAAATGCACAAGATCATTGCCTATAAAACACCACTTTAGAATACTATACTGGAACTCCTGGAATTTCCTATCTTAATATTTGTAGAAAATCTTAACAGTTAACCTAAATTTAGGGCCTAAAGTATCACTGTATATGTCTGAGAGTTTCTATTTTTGAACTGTATCAGCCTTAAAGAACTACCTCAGAAGATTGATGAAAGACTTAATATCTTACTATCCCTAGGTAAATATTAATTCACTGATGTATGAGAGGTAAAAGTTCCCAACCTAGTTCCTGTTAGAGTCTCACATTAAAAACGACATGTACCGAACACTGAAGATAAGGGCTGGATCAAGGAATCAGTATTAGAAATAGAAAATAATATTCCTGTGGGCCAGGTTTGAGAGAAATGGGGAAAGTGAAAATATGGAAGTACTGCAAGTTGTGAATGACTTTGTCCTACTTGTTCTGCAGACAAACAGTTCACATCAATCCTATATGTAGGAGATCTATAAAGCAAGAATTGCCAAAAGTTATTAAAGATGGCACAATAATATATGACTACATTACAGATTAAAATAATTGATGAGATAAGGACCACTACATTTCTCCAGCTGAAAGATATTTTGTGGTGCTCTTCCCTCTCCATTTACCTAGGAAGTGCAACAATGCAGAATTTTATAAAAAGCCAGAATTGGTTCAAAATACGAGATGGCACTGGAAGCAATAAATGAAACTGTGGTCTATAGTCCTTTTGTAACAGAAAGTTTTTGCTACTTGTAACGCTACTGATATTATTGCTAAGAAGATCCTAACAGATTATCTCCAGGGTTTTATTCACCTACGTTGCAGCCAGGGTAGACTATCAAATCCTTGCAGATTTATATCTGGCTTTATTTTAACACTTCTCTCAAGCACAAAGATCTTGGACTGAGATTTCTTTACTCCCCTCCCAAAAAAAGCATCTTCACTTGGACTCTAAATATTTGCTCTGGCTGCCTGTCAAAGAAAAGACAGTTTCTCTCCCCTAATCTAGAGGGCTTTGTTGAGTCTCTCCCTCAACAGTCTCATGCTTTTGAACAAAAGAAATGGTTTAGTCCTAGATGGAAATAAATCACATAACTGGGAACTTAACCATGGCATTAAACTAGGACATGTTTGGATTACATTAAAAGAAAGCAAGCAGCAAATGAGTCTTTCAGCTTCCTTCTGACCATTTGGCACAAACCATTTTGCCTGTCTGATTATCTGCCATCTAAGCAGCAGTAGTCTTGGAAACAGAAAATGCTACGTTTTACCCATAGTTTAAGCAACCTTGCCCTTTTGTTAAAGGCTAAAAAAGCAGATACAGAGAGAGTAAAACTAAATGCATGCAATATAATCATAATCTCAGCCAGGGTACCATGATATCAGAGTAAATACCAGGTCTTGAAACTGATATGCAAGATCTAATGGACTTAACCCTCCTTCCTGAGGGCTGCAAAACCATTTGGGCCAAGTACAGACAATCAAAAAGCCCGAGGCTGAATTGATTCAGTCTTTGCAGGTTAGTCTAACCTGTAAAGGTTGAACCAATAAGCAAATGCATAGACATACACTTTTGATTCAGGAAATGCAGCCATATGCTTGCAGCAGCTCAGGCCAGAAGCCAGGGGGTGCTATAGCACAGCTCTCTGGCACATATCCAGCATGGGCTGTGTGTTCACTTCCTCTTCCTGCTGCCCCTGAGGTCTATGGGATTTGCCGTCCTCAAATCACAGCAGCAGAACTCTGCAGGGTTGTTCATTGCTTTCTCTCCCTGCTTCTAGATGCCTCTGGAATTTGTAGTCCACAGTCACACCCAGCAGTTAAGTTTAGCAAGGCAGGGCAGCTGTGTAATTGGGGTAGTCCCCACAGCAAATTTGCCTCAGGCAAGTAAGAGAACACTCCAATTAGCTTCTTGTTAGGCATTAGAAATGCCTTCTCACTAGCAGAGGAGAATCAGAATCAACTGACTAAACCAGAGACCCTGCCATCATGATCAAAAGAATAAAAATGAATTATTCCCAAATTGAGCATAGAGGCTTAAGAGTGCTTTTATTAATCCAAGACAGCACCCCCAGATGCAAAGTTTCACCCTAACCCTAGGGTTTATGGGAATTTTGTTCAATTATGTTTTTGGTTTCTCTGCAGAAGGAAAAATCTAGTCCCAAAATGGATTAAGGAAACTCTGGGATATAAAGAGACATAAAAAAAATCAGATGGCAAATGGTTAGACCCAACATGTTAGACATTAATAATCTATATTCCATTCAGTATGTAATTACAAGTTTATCTACAACCTTTTAGCAGAGAATCCATTTCATAAAGCAACCTAGATTAAAGTGAGAGTTATACATAAAAAAAAAAAAAAAAAAAAACCCTCACAAGCCAGGTCAGATGACATTAAACATATTTATAGTTTTAACTAGTACCTCATGACAACCTATTCAGAGTTTACTATTTGAGCTACTACCATAATGAAAATGGCCAAAAGGAATGGAAAAGAAGCCAATCTACAACACTTCTTAAGAAATATATAACTGGCTGAACAAACAGATAAAACAGAGGAAGAAAAGAGCAGTTTAAGCTGAAAAGGGAAGCTTAACCTTTGATACATTAGTAAATCCTTCAAGTGCTCATAACTCAAGAAAGCCTTTGCTAGCTCCATTAGAGAAGAATAACTTTCAGATCTTCTGTAGAGCTACAGAAAAGTGTTCACACTGACCCATTTTTTCCCCAACTGCTCAGGCAACTGTTCTTAATTCTATGGAATCAAAAGTTCACCCTCTTTAAAATTTCAAGTTTCTAGGTTATTGGGATATACCGATTATGAAGTGAATGTGAATTGACACAGTGTGTCTTAAGCCTGCAGACAGAAAACCCAGTGTTGCTGGTACTCACAGCTTTTATAGCCTCTATTCAAAATCAACAGTAAAAAGAAAAATAACATCAATTTTCCTGTTTCTGCAATTTAAGCATACACTCTGTTGTGGAATTAAGCACTGAAGCTATTCCCTGGAAGGACTGAAAAGCTGGGCAGCAGAGAGTCTAAGGGTGAGAAAGAAGCAGAATCTTCCTCAACATGGGAGCCAAAAGTCTGAGACAGACATCAGGCCAAATCCTCCTCTCATCATACTACCCCATTCTACTTGCCATAAATCCAGACAGCAAGGAAGGGGCTGGGGTGGGGGCCACAACAAGAATTAGGCCCCTCGTGGCTCCCCAGCATTTTGCCCCTGGCACGCCAACATCTTGCAAGTCAAGGTTGTGGGTGTTTTTGGTACTCTGCTCAAAAACATTGCTGACCCCTGGCCCAGACTATTCCATGTAGGAAACAGCCAGCTTTCAACATGGGGACTGCCACTGACAATAAGGCAAGCCCACTCTCCCCGCTCTTTCCATATTTTGCATTTGTCTTTGGCTTTTAGGTTCATGCCTGTGAGCTACATGGTGTGTTGTAAAGTTTCAAAGACCTAAATGTTCATGGATGATCAGAAGAAAGAAGGGAGAGATGGAAGGGTTCAAGTAGTAGAAAAGGGTGCAGCAAGAAGAAAGAGAAACAAAAAACTGCAACAGGTATATAACTTAGCTTAGGGAAAGCTGTAAAGAGTGCACTTTAGAAAGTGAGTGAGAATGCGGGAATGAAGTGCCCACAGAAATGAGAGGCACTCCAGCAAGATGACATAGTATGATCAGTTATAGGAAAAGAAATAAAAAGAAAGAGAGGAAAGGGCCAGAAACTGTAACTTAACAAATACTTTTCCTTTATATTGCAGGAGTATGATTTAGTAGGAACCAACTGTACAGGTATTTTTTTTCCTCCATATTCTCAGGCTAGGACAAAATGAGTATATTTTTCAAGTTCTGAGTAACTTGCCTTTAGGCTTGATACAATAGATAACCTAGCCAAAAGTACAAGGCTGGGGCTTACATTTTTGCAAAACTGAGAAGACAGTAAATCTTTCACTGCTCAGCCAGCTTTTTTTGCTTTTACAATTTTTGGCCTTTACATCACTCTCCCATCCACCTCTCCCAAAAACAGGGGAACTAGTCTTACCTTATTTATTCAGAGTCTCGAAGAATTAGGAGGATACAAGTAGTGCTGTAGCTGGTGTGGAAGCCAAAGATAACTTTTGGTCTTTATTAGTGGCGAGGGAAGGGGCGATATGGGAAACAGATCCAAGTCCTATCCCAGCACTCTTCATAACATAGGGATAACTAAGAGCTTTCAAACACACACTTCAACTATTGCTGACAACAGAAGCCTTCCTCCTATTCTCCTCCCCTCCCTCCCCCCATCCAACTCAAGCACTGGCTGGCCACTCCTGACCACAGATACCAAGAGAGACAATCCCTCCCCTTGCACAGAGGAAGGTGGTGATATCTTTTCTGCAACAGGCTCCAGACACAGGACGTATCAGCTACCTTCTCTGCCTAACCCCTCCTGAGCAAGTTCACACTGGTTTCCTCCCTGATCCAATCCTTGCTGGATTCCCAGAACAGACAAGCAGGTAGGGGGAAGTTCTTTTCAAAGTAGGTCACTGCAAGGAGATTTCTTAACAGCAGCAACTGCTGTGCAGTTGTTGCTCTCCTGACACCTAAATGCTATTGTAAAACCCCTCCTAATTCCTGCTGTCTTGGGAAGAGAGAGCAGGAAGAGAGAATTTATTTCAATCTATATTTTAGATGATTAAGATAATTATGATTTTTTTTTCCTGGGAGTGGAGGGAAGGAAGGGGAGGGAAAAGAGATTAGTCTGTGTTAACCCTTTAAGTGATTTTAAAATTGGCAAGATCCTAGTCTTTTAAATGATTTAAACGTTCTTCTGAATTACCACAATTAATACTAAGAAAGAATTATGTTGGCTCAAATTAGGGCCTAAAGAGCGTAACATTTGGTTAAAACACTCACAAAGTGTAAGGTTAATTAAAAAGGTCTCTAGTAATTGAAGGTTAAAAAAATCCTATAGTTTTTAGTAAATAATTTTAAAAAATTAATATTGAATGAGTGGAAATACAAATATTTAATGTATTGATATGCATAAAAAGAATAAAAATACATTCAAAGCATTCCCACACTTTAATGTAAGAAGTCAATTATACATATGGCACTTATAATGCTTTCTAAATATTGCTGATTTTAGAATTATTAATGTAGCTATATATTTTAATTAAAGCAAAAGACATTAATTTCTTCAATAGTAGATCAGTGAATTAGGGCTGTTTCTCCACTACTTTCAATGAATGCTTATCAATTTCACTGTTGTGTTTTTAACTTTATAATTATATGCGGGCAGTAGACTGCTTTTTACAAAGAATTTGCTTGAGTGAGCAAGATTCTTTGAATTCTTTCTTTGTTGCCTGAACCAAGGTCAGAGCTCCCTGAAGGTGTACACACACCCCTCCACTGTACATATAACACGTGTTTACAACCGAGGGCCCTAAAAAGGTTTGTCCTAAAAATCCTTCACAATGTCCCTTTCTAGGAACGTGTCTCAGTCAGAGTGCCATGGTGCAACAGCATCCTGGGGCACTTTGAGAATCTTTCAAGGGTGCTGTAGGAAGCCACACAATGTTAGCTTGTTAGATGTACAAACAGGATTCTCAGGATAAACCGAAATAATTAAAATAGGAATCCATAGTGCTAAGAACATGCTGACCTGCTGGGGGCTTTGGAGTTCTTTGCAACAGACGGATTACCCTACTGTTTTTCTGTAGTCAAAAAAAAAACAAGTGAAAAGTAGGAGCAGGCATCTTCCCCGGGGGTAAGAGTCTAAAGAAGTTGAGAACAATGCTTTAAAGTCAAAGGAGATAAAACTTTCTAATAATTTTGAATAATTAAAACAGGTTTAAAAACAATTCAGTGGAAATTAAATCCACAATTTATTTATCAACTGCACAGAAAAACAGCACTGTAAGGGACCTCAGGAGGTCACCTACTAGTCCAGTGGTTTTCAATCTTTTGAGGCTCAAGGTATCCTTTGTTAGATTCAAAGCAAAAGTTAGCTCTTAGCTTTCACTTGTTTTTTGACTACAGAAAAACAAAGTAATTACTTTGTTGCAAATAACTTGCAACAGGTCAGAAAGTTTTTGACACTATGGATTTCTTTTTGAAATCTGTGTTCTTTTTGTAAATCAGGTTGAAAATCATTGTACTGGTCTAGCCTAGTTGAGAATCACTGTACTAGTCTATCCCTCTGGTTCAAGGCAGGATCATTCCAGTCTTTAAAAAAAAAAAAGCAATGATTTTCAACCAGATTATATTAAGTGTGCCTCTGTGTTCTGTGCAATATTAACACAGTTAGGAATGATTTTGCTTAGTTATACCCATTAAATCCCACTGATTTGGAATGTTGCTGCAGGTGTGTAAGCAAGCACCAAATTTGTTCCAAGTACTGCTAGAACATGGAGTTGATATGACCCTTTTAAAAAGTATACTAATTTTCAAGTAATATAATACTTTTCCTACATACCTATTTAGCTTTCAAACACATTTTTTATAGACTTACTAAAAACTTTTCTGCTTACCTCCAAGAGGGCACAATTTTTTCTTCCCTTAAATCAAGTGAATTTCTTTCAAATGGATATAGAGATGGAGGGGAAGGAGGCAGGGTGTGCATGCTGATTTCAGTGCAGTTCCTCCTGTTCAACAGTGACATCATTAAGCCTAGCTATTTATAAATGCCACCAGCTGACCAAACAACCTACATACAACACCTCGGCAGATTTGTATAGTCATTAATCCTGACGTATCTGCTGCAGCCACTTGAAGACACAACAAAGCTACTTAATAGTTTACCTTCAAGTGGTTTCATTACCAGAAAGGGAATCTATTCCTGCTTGATATCAAAAATAATTAGTGGAAAGAAATGATAACCTTCATGGTAAATTTTAGAATCTCTCTTCCACCCCACCACCACTTCTGCTTTTACTCTATATTTTATATTAAAAGACATACACCTTAAGTATGACTTCATACAGTTTTAGTGATATTTAGGCAGGAAAAATAGGCAATTTACATGTAATTCGTCATTTAAAAAAAAAAAAATCACAAAGATTGAATAGGAATGCTTGCAAAGTTTTCATATTCCTGCAAAGCTTCATATAGTTCTTATATAATAAAGGGCTTAGTTCATCTGTCTGTCCATAATGTTCTTGAAGCACTCCAATCTCTGATTGGTTGTTTCACTAATGAATCGCAGTGCAGAGCACCGCACCAGTGGACTCACCTCCCACGCCCCGGCCCTGCTTCTTGGAGGCACTGGAGCACCGCTACGATGGCAAGGATAGAGCAGAGTGGAGAGGCAAGGCCAGCAGCACTGGCCTCACTCCCCTTCCCAGCCCTGCTCCTTGGAAGCAACAGCAACATGGGGTGCTGGCAGAGGGGGACAGAGGGAACAGTGGGACAAGCTTCTCCCCCCCTCCCATGCTCCTGGGAGGCAGCAGTGGTACAGGGTGGTAGGTAGAGGCACTCTGTCCCTGTCTGCCCCCGCCCCCTCTGTCATTCTTGACTGGCAAGTCACTAGTCCTTCATAAGGTTCTTTATTAGATAGTTTAATTGCACACACAAAATTCCATTCTTAGTATTTGTAAGAAGGTTTGTATTCTTTGCAGTATGGTTATTTTGGGATCCAGATTTTATGTTAATAAAATAAACCATTCACATCAGGGTGCCAATAATCTGTTCCAAGTAAGAACACTCTTCACATTTATGTCCTGTCGCAAGCGAGTTGCAACCTAAGGGTGCCTGTACACACCACGGGGTTTAATCCTCATTAAACTAAACAAGTTTAAATTTTATAAGCCTATTTATCTTAGAGTGTCACATCAGTGTTTGCATCCACATGGTTGCCAAATAAATTAAGCCCGGTCCTGGCCAGCACCACAGGAGAGAGTGGGACTGTCCATTGCTGCCCCCCCGGCCCAGGGCCCCCAACCCTCTCCGCTCCTTGGCTAGAGCTCTGGCAGAAACAGCAGACAACAGGGTCTGCCTGGCTTCCCCATACCACCCCCCCACTCCCTGTTCAAGCAGGGATTTCCCCCTCTCCTTTCCCATAGCACATCGTAGCCAGCATATGGCATGCCAACTAAATGCTGAGAGGTGTCTGTAAGGCAGACAGGACAAAAGCAGATAGGATAGTGTCTGCTCAGGGCTTTTTAGAGCTAATCAACAAGTCAGCTGGTCCCTCCATTCCTTCCCTGGGAAAAGGTGTTTTAAGGAGAGCTTGAACTAATGAGAAAAACTTTTGTTTTGTTTTGCTGGGATGCTAAATGCTCTGTTATCAACTCCCTGCTGGGCTGGTCAGGAGCAGCAAGGGGTGGTGGTGGGTGGGGATGAACCCCTCCCTAATCAGAGCATCCTGCCAGGGCCT
>NW_017729031.1:48034768-48040815 GCF_001723915.1 Gavialis gangeticus
CCCCCCCCCCCCCCCCCCAACTCAACACAGTGGAAGGGAAGGGAAGGGAGGGCTAGTCTAGCGCGCCACAGTTTTTAGCCTGAGCCACTGCAGGCATGTGCCTGCATATCTTCAGTCCAGAGGGGATGTCTGTGCAGTTACAAACTGGCTCAGTCTAGCCAGGTTAAACTAACCTGTAAAGATTGAATCAATTTAGGCTCAGGCTTTTTTAATTTCTGTTCCTAGCCATAGTGTGCTAAAAGAACTAGAATTATTACTTTTATGAGCCACCTTGTAGAAAAAAAAAAACCTCAAACACTAACCAGTTTGACATTTGTTACTTAACATTAATACAAGATTGATAGCTATTTTATGAGCATTAGAGAACTGAGACAATGCAAATGCCAGGCACTTCCATTTCATATGCATTTACCAAACAGATAAAGAAAGTCTGGTTCTACTTTTTGCCTTTTCAAGCATATCATAGGTACAGTAAAAGCTGCGTTATCCAGCACCTAACAAGCTGGCATGCTTTATTAGCTGGCATGCCAGCTTGTAAGGTAAAAGTGAAACCGGAAGTGCCCACCGTGGCACTTCCGGTTTCACCGAGCCCCCACAGCCCAGAGCAAAGTAGCCTGTGGTGTTCAGCCCCCACGGCCCAGGGCATAGCAGCCTGCAGGGGGCCACCTCCCTGTCCCTTGGGGCCTGCGGGACCCACGGGAGGGACGGCAATGCAGCGGGAGGGGTGGCAACACCTTGGATACAGCAGGAGAGGCGGCGGCCCAAACAGGCCAAGACGCCTGTTCAGGCCTTTTAGTTAACTAGCATATTTTCTTACTGGCACCCCCCACAGGGGCCAGATAACAAAGCTTTTGCTGTAGATCATTATCACTCTAATGTAAGGGCACAGTCTGAACAATAAATGTTTCTTGGTATGGTAAAGTAGGATACAATATTTTATGCTGAGAATTAAATTTGTTAGAGTTGCCTCAAACATTAAAATACTTGCTTTCCTCTCAAGTTCAAAACTTCAAAAGCTGTATAAATCACACATTTACTATTATGGAATTTTAAAAGAAAAAAGATAATAGAAGCCTACAGGGCAGATGGGAGAGGTAGAGGAGGAAAAACAACAGATTATTCAAAAAAAATTCAGCAGAGGGAAAATATCTCCACAGCTTCAGGAAGCATCAGCAATTACTTGAAGGGCACAGAGTCCTAATCTAGGGCAGAAATTGGTCTATGGCAGAAGTTTAAAGTTACACATATATTTTGACATAAAGGAAATCATCAACTATTTGCCTAGGAACATCAGCAGCAAGAGGCAAAGCAGGTGATGTACAAAGTCAGTCAATATGGCATTTGGTTTAGTTTTACTTTTGTGTTTTTAAAAAGATCAGATAATACATGAATAATCTTCAGGGATCTGAGTTTTCTATTTGCCATAGGAAAAATGTAGTAAAATGTGGATTTTTCTCATATCTCTCGATATAGATCTATATATTGCAATTTTTAAGCAGAGAAAACCAAGAACCATGCTAATCTTTACCAGCATTTGTACAGTGCCAAAAAAAGGATTTTCGGAAGTGATCCCCCTTGTATCTTATTTCTGAAGTCAACAAGCGTGACTCTACTAAGTATCAGAAACAGCTCTACAAATTAAAAAGATACCACCTTGCATATTTTTATAGCCGCAGTAACTGAACGCTTCTTTCTCTGCAAGATGAAAACAACGTATTGGCTCTTATCCAGAGATCAAAAATCTGATTGCAGTTACATAAAGAAAATAATAAACAATGTAATAATTACCGACTTATTATTTGCTGGAATTCTAGATAAGGAATAAATTCTGTGTATTTAAAAACATTTGAGCCATGGCCCCTCTACTGTTGTAGAAAGAATATCTAGCCCTAGAATAGTTTTGATATTTAATGGGACCCATGAGAAATTGGAGTCTTAAATCAGTAAAATTAACAGGAAACCTGGGGTAAGTAGAAGCACTTTTCCGTATTAAATTCCTGCTTTATTAAAAATGGGCATGTAGTTCTTCGTTAGCTTTGTGATTAGTAAAATTGTCTGGCCTTTAATGGACAGATACACTCTCCAGAGTTAATGCTTTTGTCATAATCAGAAGCAGTTTAATCCAGAGGATAATAAGGATATGAATTTTCTAAGTGGTTTGGAAGTAGTGCAACTGTTTTTTCCTTAGATGTGGGGTAGCATGTCTGCAATTTACCTTTAGATTCATTTAAGTTTGATTATGCATTGTCCAGATATGTGAGAGTTCCCCACTCACCATGTAAGCTAAATATTTCTGGATGCCTTTTCCATTAAGTAATATTTCCTTACAGGTATTTGCATACCACTTTGTTTGTATTCTGCTTTAGTGCTTTTAGGTTAGTTAGAATGTAAAGTACATCTAAACTAGGGGAGTACCATATACCTGTTAAGTACAGCACACTTGTTTCAGTGCTGTAAGCGTATAAAGGCAGCTAAGACATGATGCTTTCCCAAAAAACAAGGTTTATGTCTTATTTGGGGGTACGCAGTATGCAAGAAGTACATTGTACATCACATATATTCCCCTTATGCATCAAAATATGATTGCATTTGCGGTATTTGGAACCTAGGTTCAGCACTAAAAGGAGTGCATGCAGTGAGGCTCTCCTGCTTGGGAAAAAGGACAGAGCACATGACAGAAAACAAATAGATGAGGAGCAGGTAAAGATAGAGGTAAAAAGAAAAAAAAAAAGTCAATAGTATCCAGAGTTCAAGCAGGGGAAAGTATCTAGAAAAGAGTAAAATCAATGCTTAAACATACACTACCAATTTTGGGAAGACGCAGTACAAAGAAATCTCAACAGGTTCTTATTTTACTTAATAGAGACATGTATTGCAATTTAATTTACCAAAGTAGGGGCCAACCTTTTCAGCAGATTTATTGAAATTCCTTTGGATTTGTATGTTATATGGTGAGAAGACGTATCTAATATGCCATATATCTCCCCCACCCACCCCCGACACAATTTAAAATTAGGCTACCAATGGCAACTCTGGAAGCCATTTTCACAGTTTAGCATATAATGAAACCTTTGGGTCTGGAATTTCCCCAACGCCCAAGTAGAAGCTAGGCTAAATAACCTGAGGAAATATACAATGAAAAAAAAGTTTCCTTTTTTTTTTAAATCATATAATTAGTCTATCCACTTTTGTGGGAAAAGTCCCTAGTAAAATTTGTATTACAAAATTAATAAGATACTGTTATACTTTCAACCTCTTTGTTTGCAGAAAGTCAGCAATTGTTTTATTTATTTAGCAAAGCGTATAGGCAGGAAAGCTATAGACAGATGTAACTGGACGGATTATGGAAGTTTCAGAACTACTGGTAAAAACAACAAACTGTCTGTTCATAGTTTACAGATATTCCAAATCATTGTTAGAACAAGTATTTATATAACATTCCATTTTCAATTTGTATGAACTGTTACAATAAGAATTAGCTGATGGGCTAATGGGCTAGATATCTCCATGCATTTTCATGCTTGAACTTTCCATCCAAGTTCAAGCATGCAACCTCCTGTCCCCTCAAAACATATACCATGCCAATCTGAGGCAAGAAGCAAGATTTCAGTATGCCACCAAGTGATCAAATCTGGCAACTGGAGAACAAAGGGAGAGAGAATTAGGTCTTAAATATAATTAAATTAAAATTAAATTCAAAAACACAAACAAAAACAGGACTTTCTTACACAGGGTAGGTCCAAATGAGGGAAAAAGAAGAAGGCGTTACCTTAACACAAGTAAGCTTAAGTTAGCTATGAAGGTAGCTATCATGATTAAAAGTGAAGATGTGGGAACACAGGCTTCAGCATGGGTAAGCAACCAGGGCACAAGTCTTCAAAGACTTATGCAAATTGTTCTTTTCTACCATTATCTGTGCTAAACCTTGATTGCACAAGTAGTTATTCCCATGCAAAACTTCAAGCACACAATTTTTCTGTGGTAGACTTATATCCTCAGATGCTTAAGAGTCATAACTCAAGGCATAGGGAATGTTGTGGCTTCTTAAATTAAAAGTTCAAACCGGTTAGGACCAGTTTAGATTAAAAAACAACATAATCTAGAAACTAGTGACAGAAATACAGAGATTGCATATTTTGCTATCATGGAGTTCCCTCCCAGCAAGACAAGAGGACTTGCCCAAGCTCCCAGGGCACTTTCTGAGGCCAGCCCTGATGTGGCTTAGAGAGGGGCAATAACAAGCCCTAGTTCTAACCTGCTTTCAGAATCTAACTCTTTGGTCCATCACCTTCACTGGTTCTCTGTACCCCTGATTCAAAGAGCTGGCATCCAGTTCCACTCCTGGGAAAGTGACTTTACCTCCTGCTGAGAAGAATAAGTGCAACTTGATGTTCCAAACAGCAAATAGCTACACTTCCATAAAGGCATTTACTGGGGCAAAAGACCAGCCAGAGATGCCTTGGCTGTCCTCCAAAGGAGTTAAGCAGTTCCTCTGTCCCTAGTCCAGCACACAGAGACCAGAGAACCCGCAACGACTGCTCTCTTTCTATTTTACCCAGTTTTTGAGCCCCAAAGGTCCTCTGCTGCCTGCTCATAGTTTACAGATACTTCAACCACTGTTAGAACAAGTATTAGACTCCTCTCCCAAGCCAAACACTTTTGTTCACACTCCACTCTCCATCATTACGGATTCGGTTTCCTCCAGCCTCCTGGATGTCATCTCATCTTTGTTGCATGCATCAACAAAGCTGTTAAGGTCTGTTCATGTTAGAGGTCCATCTAGTCTTGTCCCACATATAGGCAGATCTCTTGCTTCACTGTCTCTTAACCCACTCCTTCCCCATGCATTAGCTTTATGGGTAAATTGAAGCATGCAACACCATAACATGAGCCCAGTTAACATAGACATTCTAATATAATAGAAGGGCTTTGTCTATCTGTCCATAATGCTCTTGGAATGCTCCGATTGGTTACTGAAACAACCAACTGGAGTGCTCCAAGAGCGTTATGGACAGCAGGCAGCAGCGCAGTGAAGTGCCACCATAACAGAGGGGACCGAGCAGGTGGGGGGGCAAGGCCCTGCTCCCTGGAGGTAGTGTCACAGGATGCTGGCAGAGGGGGATGGAGGGGACAATGGGGCAAGCTTCTCCCCCGACTCCTGGGGTGGCAGCATAGTAGCAAGCTTTCCCCACCCTCCAACCCCGCCCATCCCCTCCCCCATCCTTGACAGGCAATTTGTTTGTATTACAATAAAAAAAACTTGTAGTTTACCACAGCTGCTAAGTGCTACAAGAAAGGGGGAAAGAACTTACTGTGCTAAATAGCACAAAAAGAAGTGGAAGGTGAAAAAATAAAACAGGTTAGTGACAAGTCACTTGATCAGACAAAAAAGGTTTTAGAATTAAAATATTTATAGCATTTAATGAATAAGTTTCATACCATCTAGCTCTGTGAGATTTAAGAGAACTGTTATCAACTTAGGCTTTAGTCAAGGGGCTTATGAGTAAAGAGGCATAATTTGTAAGGGTAGACTTACATTTAAGGAATGGCATCTGACTACAGAGTTTAAAAATTTTTCTACAAAGAAAAAAAAAGTCACTGTCATGCTGATGGCTACATATCTGGTAAAAAAGGTAACATTATTCTCTAAACCTGTAGCATCAGACAAATAACGCAATAGCCAAAGGATGGAGAATATCAATTATCCATCACATATCTACACTTTCACCAGCTCCTTTAGTATTGTTTGGGGGGAGGCAAGAGGGAAAAAGATGAAAGAATAGAAGTAACTAGGGAAACTTAGAGGACAAATTATATCAGCCTTTCAATCTAATTACTTACAATAGGCATTTTGCCTAGAAAATGAAGGAGCACATGTATACCAAGTGAATGGGGGCACAAGCAAGTTACCACAAGGTAAAGGAGCATGGGCAGGACTCTGTACCATGTCAGCTGCCCAGCAATAACTGCCTGTGTGACCAATCTTACCCTATGGCAAATGAAAACACTTATCCCTTAATGTAAATGAGGTAAGCTCTCTTGCATTT
>NW_017729031.1:48040825-48049651 GCF_001723915.1 Gavialis gangeticus
GGGGGGGAGGGAGGAGGAAGTGGTTGAGAACTTAAAAAAATAATTGAGATAAGCACACACGCTACCCAAATCTGGAGGTGGGAGAGAGGTGGGGGGAGAAGTAAGGACATACTATAGCCATAAATGAAGGATGGGAATATGTAACTATGTTCTTTTTCTACTGAAAAAAACACAGTTGACAATGTCTTCTG
This sequence comes from Gavialis gangeticus, assembly GCF_001723915.1. Taxonomy (NCBI): domain Eukaryota; kingdom Metazoa; phylum Chordata; order Crocodylia; family Gavialidae; genus Gavialis; species Gavialis gangeticus. The sequence goes on from NW_017729031.1 coordinate 48,041,017, forward strand.
CGATTCAAAATAAATCTCCTGTCTCCAATTCAGCACCGTGCTTAGTGAAGCTCACATAGTAACATACTGATTTCTGGTTCTGCAAAGCATTTTTCCGTTTGGTTTAAATAAACAAACAAACAAAAACACCACACAGTGAAAAATGGATTCCTCCAAAATATACCATAGGTGTGGTCAAAGACATCAATAAAAATGAAGTGGCATTAAAATTTATAAACACGTGTGCTTAACAGATCAGAATTCTTTGCACATTTCTGTGCAATTAAGATTTTCCAAGACTCATAGAATTATTCACCTAATGATTTTAAGAACAATTTTATAGACATGTAGTACTTTTAGAAAATGTTAAAAACATAGAAGTTTTTTCCCCATAATCATTGTGTATGTTGTAAAATGACAAAAATAGTTAAAACACCTACAGAGGGTAGGTTGTACAATGTATTTTCCTAGAAGCCTGTCAAGAACAAGTGAGTGGGGACATAAATTTTGCAGACAGAAGAAACAGTGTTAGATATTTTTTACCCTACCATTTTGTTTAAGTCTTCCTAAGGGCTGCATCACTGTAAAGCCCACAGGCTCCCTGGATTTGCTAAATCAGCTCTTTTGCAAGTTAAGTATACTCAGGGGCAGTCACACATGGCCATATCATGAAGTGACATTCTACCACTTGCCTAGTCAGTTCTTTTTGTGCAATTGTAGGGAACAGATGGTTAAACTGGGCAAGAGGTTGGCTCTCATGAGCACTTCACAGAGCAAGACTGTCAAATTCAATTCCCTGCCTGCTCAGAGGAAACACTGAAGAAGCCAGATTAAATGCATCTGAGCACAGTGGTTTAAAGTCAAATATGAAATGCAGGACTCCTTCATCCCCATCCCATCCTGATTACACATCACTTTTATTGTAGGAAACTCATGCATGAGATAACAGGACCGAAGTCTCTCACTGCACCTAACTTGCACAGCTGGCTGCAACAAAATTAAGTGAAGGCTATAGACTTCTGGTCCATGTCAGCTTGTTGTTTCCATTTAGAAGTAGATGCACTGTGTAAACACACAGGGGAGTACTTCCCTCCCCTATCATTCCAGCAGCAGAAAGGAAGGGAAAGGATATAAAAACATTTATTTGGTCAATTACCTGATGGTGACCAGGTCTTAAGATGCTTTATAACAATTACTTCTTGCAACTGTAGCATAAATGGTGAGCTACAAATGCCTGTCTTATCCAAGTAACAGGTCATGAGGCACATTATTTAACAGGGAATCAAGAGCATAAGCTGGTCCCACCCCTTTCTAACGCCTGCTCCTCCCACATTCCTCTGACATGAATCAGAAGCATCAGACAATATTGTCTCAAACTTCTGTGCTCACCACTTCCCCAGGAAGGTCACCACTGAATGGTCAAGACAGAAAAACAAAGGGAGTGGGGGAAAAGCAAAGCACAAAACTGAGTTCTTAGGAATCTTTCTTGTGACTTACAGGGAAAAAATCTAGTAGAATATCAGATTAAAAATAAAAGGATTTGAATGTTCAGCCTGCTTGTTCTTTTAGAGAGATTAATATATATACTTTCCTGTGGGGCAGTTGCAGAAAAAAGTAACTGCCCTGAGAACCCATGGAAAGAGGAGGATGGGCAAGCTCATTTATCTTGTACCACAAAAAAAGTCACCATTCCATTCAGTTTTACCAACAGCTGCTTGCTTTAAATCACTGCAAGGCTCCAGTTCCCCAAAATGGTATGGTAATAAAGCTTTGAATTAAGATGCAATTCAAATCCATCTCATCCATACAGTACATGGAGCATTATAATGTAGTCTTGATTTTCAAGAGAACACAATGCTCTGAACATTGTTCTTCCTTCCCTCATGTCTTGCAACCCATCTTTCCATACAGCCTCAATACAGAAAAAAAACCAGATTCATTCAAACTGGGAACACTGAATATGTTATACTATCAGCAGGCATACAGAGATTAAAATATATGAGCAAATCTAAATTATCCTGAACCAATAAAGCAAATGTGACCAAGCCGATATACAAACACAATACTCAAGGCTTTTCACAAGTAGGTTTTTCAGAGAGCCCCACATCAGCAGAACTATTAGGCTGGTTGCCACATGGGGACAAGAAGAGGATTCCAAGTACTCCTGTGAATTTGAGTGGAAAAAGTGCTCCTAACCTCTTGGTGTAAACCAGCTTGGGAGAGGAGTCTAATACTTGTTCTGGCAGTGGTTGAAGCATCTGTAAACTATGAGTTGGCAGCAGAGGAGCTTTGGGGCTCAAAGACTCGGTAAAATAGAAAGAGAACAGCAAAGCAGTCGCTGCGGGTTCTCTGGTCTCTGTGTGCTAGACTAGGGACAGAGGAACTGCTTAACTCCTTTGGAGGAGAGCCAAGGCACCTCTGGCCGGTCTTTTGCCCCAGTAAATACCTTTATGGAAGTATAGCTATTTGCTGCTTGGAACATCAAGTTGCACTTATTATTCTCAGCAGGACGTAAACTCCCTCTTCCAGAAGCGGAACTGGATGCCAGCTCTTTGAATCAGGGGTACAGAGAACCAGTGAAGGTGATGGACCAAAGAAGAGTTCAGAACAATCTTCATGTAATCACTTTTGGAGAGTGTCCTGCCCAGCCATTCACACAGAGCAAACCCAGAAAGGCACTTGGTGAGACCTGTCTCTAGCAGTGCTTGGGACAGACTGTGGGGGAATACCCCCAGAACAGCTTCACTGCTATGTTTATGAGATTGGGGTCTGTAAGCAAGAGCACATAAGCAGGCCATACTCAGGGAAGTACCTCTCCAAGGCTGAGTACAGATAGTTAAAAAGCCCAAGGATAAATCCATTCAATCTTCATAGGTTAGTCTAAACTGCATAGATTAAACCAATAAGCAAGTGAACAGACATACACTTTTGATTGTGTAAATGCAGCCACATGCCTGCAGTGGCTCAGGCCAGAGGCTGGGGAGTGCTAGAACACACCTCCCTGCTCACTTGGCTGGAGCAGACAGCTTGGGTCAAGGCTAGCCCACCCAACCTGCAAGGGAGGGGTTTGTGGAGGAGGTACAAAGCATCCTGAGATGCTGCGGGGCTACGAGTTAATGTGAATCTGAAGGGGCTCTGGGACAGAAGTACAATAAACCGATTTAACCGGTATCAGTTAAGTCTAATGCTACATCCATCCAGGTTTATCTTAAACCAGTTTTGAAAACCTATTAAGAAGCAGGAGGAAACAAATCAAAGAAATAAAGCCCCCTAAACAGTACTCAGACACATAAAGACTAGAGGACAGAAACAAAAAGAATGAGTTTCTTCCAGCAGAATTAGACGTTTTGTATTGCAATGATAGCAATTTTTCACAATGCTCTGTCTATGTCAGCTGGAAGGAGACAATGTTATCAACCTCATCCAGACTGATGTTGAAGACCGTAAAATGTATTTTAGTTTACGTTCAATTAGCTTATAGTCTAAAAGCTATAGTGCTTCAAGGAAAAGCAAGGACAGACAGACAGACAGACAGACAGACAGACAGACAGACAGACAGACAGATTCATTCCTTACAACCGGATAAGAAAGTTTACTATTCTGAACTTTTTTTTTGCCAAATGTTGAACACATTCTGATCTGGTTGCAGAATTTCTCAGAATTCAAGCACAGCCAGATGCAAACATAGTACCTTACTTCACATTCTGACCACATGGAAAAGGCCAAGTTCTTATTATAATTTTAGGAAAAGACTCATACAGAAGTAGAAGCTGAAGAATTTGAGATTAAACCAGAAGTTCCGATTTGTGTTTAATAATAAACATTCAGATTACAGAAGGTACAGAAAAAGCTTTGTTATCCAGCACCCATGAGGAATGGGGGGTGCCAGATAACCAAATATGCTGGTTATCTGAGAGGCCCGAACAGGCGTCTTTGCCTGTTCGGGCCGCTGCCTCTCCTTCCATGTCTGGTGCACCATCGCCACTCCCACCACATCGCCGCCCCTCCCGCTGCATCAGTGTGCCAGGGGACAGGGAGCGGAGCCCTGCACAGGCTGCTATGTCCGGGGCCGTGGGGGCTCGGCAGCGCAGGTTGTTTTGCCTCGGGACGTGGGGGCTCGGCAAAACCAGAAGTGCTACAGTGGACATTTCCTGTTTCACTTTTACCTTACAAACTGGCATGCTAGTTAATAGAGCATGCCAGTTTGTAAGGTGCCGGATAATATGGCTTTTACTGTATTTTATTTTTACAAAGTCACAAAAATATTTATACAAGGGCATTTCAAACTGATCATTTTTTCTTCTTTCCTTGTAGAGGGATTCTACCAAATACATATAGGTAGTCTCACTGCCTGTAACAGCCTTTCATTTGGAACTCGATATATGTACCTTTCCTGAAGGGCTCTAAATCGGGTCTCCATTAAAACACAAAACTTAATTATGCATTTTAACAAACAAAGGCAATCATGAAAAAAAGAAAAAGGAGTACCTAGTTTTCCTTCACTTTAAGAATTAAAAAGGAAAAATAACCCACATCATTTTGTTGGATGTATTCCCTCTGCTTAAAAGATTTAGCAAAATCCCATTATATACAAAAATGTGACAAGTGTGCACACATGCCCCTCCCTTCCACACCCTCCCTCACCAAAAAGTAGTTACAAACTTTGAATTAAGCTTTCTCCTTATAGCAAAGGATTTTAAATGTTTGATATTTTAGAGGAGCAATCCCAGATGGTCAAGAATTATACTTTTATTCAGAAAGAAGATACAGTCCTTGTGAACAAAAAGTAAAAACAAACAAAGGCAAAACAAAAAAATCCACCCAAACGATGCAGCTTTAAACTAAGCCACCACTTGACTTGGAACAAAAATCTAGCGTTTTTAGAAAACTGTCTTTTCTACGATAGTTTCTGTAACAACCTAAGCTTGCAAATAAGTAGGTGCTTCACACATACCCCTTTTAAATGGCCTTTTTTCTGTAAATATACAAATCAAATCATAGTAAAACACAACCACAAAAAGTAGGAATTTGAATGATACTGCAGCAGAAAACTGCTAGCCCAGACTTGACTAGTACCTTAAGAAAGAAATCCCGCTCTCCACAGCCACATGAGTAATTTCAATGTAGTCACTGAGCTATTCCTAAGAATACACATACATACCTGACCTGCTCTGCAATTAAAGAAGATCCTTAATTGCACTTAATTTGTAGGGTCCCAATGAAAGAGATTAATGAATTTTGATACACCATAAACATCTTCAGATAAAGTGAGATATTCATAGAAAGAAAAGACCAAAAGCATAAAACCATTACAACAGCAAAAAATTGTTTAATTATAAAAACTTCAGTCAGATGTATTTCAAAATGTATAAAATTAAGCCCTCCCTTGGCTGAAGAGATGCATGTCAGCTTTCAAATGACTAGAAAAAGAGGAGTTTTAATATTAATGGAACAACATCAGCACCACTCTCTACAGAGGTTGGTTGTCTCCACTGCCATCTACAGAAAAGGAAAAAAAACAAACCCAACCCTTATCAGTAGCATAAATGGGGGAGGGGGAGTGCTATCAGCTGCAGTTGATTGACACCACAAAATCAGCACTGGCAGGAGCTGGCACTGCCCTGTGCACCATGGTTAACCCAGGTTCAGAGACTGCATGGTATAGGGATAGGAGGGAGGGAGTGTACAGGGGCAACTATGCAGCAACAGGGGAGCAGCTGCACCTAGATGCAGCTCCAGCCACAACTCAGGCCAGAGAACAGAGCCACTGTGGCTAGGAACAGACATTCAAAAAGTTTGAGCTTGAATTGATTCAATCTTTGCAGGTTAGTTTAACCTGACTAGGCTGAACTAGTTTGAAACTGGACAGGCATTCTCTCTGGACTGAGGAAATGCAGGCACATGCCTGCAGTGGCTCAGGCCAGAAGCCAGGGGGCGCTAGAACAGCCCTCCCTTCCCTTCACAGGGAGCTGAGCTGAGGGGGGCATGGCCAGGCTCCAGCAGGACTCTCTCATTAGGGAGGGCTGCCTGCCTGGCTTTTTCCCAACAGGTGGGAGTGCTGCCAGCCCCCAGCCCCGGGTTAGCACTCTGAGGTACACAGGGCATGTACAGCGCATGCATCTCTTGATGATGGGAGCTTTTCAATCTCCCTCCCTGCTTATTTATACTGCCTGCAGCAAACTGACAGGCAAGGGGGGTGGGAGGGGCTGATAACGGTCTTTATCACCTGATTAGCAAAACAATAACCTCTCCCCACATTACTTCAAACTTCTTAAACAACTTACCATCTGACCTGTTGGTTAGCCCTAAGTGGTCACTGTTCCATCTGCTTCTCAGTGAAGTTGGAGAGAGACACCCAGAGGCACCTATGGGCATTAGCTAGCATATCACATGCTGGCTATGGTCCCTGCTGTGGGAGAGAGGAGGCAGGGATCTCTGCTTAAGCAGCAGCGGTGAAAGGAGGGGATGGGGGGGGCAGGGGGAAGCCAGCAGACCCTGCTCTGCCTGCAGGTCTGTGCTGAACTCCAGCCAGGGAGTGGAGGGGAGGGGCCAGGCCAGCCCTGCTGTGGAGCAGAGAGCCCTGCCCAGCCCAGAGAACATGCTGGGATGCTGGGGGAGTCTGGTTTATCTAAAACCAGCACAGGGTCTGAAACAGACACTGCATAAACTGGTTTGAACCAAATCAGTTAATTCAGGTTTTTTTCAAACTGGCTTATGTGCACTGACCATCTGTTTGATTACTGGTTTGAACCAATTTCTGATCACTTAAACTGGTTTGTGTGTAATGTCTGTCCATATCCCATTTGTTTAAACTAACTGTAAAGACTGAATTGATTCAGCCTTGGGCTTTTTGACAGTCTGTTCTTAGCCAAAGTCATCCAGCTCAGTTCCTCTCAAGTAAGGATAATTCCTGACTCAGCCATTCTAGCCAAGTCTCTGTCTAACCTGCTCTTGAAAGCTTTCAAGAATGCTGATGATGATTCCACAGCGTCACATACCTTGTTTCAATATTTGACTACCTTCATAGTCAGAAAGCTCTTCCTAATACAAGTTATTCCTGTGACTTTTTAAAATTTAATTATACAAAACAAATACATTTCTCCCTGGAAAAGGCACAAATTAAGATAGCATTCTTCTCTACAGTATGGTTAGTAGCTTTTAAATAAGTTTATAACATAGTAAAAAGAAACTCAAGTTAAGACGGCAAAATAAATCTAGCAACTAGTCCTGCCTGACCATTCATCTCCAGGGATCCTGGTATTCTTGGATGAAAAAAGATCAAATTTAAAAATATTAACCCAAATTCAACATATTTCTGTAATTAAAATGAAATAATTGCATTTTAATCTCAGAAAAATGTGACTTTTGGGGGGGGGGTTTATTTTGAAAATTGAGGACTTTTTTTTTTTTTTTTTTTTCAAATCAGAAAAACAAAACAAAACAGGATTTCCATATCATCTCCACATCCAAAACTCTCTCCAATACCTCTCTTCAGCATACTAGATGTCTACAGTATCAGATCCATCACCCAGGATCAAAAATCTCAAAGTTACTCTGACCCCTTTCTAGGTCCTCATGTCCAAGTCTTGTAGACTCTTAAAAAACAAGGACATAGTCTACAATAATCTTTTCTATACTTATCCCCAACCTGAGAGCTAAAGGTGTCTATACACAAGCTCTGGAATGAAGGAGGGGGCACATTAATTAGAGTGGCTCTTAGAGGCACTGTAAATCACCCACAGCATCATGTGTTTTCAGTGTACCGCACTTCAAAATGGCAGCAGGAGTGCTTTAACTAAAGCGCCCCCACCAGCATTTTGAAATGCGGGGACACTAAAAATACAATACAGAGGCTACTAGAGTGCACTAATTAGCACACTCCAGCAGAATCTACCAAGTCTGCTCTGACATGCTAATTAGCATGCATTGGAGCAGAGCTCCATCACATGTATAGGTGCCCAAAATGCCTCCCAGATGAACTAGGACACCTTTACCACTGCAACAGCCTTTTCTGAGGCTTGATAGGTGCCATTTCTACACCCCGCCTCCAATCACATCTATTCAAAATGCTGCAGCAAAAAAGCTTTCTACCATCACTTCAACAGCTAAGTGCGCTCTCACTGGCCTTTCTTTTTTAAAAATCAAAAATAAAAACTGTTTGCTTTCATTTCCAAGTTCCTTGGAAGTGTATCATTCTCTTCATTCAGCCATGAGAGATCAACTCTTACTCCTGAGCTGCCAGTGCTGCCAGCCTCCTCTACTTGGCAGCTAACACCAAAAGGTACGTTGGGGGGAGAAAACAAATAAAAAGCATCCTCACATGTTATTCCTCATTCCTGTGAGGAGCTTCCTATAAAACTTCTGCTAAGCTACCCATCTATTATTCCTGCAAATCTCCTCTACTGTGACATCTATGGAAAGCTTGAGAATACTTTTGATATCCAGTAGTCACTTGGTCTTTTTGAGGGTAATAGTACTGTTACCACAAAATTGGTAGAATGACCTAGTTGGAAAAGGAAGAGATAAAAACTGTTACTGTATATCTACAACAATGTGCATCCAATGTAATATTAAACCTCCAAACCAGGGTAACATTCAAAACTAAAACTGATACATACATGATTAAGATGTAACTAGAATAACTGAAGTTTAGGCG
>NW_017729031.1:48054651-48071509 GCF_001723915.1 Gavialis gangeticus
CTTGAGAATACTTTGACTGATGATATACTGTGCCTACTGCTTATTCTACTGACCAGTACTGTCTTGTTGCTTCCTTGTGCTCTCTAGTGTCAGTCTCAATCTGCTGTCTTGTTTTATACTTCCAATCAAGGGCAGGAGGTCACATTTTTTCCTGTACTTTTACAGCACATTCCAAAATGGGGTCATGGTGCACAACTACTGTTTCCAGAAGTAATGGCAATACAAGTAATAAATCCACCATTTACTAAAGATCCCAATTCCAGAGAGGAGATCTGGAAAGCACTAAAAACTCATTTCTAACCAGATTTAGCAAGCAGCCACACACACCCAACACTCACAGAGCGACAACAAAACTTGCCCCAGAACAGATCAACTGAATTTCCCTACACTAACACATTCCCTATTATTGGGTTCAGGAGAAAAAGAAGGAAAAAAAAAGGTTTTTTTAGTGCCTACAAAAGCTGAATATTAGGATTTCAGGTTCAATTCATGAATATAATCAAGGGCAACAATGACACTTCACCTTTGTTTCTCATAAACTCACAGTTTATATTATCCAGCAATCTTTCTGCAGACTCTTTGTACTGGTCCATGTTTTACTCAGTTTCAGAAGACAACTGAAAAGTATCTGAAAAATTTAAAAAGCATCTGCTTCCTCCCTCTTACCCAAAAGAAAACAAACCCCAAATAGTTCCTTGTTTTAAAAGTAAAGCATGTATTCTAGCTAGCAACACTAGTTAATACAATGTTTGCTAAATTTCAGTTAGCCATTTTTAACTTTTTCATGACATAATTCTTTGTCAAAGAAGAAAGGATGTAAAGGTTGAAAGGGGGCTGGGTGCAGGGAGGACAAAATCTGATCCTCTCTTTTCAGATGTGAAAAAGCCACAAGGTGGCACTGCAGCTAGATCATTCTCTGAATGGAAGTCAAGAACTGTTTCTTTCTACGCAAAATTTAAAGCTTAGCCAATTCCTTTCATATAAATCTCATGTAGCATTAATTTCTGTCCCCAAATGTTTTGTGAGATACTAAATAGCCCTAGAATAAAAGGCACAGAGGTGATGAAATGTAAACACATTCTAAAATAAAATCTCATCATTCATAAATTATGCTAAAGTACTGCATCAAAATGAATAGTGGCAAATTATCCAGTCACTAAAACAAGTTGAAAAAGGAGTTTTACTTTGCTGTAGCCATAGTAGGACATTTGTTTTGAATCAACAAAAACTCTATTATACAACAAAAAACCCTAGTAAAAACATTTCAAGTGTTCACTTTTCTGCAATAGACACTCTCTCCCTCTCAAAATCTGCTCTAATTATTAATACTGAAAAGGCAGCGAGTCCGAACAGAACCACTAGGGTAGATAAGAGTAGGGAGAGACAGAGTAAGGGTTAACAACCCTTAGGAAATGAATAGTTAGCCTAGAATAGTAACAGTTGTAGGTACCTGACACATATTACATTTAATCTCACCTTAAAGAGTAACTTGGCCATACATGTAACTCAATTTAAGGCATAATAAGAAAGTAAATGGCCCAACAAGTTATTCCACATATAGTTATTCTACAACACTGACATGGAGTCAAGTTTGCTCTTTAAAAAGTTTCCACATATAGTGTGGTATAACTTTGTGGCTTGTTTGTATCACCAATAAAACAGATGGCTACCTATGCTCCAGGACTTGTGAAAACCCTGTGTGCCACCTAGTTGGGCAGCATATGTGGTTTTAGAGGTCCTGGCATGGGTGGTGTCTCAATCCCTGGGTCCCCAGTCAGACTCAAGACCCCCAAACCTGGGGATGAATAAAAACGTTGTGTGCCAGCCACTTTGGTGGCATATGGGGTTTATACAGCTCTCAGTTCACAGGGAGCTATAAAACTCGGTGCGTCACCCATCTGGGCAACATACATGGTTTTATACCTTTCTGGGCCCCAGAAGCTGTAAAACCATGTGTGCCACCCAGCTGAGTAGCACACAGGGATGCTGGGGTCAGGTTAGGCTCCAGCAGATAGGGTTTTCACAGTTGACTGATTGTCAGTTGTAGCCAAGGGCCAATTTGGTTGCCAGCGCCAGCTAATAACCAAAATGGCATCTTGGTTCCATCTTGCTGGTGCAAGGACAGCCTAGACTCATGATTCCTTCAACCCTTGCACCAGCAAGTAAGGCATAATTGGGATCTAATCTCCCATCCCAAAAATCGCACATCCTGCCATGCATGCATGGATGTCCAATTTAAAAGTAAACACATATGATTATAGGAATGTAGGGCTGGAACGGACCTTACAAGACAGGTTTGGCCTGGATTAAACCATCTCAGCCAAGCGCCTGTCCAACCTGGCCTTGAAATACTTCCAAAAATGGAGATTCCACCATTTTCCTAGGTAGCCTGTTCTGATGTTTGACAACCCTCAGAGTCAGAAAGTTCCTCCTAATCCCCAGACTAATTTTCCTGTACTGCAATTTGATGATACTGCTCCTCATCCCATCCCCTACAGCCACAAAGAAAAGCCCATCTACAGAATCTCTCTAAATCACCTTTTAGGCATTTGAGGATTGTTGGTATTCGAGGATCAAAATCACCCCTCAGGCTTCTCTTCTCCAAACTAAGTAACAACATCTCTTTCAGCCTTTCCTCGTAAGCCATACAATCATAGAAAGCATAGAAGGCTGCTATTTAATCCCCCCTTCAGTCTCCACTTCTCTAGACTAAATAAGCCCAGTTCCTCTAGTCTTTCCTCCTAAGTCATGCGCTCCAGCCCCCTCACCATTTTTGTTCACCTCCACTGGACTGAATCTCTCCAATTTGTCCACATCCTTTCTGCAGCAGAAGGCCCAACACTGAAAACGGTACTCCACATGTGGCCTCACCAGTGCTTAATAGGGGGGGAAATAATCACTTCCCTTGACCTACTGGCAACACACCTACTAATGCAGTCCAGGATGCCATTAGCCTTCTTGGCAACAAGGACACACTGCTGGCTCATATTCAGCTTATTGTCCACTGTAACCCTTAGGTCTTTATCTGCAGAGCTGTTGTCCAACCAGTCAGCCTCCAGCCTGTACTGGTGCATTGGGTTGTTCCACCTCAAGTGCAGGACTTCGCATTTGTCCTTGTTGAACCTCATGAGATTTCTTTTGGCCTCCAATTTGTCTAGGTCACTCTGAATCCTAGCCCTACCCTCCAGCCTATTTACTAGTCCCCCCAGCTGGCTGTCATCTGCAAACTTGCTGAGGGTACACTCTGTGCCATCCTCCAAGTTGCTGAAGAAGACATTGAACAAAATCTGCTTCAGGACCAACCCCTAGGGCACTCCACTTGATACTGGCTGCCAACTAGACATCAAGCCATTGATTGCTACTCTGAGCCCAATACTCCAGACAGTTTTCTATCCATCTTCCAGCCCATACTTTCTTAGCTTGCCTGCAAGGATGCTGTGGGTGACCATATAAAAAGCCTTCCTAAAAATCAAGGTACATCACATACACCAGTGTCCCTGCATCCAGAGCCAGTCATTTTGTCAGGGAAGGCAGTCAGGGTGGTCAGACATGACTTGCTCCTGGTGAATCCATTCCGACTGTTCCAAATCACGTTTTTCTCCTCCAAGTGCTTAGAAATCAAGGGTGTCAAATGGGGCCCTCAGGTTGGATCCAGCCATGGAACCTCATGATCTGTACTATGAGTCTCAGACTGACCTCACACACTGCATGTGGCCTGATCCAGTCTGGTGTGTGGGCTGGACCCAGTTCAGCAAGTGCTACACACAGCACAGGGAGTTTGGTTTGGGGTACGGGCTGCTCTGGGGGGACTGGTATGGTTTCAGCCACAGCAGAGCCAGTGCTGAAGGCCAATTCAGTTGGGTGCTGCAGGTAGCACATGCCTCACGCTGGCCCCATGCCACATACAACATGCACAACTGGTTTGGAACTGCTCACCATGTGTAGCATACACTGGTTCTGCTGCAGGCAGGGCTTGTTCTGCATGATAGGATACAGGGCTGGGTCTGACACAAGGCACATGCTGCACCCAGTGCCCTGCTGAATCAGCCCTGCATGCTGGCTCCAGAGCACATCGATGGCCTGAGGCCCCATCTGGACCAGCCCCAGAGCAAGTATGCAAGGACAGCCTAGCACACTGCCACATGCAATGTGCATCTTAAACCCTCTGTGCTGCATACAGTGTCCATGGTGCCATGTCCAGCCCATGCACTGCATGTAGCACAAGCCTCAGAGTAAAGCCAATACATGCTACATATAGGGCTGGACCGGGAGTGTGAGCTGCACACAGCACAGGGTTCGCGCAGTATACGGTGCCCCACCAGACTGGCCCTGTGCACTGGTTTTAGTGAGTGGTTCCAATCTGACCCACAGACCAGCCTAGAGACCCTCACCCTCCACCTGTGGAGCTGGATAAGTTGAGCACCCCTGCCTTAAGTCATGCTTCCCAGGCCCCAATAATTTTGGCCCCTCTGTACTAGACTTCTTACAATCTGTCCATATCCTTCTTGATGTGTAGGGCCTAAAACTGGAAAAAGTACTTCAGATGAGGCCTCACCAGTGCTGAATAGAGTGAAAGAATCACTTCTCTTAATTCCCAAGTGACACTCCAGTATATTGTTAGCTCCCCGCCCCCCAGCAAGAGCATACTGTTATTGCCCAATTAAAAAAAAAAAAGAGAGAAAGAAATGACTGGAGTACAATAATTAGTCTTTCCAGTGCATGTTGTTTCCAAATCTACTACATTCAAGCTAAGAATGCAAAACAAACATCTATTATTATTTAAAGGGGGAGAGAGGTACTGATTTCCACTAATTTAAAAGAGACCACATTTCCAAAACAGGGTTGCAGACCATTCGATGAATCAGTTATTTTCCTAATCTAAGAAGTTATTTAAAAACTACATATGCATGACTTTAGTGACTTGAATACAAAACATTTTCCAATTTGATTAAAAAATATATATCCTTTGCTGCTATTCCACTTCTGCTTGTCAAAGCATTTCATACACAAAACGATAACTATAGCATCAACTTCTAGCAATGACTACTTAATACTCTGTTTAAATCAAACTTACATTTTTGCCCAGTTACATCATTTTATGAATTAGATCAGCTCATGTACCAACTATTTCTATTTTTCTCACTCCAGAGGGCAGTCATCCTGACAAGGAAAATCTTTTTTGTCAAAGAAAAATTCCAAAGCTCATTGCTAACTGTGCTGACTGCCAACTAGAAACTGTACTTAATTCTCTTATATTAAGCTTTGCAAGAAAATCTCTTAGCTAAAAGTGTGTGCATACATAAATGGGGATACTTAGTTTTAAGAGAGATCTATAAACTTTTATACCCATGGTAGTTGGAGAATTTATGCTTAGACTTCTGGTTACTTTTTATGTAATGAAATGAGCACGGTAATTAGAGAAATACGCTATTTTTTCCTGCTTTCTGTGAAACAAGGAGAAGTGTGAGAAAACATAACACCTTTTGCTACAAAGACCTCCAAAATATGTTTGCACACATCCCAAGACACAGTATTTAGGATTGACTTATTTCCCCCCCTTGATTTTGGGGATTTTTGATAGCTGCTTATAAGAATTTGTACTCAGTTAAAATATTTTATATGAAGCCTGTAACTGCAAGTTGTAAGTTCACTGCAAATGGTAGATGGTTAACCATTTCCTTATTGAAAATAATTTCTTCTGTAAGAACTATAGAGCTTTCAAACTTTTTAAAAGTTGGGATAGTCAGAAAAAGTTGGTGGCTACAAGGTTGTGTTTCTTAATAGGGTTAATTTCATTTTTCAGTCTCACCCCCTACCCCCTGACCTTTGCCACTAAATGTACCTTTTCTTGCCCTCAGAAGTGCTCTAGAACCAGAAAAATACCAAGTTAGAGTTTAAAAATAAAACATCTACTACAGCATTCATTAATTTGATTTCAAAAAAGTATTTTTTTCCTGATTTACTTGCGTTTGCATAGCGTACAGAGAGGTGATTGTATAATAGCTTAAAATGAAGTCTTACTCTTGTATATATATTGTTGGGGGAGTATGGGGGGGTATAGCTCTTGGGGGGCTGTGAGTGGGTATGTATGGGTGGGGGTTATGAGGGTGGATAGGTGTGGGGGAGCATGTAGGTGTTTGTGTGGAAGTGTGGGGTGTAGGGGGGTATGGGGTTTGTGGAGGGCTGTGCATGGGGGCAGGTATAGGCACCCACAGCCCCTGCCACCAACAGCACCAGGCCGTAAGACCTCGGGGGACTCAGGGCCCGCAGCAGGTAGAGCCCCTGCCAGCCTGGGTTCAGCACTCCTGCTGCCCTTGGCCCCAGAGCAGTGGCATGAGCCCTGTGCTCCCACCTGCTGCCACTTCTCCCCTCCACCTGCCGCCACTTCTCCCCTCCACCTGCCACCACTGCCCTTTTCCTACCTTCCCTCTCACCACCACTTCCCCACCCCTCTCCCCCTGCCCACTGCTCTGGTATCACATGCTTCCCGGCTGCATGGCACAGAATGCATAATGCATCAGAAGCTGGCCTGAAAATGGTGGTGGCAGTGATGGCAGGTGAGGGGAGGGGAGGTAGTAGAAGCATGGGGCACGGGCTGGCAGAGGCTTTATGGAGCTGAGTCAGCTCCCCCCCTCTCCTGCTGACACAGCCCTGCCCAGCTCCATAGAGCCCCTGCCAACCTGGGCCCCACGCTCCTGCCACTGCATGCTGCCCCTGCCAGGCTTGGCACCAGTGTGGGCCCTGTACTCCCACTACCCTGCCACCTGCTGCCGCCATTTCCCTGCTTTCCCACCCGCTGCTGCCACTTCTCCCCACCACTCCCACCTGCCCACCAGCCACTCTAGCACCACATGGTTCCTGGCTGTAAATCACCAGGACCACAGGACTCAGCAGAAGCTAGTCTGGCTGGGGCCAGCCCCAGACCCAAGGTCTGAGGCGATTGGCTGGGGGTTCTTCCCTTCCTGCTTGTGTTCTTACTGGAGTTTCACTCCCAGACAGAGGGAGGTGGGAGAACAGCCCCAGGATTGCCAGGCCAAAAGTCTCTGCTAGGGACAGGCTTCTGACTGAGGGCTGGGCGTAGGGCCAGGTGGGCCCTGCTGCTGCAGTTGCTGGGTCCTTCCGCCCCTAGGTTCTGCCACAGGCTTATCCTGGGTCCTGCTGCCACTGACACCTTGTCCTCTTTGACAGACAGCCAGGGCAGATAAAAATTAATTTTCTGAATTTTAAGGGACCCTGGCAAACTGGATAGCCTGCACGAAATGGCCTGGTGGGCTGGATCCGATCTGCAGGCCATATTTTGCCCACCCCTGACCTATGGTATACATAACCACAGCTGGTCGCTAGAAATTTAAAATAAAAACTATAACATTATCTGTTATCTCAGGGACATTAGATTATTTTTGCTGAGAAGTGAAAGCAAAAGTCATAACTGTCAGATTCCAAGTGTCAGCAAGTCTGCATTGAGGTCTGGCTTAGCAAGTATAAACTCAGGTCAAAATGTTCACAAATTTGATAAATTAGGGAAATAAATAAAGAACATCCTGAATTTTCAAAGATGCTGAAAAATCTAGTACTGCCACTGGTGTTCTGACCCAACTATTAAGATGACATGGCTTACTGAATTCTGAAGAGAAAAAAAAAAAAATAGGACAACCTGAGATACAATCGACTAATGGCTTTCACCAAAATGGCAAAGTGCCCAATGAACTAGGGGAGTTATAAACAAACTGCATTGTAGGAGGAGTATGGATTCATTCATACATAGGATATTATAGCAGTACTTATACAGCACGTGCAATTCAATTCAATGACAAAAATAAAGTTCCTTCTCCCAGTTCCAGTTGCAAAAGAAACGTGCCAATCCTGAAAGTCTCATATTTTCCTCAAATATTTGGCAAGATGAAGATTTAATTAAAAGGACATAGCTAGCCCAAACAAATTCCTTATCAATATATTTCAACTAAAATCCAATAGAAAATGAAAATATAGGACATAAAATATATGCCCACAACCTAGATTTCATAGACATTAGGGCTGGAAGGGACCTCGGAAGATCGAGTCCAGCCTCCCACCCAAAGGGCAGGAAGTCAGCTGGGGTCATAGGATCCCAGCAAGATAAGCATCCAATTTGCTCTTGAAGGTGTTCAATGTAGGTGCTTGACCCACCTCTGATGGCAGGCTGTTCCAGACCTTGGGGGCTCGGACAGTAAAGAAATTCTTCCTTAAGTCCAGCCTGAAACGGTCTTGCAGGAGCTTATAACCGTTCGACCTCGTCATCCCTTGGGGCACTCTGGTGAACAAACGTTCCCCCAGAAACTGGTGGTCACCCCTGATAAAAACTTATAGGTGGCCGTCAGATCACCTCTGAGCCTGCGCTTTTCCGGGCTAAAGAGCCCCATGGCTCTCAGCCTGTCATCGTAAGGTCTGTTTTCCTGACCTCTGATCATGCGCGTGGCTCTTCTCTGAATTGTGGAGCCCAAAACTGGACGCAGTACTCTAGCTGCAGCCTCACCAAGGCCAAGTACAAGGGGAGAATGACATCCCGGGATTTGCTTGAGAAACATCTATGGATGCAAGCCAGCGTTTTGGTCGCTTTACTAGCCACAGCATCGCAGTGCAGGCTCATGTTCATCTTGTGGTCAATAATGACCCCCAAGTTTCTTTCTTCTGTAGTACTAGCCAGTGTAGCACTGCCGAGCCTATAAGGATGATGCTAGACTGAAGCCCACTAGGATAGTCAAAGCAATAACGCAAAGGTGCTGAATATTTCTCATTAAAAAAAACCTAACGACCAGCAACATGGTTTCCAATGCTCAAGGCAACAGAGGAAAATATTTAGTGATTGAATACATCCACCTACATAAAAGGCAGGAAGGGAAATTATAGGGATCAGTACTCACAGTATAATCAACTTGGTAGTGACCCATATATCCATAGTGATCAACCCAAAATGTTCACCAAGGTGAAAAAATAAACTACATAAGAATGACAAGCACTTTGGGATTTGCCCCTACCCGAGGCAGAAGTGCTGAAGGTGGCCTTGGAAACTTCAATAGCAGTATGATTTTAACATAAGTATGAAATCCTTCAGCACACATGGATGCTTTGGGAAAACAGTTTTGTAAAAATAAGCTATTTTTATTAAATACAGCAGGAAATAGATTTTCATGTCCTCTGGGGAAAAGCAACAGCGAACAAGTTCTGTCACATGCTGTCTCACAGCCACACCCAATGGGAACTTGCAATTTGTCTAATGTTTCAGTCTCTCATGCTCACCCACACACCCACCATGGGAACTTATGTTTTCTGGGTCAGTTGGTTGCACAACTGTGCTTTTGTTCTGTTTTTATAGGTCAGAAATATCTTCCTTAAGAAGTACTCTCAATTTATGAGAGAGAAAAAAAGACAAACACAAAATAAAAAATATTTGTATTACTAAGAACAGGGTATACTGATGGTGTACAAGTTCAACACATGCACAGAGCTACTATTCAACAAAAGTAATAAGACTTTCCAAGATACGTTTAAAGTATAAGCATTACTAGCATACTATGCAAGTAGCTATCAGCATCATCCCCTGCTTGTGATGAATCCAAAAAAGGCTATTACAGGTGGGATGTTTTCTTTCTTCCCTCTAAGTAGCCAGGATCATTTATCCAGCTGAAAGGCTTACTTACATGGGACAGAAAAAAATCCCAAAATAAATGCTTCACAGAAGGGTATGACTTCTGTCATACACAGTTTACAATCTTGATTTTAGACAAGATGCAGTGAGTGGACAAAATATGTTAAGGGCAAGAAGCCTGTTTGAGCCACCCATGAATTCCTGGATTCTACAAAATCTTATACATCTTCCTCTTAGGAAAGCTTTTCAGTTTCCACCCTGACCAGTCTCCAGAATGAATTTTGCCACATCTGTCCTCCTCTAGATACAGGAGAACTGGGGAAGGGAGGATGGAGGGGAGGGGAGCAGTAGGGAGGCGGTATAGCTGTATTCTCTTATCAGACAGCCTCCTAAGGCTCTGGTTCCCACACTTCATCCTGTGAAAGTATGGTTATAGTTCAGGGTTCTAAAATTCTAGTTGCATCTCCCATTTTTGTTCCTTACCAAATGTATTCCACCAGTCTCAACCTAGAAAGGAGTTGGTCCAGTCTAAAAGGCTTGCATACACCCACTTATGAATTATTTATAATCCTGAGTTTTTTCAGAGAAAGGAGGCATTTATTCTCCTCTGCTGGATCAAGCTGGGTGCAAGCATTTCCTTAGGCTCAGCCAGAAGATACTTCTGTTTTAGATTTCTGTCCGTATTTGTCACCTTGGCAATCCACCTCTTTAGGTTACATTTGAAATTGTTAAATATGCCAATTATCAATAGAGTAAGAACATGGGGGAAAGGATATATATGATCACATACTTAAAAACCTTGTAGTAATACATAAGGGCAAGAGGAGAGGTGGGGGCAAGGAGAAGCAGCAGCAGTGGGTGCCAAATTGCTGGGTGCTGCCCTATGCTATTTTACAATTGCTATTTGAGGCCAAAAGGACCAGAGTTTTGAGAGTGTCCATTTTCTCCTCAATAGTGTTTCTTAGAATATTTGTAAAATGGAAAGAACTGTTAAAAATGAAATCTTATATTTAAAAAGTGCTCAAAATATGAGGAATTCACGTTTTTTAAAAATGGAGATGATTAGCAGAAGAAAATTACTGAAGTTCTCATACAGCTTCAATTAATGCAACACAAATTGCTTAATCTAGCAAACATTTTAATTTTTAGAATTATAACTCTAAACACATCAGTATCTCAAAATACTTGAGAAGTGAGGAGATAGTGGAAATTGATCTTCTAGGATTAAACTAATCATGATCTTTCCCCTTCTTGATCAATAAAAGATAGCCCAAATATGATGCCCTTCACTTCTCCCCAGATATTTTAGAGTAGGGTGACATGACATGACTAGATGTTTTTACTCTTAAATAATCTTGCTGGTTATGTAGAACTTCATCACAATGAGATTGTAGCTCTTCTTGATATATACATTAGTTATATTTATTTATATGTGTAAGTGGGTATCCTGGATGCAACTTACAAGGATGTCCACTTCCACACAGGGCAATCAGCTACCATTGTTTTCCATACAAAAGCAGAAACAGGAAAACAAGGGAAAAAATGATGTGGAAACCTATGAAGAGTTGAAGTCCAGGTCAGAGATTAATACACTGTTCAAATCATTTCACACCCTTGAATAGAACCTGAATATATTGCTATTCTATTTGTAACTTATTTGTAAAGTATAAATATAAATTCAAAACAAATTCCTGGTCCAAACTGTTACTCATAGCAAGCAAAAATATTAAATTCAAATTAAAAGGGTATTTAAACTCAGTATATGAAGCTTTTACTCAATCCCCAGCCCGCAAGGCAGATCTGGTCCTACTGGTCATGGCCCTACATACTAGGTCAGGTTCCCAGGGTCCCTGGAGCCTGATCCCAAGTCACAGGGTCCAATCCAGCCCATAGACCAACCCCACACTGCTCAAACCCACAGGTCCACAAAATTGAGCACCCCTATTCTAGACCATTAGAGGGATTTCTACTAAAAACATGAGCAAAGGCAAAGAGCTTGTAAAGCTTTTATTTGTCCAATAGGAAAGAAAGAATTTAGAGTTTAAAGCTTGGCTTGTCACTGGCTCTGCAATGCACCTGGTACACACTATCATGTGCTATAAATAACCAAAAATAAATACCTCTCTGCAGTTTGAGGTAAGAAGAGAAATAGGAGAGGTGTTCTTTTCCAGGTGCCAACCCATTTCCTCCCTTTCAATGCATTATAAAAGAAAAGAAAATTATCCTCATGTGGTTTCCTTCACCAACATTCTGAAATAAAGAACAGGTGAGCAGTTCTACCCCATAGCTCTTATCATCAAAAGGGCAGGAATTAAAAGGTAGCCATGTAAAGGACTGAACTGCTGTTGTCACAGGCACCTCTCCTTGCACATGCATTAAGTTTCATACTACTTGCAAAGAGATCTGCAAAGAAATTAATTTAGACAGCCTAAAATAACAATTAAAAAGGAGGAATATAAATGAATGGGAGAAAAAAAACATCTTGAATGAGACATTTTACTGGATGGTATGATATACAGCAGAAAGCATATGAAGACATTTCTACCCTCCCTTTGCATACAAATGGGTGTTAAACCACCTTTAACTTTGGGTTGCTCAGTTCTGAATATCTCTGCCACAACTCCTAGCAAGTACACAATAGTTTGCAATATGTAATTAAATGCTCTGCACCTTCCTCAAAAAAACCTGTAGTTTAACAACTAGTTTAAAAACAAAAAACACCACTACCACATCCTTAATTTTGTGTGTTTGAAAATTTATACAAGTTTCTCTTGCGTGCACTAAATCATTCTTTAGTAATATGGGGCTCAATCCTGCCAGCATGACCAATTATGTTTACTCTGAAGCAACAAGTTCTGTGTCAGTATGGCTGTCCATTAAGAGCAATGCAAACCCATCAGAATTGGACCCTTCGGTCTTAATGTTCATACAGTGTTGAAACAACTACATGCCACTTAAGTCATCTGCTTACCGTGGTAACACATTTTACCAGTACAAAGAAATATGTTAAGTCTTAAACCAGACATTTAACCAAACCACCTCAAACTATGCAAAAGTACCACTTGGTATGATGCACATCTAAGATGTGAGGTGTTTTCAATTAGACTTGGCTCAGAAATGGGAAATATTAGACAGCCAATCTGCCTGCCAGTGTAGGGTGATTCCTTACATTTCCTAGCATTATTTCCAGCTAACTTAAAAAAACCCCAAGAAGCAGGGTTCCAAAACCTGCAATTTCTCACTATCATGAAGCCTTTCCTAATAATTCATTAATATTTTAGAAGTTATTCTCATCCTAAAGTCTCCTTTTATCCCTGAGAACCACACTAAAAATATTTTGTACCAACTTGTAAGTTAAAGATGGTAAATTCTACACTGCCATTTTCAAACTGGATCCACGTGGTTTTATTCAACCTAGCTAGGGAACAAAGTGATATTCATTTGGCAACACTTCAAGCAGTCTCCAACCCTTGACATACCAGTTTCATCTCTCTTACTTCTGCTGTTTCTTTGGAAATGAGAGACCAAAAAGGAAATGAGGAACAGGCTTTAGTAGTGCAGGTGTTACTTCATTAGGTTTGCACTGCATGTTCAAGAAATATTTACTTCAGCTGAAAAGAGCATCAAAAAGTATTCTCTACTTTGTAGTATGATCCTTCTATTGAAATAGGAAGCAAACCACCAGCACAAATAAAATTAAGTTAAACTGTAATACCTTGTACATATTTTACACCATCTGAAGGAGCCTGCAGAAGACTCCTTCAAATGCTGCTTTAAATCTGAACCTGTGGCACTGCCAATGGGCTGCATGGTGTGGCTTTAAGGCTAGAGACAAAGTAGTTTGGGTGTAATGTCTAAGTGATCAGAAACTGGTTTAAGCCTGTAACAGAACAGATGTTCAGTGCCCATAAACCAGTTTTGAAATGGCTGAAACCAGTTTGAGATAAACCCGGCTGAATGTAGTATCAGACTTAACTGATTTGGCTCGAACCAGTTTATGTAATGTCTGTCCCAGACTCCTTCCTGGTTTAAGTTAAATCAGAGTCCTCCAGCATCCCAGATGCTTTGCAACCCTGGGTGGAGCTCTGCTCTCTGCTCCAGCCCAGCAGGGCTGGCCCTGCCCCTCTGCTCCCTGGCTGCAGCTCCAGCAGAGTCTGCAGGTACAGTGGCATCTGCCTGGCTTCCCCCATCCCCCAACCCAGCTCAAGCAGGGATTCCCCTCTCCCCTCTGCCTTACATAGACACTTCTCAGTATTAGCTAGCAGACCACATGCTGGCTATGGTCCATGCTGTGTCCCCTTAGGGCTTTTTGGAGCCAATTAACAGGTAGCTGGTAATGTCCCCCTGCTCCTTCCTAGGAAAAAAGGTTGTTTAAGAAGAGTTTGAATTAATGAGAAGCTTTTGTTTTGTTTGATGGGCTGATAAATGCTAACAACTACCTGTGTAACTCCCTGCTGTGTAAATAAAGTGCTCTATTAATCAGCTCCCTGCTGGCTGATCCAGGAGGAAGGAAGGGGGAACCCCTCCCTAATCAGAGTGTCCTGCCAAGGCTTAGCCACGCCCCCTCCCTCAGCTCAGCACTATCAACAGGAAGGAAGGGCTGCCCCCAGCTTCTAGCCTGAGCCACTGCAGGTATAGGTTGGCATTTCTTCAGTCCAGAAGGGATGTCTGTACACAGTTACAAACTGGTTTAGCCTAGCCAGCCTAGACTAACCTGCAAAGATTGAATCAATTCAGGCTCAGACTTTTTGAATGTCTGTCCCTAGCCAGAACGTTCCCACATAAGGTTCCCCACTAGAAGGCAGCATTTAAAGCCACATCATGCAGCCCAATGCAGGGTTGATATGTAGGGGTGCACTGATAGAGATTTTGGGGGCCAATACTGATAGCCAATTTTTAAAGGAGGCATACTGGCTGATGCCGATCCAATTTCCAATACAGCGTGGATAGCTGCGTGCAGCTGGCAAGTTAGTTGTGGTGGAAGGGGGAGAGAAGGGGTGTGGTGGGGGCGCAGATCAAGGCCCCTGCAGTGGAGGGAGGGATTGGGGCTGGGGAAAATGCTGCCCAGCCAGGGCAGGGTAGCTCCCACTGCTGTGCTCCCAGATCTGCACAGGGCACAGGTGGAGTGGGCTGCAGCCCCCTAAAAATTTCACTGTAGCCCCCTGTAGTTCCCCTCCCAGCGCTGCCACAGCCAAGCCTAGCCCAGCCCAAATACCCCCTCCTCCACTCACTGTGAAGATCCTGGCGCAGTCCCGGTCCCACTCTGGAGCAGCAGCCCACTCTGCCCACCCCCCACATGGATCCGGGGGCACACACCTACCCCTGTGCCCTCCCGGAGTGTGTGCAGCAGTTGAAGCTCCCACCCCGACAAAGACATAGCTCCATCCCATGCCTCACCCCATTTGGGCAGCACTTGCCGCAGCCCCACTCCTTAAGGCAGAGGCCTTGATCTGCCCCCGCCGCATGCCCTTCCACCACACCAGACTTACCAGCTGCACGCTGCCCTCCTTGCTGCCTATGTGCTGCACTGCAGCTGCATGCATGCGCTGGCATTTATCTCCCAAATTATTGGTCACATAAGACCAATTTCCAATACACTCAATTTTCTTTATATCAGTGCCAATCTGATAATCGACGTGTATGCAGTTATAGTTCAGTGCACCTCTACTGATATGTCCACAGCACAAGGAGCTGGGAGTCAGGGAGCCCCACAATGCACAACTGCTTGTGCCACAGACTCTTAAACAGCATGCACAGCTGGAGGTTGTAGAGCTGCCTGATCTATAACTGCATACATGCCATTTCGAGGGTGCACAGTGTGAGCAGTTGTGGATCTGGATGTTCCCCAACCTATAGCTGTATGCACTGCAGATTTCCAGGCATGTATGAGACAGCAGGCATATCAGGAAAATAGAAGCTGGAGACTGGGAAGCTGGTTTTTTAGGTCTTTTCTCCAACGACATCCATTCCATGCAACATTTCATCTATATTCTAAATGTCATATGCAGTATTCAATATACAAATTCAATGTTTCTGTAAGCTTGCTCATGAGTGTCTAACATGTCCCTCTAAACTGTAAACATTAAGACTATTATTTTTGGAGGTTATACAACAGATCTGACAAAAAAAATTGAGGATCCCAAAAATTTGGGTGTCAACATGTGCATTTGGCATTGCAGGACAAATTGTTGGGGATCCATGATAAAAAGTCAGATCCAAAAATCACATGACTAACATCTGCCAGGAGCCGTAGATAAATCAGTTTCTCCAGATGGTCAGCTGCTTCTGACTAGCACTCAGATATCTTTGAAATAAAAATAAGATTTTTCCATTAAATACCTAAATTGTAGGGCTTCCTCTTCCTAAATTCAAGTCAATATAGTAAACAGAAGAACCCAAAACCACACCACATAAATCTTCACAGTAATGCATTAAGCTGTTCATTCTCTCTGATATAAAAATCAAAGCAAACCTAATTTTATTCTTCATAGATTTCATAGACATTGGGGGCTGGAAGGGACCTCGCGAGAGCGAGTCCAGCCTCCCTGGCATAGGCAGGAAGTGTGCTGGGGTCAAATGGTTCCAGCAAGAAAAGCATCCAAACACCTTTTGAAAGAGTCCAGAGTAGGTGCTTACACCACCTCTTAGGGGAGTCTGTTCCAGACTGTGGAAACGTGCACTGTAAAGAAGTTTTTCCTTATGTACTATCTAAATTGGCCTTCCAGAAGTTTGTGGCTGTTAGACCCTGTTGTCCCTTGGGGAGTCCTGGTGAACAACTGTTCTCCCAGATTCTGGTGCACCCCGCTTATATACTTATCATACTTCATATACTCGTGATACAGTAAACTCCTATCCATCCATCAAGAGCCATTATCTTCCAATATGAATCAGAAAGTTGTTGATCATCACACAGTACTATCACATGCTTTTGGAATGGGGCTATGTACTGCACAAGCTTCAGGCTATATTATTCAAGAAGTCTGGAGTATTCTCAGAGACTGGACAGTCTGAAAGGTCAACAAAAAATTGGAGCCTTTCACTGCTAGATATTACATTGTGCAGCTATAAGTTTTCTTCTTGGAAAATGCATCACCACAGTAATAAAAATATGCTGGCTGCCTTATAAGAGAATAAAAATCATCTGGAAAATACAAGTTATAAGGTAAAGCATGAGCAGTAGGGAATAGAGGAAGTTAAGACATTGTAGTCTTCATACAGATATCTCTATTACCG
>NW_017729031.1:48076509-48079233 GCF_001723915.1 Gavialis gangeticus
ATCAACAAAAAATTGGAATCTTTCACTGCTAGATATTACATTGTGCAGCTATAAGTTTTCTTCACGGAAAATTCATCACCAAGCAATAAAATATACTGGCTGCCATATTTGAGAATAAAAATCATCTGGAAAATACAAATTATAAGGTAAAGCATGAGCAGTAGGGAATAGAGGAACTTAAGAAATTGCAGTCTTCATACGAGTATCTCTATTACCGACAGGCAGGAGGAGAAAATAGGACACAGTTAAGTGCTAGGAGCTTTTTAAGCTGACAGTTTAAAAATTTCATAGACATTAGGGGTGGAATGGACCTCCTAAGATCATCAGGTCCACCCCTCTGCCCAAAGGACAGCAAGTCAGCTAGGGTCAAAAGTTACCAGCAAGATAAGCATCCAAATGTTTCTTAAAAGCATCCAGAGTAGGTGCTTGCACCACTTCTGGGGGTAGTCTGTTCCAGGCTTGGGGGCTTGGACAGTAAAGAAGTTTTTCCTCATGTCCAGCCTAAAATGGTCTTGGAGGAGCGTGTGACCATTGGACCTTGTCATCCATTGGGGTGCTCTGATGAACAGGCATTCATCAGCTGCAGTAATTGCATTGGTGGCTCATATTCATCTTGTGGTCAGTCATGACCCCAAGTCTCTATCAGTGATGGTGCTAGAAAGTATAGCACTGCTGAGCCTATAGGCGTGATGCAGGTTTTTATTCCCAAGGTGGAGCACCTTGTATTTCTCCATACTGAATGACATCAGGTTTTCATCCGCCCACCTTGCAAGCCTGTTGAGGTCAGCCTAGATTACCAGCCTATCTTCAAGTGTGGACACTCTCCCCTAAAGTTTGGTGTCATCAGTGAACTTGGCTAGTCTGCATTTGACACCAGAGTCTAGATAGTCTATGAAGACATTAAAGAGTACAGGTCCGAGAACAGAGCCTTGGGGGATGCCACTAGTCACCTCGTGGCACACTGATTCAGTTCCGTCAACTACCACCCTCTGGGTCTGATCTCGGAGCCAGTTCCCCAGCCATTGGGCTGTTGAGTAGTCAAGACCACAGTTGCCCAATTCTTCCATGAGGACATCATGGGAAACCAGGTCAAAGGCTTTGTTAAAGTCCAAATAAGTGATATCAACCTCTTCCCTTTTGTCTCCATGATGCATCACCTGGTCATAGAAGGAAATGAGGTTGGTCAAGCAAGACCTACCCACAACAAACCCATTCTGGCTATCCCTCAGAATGTTGCCTTCTGTTAGCCTGTCTAGACTGGTTTCTTTGATAGGCTTTTCCAAAATCTTCCCAAGCATTGAGGGCAAACTAACTGGCCTGTAGTTTCCCGGGTCTTTTTTCTTCCCTTTCTTGAAGATGGGAACGACATTTGGTGTTCGAGCATAGTACCTGAAGATTGGAAGACTGCCAAAGTTCTCAAATATCCTTGCCAGTGGCCGGGCTATGAGAGCAGCCAGTTCCTTTACCATGCTTGGGTGCAATCTGTCTAGACCAGCTGATTTGTGGGGGTCCAGCCTCTCAAGATGCTCCCTTACAAGTTCCATGCCAATGGTGGGCATATATTCATCTTCACCCTGGTCATCCCGCATCATGTTAGGCAGGGTGGTCCCTTTGGACTGGTGAAAAAATGACACAAAGTAATCATTAAGCAGATTGGCTTTTTCCAGGGTGTCAGTAGTCAGCTGCCCCAGATGGCTTAGCAGGGGTCCAACGTTGCCCTTGTTTTTCTTTAGGCTCCCCACATATCTGAAGAAGAATTTTTTATTGCTCTTGATACATGTAGCCTAATGGAGTTCAGCTGCAGCCTTGGATTTCCTAGTTCAGTCCCTGCAGGTGCGGACCGGTACAGTATACTCCTTAGTGGCATTTCCTGTCTTCCATCCTTTATACACCTCTCTTTGTAGACCTAGGAGATTCATGAGCTCCCTGTTGAGCTAAGGGAGTTGTTGAGCTCTTTTACCACCTTTCCTATGGGTACTAAGATGGCAACTAGGGGTGAGGCTACCCATGCGGCCCTCAACAGTTCACTAAAACTTGCTAAGCAGCCATCCACCCAAAATAATTGCCTGCCCCTGGACTGGATGAATTCATGGATAATGGTTCTATTAATGGCTACTGAACAGAACGGTTGGAGACTTTTCCCCTGCCATCTCTAAACCAATAATGGTGGTTGCCAAAGTAGATATTGAATAAAGGCTAGTTCACCGAGTACATCCAGTTTAATGCTCTCCCTATATAGTATTCATTTCTGCCACTTTTAGACACAGAATACTGGGCTAGATGGACCACTAGTCTGACCCAGTATGACTTTATGTTCAGAACCCTGGTCACATATAGTTTATCATAAATAGAAGTGTAATTCACAGTTTCAAGGGTCGGAAGGGACATGAGCAGATCATCTAGTCCGACCCCCTGCCATGGCAGGAAACAGTACTGGGGTCAAACGACCCCAGCAAGGTGTTCATGTAACCTCCTCTTAAAAACCCCCAGGGTAGGAGCCTGCACCACCTCTCTTGGAAGTTGGTTCCAGACCCTAGCCGCCCTGACCGTGAAATAGCGCCTCCTGATCTCTAACCTAAACCTACCCTCTGCCAGCTTGTGATCGTTAGTCCTGGTCACCCCCCTGACTAGTTTATAACAGGCCACAAGATCCCCCTCAGCCTTCTCTTGTGGAGGCTGAACAGGTTCAGGTCCCATAGCCTCTCCTCATAGGGCCTGCCCTGC
>NW_017729031.1:48079670-48094269 GCF_001723915.1 Gavialis gangeticus
GGTGTCATCAGCAAATTTGAACAGGGTGCTTTTTACCCCCTCGTCCAAATCACTGATGAAGATGTTGAACAGTGCAGGCCCGAGGACCAAGCCCTGTGGAACCCCACTGCCCACATCCTTCCGGGTTGAGAAGGACCCATCCACTACCACCCTCTGGGTGCGGCCCTCCAGCCAGCTGGCGACCCATTTGACTGTGTGGGTGTCTACGTCACAACCCCCCAGTTTCTTAATGAGAACGGGGTGAGAGAGTGTCAAAAGCCTTCCGGAAGTCCAGGAAGACTATGTCCACTGCTACCCCTGCATCTAATGATCTGGTGATCTGATCATAATTGCTCATCACCTCTGTAGTAGACTAACTGTAATGAGACTTTCCACACATCTAGATTCATATATAAAGACTTGTGTATAAAACATGTGAATTCTGAATCAATATACAAGAATAGTGACCATCCAGGCCATCCATCTAAACATGTATTTCCCTACCACTAAACTACTTAGAAAGCTTCCATTAATTTCTCAGAAAAGCTAAGGCCACCAGATACAGTCTGACAGAACACCACAGTTGATGAAAAGTATTCTGCAGTCTAAAAAGTTATAATGTATTATATACAGGTTTCCTTCACCAGCTGCTGGGGTTAGGGGTTCCTGAAAGTTCCCGTGGTTGGCAAAACTGTGGATGTCAAGACAAAAAGGCTTATGGGAAAAATGGCAGGTGGTGGGCTGATTCGCAGCCACAGAAAGCCGTGGTTACTCTAAACTGTACACTGTGGTAGCCCTAATAGTATATAGAATATTAAGCGTGGATTCTCAAAACCATGGTTGGCAAGGGAAGCCTGTATACACATTGTCTCTCTCCCATCTGTTTTGTTATACCTTTCAGCCGCCTTAAGAAGTAGCATTGGCAGCTTATGATTTTATCATGAACTCTCCAACATTTACATAGGACAGGAAAGGACCCATCAACTGATTATTGTTAACCAACAGCACCCCCAAAATTGCCATTTCAAATCCTCACCTGCAATTACAAGTAACAGTATCCAAAACACCGGTATCCTATAACATGGCACAGATGACAGTCACAAAGACAATGGCATTGCAACCACCCTACCACTTCAGCAATACAGAAATAGTTGGTTAATATGTGCTTAGGAAACCTTCGGAAGAAAAACCCATGTTACAAAGGAAAAAACAAGCCCCCACTGAAAAAAAATCCTTTCTAGCCTCAAATATGGCAGTCAGTTTAACCCTGAGCAGGATGGCAAGATCCTCTAGCTGAGAATCTCTGGGTTTTTAGTACCAACAGAAGCATCAGTGCATCTCAGTCAAACAGCCCCAGCTGCAGTTATGGCCAGTGTTCCAATGCTTCAAAAAGGTAAAAACCTCTACCTCCCCGTAGAAGCCAGTAGCATTCAGGGCCCAAAGTGGCAACCAACAAAGCCATGAG
Organism: Gavialis gangeticus; assembly: GCF_001723915.1. Classification (NCBI taxonomy): domain Eukaryota; kingdom Metazoa; phylum Chordata; order Crocodylia; family Gavialidae; genus Gavialis; species Gavialis gangeticus. Next base: position 48,081,115 of record NW_017729031.1, read on the forward strand.
GCATGGGCTCCACATTGCAAGAGCTTCCTTATACACTAGCTTAGGGACTGTAGTTACATGATTTCACACCACACACTAAATTCATGTGCCAGAACTCCCATATCCTATATCATCCATTCCAGAATCTTGTCTGGTTCAGCATAAGAGATTCAGATTCCTTACCCGAAACACTTTGCTGGGAAGATCATTCCAAAAACTTTGCTCTTGTGATAAAGATAAATCTTCCAGTTTCCAGTGCAAGTTTATCCACATCCAGTTGGTAGACATTTGAGCTTGTGCTAGTGTTGTTTTCAGTCTAAAAAGTTCTTTCCTTCCCTAATATTCAACCAAATGTACTTCCATGTACTCACCACATCCCCCCTCAATATCAGGTTTATTTTATTTAACAATAGAAACTTTTTTCCATCTGCTTTCATAATGTTGACATTCCCTTAACCATTTTAGCAGACATTCTTTGACCTCATTCCAGTGTAAGTTTATATCTTTCTTGAACATGGGTGATGAGAATGGTAGTCTAAATGTGGTCTCACCAGTGCTTTGTATTACCTCCTAGTCTGTACTTTATTTACCTCTGCCTTACAATCTTACAGTATTAGGGCTTTTTCACTGGCTTGGTGACCTTATGATATACTAATGTCAGATCCTTCTCCCCTTCAAATTTCTCCACCATATAAGAGGGAAGTGTAAAGACCTAAAGTCCCTGTATGTGGCAACCAATGTCATGACCTTGCACTTTGAACTATTAAACTTAATTCCATTTCTTATGTTCAGTTCAATACAAATATTGAGGTCTTCACAGATTTCATAGACGTTAGGGCTGAAAGGGACACCTCATGAGATCATTGGATCCAGCCCCCTGCCCAAGAGGCAGGAAGTGGGGAAGTCTATTCCAGACTCTGGAGACTTGGACCGTAAATAAGTTTTTCCCTTACGTCCAGCCTTAAAACTGTCTTCCAGCAGTTTGTGACTGTTAGACCTAGTCTTCCCTTAGGGTGCCCTAGTGAAGAGACGTTCCTCCCAGTTCATGCACAGCCCTTATATACTTATAGGCTGCCACCAAGTCACCTCTGAGCCTTCATTTCTACAGGCTGAAGAGTCCCATGTTTCCCAGCCTCTCCTTTTAAGGCCTGTTCTCTTGACTTCTAATCATGCGCATGGCTCTCTTCTGGACTGTAAGCTTCTCCACCTACATCCTTTCTAAAGTGTGGAGCCCAAAATTGGATGCAGTACTCCAGCTGCAGCCTCACCAAAGCTGAGTAAAGAGGGAGGATGACTTCTTGGGTCTTGCACGAGATGCATTGGTAGATGCAAGTCAGAGTTTCATTTGCTTTGCCAGCTGCAGTATCGCATTGGTGGCTCATGTTCATCTTGTGGTCCATCATGACCCCCCTAGTCTCTTTCAGTTGTGGTGCTGGAGAGAGTGAAGCACTATCAAGCCTATATTATGATGTGGGTTCTCTCCCCCAAGGTGGAGCATCTTGCATTTCTCTGTGGTGAATGGCATCAGGTTTTTATGCAAGCACCTTGCAAGCCTGTCCAGGTAGGCCTGAATTGCCAGCCTATTCTCTAGAGTGACCGCACTTCCCCATAATATGGTGTCATCTGCTAATTTAGCCAGTCCACTTCTGACACCTGAATCCAGATCATTTATGAATATATTAAAAAAAGTACTAGTCTGAGTACTGAGCCTGTAGTTTCCCGGGTCTTTTTTCTCCACTGGTCACCATGGGACACATGCACTCGGTTCCATCAACTATCGCTCTCCGAGTCTGACCACAGAGCCGGTTCACCAGCCATCCAACCATAAGGTTGTCGAGGCCACAGTTCCCCAATTTTACCATGAGGACATCATGGGAGACCAAGTCAAAGGCTTTTTTGAAATCTAAATATATGACATCAACCTCTTCTCTTTTGTCCGGGTGACATGGTCACCTGGTCATAGAAGGAAATGAGGTTGGTCAGGCAAGACCTACCCCCAATAAAGCCATGTTGGCTCTGTCTCAGAACACTGCCTTCCATTAGCCTGTTGTTGATGGATTCTTTGATGATTTCTTCCAAGATCTTTCCAGGGATTGAGGTCAAACCAACTGACCTACATTTCCCTGGATCTTTCTTCCTTCCTTTCTTGAAGATAGGCACCACGCTGGCACTCTTCCAATCACCTGGAACCTCTCCTGAGCACCACAAGGATTCTCAAATATCCTCACCATTGGTCCTGCCAGGATATCAGCCAACTCTTTTAGCACTCTTGGGTGCGTTCCATTTGGGACAGCTGACTTGGGATGTCCAGCTTCTCAAGCTGTTCTCTCACAAGATCTTCACCAATTATAGGTGTATGATCACCCTTACCCTGGTAGTCCTGCATCCTGTCAGGCAGGGTGATACCCCTGGGCTGGTGGAAAACTGATGCAAATTAATCATTGAGGTGTCAGTTGTCAGCTGCCCCATTTGGTTCAGCAAGGATCCAATGTTGCCCTTGTTCTTTTTTCCAACTTCCCACGTATTTGAAGAAGGACTTCTTATTGTCCTCGATTCCCGTAGCCAGCTTGAGTTCGGTTTCAGCCTTGGCTTTTCTAGTCCACTCCCTACAGGTGGGGGCCAGTGCTATGTAATCCTCCTCAGTGGTAGTTCCCCACTTCATCTCCTTATTGATGAGGAAAAGTACTAGTTCAGTATGTAGATGATTTGCTTCTCTGCTGATACCCTCCCTCATTGCCAACCTGATTCTGTTGCCCTTTCAGAACAACTTGCAGTGCAGGGCGACAAAGCTTCCCGCTCTAAGCTCCAATTCTGTCGGGCTTCCGTTACCTACCTAGGCTTTACTATTTCTCACGGTACCCATCACCTGTCTCCTGATCACCTTTCTCTGCCTCACCCACAGACAAAACACCAGCTCCGTGTTTTCCTAGGTGCTGCAAACTACTGCCGACAGTGGATTCCCAATTACTCTGGACTTTCCAAACCTCTTATCCTTCTCACCTGACTCTTCCCCTGATTCACTACCCTGAGATGAAAGCCATGAAACTGCCTGCTGCCAGCTCAAGCAAGCCCTTTCCTCTTCTCCCACTCTCAGTTTGCCTGACTATTCTAAGCCGTTCACTCTTTTCTGTCATAAACACCAAGGCACTGCTTCTGGTGTATTAACCCAGCTTTCTGGGCCTTCCCCGCATCATCCCATTGCTTATTATACTGCCTCCCTTGACCCAGTTGCTTCTGGGTTTCCCCCTTGCCTCCACGCTGTTGCTGCTGCTGCCCTGCTGGTTTCTAAAACTGATAACCTTGTTCTTGGGCACCCCCTTACTGTTGCTGTCCCTCACGCTGTCCTCGCCCTTCTTCAATGCGGCAGGACTCAGCACCTGTCCCCCGGCTGCTTAACCCGCTACGAGGTGGTCCTCCTGGCGGCGGACTACATGACCTTTGTCTGCTGTGACCCCCTCAATCCTGCCTCTCTTTTACCTTCATCCTCCGATGGTCAACCCCACGACTGTACCCAGCTTGTGAATTTGTTTCTCTTCCCCGTCCTGATCTTTCCGATACCCCTCTGACTAACCCCAACCTCATTCTTTATGTTGATGGCTCCTGTTTTCGAGATAGTCAGAGTGTTCTCCGAGCTGGTTATGCTGTCTGTTCTGACCACTCTGTCATTGAATCTGCTCCTCTTTCTGTTTCTAGTGCTCAGACCACTGAACTCATTGCTTCAACTCGTGCCTGCCACCTTGCCGCTAAACAATCTGTTAATATCTATACCGACTCTCGCTATGCCTTTGGTGTCTGCCACTCTTTTGGGCCAATCTGGAAGCAGCGAGGTTTCCTTACGTCTGCTAGAACTCCCATTTCTCATCATCGCCTTATTACTCCTCTCCTGGATGCTATTCTTCTTCCCTCCGCCCTTGCTGTCCTTTGGTGCAAAGCGCGCACTGTTACTGATGATCCTGTGTCTCTAGGAAATGACAGGGCAGATGCCGCGGCCAAGACCGCCGCCTTGTTGGAACTCTCAGCTCCAGTCCTTCAGGCCGTTCTCTACCTCTCTCCCCCAGTCTCCCCTGACCTCCTCTCCCTCCAAGATGCTGCCCCGGATGCCAAAAAAAGATGCCTAGATTTCCACAGGCTGCTCTCTCCACCCTGATTCCTTGTGGCGACACCCGTCTGGTTGCCTTGTAGCCCCTTGGGCCCTGTTGTCCCTTTTAACCCAAATGGCCCACTCAGTGGCCCACTCGGCCAAAGGGGGGATGATGGCCAAAGTAGACAGTCATTGGTATGCCCCGGGTTTTTTTGCTGTAGCAGCCCATTTTTGTTGCCAGTGCCTGCAGTGTCAATGACACAACCCTGGCTGACCACCCCACCAGCCACACACATTCCACAGACCTTTAGGGCATTATCCTTTCTCCCATCTCCAGGTGGACTTTATTGAACTGCCCAGGTCAGGACCCTGGAAATCTGTGCTGGTCATTGTCTGCCTTTTCCGTGGCTGGCCTGAGGCATACCCTTGCCGACGAGCTGATGCTCTCACTGTGGCCAAGAAGCTTCTTTTTGACCTGGTGCCTCGCTTCAGTCTACCCCTTTCCCTAGACTTATACCTAAGCCCTCATTTCATTGGCCAGGTAGGGAAGTGTCCTGCTCCTTCATGTAGACAGCTACACCCCGCCCTTCCTTGCAACACAATCCCTCCTGTACAATCCCCAAGATTATATTTATTTTTGCTTAGCAGAAGGGCTAGTTCCTCCCACTTGTTTGCCATGCTCCTGGCATTTGTGTACAAGCAGCTAAGCCTGCCATTGGAAGCCTTGGGCTTCCCTGTCCTCTTAGAAGAGTCCCATCCTTGGGCTGGGGTAGGAGTGAATTCCTGTGTTACCTGACCTGCTGATTCTGTGGTTGTCACTTTGAGAGCTTATACTAGTGCTTGTCTGCTTGTACTAGTGATTGTCTTCCTGTATAAAAATCTATTCCTGTCCCACAGTAAGTGGGATGGGAAGGTGGAGTGAATAACTCCACTTACAAGGACACTCATTACAAAAAAAGTAAACAAGATATGGTCAGTGGCAGGACCTGAGGGCCACCACTGGCAACCAACCTCCAGTCAGATAACTGTCCTTTAAAATATAAGCCACAGGAATCTCCCTTTGAACCAAGTCCTAAAGCCACCTCACTGTTGTAGCATTGATACTAATCCATTCCAGCCTGGCCAAAATTTTTCCAAGAGACAAAAATTAAAAGCTTTATTTAGGCTTGGATAATTAAGTCCACACTATTACCCTTATCCAAAATGGTCATTACGTTATCACTGAAATGCATAATAGTCCCCTGATAAAGTCGTTTCATTTCCTTCCATATCTTTATCCTTTTCCTTCAGTATCTGTTCTACTATCTTCCCTGCTATTGAAATCAAGCTAAGTATCTTACACACTAAGTATTAGCTCCTGCAGTACAGCAGCCCAGTTCTCATTTTAAAAAATTACATTTCCAGCCCATGTGAGTGCCAAAAACAAAGCCGAAGAAAAACATTAACTATCAAGCTATTAACAAACTATTAGACCAACTCCACTGACTAAATGTTATAATATCTCACAAAGACCATCCATCTGATGGGTAGTTGGGGGCCAAAATTAAACAGACGGAAAGCATTTTCAAGAGACTGAAAAGAAAGGTTTTATTTTGTTGAAAGTTCCCTCAATAGGACATGGAGAATAAGCCCAAGTATGCTTCCACACCCCAGTCAACATCCAACTAATGGGGTCAAAGATAACTGATGTGAAGGCATTTGCATGTTTAAATGGTTTATAGGCTCTCTGATGACTTCCTATTTAGGAGCAGTTATGCTTTCTGCACTTTGACTCCTTCTCTAAAAAGAAAAAAAAAAAAGTCTCTGCATATAACCAGTACCTTGATTGGCTGAAGGAGGGAGAAAAACTGCTTTAAATTGACCATACATGACAGTTATTTTCAAGATAATTATGGAGGTAAGGAGTTATCCCAGGGAAACCTCCATCTGTTCCTTGGGGCAAGTGGCAGCACAGTGGAAAGAAACTCAGGGTTCTGGGGCTCCCTGGCAAACAGGTTGGTGACAGGGAAGAAAATGCTTAATCTGTTTAATCTTGCATCTACAATGGATCAACTAAAATGGCAAACTTAAATTTATATCCTACCTAAGAGTATACATGTACAACAGAGCCTGCAGTCTTTCACAACACTTGATGCTGATCCTCAGTGTCTTACCATTCAAACAGTGGCATATTTGAAGTTACAGATTCTTTAACTAAAGACCCAGTTGTGCTGTTACACCAAACCATTGTTCACTTAAGATTTTAAAAAGTTGGGAAGTTTGAAGAACCAGTGAGGTTGAGGGTAGTAATGGCTTCTCTTTATTAAAAAGTATTGAATTGTCAAAAAAAAAAACAAAAACTCATTTTTTCTATTTAAGAATCTGTGAACAGGTCACCCAGGCAACCAACATTTCTTTCATTTGGTGCAGGGAGGAGGGGGTGGGGGCAGGTAAGGGTTAGGCTGTGGAAATTAAAGCATATTTGTATTGCAAAAAAACATAGATATAGTGCTTATGAATGCTAGAAACTAAGCAAGTTACAAATACTGTGGGTAAGGTCTGTTAGATACAGAAGACACTTCTGAGGTATTTAAAAATTAATGCAGTTGATTCTGTGCAGTTACATACTTGATTAACTTCATGTTGTTGGGTCATTCTTCAGGACTGGAGTCTTACTTATTGTTTGTTTCTTTGTTCACCAAAAGCAGAGGGGAAAGGTCTAGCGTTCTAGCAGAACCCTGTTGTTTCAAAGTTCTTCAGGTGTTTAGAATTGTAATAGAAATGACATCTCTTACTGAACCATTAGAAAACTATACCAATTATAGGAATCTCTCCAACTCCTCTATAGATCTTTTCAACGAGGAAATGCATGCCAGTGTAAACACTTGCAATATTTCTATAAGATTGCTCATAAATTGATAATGTGTGCCTCAAAAGTTACATATGAAAACAATTATTATTGGGAGGGCGCACATACGTATCTGGGGTATATATACTTTTGACGTAAAAATCAAAGTATATTTGTAATTTCACTCATTCCTAGAAACTATTTTAGAAGTGATATTTATTGCCTGAAAATAAGCTGAGCTTTAGCTTGTGTTTTGTGTTGAAACTATCAAGGGTGGAGCAGGTCTCAGCAGTGCCCAGAGCAGGGCAGAGAAAGGGCCAGAGAACCTAGTGCCCAGAGCAGGGTGGGGACAGGGCCGGAGAGCCCAGTGCCAGAATAGGCAAGACAAGGGGTGGAGCCCAGAAGCCAGGTCCAACAGTGGGCCCATGTTAGACATGCCAGTGAGAGCAGAGGGGTGGAAGTGATGGAAGATTGAAGCCCCAGCAAGGGAGATTGATTGAATGGCAATACCTGTGAGGCATGGGTGTGGCTAAGGGAAGGGCAAAGACCACAAAGTTAGCCTTTAAAGTGATTAGTGCCCTTGTGGGGCATGAACAGGCCAAGAGAGCCTTAGTACTCAAGGAGCAGGATTGGGATCAGCAGGGTCTGAGAGGAACCTGCTGGTCAAAGATAGACCAGGGCTCAGTCTGGAATCTGAGCACAGCTTCCCTTTTCACCCTAATACTCATTACATGCCAAGGCATGTCAGAGAGGAAAAATGGGGACCCAGGGAAGCTAGATCAGAGTAGAAGTCAGAAGGCCACTAGAAGGCATTACAGCCCCCTCTGGGACTTGATCCTTTGCTACACACCATAACCCCATTTTCTCAGCACTCCCTTTACCTCTCATACTTCCCTCCTTCTTCACCTCTGCATTCTTATTCTTGCCAATCTGTTTTCTTTTGCTCCCCCTGACTAGCTCTGCATCCTTGCCAGGCTGCTTTTTCATTGTCTGCCTTGCTGTCTAAGTATCTGCAGCAAGAACACCAAGTGTTCAAAGAAGCCTGACCACTACTGAATCTTTGAAGGAGCTATTAATCAAGCAGGCCTCTACTGAGAATGGGTAAAAATGTGAATTTTTAGAACAAAAAGTCTGTAAGTATTCAGAAGAAATAAAGCAGGAGTATTCAACTTGGCCCCAACCCACGTCACTTGTCTAGAACAAAAAGTAGCCAACTCTGGAATACAAGTCCCAACCATGCTAAAAACTGTTACAAATGGCATGCTGATGGTGTAACAAGAATCTACCAAGAACCAGAATAGACAAAAATAAAAAAGACTCATCTACACCACACCTTAAGCCTAAAGAGATTTGAAAACTAGGTCTACAGAAATTGGGGTTTCACATACAATGTACATCTTTTTACATAACTGCTTCCTAAAACTATACTGTGTGGCACAGGCACCAAGTACATGGGTACCCAGGGGCCCTGCCTCCCCTCGGGAAGAAGGCTATTGGGGCCTAAACCTGAGGAAAGGAGAAAAATGTGGGAAAAAACTGCAGGGTTTTCCCTTGCAGGCTGGCAGAAATCCAGATAAAGTTATTTCTTTTCATTTATCTATTTCCAGTTTCATTATCATTTCCTTATCCTGTTTTCCCCTAGGTGAACATGTCCTTTTGTATTAACCCAAGTAACTGATCACTGTGTGAAGTCTCAAGGACACCCTCCTTGAACATAACCCCAACATCCATGTGTTATCAATATACATTCCTCAAAGAAATAAGCATGGTGTTTAAACACCAGAACACACAGTTTAAATGCAGGAGGGAGGGGTGCTGTTTTTATCAGGATGCCTAGCCCTGAACACCATAACACCTTAGTTTACATTCCCCAGGGAATGGCAATCAATTTATGAGCATTATCTGCAAAGATTTTTCTAAACTGTTCTTAAGCAACCATACACAAGAAAAGGAGTTGTTTATCAGCTCTGAAAAATAAACAGATTAAGATATTTGATCACTTTTCTTTGATCATATAGTTGAGGTGAAGCAACTAGGTCACACTGGAAAAAGGAGGGAGCTGTATGTCCTTGATAAGAATAATAGCAACTAAATATTCTATATACTGCATGACTAAGGAGCCTTGATCATTTCCTTATATGAAAATAAACAGCAAATCCTTTGCTTTATACTGTAGTCCTCCAGCAATATATTCAACATCCTGTTTTTGTATTCCACAAGTTGCTCTTTCTTTTAATCAAAAATTGCTACACTTCCTTTTAATTATTAGGAATACAACATCCTCCAATTTAACAAGCTTTTTTTCCTTATTGTATTTTTGCTTTTCTGTTTAGATACATAATAAATATTTTAAAGACATACCAGGGCTCAATCTGGGATTTGAAGAGTTAAAATTAAGTTTCAGCTTTTCTTTGAATTTATGTATTTACAAAACTTCAGAGGAAAAAAGTAACAGCATCATTGTTTTAAAACAAATGCCTGGAAACCTTTATACTACAGGGGGTTGGGGTGGAAACGGAAGTATAGAAATACTGAGTTGGCATGAACCAAATCAACCCAAGTAGAATTCCTCTCCAAACCCATTAAATATATTCCCAGTGACTGATCCTGAACAACACCCTTAACTCTTGTTTTTAATTTTCTGCACAGCATAGTAGTCAGTCAAATCTCCAAACACATAATCATAAATATTTTGTAATTTTTAAAATGGGGAAAAACACTTTTCCCCAAGAAATAAGTATATTTTTTCACCCCACCCAGTTTTCATTTCTAATTCAGTAATTTTGCATGCATCTTGCCATGTTATTGAAGAATTACAAGAGAAGTTTAGGGAATAAAATAAAAGTGCAGACAGTAACAGACAAAAAAAATCCCCTCCTAGGTGTTCATAAAAGAAAAGAAAAGCACATTTCAGGCAAAATAAGAGCCCACTCCCCCACCTTCCTGTTTTCAGATAGTTATTTAACAACATTTAGGTCTTTAAAACAAACACATTCAAGAGTTTTTGTGGGGAAGAAATCCTCACTTTACTATTCTCTCAATGAAAAAATAATGTTTACACAAGCAACCAAACAGAGTTTTACCAAAAACCTGGGGACATTTTCATAAAAAGGTTTATTTAGTTGGGGAAAAAAAAATCCCAACTATCTCTTTTAATATAGGAAGTAAGTGCACTTAATTATTGAAAGTGTTAAGGAAAAAAAAAAAGGTAATGTCATCTTACTCCTAAAAGGACTTTACTGGAATTCTGTCATTCCGCAGTTTTCTCATCCCAGAATTTAACTGTCCTTTAGATAAAGCTTTACTCTGTTCTGTCACGCACCTGGAATGAGAATTGAAGGATACAGACACTGAGACTGCATCTGCATCAAAATGCACCTGCATTTAATGTGTTATTTCTAATCCTATGACATGAGACATGCTTTGTGATCACAGTCATGAAACCTTCCGAACAGAAAGTATTATGTAGAAGCAGCCAAGGGATAGGCTAGTTTTGTGTGTTCCAAATCTCTCTCTACTTTTCTTCTTACTATAGATTTATCTTTTGGCTGATGTTATTCTTAGAATCCTTTTATTCTTTGTGTGGGAATAAATAAAAGCAAAAGAATGTGTTAACTTGAAGTGTTTAAATGCTGAGCAGTTTTAAAATAAATTCTAGATTTTTCCAAAATATTGTTGCCAGTTACATCCCTACTCAAAGCAAAGGAAAATATTACTAGTATGTAGACCCCATCACTGTTATCTACTTCCTTTTCAGATTCTAGAATTAACAGATTGCTTGAGTTCATAGGATCATAGGCAAGTAGGACATGAAGGTATCTCAGGGTCAAGAAGTCTAGTCCCCTGCCCTGCTCAAGGCAGAACCTTCCCTGACTAAATCACCCCAGCCAAGTGTCCATTTAACCTGCTCCTGAAAACTTCCAAAGACGGAGATTCCATATTTTTTCTAGGTAGCCTGTTTCAATGCTGGACCACTGCCATAGTCTGAAAAACTCCTCCTAATCTCCAATCTAAAATTTTCTCTGCCGCAGCTTGAGGCCATTGCTCCTAGTCCTGCCCCCTACAGCTATTCCTCTCCAATTGCCCTTCAGGTATTTAAAGACTGGTATCAAATACCACTCTTCTCCCTCCCTGCCCCATATACACACCTCAGGTCTTCCCTTCTCCAAGCTAAACTTAGTTCTTTCAGCCTTTCCTCATAAACCTTGCCTCCCAGGCCCCTAATAATTTCTGTTGCTCTGTACTGGACTCCTTCCAAACTATCCACATCCTTCTCAAAGTGAAAGGCCCAAAACTGGACGCAGTACTCCTCTAACCAATGCTGAATAGAATAAAACAATGCCTTCCCTTGATTTGCAAATGACAACCCAGGCATCTTTTTTTGTAAAAAGAGCACACTTTCTTTGTATAAAAATAATTTTTAAAAAATTCTCTTTTTACAAAAACGTGCTTATACTCAGCTTGTGGTCTGCTGTAACCTCCAGGTCCTTCCCTGCTGGTTTGCAGCCTAGTCACTCATTCCCAATTTGCAATTATGCCATCCTAAGTGCAGGACTTTGAACTTGTCCTTGTTGCATCTCACCTGATTTATTGCAGATCATTTTTCTGGACTATTCTGGATCCTAGCTCTACTCTTGAGTATCTGCATTTCCAGGGAGCAGAATAAGAATATAAATTAAGTTACTGAGCAGAAACAAAGAGATATAAAAAGGTAAGATTTCAAAACACTAAAATGTACAAGACATGAAATAAGACTACTGTAGCCAGTAGAAATAAAGATTTTCTTTAATTAAGCATTCTAGAGAGTCTCACTTCTTTACCGTAGTAGTAGTATAGAGAATACATTCTGCAATTAATATAGAGATTTTGTTATAGAAGCTACACAAGCTTAGATGGCAAATAAAGCCAAGGGTGCACAAACCTCAGCCTACAGGCCAGACCTGACCCCCAGCACTGTGTCATGCGTTTCATAGGGGTCCCCCTGGATCTGTGGGGAGCCCTGTGGACTACGGCCCTGTGCACATGGCAGCATAGGGCCCCAGGAGCTGGATTTTAGCCAATCAGGGGCAACATGGGGGCTGATCCAACCTATAGAGTAGCCCCACACCATTCAACTTTGAGCACCCCTGCTCTAAACACAGAACTGTTTTGTTTGAGAGGTGTAACAGAAAAAAAAAAAAAGACCTAAAATTGTTGTATGCTAAAAACTAAACCTCACAAACATGTATGCATACAGACCTGCTAGCACATCCCGTTTCAAGTCTTAATCTACAATTAAACCACTTCATAAAAAAGTTATGTTAACTCTTCATATCATGTTAGTCCTAAATTAAGTTCCTATCAAAAAAAAAAGATGAGTACAAGTGTTATATTGATCTTTGTGCCAATCTTAAAATAAAATCCAAGTAATCAAAAATTATTATTTATTCTGTAACTGAAAATGAATTATTTATGAACAGTAAGGCTACGCCAGACTTCTCCCAGGGGTGTGGCCCCCCCATCTGCCTGCCAGATAATAGGGCTGCTGCTGTCATCTGGGGTCAGCACTGGGCACAGCCTGCACCTAGCACCAGGAAGATTGGTGCTGCCGTTGGCCCCAGGTGGCAGCAATAGCATGCTGTCATCTGGCGCACAGATCCGGGGGCTGGCAGCCCCTGGGAGGGCTGGGGGCTGTGCCAGACTCCTCCCTGGCAGCCACCCCCAGATCTGCACACCAGATGACAGGAAGCTGCTGCCGTTGGCTGGGACCAGCACTGAAGCCAAGCTTGGCTTTGAAACTCAAAACATTTTGAGTGCCCTTGCTTCATTTCGAAGGCAAGGGCAAGTTTTGTTTCAATTTCACAATGCGTTGACACAGCTTCAAAAATGAAAAACCCAGTAAAATTAGGGATGTCCGAAATGAATGCCACAATGAAAGTGTTACAAATCTGGATTTACGTATTTATGCATGTTTTTAAACCAGACTTCCTTCTAGTCTTTTCCTATCACTTATGGGGGCATTTGAGTAACCTAGTTAAAATCAGAGCCCATACATACAAATTAAAAGTAGACTGCCTGAAAGGGCTAGTTTAACACGCTAAACACTTCCAAGTCAAATTTCACAATACGTACCACCATGGGAATGTGTGAAACAAGCAAAATCCAACCAAGGAAGAAACCCCCCCATCATGCACCCAATCTGTTTATAACAATCACATCAATATGAAAAGGAATGTTTAAATATTTCTCTCCTTACAACATGAACTTGGGGGGGGGGGGGGGGGGAAAA
>NW_017729031.1:48094542-48106174 GCF_001723915.1 Gavialis gangeticus
GGGAATAAGCAGTTACAAAACCAAATGAAAAACAGTTCTTGTATTACAGTTAAGCTCATCCTGATAAGGTAACGGTGTTCTCCACAATCCAGTTTTATATGTATCCCGCTAAGCTAGGCAGAGCTGTGCCTGTGTTCTACTATGACAATTTCCCATGCTTCTGGGGTTTGCTGGTTGCCCCATGAGGCCAGAAGGGAATTCTCACCCCCCGCCCAGTTGCTACATACATCAGGGTTTGTTTTTTTGGGGGGAGGGGGGTGTTAACACCTCCTCACAGGAACTGGGTTGCTGGGGATTTTGACCAGGGCATGCCAATGCTCCGGCTGGGATTTAAACTGGGAGGTTCCTGGCTGGAGGCTCTCTGTTCAGGGTTAGACTAGTCACCATATTTGGGGTCAGGAAAGAATTTACCCCATGGTCAGATTGGTAAAAACTGTGGGGGGCAGAGGGGTGGTTTGTCTTCCTCTGTAGTGGGGGCATGGTTCTCTGCCTGGGATCTCTTGAGCATATATTAACAACCTCCACAGCAGCAAGACCTTGTTCTCTATGGTCCTGCTTATCTGTGGCAGGTTAGGGTGTTAGGTCTGGGTTCTGTGTCAGTGCCAATTGTGTAGTTCTGCTAAGAGACCAGACAATGGATTTGTATAGGATGATTTAGATAGGGATGGTCCCTTCCAGACCTACTTCTCTGCAATTCTATGATCTTACAAACAAGATTTGAAGTAAGACTTTTATTAAGAAAAAATATTTGGTACAATGATGTGCAGTATAGGAGACAAATCATTTATCCATATTTACAGATTATGCAAATTCTATGAAGAACCTGTCCTACTGCCACGAGGTCAGCACTTATACACTTTGCAGACAGGTGAAAAGAGCAAGTTCCAGTAATCAAATCTCAGGGTTAAGTCAGGACTGCATAACCTTTGCCAATTAGTTCTTATTACTGTTTTAAGGATGTCTACTTTTCCCAGTAAGTCAGAAGCAGGATATTTTACGTCACTGATGAAGTAAAACTTTGTCCAAATATAATAGATAATGCCAATCATTTTCCCAAGCCTCAAGTACACCAAAAAGCTAAATCAATAAAATCAATCAATCAATCTTGTCCCACTTTCTGATCTTCTCCTCCTCCTCAAAAATTTATATTTCCTCTCCACACTCCCACCAGTGAACATGCATGGGCAAATAGTACCTTGTATGCATGATTTATGTGATCATAAATGCTGTTACTGTTTCATGATTTATGAATACATACCACTCATATGCAGTCACCTTTTAGAAACAGACCAAGCTTTAGCTTTATATATAACCATGCCACTTGTTCAAAGTTGCTACTAGAAGGTAAAAAAAAATAAAAAAATCTCAGAAAATATTAATTTATCAAACAAAAAAAGCTGCACATGCCACCCCAATCTTGAACTGGCCTGACCACATGCACCAGATGCGGCAGTGGAGTTACCCCATGCACTGGCCCCACCACATGCCAACACAGTCCAGCATGCAGGGCCACATCATCACTACACTGGAAATTCAGCAGTAGAGAAGCCAAAATTAATGCTGCCACTGTTGCCCTGCCATCAAATTTCCAGATCTGTAGAGAGACCCACAGGCCAGATTACATGGCTTCACAGGCCAGATCTGGCCTACCAGCTGGAGGCTGAACACCCTTGTCCTAAATGATCTTTCAAGATTTGTGCCCAAAATGGTCTCTATACAGACTAAATGTTTACCCCACCCTCCCCACATAATTTGCCCTGGTTAGCTGTTTTCAAGATAGTGGTGCTGGAAGTGTGGGGTTCATAGTAATTTGCCTGTATTTTCATGACACCATACAGATACCAAGCATTCTACACTCAAATTGAAGAAAAAAAAAAAAGTGTAGCAGGAGAAGCACAGGAGGGCAGTGGATAATTATATAAAGTTCTGATAGTGATTTCTATTTAAGGATATAAATTTTGGAAGGAATATTAAATCTCATGCTTCAAGTTTAATCATTGCATATGGGCATACAAACTCTTTAGCTACATTAAGAAAGGGAAGGGGAGCTCTGCTGCAGTGCACATCAATGATTACAATGCAACTCAGTGGCTCTCAACCTTTTTAGCTTCAAGGTACCTACCCCTTCATAATTTTTTGGTATGTTGCAGCACCCCAGTTGAGAATCAGATCTGGAATGCCCTCCCCTGATACTAGTTACAGAGGGGGCAGGAATTTACCCCACCATACCCTCCTTTTTTCACCCCTCCCCATCCTTAGTCTGTGCCCTCACTCTTGTCCAAGCACAGCCCCAGCACCAGGGCTGCTCCCCAGCAATTCACATGCTGGCCACCAGAGCCACATACACCCACAGCCCCTCCTGTTGGCCCCTCAAGCATGAGAAGAATGTGTAGGGGGATAAAGTCAGCCTGGAAAAGTGTAGTCCCACACCTCTTTCCCTAACCTCCCCACTCTCTTCCTCCCACCCCCCCAACCCCTGCACACAGCAAAACTCACTCCTGACACCATGTGGGCTGCCAAAGGAGGCAGGGACCAGCTGTGGGTACTGCTCATCTGTGAGATGTGGGAACCTGGCAGAAGGAGCAAAGATTGTGGCAGAGGCTGGGTGTTGAGATCTTCCAAAGATACTACATGGCTCCCCAGGGCCCTGTAGCACCTGGTTGAGAATCACTCATTTGTTACATCTGCATGATCCTACAGGGATACCAGTTAGCTAAATTACTCTAACTTTGACCACAAATAAAATAGGGTTAAAGCTGATGTGGCATTGGCTAGACTTGGATTACTAGAGTCATTCGGCAGCAACAGTTGCATTACACAGCTTTCTTTTGATATGGTTACAATTGTTATTTATTGTCATGTATTAAGGGAGACCTAATTTGGCAGTGAAGGAACTGCCATATCCTTACACCTTCCCCAGAAGCACCTGGTGCTGACCAACGTTAGAGACAAGATGCTGAATTAGATGGGCAATACGGTACGATGCCTATACGTGAGTGCAGAGGCTGCTCTGACATTTGCAGCACATCAGAGCAGACTTAATTAAATTGAGCCTCCTGGAGCATGGCAATTACAGTGGTCCAGCCAGCCTTCACATCACATGTATTGGCATCCCTGTGCTTCAAAATGGCAGCAGGGGCACTTCAACTAAAGTATGTCTAATGAGCTTTAATTCAAGTGCTCCCATCACCGTTTTGAAGCACAGGGACGCCGATACACAGGATCCCATAGCACTTTAATTAGAGTGCTCTAATTAAGTGCTCCTCACCTCAGGGAGTGGGAGCACCAGAAGAAGCAATCCCCACAGTCCCCCCGTGGCCAATTGTGCTGACCGGGGGGTGGGAGGAGTGGGATTCCCCCATGGCCAATTGTGCTGACCCAGAAGTGCCAGTGGTTGGCATGCCCCCTCCCCCCAGGAGATTGCTTCTCCTAGTGCCCCCACTCCCCAGGCAGTGCTCTCAAGGGGGACACCAAACACTCTTGCCTGCCCACATCACCTGTCACCTAAGTGGGGAACATGGCCTGACAAGGGGTGCATGTGCACCCCCTATACACCCCCCTCCCCCTGTGTACCCCCTACATGTCACCACTACCACATAGACATTCAGTTTTTCAGGAGAATCACTCCTCTCCCAGGAGAAGCCACAAGTATGTAGATGTTCAGGATTTTTCTCCCAGAGCAAAAAGGTCTGAGAACAACCAATCACTCCTGGGAGTTTCTCCTGAAAAAAAAGTGAATGTATGTACAAGTTCTCTTTTGAGAGAAGCCAGTCCACCAGCACCCCAGGATGCCTAGCGACTCCCTCCCTTTGCCCCAGATGGAGAGGGGGACAGTGTTGCTCAAGCTGGACTCTTCTGCTCCAAAGCAGAAAGCAAAACATACCTCCTTGGAAATTCCACTTTGCACTGCAGGGAGACACAGCCTGCAAGGAAGTCTGGGTCAGCCAATCAGGGCTGCCCTGTGAACTGCTGCAATCTTTTCAGTTTGCCCAAGACAGAAGTCCACAATACATGCCGAGATATGTGCACAAGGGCTCCCTGGCTGCGCAACACGAACACTGCAAGCTCTCTGCTCTTCAGGGGCTGTTTTGAATGTTTATTCAGGTATCTCCAAGTAAGTTTCTTTTTTTTTCCCTCCCCCCACCAAGTGTGGGAAAATTCTCCCAGGTCATTTGAACATAGGTACACAGCCCATGGTGCCACATCTGTCTTTATACAATGACTATTATGCCTCAGTCAGAACAACAGCAACCGCCCTGGCTGAGTTGACAGTTTGAAGAATGGCAGATTTTTAGCCATAAGCTTCTAATATGTATTATTTTAACTATTTTTATTTGTGAACTATTTTCTAAGGTTCTTTTAAACCCATGCCATTGATTTTAATAGAGCGTGTCTTGTGACAGGTCTTGCAATATTTATATACTTTCCCTAGGAACTATCTTATAGGGCTCCAACTCAGAATCCAATATATTTCAGCTTTACTGAAAGGACTCCTTTCACTCACCCAAGCATCTGTTAGAATTTTGGCCTAATAGAAGCTTAACTGTGAAGAAGAGTCTAGCTTGCAAATAGACTGCTAGAAAGGCAGCACAAAATATTCAAGAACTTTTTCAATTTAGTTGCTCTCAACAAGAACAAGTCCATTGTCTAGGAACTGACTGAACAAAATGGCAGGATCTTCAGAGGCTGTGGACACTCTTACTTTGCCTTGATTGACAGGTGTTCCATTGTAACACGCCAAGGAAGACCACCATAAATAATTTGTAAATCTTCCCTGCAAGTTAAAGGCTATGTACAGACATCTGGGCAGGCTGCAGAATGCTGGGAGGGGCTGGGTGGAGCTAAAAATAGCCCAATGCCAGGGGGATGGGTAAGGAAAACACAGCCCTGGGCTGGGGCTAGTGGTTGTTCTTTCCCAGCCCCAGGGCTATGCTGGGAACTGTACAGAAGTTCAGTTAGATCAGTGTTGCTGGACCTGATTTAAGTTAGGATTGCCTTCAAGGTACAGTGAACGTAGATGAGGATCGCCATTTTAAACCAATCCAACTGTCCTGAACTTCTGTACAGTTCACACTTAGACTGATCTAGCTAAGGATCTAAGTGTAGAAGTATGCACCTAGGCAAACTAAGTTAGATCAGATGGTCATTTTAAATACGATTTAACCTACCCAAACATCTGTTTGAACCCAAAGAATCACATTTAAACAATTTTTAATTAGTTTATCAAATACATCCCTTCACTCCAAAGGCAGGTTATGCAGAGAGAGTAAATTTTTGTCAACGTGAAAATTTGCAAGATGTATAGTTACCATCATGCTATTTAGAACATAGGTGATGTGTAGGGGGAGTACGTGCCCCCCCCCCCGAGATTGACACTCGCCAGCTGGGGAGTGGGGGCCCCAAGTGAAGCACCAGCCGGTGCCCCCCCCCCCGATATTGGCCCCTGCCAGCACTTCCGGTTTTGCCAACAGCACTGCCATCAGCCACTGGGGACCCCCCCACCTTCACCCCGATAGACGATCAGCCGCTGGTGCCCCGCCAGACTCTGAAGGCACCAGTCACCCATGATTTAGAACAATTAAAAATGAATAGATATGTTTGGGACTAAACATAACTGCTTTATAAAATAACAAAAGGAATATACCATGTCCCAAGCAAAGCAGATAACTATTATTGTAGCATTTCCCAGATGAAACAAATACTTTATTGCATCAGCATTTATATTTTACTGTATTCATCCTTAAATTATTAAAAATAGAATATATAGTGAGACTTCCATCAACTTCAAACTATGAGCAAAATCCAGGTCTCAGTAATGATCCTTTGCAGTGCTTATATAAACAAGCCCTGAGGGAAAACAAACAAACAAAAACTCATTCACTTAGTCTCGCAATAAACAAGTAATCTTATGAGTAAAGTGAGTACAGCAACTCTTTCTGAGAGGAAAGAAGCTTTACAGATGTGACAGCATAACTGTTCTTTCATCTTAGCATTCAGCTAACTATTTCAGGCCCTGTCCACAGGTTATCCGAGGAATAATATATAAAATACTAGGTTTTACTATTGCGCATGAAGAAACTTCAGCATTTCCATCATCATCTTTATTTCCAAAAAAAGTGCAATTGTGCCATTAAAAAAAAAAAAGTACACATTTTTTCTTGGTCAGTCTCAACAAATTAGTTTGCACATTTCTTTTCCAAATAGAAAAAGAAAAAAAAAAAATCAATCCCATATTTAAACTGAATGGTTGGTTCTCTAGCACTTAGAAGCTAGAGGGCTAGGAACTGTTTGCTTGGCAAGTAGAAGCAGGGGAAAAAAAAAAGTGTGAACAGTACCTAAAAATAAATTGAAGGACAACCTTACTAGGCAGATAAGATAATGTGGTGCTTGTTTGGGTATATTCATTTTACTAAAGTAATCACTTAGCCTTCAGTTAAGTCAGTCGCTACACATGCCCCCGCACCCCCTTTTACTTCATTTAAGATTATAGACAAGAACAGAGAGGATATTTCAGGATGAGCTCTGGAAAAAATCAAGTGGAACAAAAAAAATGCTTGGGAAGTGGGGAGTGGCAACTGGGAAACAGTCACAGGAGGCCACTTAGAAACAGACTAGAAGCTTTCCAAAAAACGTTAAGGAATCTGACACTATTATTTTGGACAAGCGGTAAGAATGACCTTCCAAGGTTCTCTCATCACTAGTGATAACTATCTTTAAAGAAGTAGCCTCTAAAGAAGGAAACTTTATTTATAAATAGCAGAACATGAATAATAGGAAGTTTTCCAGGTCTTTTAAATATGGATTTGGCTTTTCCGTACAAAATTAATGAATACCAGACTATGCCACCTACACTTTTAATGGCCTGCTTTCAACAAACTGAAAAGATGCACTGCCACTTACCTTGCAGTAGAATAATTAATTCATTTGCAATTATTTGTCCAATGACTACCAAAAAGATAGTCATTGTTTTTGATATTTGCATATATCAGAATCTCTCTCATTTAGAAACAACGGAAATATTACGGTGTTGGAAGAAATAAAAATATATTAGCCACCTTCTCCCCTGGCCCATTTTTAATCCAAGTATAGTAAACTTCTTCAATAACCTGTCATGGAGACATTAAGTTCAATAAACCAAGTTCTGGGGAGAAGCAATATTCCATTTAGAGCACAAGCAAGGTATTTAAAGAACTACTACAACAAAGGACACAAATGAAGCTCCTACTGGCTTGGCCAAAAAAAGAAAAATACTGTTTTAGAACTGCAGATATACTTCCCCTGCCTTCATAATACCTCAGGTCCAATTTTCTGACATTTCATGTATAGGCAGACATTAGGTAACCAAGTCAATAAAAGGAACTTCTTGACAAATGCATGCCAATATCTTGCTATCTGTTGACTAGCAACTTCATCGACAGGCACTGCCTGCCTCTTTCCAGGGGCAGAAGAGCTAAAGATGCCCTCTACTCCACACCATTAAAGCAGAGGAGCACACAAAGAAAATGAAATGTGTTAATATGGGTGAACCATGTGCACAAAATGTGTTAACAATAGGCCACAAAGAAAAAAGGGATGCAGAATGAATTAATGTCAAAGGGTGCAAACTGCAGGTGGAAGACAGCCTTAGAAATCAGAACTGGACAATGGAGGAAATAAAATTTGAGGATGGAAGGAATGAGGTGCCCTGAAGTATGCAGGTATATTGTAGCAGATTTGGGAGAGAGTTTAAAAAAAAAAAAAAATCTTCCTTCCATATATAGGGGTCTTCCAGTAAAGACAGCAGAGAGAATGAACTCAATTTTTTTTCCAGAAGTCAGCCTAACGACAGAATTCCACCAAAGGCAGCAAACACATTAAAAGCAGTTTTTAATCAAATACTATTAAGAGAGACAACACCAAGGATGGAATCAATGAGGTCATATAGCAGTGTGGGTGGAGAGAGTTAAAAAAATAAAACCACAGGAGAGGAGAGAAATGAAAAACTATCGAAGTTATTAGCAGAGAATATGGAAAAGAGAAAAGAAGAGAAGAGACGGAGAAGAAGGTGAAGAATGTTCAAGTAGTGGACAGAAAGTGGGAATCCAAGGCCTGTCTTCAAGACAGAACTACATTTGATGAATAAGGATCAAGAAAGGAGAAAGTCAAATTAACAGAGCAGTCAAACTGCTATAGCAGAGAAACATTGTTACAGCATACACTTAAATTAATCCTTGGAATTTCTGAAATCCTCTTATATAGATTCAGAAGTGTCACCTCTAACACCTACCCACTATGCCATGGATAATAACCTTCTTTTTTTCACATCTTTCTCACTGTGTGAATCAACAGCCAGATTACTTGGTTGGTGCACACAGTTGCTAATACACACACACTACTAAGGGCAGAACCTGTTATGTTTGTCCCCAGCAGTTACCTTGTTTATTTGTCTTACCTCTTTGTTAACATAGTTTGGCTCTTCGGTTGTGTTTGATCCAGTCTAGAAATGTTACCCCATCTATCAATAGAATCATGTGTGCAAGCCACTTTTCTACCTGCACTTAAAGCTGTTATGCTAATAAGATGTATAGGACAAGGACTTAGGATCTTATGAGTTTTACAGAGCCAAGTAAACCAATACCATTTAAAAAAGAATGTGCAGCCATTACCAAATATCCAACTGTCAATGCATTTCCTTCTCTTTGATTTAAAATAAAGGAGTTCAGACACCTAGTTAATGTAATGATCTAAAAAAGTGACTACTCAAAGATAACATTTTTCTGTTTACCCAAACTAATATTGTATGTGCAGCAGCAGTTCAAGTTTGCTTTCACTACTCTGCTCTTTGGCCACCATCGTGACCTATGACCTAGGAGTAATGCTAGCAGAAGTGAGAAAGTATGTTATTCTTTATGCCCATTTAAACCTTGGGTTTGTTAATAAGTCTCTCGGCAAGTGGAGATGGACATTAATGTAATCAAAACTGAGCCAAAGGCTTATTTTATATAATCGCGGCAGTAGGGATAATCGTCAGCCATTAAAGCCTGGCTTAAACTCTGCCAATGGTAAACCTAAACTGAAATGGTCTGTATCCAATTTGGACTTATTAACAACCTATATCCCATTTTATCTTTCTATAGTTTTTCCACTGTCTCTGTCTATAGGATATTTAAGGTTCAAGTTTCTACTAAGCATCAGAGCAAAATCTCCAGAAATTAGTGGTTGGAGAGCAATAATGTCATCCTTAGATCTGGTTCCTCCAGATCAATGTTAAAAAACACACTACTACTATACATCACCTCAACAATGTATGTCATCTTTCTTCCCAGAACCCAGCACTGGATGGGAAGCAGTTTCTGTAACCCTTTAGTCAGGATTACAGTGATAGTACCATACACTAGACACTGCCCTGGAGGTGGGCAGGGAGGGGAGGCACAAACTGTGGTAACAGAATACTAGTTATTTCAAGTGTCAGAAGTGGCCAGACATTTGGATCTCCCCTCAATATACACTCTGCCACCTCTTTAAAATTTTAAGAACACACATGCACCTTAAAATGTTCAGTGATAAAATGCATCACACGTTACAAGAGAAGGTTGAGTAGGGTTACCATATGTCCGGGTTTTCCCAGACATGTCCTCTTTTTTGGCCCCATATCTTTGTGTCCAGGTGGGTTTTTAAAATGCGAGCAAATGTCTGGGTTTTTGCTTTGCCTCCACTTTCCTGGGCTGGCTGCTTGGGGCTGGGAGCAGTGGGCAAGGCAATTGACTGTTAGGAGTCACGTGCTCCCCACACAGGGCCCAGCAATCTGCTTCCAGGTAAAGAGACACTGCATGCGTGCATGCAAGCATGCACGCAGTCCTGCTGCCCAAGCTGCTCTCGCGGGTCAGGAGTATGGGGCACCAGCAGGGCAGGAGGCTATGGGTCAGGAGCTACTTGGGCAGCAGGGCTGGTGGGGTTAGGGGTCTGTGGGTTGGAAGGGAGGGGCACCAGCAGCACTGCCTTGAGGACAGGAGGCTGTGGGTTGGGAATGGGGCAGCAGGGACTTAGGAGTGAGAAGCAAAGGCACGGCACAGGCAGATCACTCCCCCCCCCCATCACATTTTTATTCCAAATAAGGCCTTCTTATCCTGTTCCATTAATGTAATTTAATAATAAAAAAAGTGTTCAGTATTCCAAAAGTTGTTTGGGTTTAAAAAAAAAACAAAACAAAAAAAAAAACACCTCAAGAAGTGCAATTCAGAAATATAAAAATGAAGTGAGACTGTTCTGTAAAAAGTATTACATCTTAATTGAAAGTTAATAGACTCATGAACAAATTTGTCTGGAACACAGGGCAAAAATATTAATTTATGGGAAAGATGCAGAGAAAGAATAGGAACCGTATAATCAGTGGCATTTGAGAGAATTTAAGATCATGGCTTTCCCTGCTCTAGCACAGAGTTAGCATTGTTTATACTGCTCTGGGGGCTGCTCAAAGATTTAAAAAAAAAAGAGATGACTGAGCCACATTTTTCCAAACCAAGTAATTATATTTCCAGAGCAGAGGTGGAAACCAACAGTCTTCTTCACATATTTCCCTAAATATTTAATACATTTATGAAAAAATATATAACCATCTTCTTTGCAAATCCTTAGCAAGTTTTTAAGGATTAAGAGCAAGTGCACACTTAAAGTGAAGATTTAACTTTTATCGCTAAAAAAGTGTGTGGGGCTCACCCAGTGAAAGAAGAGAGCAAACTCCTATATTGCCAAACAGATAACTTTATATATGTGTGCGCGCACACACACCACCATCCACCCACCCACCCACCCACCCCACAAGGCAACATTTTTCTAGATACATTAGGATCTATCCTTAAACCTGAAAGAGCTCTTCCACTGTTTGCAATGAAAGAAAAATATAGTATAAACTATAGTATGTTTTTATATAAACACCTACTTGCATGCTTTAGAATGGATAATGTTCTAGCAAGTGAAAAACAACCAAATACATTTCAATTCAATAAGGTTCTAGCTGTGCCATTCCTCTTCCCATACAAAGAAAAAATAGTTTGAGAGAAAAAAATGCAGTCATCCACATTAGAAATGTGCCAATAACACCACATATTTTACTAAAGAAAGAACTATTTGCTACAAGAATTTTCTAATCTACCTTCCATACAAAAGGTTAAACCTCAAAACTGTACAGTTTTGGTTGGGATTTAACTGGAACTGTCATAG
Source organism: Gavialis gangeticus (assembly GCF_001723915.1). NCBI lineage: Eukaryota > Metazoa > Chordata > Crocodylia > Gavialidae > Gavialis > Gavialis gangeticus. Next base: position 48,105,742 of record NW_017729031.1, read on the forward strand.
CTTTTGACTTTCCAGGGGACAGGTCAAAGCAATATTTTTCTTGAAGGCTCTATTGTTGCCTGCTGCACAATCAGAGAATTTCCTCTTCATTGTCCTAACAGTGGGCACAGCCATAGAAGTCTAAAGAACCCAGTCAACAACTGAGTTCCTCTATATCCCCCAACACCTGGAGGTCAACTGCTAGGGCCCCCATTAGATTTCATTGCAGTACTAGCCTCAAATATGTACAGCAAAGAAGAAAAATTGGGCCAAGAACTCAGGCAACAAGCAGTTCAAGTGAACATAAATTAGAATGCCAGGTCTGTGGCTAGAGAAGCAGGTAAAAACAGGGCAGGAGGGAACATAAAAAACTGAAATCAGATGTTTTTAGTTTAAAAGTATAAATATGTTATTGCTCATTCCTCATGCCTCTCTACCTAAAGATTTTTTTTTT
>NW_017729031.1:48111174-48112026 GCF_001723915.1 Gavialis gangeticus
CCCACCCACCCACCCCACAAGGCAACATTTTTCTAGATACATTAGGATCTATCCTTAAACCTGAAAGAGCTCTTCCACTGTTTGCAATGAAAGAAAAATATAGTATAAACTATAGTATGTTTTTATATAAACACCTACTTGCATGCTTTAGAATGGATAATGTTCTAGCAAGTGAAAAACAACCAAATACATTTCAATTCAATAAGGTTCTAGCTGTGCCATTCCTCTTCCCATACAAAGAAAAAATAGTTTGAGAGAAAAAAATGCAGTCATCCACATTAGAAATGTGCCAATAACACCACATATTTTACTAAAGAAAGAACTATTTGCTACAAGAATTTTCTAATCTACCTTCCATACAAAAGGTTAAACCTCAAAACTGTACAGTTTTGGTTGGGATTTAACTGGAACTGTCATAGCTTTTGACTTTCCAGGGGACAGGTCAAAGCAATATTTTTCTTGAAGGCTCTATTGTTGCCTGCTGCACAATCAGAGAATTTCCTCTTCATTGTCCTAACAGTGGGCACAGCCATAGAAGTCTAAAGAACCCAGTCAACAACTGAGTTCCTCTATATCCCCCAACACCTGGAGGTCAACTGCTAGGGCCCCCATTAGATTTCATTGCAGTACTAGCCTCAAATATGTACAGCAAAGAAGAAAAATTGGGCCAAGAACTCAGGCAACAAGCAGTTCAAGTGAACATAAATTAGAATGCCAGGTCTGTGGCTAGAGAAGCAGGTAAAAACAGGGCAGGAGGGAACATAAAAAACTGAAATCAGATGTTTTTAGTTTAAAAGTATAAATATGTTATTGCTCATTCCTCATGCCTCTCTACCTAAAGATTTTTTTTTT
>NW_017729031.1:48117026-48125623 GCF_001723915.1 Gavialis gangeticus
TGCATCACACGTTACAAGAGAAGGTTGAGTAGGGTTACCATATGTCCGGGTTTTCCCAGACATGTCCTCTTTTTTGGCCCCATATCTTTGTGTCCAGGTGGGTTTTTAAAATGCGAGCAAATGTCTGGGTTTTTGCTTTGCCTCCACTTTCCTGGGCTGGCTGCTTGGGGCTGGGAGCAGTGGGCAAGGCAATTGACTGTTAGGAGTCACGTGCTCCCCACACAGGGCCCAGCAATCTGCTTCCAGGTAAAGAGACACTGCATGCGTGCATGCAAGCATGCACGCAGTCCTGCTGCCCAAGCTGCTCTCGCGGGTCAGGAGTATGGGGCACCAGCAGGGCAGGAGGCTATGGGTCAGGAGCTACTTGGGCAGCAGGGCTGGTGGGGTTAGGGGTCTGTGGGTTGGAAGGGAGGGGCACCAGCAGCACTGCCTTGAGGACAGGAGGCTGTGGGTTGGGAATGGGGCAGCAGGGACTTAGGAGTGAGAAGCAAAGGCACGGCACAGGCAGATCACTCCCCCCCCCCAATCACATTTTTATTCCAAATAAGGCCTTCTTATCCTGTTCCATTAATGTAATTTAATAATAAAAAAAGTGTTCAGTATTCCAAAAGTTGTTTGGGTTTAAAAAAAAAACAAAACAAAAAAAAAAACACCTCAAGAAGTGCAATTCAGAAATATAAAAATGAAGTGAGACTGTTCTGTAAAAAGTATTACATCTTAATTGAAAGTTAATAGACTCATGAACAAATTTGTCTGGAACACAGGGCAAAAATATTAATTTATGGGAAAGATGCAGAGAAAGAATAGGAACCGTATAATCAGTGGCATTTGAGAGAATTTAAGATCATGGCTTTCCCTGCTCTAGCACAGAGTTAGCATTGTTTATACTGCTCTGGGGGCTGCTCAAAGATTTAAAAAAAAAAGAGATGACTGAGCCACATTTTTCCAAACCAAGTAATTATATTTCCAGAGCAGAGGTGGAAACCAACAGTCTTCTTCACATATTTCCCTAAATATTTAATACATTTATGAAAAAATATATAACCATCTTCTTTGCAAATCCTTAGCAAGTTTTTAAGGATTAAGAGCAAGTGCACACTTAAAGTGAAGATTTAACTTTTATCGCTAAAAAAGTGTGTGGGGCTCACCCAGTGAAAGAAGAGAGCAAACTCCTATATTGCCAAACAGATAACTTTATATATGTGTGCGCGCACACACACCACCATCCACCCACCCACCCACCCACCCCACAAGGCAACATTTTTCTAGATACATTAGGATCTATCCTTAAACCTGAAAGAGCTCTTCCACTGTTTGCAATGAAAGAAAAATATAGTATAAACTATAGTATGTTTTTATATAAACACCTACTTGCATGCTTTAGAATGGATAATGTTCTAGCAAGTGAAAAACAACCAAATACATTTCAATTCAATAAGGTTCTAGCTGTGCCATTCCTCTTCCCATACAAAGAAAAAATAGTTTGAGAGAAAAAAATGCAGTCATCCACATTAGAAATGTGCCAATAACACCACATATTTTACTAAAGAAAGAACTATTTGCTACAAGAATTTTCTAATCTACCTTCCATACAAAAGGTTAAACCTCAAAACTGTACAGTTTTGGTTGGGATTTAACTGGAACTGTCATAGCTTTTGACTTTCCAGGGGACAGGTCAAAGCAATATTTTTCTTGAAGGCTCTATTGTTGCCTGCTGCACAATCAGAGAATTTCCTCTTCATTGTCCTAACAGTGGGCACAGCCATAGAAGTCTAAAGAACCCAGTCAACAACTGAGTTCCTCTATATCCCCCAACACCTGGAGGTCAACTGCTAGGGCCCCCATTAGATTTCATTGCAGTACTAGCCTCAAATATGTACAGCAAAGAAGAAAAATTGGGCCAAGAACTCAGGCAACAAGCAGTTCAAGTGAACATAAATTAGAATGCCAGGTCTGTGGCTAGAGAAGCAGGTAAAAACAGGGCAGGAGGGAACATAAAAAACTGAAATCAGATGTTTTTAGTTTAAAAGTATAAATATGTTATTGCTCATTCCTCATGCCTCTCTACCTAAAGATTTTTTTTTTTTTTTTTTGGTGAGGGGGGCTCTGCAATCTCTTTTTCTATTCCTTGGTGCCTCCTAACCCCTTGATTTCTACATGCCATTTCCATTACAGTAATGGCAGCTTACATACAGATGCAGACAGACAAGAACAATTAGCCCTTACTAGCATGCAGTAATTTAAAAAGAGATCTATTCAACCCAGAAGTGGACCAGCTTCAACATTTAACTTCATAGAAGAATGCCTCTGATCCCCTCTGGACACTGTTAAGCTGCATCTGACAAGGTCTTATTGTTTCCACCCGGCACATAGATAAAAGTTACTGAGGAGTTACAGTGGTTCTTATATTTCTGCCAGCCAAACTGTTGTCTTGCATGCACTTTTACATACAAATCACTGGGACGACAATATGCTATGATCACTTTACTAGAAAAAAAACAAACAAACACTAATACTAAAGTGAAGTGATTCAGAATTGCAGAGAGTTTGTAACTGTTTTAATGGAAGCCTGAAGTTCTGAAATACTTTTTCTTTCATATGCTTTTGACACCAGTGTTTGACCCATTAGTTCAGTACTGACCCTTATTTTTCCTTCTGACAAGATACCATTCCTCTTAGGCAAAGTTTTCTGGGGGGGGGGGAAGGGAACACCGTCTGCTTTCCTTTATTTATCTATTACCCTCCCACACATTTTTTCACCCTAGTATCCATATTCCCTAACCCCTAAAGTTCCCTTGATCTCATTCCCACAGCAACATCCTCTGATAGTGAAGGGCTGTATCATCACCACAGTGCTTTACAAAAAAACCCACAACAACAACCACCACCAGCAGCTACAATTCTCAACTTGAAAAGTTTTATTGAGAGCTAAACCAACTCTCAAATGCTGGAAGATGAAAAACACTGCTCTAGTGTCAAACAGTTGTTATACTAGTTTCATTTAAGTAGCTGCAATATAAAGTGCCAGTAAGTAGCAGTTTTTGGATAGCTGCCACATAACTCAATAGCCTGTATGACAGTTATACATTAGAACTATTTAATATTAAGTGGCTCTTTATTGATACAAGTATAAAAGAGGCCCTATGGGCATCTTCACCCGTGCTCCCGGAGCTGCTCTAATTTAACGTATTCAGCATCCAGTGTTTCAAAATGGCAGCAGGAGCATTTTGACTAAAGCTCATTTGACAAAATTTGACAAGCCCCCTCACCAGGTCATCACCCGTGGCCAGCACTAGGTCCAACAAGGCGTCCCCCCAGTGGGGCTGTGCACCTCCTGGGTTAGATGAAGGTCCTGCACACTGTTTAAAAACCTACGCAAGCATTCAGACCTGGCTGACTGCTCTTCCCAGCAGATGTCCGGGAAGTTCAGGTCCCCCATGATTACCACATCCTTAGCCTTCACTACCTCTGTGAGCTGACCCAAGAAATCCTGGTCAAGCTCCTCACCCTGGTTGGGAGGTCTGTAGTAGACTCCCACCGTTACGTCTCTTTCGCCTCGACAGCCTTTCACTCTAACCCAAAGCACTTCAGAGTGCCCCTCCCCTCCCCTTCCATCAGGACATGATGGAAGCAGCCCTGCACTGCTCAGACACAGAAACCAAGTGCAAGGACAAGGCAAGGGCAGCAGGGGGCTTTGAGACCCTGGGACAGGTAAGACCTTCCTCCCCCTGCTACTTGCTCTTCAGTATTTGGCACCATTCTCCACCCACTCCTCCCCCAGGAAAGTTTTGCCCAGGGTACCAAACTTGATAGTTATACATCTGGTCCCTCACACCAATTTATTTTTAAAAGTTAAAAATGATGTTATATACAGAGTTAGTGGTATTAGTAAATCAACATGTATTCTGATCTGTCAAAATGGGTGAGGGGGGAAATAATCAGATTACATCTTCCTGCCTTCCACAAGTCACCAGCATACACACTTACATCACCATAATTGTGTCAGGGTACAGAGCAATTAGTTAATAACTTCTTAGTTGCCCACGTAAGTTAGTTTACTTCAAGGTAAGAATACTGGTGCAGCTCGCAAGAGTGGAAGAATTTCTTTCTGAACCTGTAAAACCCCATGATAACATTCATCTGTCTTGAAAGCAATTCCAGTTGAAGAGAACATAGTAAAGTTTACTCCTGCTTCCCCCCACAAAACTACAAAAAACATGTTCAACTACAGTAGTTTCTATGGGATGATTAATTTTTCCTCAGATAAACATTAAGCTAAATGCAAACATTCTTCCTTTGAGAAAAAGAGTATGGGAAACTTCTCCAAAAGCCTGTCTCAGTGCAACAGATGGTAAAAATTCCACAGAACAAAGTCATGTTAATGCATCACTATAGTGATCTACAGTGGACTACAGACCATAACACCAGGTCCAAGCCATGTGTATTTTTCCACCCGAAGTAAAAATTAGCTCTCAAAGCAAACACCACAACCCAAAAGACACCCACCCATGATTCAACTAAGTGTTTCTAAAAGTTTACTACTAAACTTTAGGGTTGTTGGTCTAAAGACATAGGTAGACAAGGTTCTTTGGGTAGGTGTGATTTTTTTTATTAGCCCACCTAAATAGTTGGAAAAATTGTTCTTTGCAAGCTTTGGGGCACAACACCATTATAGGCATAGGGAGAGTTTGCTGGTGTATTCCCATTCCCTCTGATCTTCAGTGCTATGTATTTGGATATTCAGACCTGCATTTTGCATATTGACTTCTATTTTACCCAGGAAAGCACACATTACACCAGTAAAACTTTCCCCATGCCAGAAAAAGGGCATTTGTGCCCAGAAACTTGCAAAGAACATTTTTTCCAACTATTTAGTTGGTCTAATAAAAGTTCTCATCTAGCCAAAGAACCTTGTCTGCCTACTAGAAAACTTGAAATTTAGCATCTCTCTTGCACAGTGGTACTCAGTCTTTTAGAGTGGCAGGCCACATGCTTGCAACCTGGCTGCACTACAACCCCATTTTGGTGGGGGTGGAAAGAAAGTTGGCTGCCAATGTCAGTAGGAGAGAAGAGAGAGCACTTACCTGAGATAAACAACACTTCACCGTGGGGGTGGGGAGAGAAAAAAAGATAACAGGTAGGGCAGCCGAGGGAATCAGCAGTACTGCACAGGGCAGGGAAGGAGACACCAGACTGAACTGCTTGCCATTGATCCCTTGTGCCATGGGACAGATCAAGTCACTTTGCAGGGGAATAAATCTGACCCATACACTGAGCATCACTAATCCCAATACATTTATCAATTACTATATCCAGGAATTTCTTTAAATAGTCATGTAAGAACAAATATACAGGAAAAACACAACCTTTTTTTCAGCCAGTGCATATTAAAAGTATTTTCTAAAGTCCACCTGGGTAGATTGGCAGTGAAAGACATAATGCTGTTATCTTTTCATCTGGGAATTTATTCAAAGGAAATAATTATTTCAAAACACCCTCTGTTTTCTAGATTACAATCTTTCCTATAACCTCATTCAAATTGTAAGGACTGGGAATCGTCTCTCTGCACAAAACCATTGTATTGGATCAAATAGATAGCAGCAAAGTAGACCGATTCACATGACAAAAAGCATACATATTGTTTTGAACCTGTGAAATTATAAAAATGAAAAACCTGCAAAATGTAGGCATTGGCAGTCATTTGGGCCAATATAGTACAAAAGGAAAATCTTCCTCAGATAATTGTGTTGAATATCTTGAATTTGTTGTTCTACTTTCACCACTTGCAAGGAACTTTTCATGCTGGTTGGATATACTGGACATGTAGAATGAAGAACAAACAACTCAAGATCCACCTTATCTATTGCAATTTTAAAAAGGTGCCAGAGTCAGCTTTTGTAAAAAAAGTTAAAGAAAAAAAATCAAATTTGTAACAAAGAAGAGCGGATGGGGAAAATTTTTCACACAAGACTCTTAAAAAGTTAGGCAATTCATATATTAAGACTTTTTTCCCCAATATTGTTACTGACCAAAATTTATGAACATAAATTATGAACATAAGCACAGATTTACTAATTCTGCAGTTCTTGCTTCAGGCAAGTTGCCAAGTAAGTTAGACCACTTCTGACAGTCCCACTGAAGAGACAACAGTTTTGCCGATATCTGTTTTACTGTACAAGTCTCTCTAATTATGAAAGCATATTTTGATTAGTACTTTGCATTGCAGTTTCCTTATGACTTATGTGGAAAGTCAGTAATTTGGGCCTTCTAATTCTGATGCAGGCAAGATACCAATTTCAAATCAATTCAACAAACAAATCTATTTATTAGAGCAAAATAGCCGGATCACAAAATAACAACATTAAGCAATTACTCCTTACTTCATTAGTAGTAGTAATAATAATAACTGGTTTTGCCATAAGCAATATTTAAAAAATACTAGGTATGCCATTTTATTATATGGATAATCAGAGAAGCTGTACTTAAACACTGTATTCACAGGCATCTGTTTCAAGTAAAAAAAGTGTCAGTCAGTAAAGTGAGAGCATTTTTTAGAAGGCTAAGAATGCCAATGAAAGATTTCTGTCGTAACAAGCTTGGAAGAAAGAGCAACGTTTATTCCTATGTTGCCTAGAACGTACCTGCAGGGCTGAACAGACCAGATGCTTCATGAGCTCCACTTTCAGCTTCTCAAAACTGAAACATGCTTATTGACCGACGTGTGAAGAGGCATTAGGAAAATGGCATATTGCCGATTTGCAGAAAGAAAGCAACCACCAAAATTCTGGCCTATGACCTGTGCATTATTACTTGTCACTAGTGCCTTAAAGCAACTGTCAGAACCAAGGTAAGAACACAAGAATCCATATGATCACTGCCAGGTTAAGAGCAGGAAGCATACCTCCTTATCTGCTCCACCAAGCGGCTTTTAGGTGGTTAAAAACAATAATTTCTAAAAATCCTGTTTACCTTTCCCACACGGATGCGGTCAGCTTTTTGCTTTCAGCTTCCACAGTTCCCCTCTACCTGAACAGTGTCATTTTCTCCACCCTCTACTTAGTCCAACTTCCTGGCTCTCAGAAATGAGTACATTGCTGCAAAGTTGGGCTAGTGAGACTCCCCAGGAATGTCTCTCCTATTCAATTAAAGCCATTCTTAGCTAGTGCTTTTGCTGGTGTCTGCTGCCAAACTCAATACAGACCAGGGCATGAAGCAGCAGGCTCAGACTTGCTTCTGAGAGACCTGGTGGCAGGCAGCTTCTGGGAGAGCCTACACCTAGCGGAGAAGGAGTGCTAGCTTTTCATGCACCAGATCTGCCCTCGCAGGCCATCTGTCTCCAGTAGGTGACACCGCGCTGCTCTGCAGCACCTTGGAGGACAACCTTGTTGCATAAGAGGGAGCGTGAGTATGTACACACACTGACTTGCTGGGGCAATGCCAGGTGCACACACACACACACACACACCCCAGCTTGCTGGGGCAATGCCAGGTGCGCGCGCACACACACACACCCCAGCTTGCTGGGGCAATGCCAGGTGCGCGCGCACACACACACACACCCCAGCTTGCTGGGGCAATGCCAGGTGCGCGCGCACACACACACACCCCAGCTTGCTGGGGCAATGCCAGGTGCGCGCGCACACACACACACACCCCAGCTTGCTGGGGCAATGCCAGGTGCGCGCGCACACACACACACCCCAGCTTGCTGGGGCAATGCCAGGTGCGCGCGCACACACACACACACCCCAGCTTGCTGGGGCAATGCCAGGTGCGCGCGCACACACACACACCCCAGCTTGCTGGGGCAATGCCAGGTGCGCGCGCACACACACACACACCCCAGCTTGCTGGGGCAATGCCAGGTGCGCGCGCACACACACACACCCCAGCTTGCTGGGGCAATGCCAGGTGCGCGCGCACACCCCCCAACTTGCTGGGGCAATGCCAGGTGTGCACGCACGCACACACACACACCCCGACTTGCTGGGGCAATGCCAGGTGTGCGCACACGCACACACACACACACACCCCGACTTGCTGGGGCAATGCCAGGTGTGCGCGCATGCACGCACACACACACACACACACACACACACACACACACACCCCCCCCCGACTTGCTGGGGCAAGGCACCCACACAGCCTGGCTGGTGGGTGAAGGGGCCCAGGTTTCACAAGTCTGAACTCACGCAAGGGACAAAGCAGCTCTTTCATTTCCCTGGAGCCGGGTCCCCAAGCTGTGGTACGCGCACCCCTGGGGGCGGGCAAGACACCCCTGGGGGCGGGCAAGACACCCCTGGGGTAGGCGGCAGAAATCGTGCGATGGCGCAGTTGGCTCTCGGTATCAGCAGAACTGGCACGCGGGGGTTAAAACACGGGCGTCCGGCGGTAGCGGGACGCGGCAGCCGGCAAATTAGGCAGCGAGAAAAGTTGGGGAAGCTCCGCTGTGGCGCACCCCCGCCGGCCCGGCCCTTCCCCGCCGGGCTCTGGGAGCCCCCGGCCCGCTCGGGCGGCGCAGAGATGCCCGCTGCCCGCGCCGCCCCTCCCCGGGCGACAGGGACCCTTGTGCCGCCCCGGGCGCGCTGCATGTGCCC
>NW_017729031.1:48126241-48132572 GCF_001723915.1 Gavialis gangeticus
CCCTCCCCCTCGCGGCTCCCCCTGCACCTGCCACCGGCCGGGCCGCAGCGCAGCGGGAGGGAGGCTGGGCGCAGCCGGGTCGGCAGGCTCCCACCGCGGCGAGCAAGGGCAAGGGCAGGGCGGCTCCGGGGCTGGAATTTTCCTCTTTCCCGGCGAAGCGCCCGGGCGGCTGCGAGCGGCTCCGCTTCCCCATTCCCGCCGCCAGGAGGCCGGGCACAGCGCCCTGCAGGTGGGGAGGAGCCGGCGTGAGCGGAACCTGCTTCGTACCTCGCTTCCCCTCGGCTGGGCTGCGCGGTCCTTGCTGCCTCCTCTCGGGCCTCGCTGCTGAGACAGCGGCCCTTTTTGTCCCCGTCGCCACAAAGGGAACAACTCCCCGCTCTCAGGTGAGGGGCTCTCGGAAGAGGTCCTCCCCCGGCCGCCTGCGAGCACCTACCGCGGGGAGGGCTCTCGGGCTGGTGTCGCGTCCCACCGTCTCTTTACTCCCTTCGTGCAGGAATCCGACCGCCGGCGAAATGAAGCCGACTCGTCCGCCAGCACCGGTGCGTGCTCCTGCGCCCCAGGGCAGGGTTTGACTTCTGCTTGGCTCATTAGTGCAGCGCTGCTTGGGCCTTGGAAATGCAGAGAAATAATCATAATCATTAAAAAAAAAAAAACACCAAACAGCTGGCTTTGAAATAGAAAGATTAAAAAAACAAACCAACAGCTAATTACATTGTTTCCAAACAGGCCTGGTCATGTTTAGGATCTATTGTTACTGGAAAAGATTTAAGACACACACAAAAAAAGTTTGCCTTTTGTTTGTTCTTTGCCTCTAGCAGCTCTTTAGTCTGGTCTTGTCTGTCTGAGACATTTGGAGCAGCGCTGCTGCATGTCGCAAATTGTGACTCCACAGTTTGTTCCAGTAGTGTGAGTATCTGTATCAAACCAGGACTCAACACAATGAGATGCAATTAAGTCTTTGTTTGCAACATGTTACCTAAAAAGTTGTGAAGAGGCAAGATTAAACTGTTTCAAATTTCATTGTGATTTAATTTGTGTCAGTTTTCCAATGGTTGTATCATTATTAAAATTAAAAATAATTATTCAGTAAGGCATATTGAAATGCAGTCTAGGCATTTCCCTTTTGTGTTCTCGGTTGCACTCTTGTTTTACAAAAAGAAAAAGAAAAAGAAAGAAAGAAAGAAGACAAGATGAAATAGGCCTGATGCCTGTTTTGTTTTGGGGGTTTTTTTGCCTGATCAGTCAGACCACAGATTCCTGGGTACACACACCCTGTATAATCACACATCATAGCAGGCACACCCAGTTAATCTGTACTATTTCCTTACACCAAGAAATAAATCATTGATGAGTCAGATGGGCACTCCATGATGCAGTCTCCTCAGAAACTGACAAGTGAATCATTTTGAGCTGAAGGTTTCCAAGTCTGGTTCAGGGGTCCTTATGGAAGACTCCTCCCCCCCAGTTCTAATGACTCCTCAGTCCCATGATTAATTTCTTCTTCCAAATTTCTGAGAACATCAAGAGGGCTTGTCAGGTCCATTGGGCAGTGTCTAATTCTCTAGTAACTAATTTTCCAGTGTCTAATTTTCAGTAATAATACCAGGGTCATGGTAGAGAAATGCAAAACTCTAGACTTTCTGGTTCAGAGATGATACTTTTTATTAGACTAACTAAGAAATTACAAAAAAAAAAAAAATATCTTTCTGTGCAAGCTTTTGGGCACACATGTGCTTCCTCAGGCTCAGGGAAAATTAAAGATGGTAAAAGTCCCCATAGGTAGAAGATAAGCTTCATTTTGCACAGAGGAAGCTGAAGATGGATATCTGTTTCTCTGGGTACCTCTGTTCCTCTGTTCAATATTTCAGCTCAACAGTGATGGACACAGCTGATCTCACTAAATGATGATCAGTCCAGCAGTTATTGGCTCCTCTTGTAACATGTATGACATGGACATCTTTTAGATCATGTGCTCTTACAATTAGTCAAGGAGATGCCATTGTTTTGAGTGGGGGTGTTGCCATGTTGTTTTGTTCCTGTCACGTTGTCTGAAGATAGTGTTAATAAGGATAAAATCATGTTCTGCATATTTACTAAGTAAAAGGATGCCATTGGAATTGGCCTTGCCCACTCATTCCTTCCTTGTGGTGCCCTCCACATCTTAAAGTCCTGGCCAACTCTACCGCTGAAGTCTCCAAGGAGGATAATCTTGTCCTGTTTTAGAATGGTAGTCAGGATTTTATCAAAATAAGTATAACATTGATCTTTCTGTTCTTCCTTAGCATTGAATGTTGAGGCATATGCACTGATAATGGTAGAAATGAATTGTTGGTCACTTAGAGGTTGAGAGTAATGAGGTGCTCATTAATATCAACAGGGAATTCAGTCATTCATCTGATAATCTGGCTCTTAATGCTGAAACCAACACTGTGTATTTGCAGGTTTCCCTTTCCAAAAGAGTGTGTAGCCACCCTCCTCCTCCCTCAGTTGGCCTTCATCTGTATGTCTGGTTTCACTGAGAGCAGCGATATTGATGTCATATTGCCAGAGTTCTTGGGTGGCAATAACTGTTCTGCATTCAGATCTGTCACCGTTTCAGTTGTATAGTAGGGTTCGTACATTCCAGGATGCAAAAAAACATTTTTGTGTTTTGACCCCAGTTAAGGTGATCCCCCTAGAAGCGGTTATCCCCTAGAAGCGGGTAAGGTAAAGTGGTATAGCCTATGTTTTGGGCACCTTTTTAGCCCCCTCCCCATGTGGGGTGAGCAGAGGTGATCCTAAAACGGACTGCTCGGTTGAGATTGAAGCTGCCCCATCACCTTCCTATCCCATATCAAGGGTGAAATGACCGTTGATATGGGACAGGACAAATCATATGAACATTGTCCATATGCGGATCCATGACTACGGACTCCCAGAGATCACTTTGTCTGTCCCCGTCACCACTTATTCATTGCTGCAGGACTTCAGGAAGTTAGGAGTATTTGTATTGGTTGTTGTGGTAGATGTTGCACCAGTGGGAGAAGCCTGAATATGACTTATTTTAAATGAGGAGGTCATTGCACATTGGCAGAGAAGAAACCTGTCTCTAGTGGCAAGGAGATCCAAGACAGCTGGGGTTACTTCCACTGCGGCCTTCATCCACCTTTGCAGTCACTGAGAAGTATGCCTTCTGCATCTGCCTGCTCCACCATTGAGGTCTTTGTGTTATGATGCACTGCTCTTCATCTGATACCTCAGTTTTGACTTTACTGCCATGGGTGACCCTACCAGGAGTACAAGACTCCTGAGAGTGTTGCTGTTAGAGTCATTGGTACATGCAAACCGCTCAGCCCCATCAAAGTGGCAGTCTGTGGAATAGGAACATCATTCTAGTGTTTGGCTCAATACCAATTCAAAGTGAAAACTCATCTATTGAAATACTCATAGCGCCAATTATAGAAACTCTGTAATGGCAGAGAGAAAAGTAACAATTAGCATAATGTTTCAACACAACTGTGTGTGTGTGTGTGTGTGTGTAGGGGAGGGAGCTTAAGGAGATATGTGGCAACAGTGGCAACTGCAAGTGAGAGAGGCACTTTCACCATCTCAGCTGAGGAGGAAGGAGATCATCAGTTCTTAAAGATACTTTGAACTGACCCGTGTATCTTTAAAAAATCTAGAATTCCATGAAATTTATTAAATGTTAATGACATAACAATAACAAAACAGTTCTCTGTTTAAATGTTTCCAAAAATTGCTGACCAAGTTCTTCTCTCTTGATTTTCCTATTTTTGAGAGGTTCAAAGTGCTGTGCTGACCTGAAAATGCTTATGTAAAAGGAAGTAACAGTAGCCACCTTGCAAAATGAACAAAAAACTACTATAAATCATAGATTCACAGAAAAGTAGGGCTGGAAAGGCACTCTGGAGGTCATCTAATCCAATCCCCTGCCTGAGGCAAGATCATTCCTATCCAAAGCATTCCATACAGATCATTATGTAAGCTAATGCTAAAAATATACAACCCTATCACCCAACCACAAGGCACAGTACTCTAACCAACCACAGGTAAAGCAGTGGAACAACAGCAGTCAGTGTCCTGCTGCACCAAGAGCTATTAAAGTATGCTAAAGAGATCCAAGGAAGAGGGCCATGCCCCCAAACCAGAAAATACTGAAAAGTAGGCTATTGATATTTTCTTTTACTGTAAAGCAGTTATTCTAAGAAAAGTCCTCCCATAATCTCAAACTGATTTGGGAAGGTATTGTTTGATTTTTTATTAATGTGCCAGAGAATTAATTGCATAGTTATCATAATGTCTTTCTTTGTCCATACTCAGAGGTAACATGATTAATCATTTACCTAGAAACATTAGCCCAGGTGACAAATGCTGGCCTACTGTACTCATAAAGTATTATGTGACACTATATTCCAATAGAGTGAATTATTAAAATTCCTGTGTGTTATCCAGGCTGACAGTTGTTAGCATAACCATGAAATTCCAGTTTGTATTTGAAAAAAAAATGTACATCTTTCTAATAAGGTAAGTACACTGAGTTCCAGCCAACATACTGAATGTGGATTTTTCATATGAGATGTTAAATTAATAAAAAGAAGGTCTTTAGGTTCTGAATAAACACTAACATCTGTGCCATCTTCTGTAACAATAAGCATTTATCCAGAAGTCTTTGGGAAAATCTCCACACCTTCACCTTTCCATTAGGCAGTTAGCTGGTGGTTGCTGGCCTCCACCACAGAGCTTGCTACAGTCCAGAGATTCTGTAGGTAAACAATTTAAATGAAAGATGCTGTAGAAATGTAAAATACCATGTACATTTTATCCATTATTGCCAGTGGTTTGTGCTATTTAAAAATTGAATAAAATGCAAGAGAAAAGAGAGAAGAAAGGGATACATATTGTAATTTTTACTGTATCCCTTTCACAAAGTGAGAAAAGGTGAGTTAGAACTTCACTCATTTGTATGCATCACTTTAATGATGGCATTTCCTGATTTGGAGATGTTTAATCATGAAACTTTAATCTTCTCTTATTATAGTTTTGTGTACAGAAAATAATTCAGATAGCATGATAGCTGTTTTGAAGAGCATTGTGCAACAGAGGAGTGGAGTACGAAAGTGCTGTAGAAGGGTGTTTCCCTCATTAAATTAATTTTATAGTGCATAAGTAAATTAGGTGGAAAGCTAAGCTGTCTTCTTCCATTAGCATTGCTTATGCACAAGTTTTCATGTGACAACATAAGGGCTAGAACACTGGCCAATTTTATGACTCTTGTCAGATCCTGTAAAACCAATATGTATTTTTTCTAAGGAGCAGTCAGTAAGCTTACACAGCATCCCAATCAATAGTTGTTGCTTTTTACTGTATTTGCATTCCAGTATCTAGGTGGGGTTTGGGAGAGCATGGAGATTAATGCATTCAGCCACTGAATGCAGTACTGTGAACACATGGATAGGTTCTTTTTGCTCATTGAACTCTTACTGTGTTATTAGCTGAGCTGAAGAACATGGCATTCACACATTCTTACATAAATGCTTCATAGTTTCATAGTTAGTAGGGTCGGAAGGGACCTGAGCAGATCATCAAGTCCGAACCCCTGCCGTGGCAAGAAAGGGTACTGGGGTCAAAAGACCCCAGCAAGGTGTTCATCCAGCCTCCTCTTCAAGACCCCCAGGGTAGGAGCCAGCACCACTTCACTTGGAAGTTGATTCCAGATCCTAGCTGCCCTGACAATGAAGTAGCACCTCCTGATATCTAGCCTAAATCTCCCCTCTGCCATCTTGTGACCGTTATTCCTGGTCACTCCTGTCAGTGCTCAGGGGTACAGGGACTCCCCCAATGCCTACTGGTCCCCTCTGACTGGTTTGTAACAGGCCACTAGATCCCCCTCAGCCTTCTCTTGTGGAGGCTGAACAGGTTCAGGTCCCATAGCCTCTCCTCGTAGGGCCTGCCCTGCTGCCCCCTGATCATGCGAGTGGCCCTCCTCTGGACCCTCTCCATGTTGTCCACATCCCTCTTGAAGCGCGGCACCCAGAACTGGACGCAGTACTCCAGCTGCGGCCTGACCAGTACCACATAGAGGGGGAAGATCACCTCCTTGGACCTGCTCGAGATGTATCTGTGGATGCATGACTAGGTACAGTTGGCCCTCCTGACTGCATCCCCACACTGCCGACCCATGTTCATCTTGGAGTCAATGATGACTCCAAGATCCTTTTCTGCCTCTGCACTGACGAGAAGGGAGTTCCCCAGCCTGTAGGTATGGTGCCGGTTCTTCCTCCCCAGGTGCAGCACCTTGCACTGGTCAGTGTTGAATCCCATCCTATTCTCA
>NW_017729031.1:48132789-48133048 GCF_001723915.1 Gavialis gangeticus
CTGCTACCCCTGCATCTAAGGATTTGGTGACCTGGTCATAGAAGGCCACCAGGTTGGTCTGACAGGACCTGCCTCTAATGAACCCGTGTTGGTTGCCCCTAAGCATACTCTCCCCCGCTGGCCCTTCGTGGACATGTACCAGAATAATTCTCTCAAAATCTTGCCCAGGATTGAGGTAAGACAAACTGGCCTTTAGTTTCTTGGGTCCTCCTTCCTCCCCTTTTTGAAGATGGGAACCACACTGGCCCTCTTCCAGTCC
>NW_017729031.1:48133424-48134909 GCF_001723915.1 Gavialis gangeticus
CTGGAAAGTTCAGGTCACCCATGATGACCACATCCTTTGTAACAGTCCACTTTTCTGTAGAGTTCAAAACAATTTACCAAGCAGTTAAGCTTCAGAATATTTCTATAAAGTGGCTAGTATATTATTACCATAGTTACTCAAAACCAAGACAAGAGGTTTTTTTCCTCATTTAACACAGAGAATAATGCCCCCTGTCTTGGGCTCGAGTACAATGTGGCAGGGTTAGACTGACAGCTGCTGCAGCTCCAACTCCTGCCTGACCCAGGGTCAGGGTCAGAGCTGCAGCTGCTGACTATCCCCTTCCTCTTTCTGCTCCCCTGCTGTCTCCCCCTACCACCACGTCTGCCTCCCTGCCTGATCTCTACAGCTTCTGCCTCCCTACCACTTACTCTCCAGCTCTGGCTCCAGCACTGCTCCAGCACAAGGCACACACATGGATTCTCTGGCCCTAGCCCAGCCCAGTAGTAGCTGTGGCAGCAGTTCAAACCTGGGCTCCAGCTCTTGAGTCTGGCCAAAGCTGCTACTGCCACAACAGTTTCTGTGTGCCCTGGTCTGGGGCCAGAGCAATGATGTGCTCCATGTTTTGCAGTGGAATGAGGCTAGAGTTGCACTGGAGTCAGAGCCAGAGCTGGAGCTGAAGCCAGAAGAAAAGTGGTGGGGTGGGAAGAGGCTACAGAGGGCAGAGGCAGCAGGGGAGCAGGCAGCAGGAGGAGACGAAGTATGGGGGCAGGTGCTAGGGGGTACAGGCATGGGGGAGGCAAGTAGCAGAGTGGCAGGTGCTAGGAGGCCAAGCATTAGAGATGGGCAAGTGCAGAGGTATACAGGCACTACAAGCACAGGCAGTAGGGGGTCAAGTAGAGGGGGGACAGGCAGCAGGGGGCAAGGTGTGGGGCAGCAAGAGGAAGGGCTGCTTGACTCCCCCACTACTTACTTCACCACTGCCTGCTCCCCCAGCTACCTCCCCCACTGCAGCAGTGGCAGCATCTACACATGCAGCCCTAGGCCACAGGAAACTAATTACATCCACAGTAGGTTAGTATTTGTAAATACAAGTATTATTTGATGTGCCACAACTCACACACAGATGCTGATGGAGCTGGCTGGGGCACAAAGGTGCTGCAATGAGGGGGCTGCTAGCCAGGGCTCCTCCAGCCCAGCTCAACATGCTGTGGTCCTTTCCACATGTGTAAATGTAGCATCCAGGAGCAATAAACTCATATAACCATTGAAGTAACTAGGGGCAAACCTCCTGAGTGCTCACTTGCAGGGACAGAGTGGGGGACCATGGCAGAAAAAAAGAGGGGCTGTCACCACATCTGTACAAGCATTCTGGCAGCAGTAATGGCAACTGGAAGTCATTTCTGCCTCTGTGAGTGGCAGCAGCCCCAGGTACCCAGCCACCTTGTTATGCCACTTCCTGCAAGGTTAGTTAAACTGAAGCACACTAGTAGGGAGGAAAAGATTGCAGCAAGATCTGGATAGGTT
>NW_017729031.1:48134920-48137545 GCF_001723915.1 Gavialis gangeticus
TACAAGGTCCCTTCCGACCCTACTTCTATGATTCTACGAAGCAAAAACATCATCATTGGGATTGGCATCTGGGGTATTTTTCTACAGCTGCAGTGGTTGGCAGACTATATTTACCATAATATTTATCATTAGCTTTGTCCTTTTAAAGTGCATAGGTTCAAAATGTGATGTAGGTTTTACTGGCAACCTGCACTAGTAGCTTTCTTAATGGTAACCTGCTCCCATGCAGAATTAGGCAATGTTATTCTTCTTTTGTTGTGCACACATAAGGGCAATGATGTTACATTTTTTAACAATATTTTTGGCAGAACCCAGCAAAGAAGCTCATTAACACTTGGTGCAACCAACTACAGAATCAGGATCTAGTTCTCAGAGGGCTGTTCATACTTGATTTTTAAGGTGGGAAGGTGTATAACAAGGATTGGTATGGCTACTCCTATGCAAAGCAAAAGTTAAGGGTCCAGATTTGATCTGGACAAATCCATAGAAACAAAGCTACAGCAAAAGTCATCAATTTAATAGAAGAATATTATTTGACATTTATATTAAAATAGAGACTTCATTCTTCAGTTAGACCTGTACAGATGTGGTTCACATGTGTTTTCAATCAAGTCTCATTGCCCTAAGTGTGGCTATGTAACAGTTTGCCTGCACCAATCAGAAATCAGGCCATAAAATCTTTTTATGTAAGAGGACCAGAAAATAATAGGACATCTGATATTATAACACAGGAAATATGACTATCAATATACTCTGCATGTAGTACTTCTTGTTTGAATACCAGTACTAGGAACATGATGACTGATGACCTTGCTGCCATCTCCTGTATTTCACTCACAGTTATAAACAGGGCTGAACTTACAGGTGGGTAACTGCCCAGGACGCTGTTGTCAGGGGGTGCCCCACACACGCACATGTGCACACACAACATACGAGCAGCCAACACTTTCTCCCTATCCTGCCCTAGTTAATCCCTCCCCTAGGCAGGAGTAGCAGCACCCAGCCCAGCCTGCATACCCACCTTTGGCTGTTGTTCAGGAGGAGCCAGCTGGGCACGTGCAGGTGGGGTGGTGCCTGCTCCAGTCCATCCACCTTGCTCCTGTACAGCAGCAGCAGTGCTCCCCCACACAAGTCTCCCAACCCAGCCCAGCATCTCCCCCTGGGACTTTATTTTGAAAACTACTTTATTTCTACTACTAGTAGTACATACTTAAAGAAAGGATTTCAAAATACAAGTTTGCCCAAGGTGCCATTTTCCCTAAGGCTGGCCCTGGTTATAATAAATGACAGGTCCTTGTTTGTACCAAGGAAGAATTTAATTCTCTGATCTGGCTTTTTTTTTCTTCGTTACAAAAGACAAGAATGGCAATGAAATCCTCCTCTAACATGTTACTGGGACATTAATAGCTTCCTTGTTTTAGAGTTCTTGGGCAAGGGACAGAGAATATTATCACAACTTACCCAGTGAGAATTTGTTGTTAGGCACTCAAAGGTGGCATTGTGAAGTGCTACTGAAAGAAGCACTGCTCCTTTACAAGAATTCTTTTCTGCATACTGCTCACATGACCACGGAAACCAGCAAAAACCTTGGAACTGCGATCCTCCCTGAGATCACACTCGCAAGCCCGACTGTGTTCCAAGTAACTGCCAGCTGTTTGTTCCTCTGAAGGAAGCCTTTGGAAGAAAGCAGATTCAAGTGTAAAATGAAGTTCAAGGGGCTTGAGGAGCATCCAAAAGCTTATTTGACTAGAACAGTATTCTCAGCCAGGATACTGGGGCACCAGGGGGTGTAGTGAGATTCTTTTAAGGGTGCTGTTAGTTACCATGCAATATTAGTGTAACCCGGGCAGGACTCCAAGAGGTACCCCTCTCTAATTAAAGGGATCAAAGCAGGGGCACAAGCGCTGTGGGAGGTGTAGGGACTTTCCTCCCCTACAGAGCAGAGCCAGACCACCAATGGGGACATATACCTTTTAATACTGGGAACATAACAGGCATAAATCAGAGGGTATAGTGGACACTACAACGCCCCAAGGGGGCAGGATTCAACAAAGGTTAGACACTTACAATCATTGACAAAACAGGGTGAACAAAATATAAAACTCAAAACAGCAGAACGAACAATACGGGTTGGTGAAATATACAAAGGGCACAAAATGCTAAATGACAAGGAAACATAGGGCCTTGGTACCTGGAGGGGGCGAAAACACTATGACCCCTTTTCACTGAAAGAAGATTTGCTTTTTGTTATCTTGCTCACTCCCAGTCACCTCAGATGGGACTTGAACCCAGAGCTCCTACATGGTAGGTAGAATTGCTGCCACACAGCCACCACTCCAGCCTGCTAGGGATCTTGACCTTCCCAGAGCCCGGCCTCAGATTGAGCTGCTTGGCTTCTGATTGGAGGAGCTGGAAGCAGAGCTGGGAACCCCTCAGGTTGCTGCTCAGATCCTGGCTGGAGCAGGGGCTGAAGCCTCTCCTGCTGGCTGCAGCTTCTTGTAGGGGATCCTGGAGCCCAGCGGGGAGCCTCTTCTGCTGGCCGCGCGCCGCGCTGCTGAGGGTCCCACTGCTGCCTGCAGGTCCTGCTCTTTCAGGCTCTTCTGGGGAACTGCTCCTGCCCCACTG
>NW_017729031.1:48142545-48144296 GCF_001723915.1 Gavialis gangeticus
GTGAACAAAATATAAAACTCAAAACAGCAGAACGAACAATACGGGTTGGTGAAATATACAAAGGGCACAAAATGCTAAATGACAAGGAAACATAGGGCCTTGGTACCTGGAGGGGGCGAAAACACTATGACCCCTTTTCACTGAAAGAAGATTTGCTTTTTGTTATCTTGCTCACTCCCAGTCACCTCAGATGGGACTTGAACCCAGAGCTCCTACATGGTAGGTAGAATTGCTGCCACACAGCCACCACTCCAGCCTGCTAGGGATCTTGACCTTCCCAGAGCCCGGCCTCAGATTGAGCTGCTTGGCTTCTGATTGGAGGAGCTGGAAGCAGAGCTGGGAACCCCTCAGGTTGCTGCTCAGATCCTGGCTGGAGCAGGGGCTGAAGCCTCTCCTGCTGGCTGCAGCTTCTTGTAGGGGATCCTGGAGCCCAGCGGGGAGCCTCTTCTGCTGGCCGCGCGCCGCGCTGCTGAGGGTCCCACTGCTGCCTGCAGGTCCTGCTCTTTCAGGCTCTTCTGGGGAACTGCTCCTGCCCCACTGGCTCAGCTCTGTGAAGCTCCTTCCTTGTTGTCTCTCTCCTGAGTCAGCCCACGCTGCCCCTTTTATCCTCCTCCAGGGCCATTGGGTTTCCAAGGGGCCAATTGGGACATGGGGGGGGTGAGTCTCTGGGGCCTGACTGGTGCGGAAAGGGAATCCGAAGTCCTCCAATCATCTTTTGCCCTTTCAAAACCCCTGGGCTAGGTCACTGCCAGCCAGCCTGTCACATTAGCACTATTAGATGTGCAAAGCCCTACACAATTCACAAGAAAAACGAAGAGGCCACGTTCACACATGCACTGGTATGCACTTGTAGTGGCACAAATAGTGCTGCTAATTTGTGCCATAGCCCATGCACCTGAACGTGTGCTTTGTCATGTGACAAATTGTGCCACTTTGGGCAATTTGCCCTTGCCCAGCTTTTCCTGACTCTTCAGCCAGGGGGAGCTGAAGGCTGGGGCCAGCACCTGTGCTTGCCCCAGCAATATAAACTGCTTTTTCAAAAACGGTGACAATATTGGCATTCCTTAGGTCAGCAGAAATTTTAAACTGGTGGCCTGGTGTGCAGCTCAGGGCTACCTGCTCTTAGGAGCTTCTTAGGCCCAGCCAGTTGGTGTCTGGGAATACTAGCCCCCTGTGCCAGCTGGACTGCCATGGCAGCCCTGACCTAGAGTGGACCCTGCACCCTGTACCCACTGCAGCAGTCTGGCAGTGGGGATTGCCACCTTGCTGAAACCTGCTGCCATCTGCTACAGCCCGCCCCCTCAGACCTGCAGCCTTATGGTTGCATCCAGCCATGTGTGCATCACAGTACATCCAACGGCAGTAGTAGCAGAGCTGGCCAGCCAGGAACATTGTTGCAGGTAAGAACCACCCTCTCTGATGGTAGCATGTGGGAGCCAGAGTGTGTCAGGCCATCAGCATCCATCTGCAGGCCCACCCACTTAGGGTTACCATATTTCCAGCATCAAAAAAGAGGACACCTGGGGGAGGAAGGGGAGAGGAGGTGGGGGGAGGGGCATATAATTGTGGGGGGGAGCGATATGCCTGTGCCCTGCCTCTGCCCCTCACTCCTGAGCCCCTGCCCCCCCGTGCTCCTAATGCCCCTCACTCCTGACCCACAGCCCCCTGCCTCCAACCCTGTGAGACCCCTCACTCCTAAACTGCAACCTCCTGCCCCGCAGCACTGCCAGTGCTTCACACTCTAGACCCGC
>NW_017729031.1:48144383-48164622 GCF_001723915.1 Gavialis gangeticus
ACACACACACACCCTGCCTCTTTACCTGGCTTGTCAGGGCCCACATGGGGAGCACGTAACCCCCAACAGCCAATCACCTTGCCCACTGCTCCCAGCCCCATGCAGCAATCCTGGGAGAGCAGAGGAAGAGCAAAAAACCTGGACATTTGCTCTTATTTTAAAAACCCACTCCAATTCAGCACAAGGTGCTAAAAAAGAGGATATGTCTGGGAAAACTGCCAGCCCAGGGGCTTCCATCCCTGCCCATGGCCAGGGCTGCAACAACATAGGCAGTGTGGTTGTTGTGAAAACAAAAGAAACTTTATTCCTTCTCCCCAAAACTTCCCCAACACCAACAGCTCCACATTCCAACAGTACCCCAGACGAGACCCTCCACCACCCCTCTACCCCCCCACCCCCTTCACAAACCCATTCCAAATCAGAAATAAATGGCAACTATTTACACAAGCACCAAGGGGAACAGAGAGGGTGCCTAGTGGCAGGGGAAACACAGGTGAGGAGGCACAGGGAGGAGCCAGGTTGGTGGCCCCTTAGCCCTGTGTGCCACCACCCTATGGGGGCCATGCCAACATGGCCAGGGCCCTGGCTGCTCTGGGGAGAAGGGCAGGTATGCCTTCTCAGAAGCAAATGCTGCAGTTAGGCCTCAGACCAGGAAGTGGAGAGGCAGGAGTGGCATTCTGTGGCTGCGGTGGGCCTGTGGGCCTTGCTGGGGTGCCAGCTGAACCACCAGCCAGGCAAAATGCTCCTAGCTGGGCCCTGCCCCTGGTGGGGGACCGTGGGCTAGCTATGGTGGCCAGGCACCTGTGCAGAGGCTGGCCTGAGCTGGGGCACAGCAGCAGAAGTGGCTGGGGTGGGGATGGCAGCCAGGAGCTGCTGCAACACCCTGTGCTCCTCCTGGACAGCAATGGCAATGGAGGCCTGCAGTTGCTTCAGCTCCTCATAGCCGTCCCAGACCAGCTTTCACTTTTCTCTAATCCCTGTCACCAGCTGCTGCAGGGCCACCCTCCTGGTCCACCCCTCCTCCAGAACAAGGGCCTGGTCATGGCAAGAGGGGCAGAACTTGGCCAGGACCTGTTGGCAGTATGCTTTGCCCTCCTGAGGCATGTCCGCTCTGTCAGAAGCAGCTCTTCCTGGATACTGTCCCAGCAAGTGTGTTGCTCCCAGCGCAGGCAGTGCATCTGGATGGCCCCTGCAGTGCCTGAGAGAGGGTGGGTGGCTTCAAGGCATTGGGCAGTGGCCTCTCCCCTAGCAGATGTGCTGTCTGTAGAGCAGCAGGGGCACAAACAGCATTAAAGACACCTGGCTGGCAGCCAGAGCATCAAGCTGGAGGACCGGGCCTCCATTTGTCCCAGCACGCACATTTTTTGCATGCTTTGTATTGCTTTTTTTTCTGGTGCTTCTTTTTTACTACTGGGAAGTCCTGGTAGCATGTTGACTCCACACTGGAAATTAGCAGTGCAGCACCTGTTTCAATGTTCACTGCATGTGGTTTGTGGTTTCATACATGAGATTTCAAATAGAAATCCATAGTGTCAAATATATTCTGACATGCTGTGGGCTTGTGCATTCTTCGTAACAGAAGAATTGCTCTGTTATTTCCATAGTAAAAAAAAACCCAAGTGAAATTAGATTTTGAAATGAAGCACTGCTGAATTAAGAAAAATTAGGGAACAGGTGCCTTTAATCTAAAAAGTTTGAGACCCCTGGGCTAGAATAACAGCCTTAGTGAGACAATGGCAGAAGAACAGGAGGACTACTTAGAAAAGTATGCAATGATTGATTCATTTATGTTATAATACATGTACATTAGCATCATTTCCTATTAGTTTTTTATTGACCTCATAAAATTAAGTTTTAGTAGCTTTTAGTTATGTGGTGTATAGGCTTTGGGCTGGCTATCTGCACAAAACTCTTTCACCCTAGCGGAAAAAGAAATCCCTGTTTTTAAAATAACGTCATTGACAGGCTGCCTTTTAATGCTTGTATTTCATGGACGAATTTATTCTTTCAGCATATGATATAATACAGCAGCCTTATCATGCAAACACTTACTACGGGGTTAAGTACTTACTAATTTTAGTTCTACTGAAGTGGCTTGTCACGGTAACCACTGTTGCACACAGGAGTAATAAATGCAGGAGAAGGCCCTTAATATTTATTTTCTTCTATATTTCTCTTTTTCTTAACATGTATATTGCAGACATTTACATATTTTGTGATCTTTTGTCTTGTTGGGACATATTCTGGAGTAAGTAATAAGTTCCATGATGATTAATACAGGATTTGTTAAACCATGCATTCATAATTGCTAGCATTATTTTCAATTCACGTAATCTTTTTGGTGCTGGGAGTACCAGGATAAACATTTTACCAGGTTGAAGGCTATGATTTACAGGTTATATTAACATGAACATGAAACAATGTATTTGGGAATCAGTTAATTAGTAGGGTGGTGCTGCTACAGAACAACTCCTCACATAAAAACATTAGAAAACTTTAAATGATGCAGAGCCATGAGTGATTTAAGATAATACCATTGCTCAGCAGTGCATATGCCCTGCAGTATCCAATTGGAATGCTAATTATGTTTTTAAATTGTTTTGTCTACACTTTCAGAAGCATAGCCAGTTTAGTCACAAGTTGTTACAACAAAGCATAGATAAGATGCAGTTTTCAACAAATGAATTTAGAAAGCAATACAAGTTCGCTAAATTATATTAATATCCTGAAGTTACAAATAGTAAGCATTCATATATAACTTAAGCAGTACACTGTGAAAAAAATGTAACTTTGTAAATTCTTAGGATTTCAAAATAATCATCAAAAGTAAATACCATAAAAGATCCACATGTGGTACTTAGGAATTGTTTGAAGTACTGGTAATGTATTCACTTACATCATGTTTACCTATTCTAATAAAACAAACACTGTAGGAAACTTCTCTCTCTCCACTGGAGATAAAGGCTTTAGGGCTAGATGGATGAATAAACTTAGGCTCCTAATGCTGAGTACTAAAACTATAATATTTAGGTACCTTGATTCCAGAAGAGAATTCAGAGGTCTCAGCTAGATGCATAGTGCATGGGGAGTTAGGCATCTTGGAAAAGGGTTTACACTGACTAGGGAGCTGTCTAAGGCCGTAAAAATACTTATGATAGAGGGCATGGCTTAAGCTAGTAGTTCTCAACCTTTTTTGGCTTAGGGCATCCATCATTAGATTCAAGGCACCCCTTGGAAAATGCCAGCTCTTAGCTTTCACTTGGTTTATAATACAGAAAAAATAACAGAGCAATGCTTCTGTTGCAAAGAACTGAGAAAGATAGCATTAGTCCAGATAGGAATCCATAACGCCAAAACCAATTAAAGATATCTTGTTTTATTTTGTGAATCACGTCTAGGGGTTTGAATATCTAACCGTGCTAATACTCCACAGGCTGTCATATCACCCTGGTTGAGAATCACTGGGTTAAACTCTGTCATTCTGTTGCGTACAGGGGCCTAACTTTGGGCTGAAAAACATTCCTCCTTTTACTTATGATTCACAGTCCTTAAATGTCTCCTGAAGGGTGGTGCCAAAGCCTACTTAATAGCAAAATGTCTAATGAGGAAAAACTTTTATAGTTCATTATACGTCTTACTTATCATTAAGAGGACCATTTCTTGGCATTCCTTTGAATTCCTGCAGCAAACAGAAAGTACTTGATATGAAAATGCATCCAAATCCAAATCTTCAGGAAGGACTGAAATCATCTCTTGAATGTTCACTCAGTCTTCTCAGCTGTGTGAAGTGGGACATTGCAGCATAGGGAGACTGTACATGCCTCCAGCCATATCCTGCATGTGGAAACATAAGGTAGGATGTAACAGGGAGCAATGTGAATTTGTAATGCTCTGAATTACTGGTGCTGAGAGGAAGAGAATTAAGCATTTTGTTAAATCCTTCTCTGTTTACTAACCCTCCCAGCCAGCGTACCTTTAACTCAGCAAGTTTTATTTTCCAGAGATCTCTCAAAGTAGTACTAGAAACCAGAGCTGACAATCTGATTAGAAACTGAAAATTTCATTTGGAGACTTATCTTTAGTTATAAATTAACAGCAAGTACATAATTTAATATAAAAGAAAATAAATCACATTAGTTATGGCTTTGTGAAAGCAATATTTAAGAAGACTTGTAAATTCTAATGAGCCATGGAAGTATGATATTTTTTAATATTAAGATAGCGCTCACATCCAAAAGTATCATTTAATTTTATGAGAAATCTTATGAAGATTAAAAAATACTGTGCAAAGGGATTAAAGAGTTCTACCTCATCCAAATAGAATATACAGTGACAATGAAGACTTTTTTCCGTAGATCCCAAATACCCACAACTCCAGTACAGAACCTCTTTGGGAAATTAATTTATTGGCCCCACAGACCCCTTCCATTCATATGTTCGTATATCAGGCCCTGAAGTTCATATGAGGCCACTGTGATCACATGTAATTAATAGGCCTCCTTGCAGTTTTAAAACTTTTTTCCTGTGAATCTCTTTTCCAAAATAAAAACAAACATTTGAAATAAGGATAGTCTGTCCCTGGCAGTGGAACAAGCCATTGGCTGTTGCAATATTCAGTCACCCATGCCTGTACTGATTGAGCAGTCTTTGGGGATTCTGTAATAAACCCAATAAGCATACACATTTACCTCATGTACCAAGATTTTCTTGTACATAGTTTTGAAGGCAAGAAACTTCTGGGAAATTTCTGTGCAAAGATTTTAGCGCACAAAAAACATTTGTAAAAGGTGACTAGACTGCCAAACCCCTTTGCTCCCATGGGAGCTGGGTGTCTAAATATTCCTTTGAAAATCTTTCCCATGGCTTTTTTGGCTCTTTATACAACAAGAACAGTAAAGAGAGACCACACAGGCAGAGCTGGTTTCCCAAATAAATCTGTTTCAAGAAGTACACATATATGCCAGGCCTAGCAACATACATACTGCTGTTCTGATTGATTTCTGTTTACTTCTAAAACATAGATCATTATATTGTATACTGTATAAAGGTGTATTCCTCATTTTTATATATTGCTTTACTCATGTTGCACACATGCGCACGCGCGCGCACACACACACACACACACACACACGTATAAGTTCACAAAAGATGGGATAAGCCAGACACCGGATGCATTTATTAAGCATTCCACAACTATGTAAAACAGAGAGGAAGATACAGGTTCTGCTTCAGGCAGCTAACATACTGAATATGGAAATAAATAGTCACTATAAAGTGTGTTGGGTGGCCCATGGAAGTAGCTTATCTTAGGGCTCAAACAATGAAGGTGCAGTGACTTATCCAGAAACAGGGTCTTACCACGAAGTAGCTTATCTCTTAATGAAGCATAGGCATAGTGTCTCAGTTTAGATTTTACATACTATAGTAGGGTAGGAGCAGACAGAGATTTCCCGCCTGCCAGTTCCTCTGTAGTAAATTCCTCTCCCTTTTAACTCAATGTAAACTGAGTGTTTGTTCATACTTTCATTGTAACATAGAAGTTTGTCTGCCCCCTCCATCTTCCCTCCCCCACACATTTTTACTTGTAACATATAGATGCCAGGATTTAAACAATCTCAGAGGATAGCAATGGTTAACTTTAGAGTAAAGTGGAAAAACATAAAAAAACAAACAGATGAACAAAATTATTTTAATAAGAATTGCTAGGGTAACAAACTGATTTATTTTTATATTACTTTAATAATTAAAGATCAAGATGAATAATAAAAGCTACATATTTAGAACATTAACAGTCTAGATAAAAAAATCAAGGAGTAAAAAATTCACATGTGATTTTATTTACTTTAAATCCACTTTTCTTTTAATCTAATCCTATTTGAAATTAAATGTGAGAGTATGTCAATTTAGTTTCTATTAATCATTTAATTAAATAAAATAACACTTAAAAGTACATTGTTGTTTGCTCATGTTTTAGAGTCAAACCACTGACCTGAAAGAAGTCATTGGCTAAGCTCTTAAAACCTGCTATCGGTAGCCTCTTCTTGAAGGTGCAAAGGGAATCTTTTCTAAATTTAATTTCATTCAAGTAGCTCAGTGACACAATGAACTTGCTCAAAGCTGAGAAAACAACTGGAAGTAGGAAAAGCTGGAAACTTGCTCCCCAAATCTATTAAGGAAAGTGATATTTGAGAAGATGAGTTTTACTCGTTCCAGAAACTTGAAAAATATGGAGACCAGAAACAAGTGATTCAGTTGACTAAAGTCAGGTAATGCTTTCTTTGTCTCACAAATCAATTTGCTTTACATACAGGTTTGAATAAACTTACTTTTTTCCTTCTCATATATATAAACATATTTAAGGTCGTTTTTCTTAATTAATACATCCAGTGTTTTGTACATTAATTGAATACCAATTTCCAGCTTGATGTAAACATCATGAATAAAAAATTAAACATCATATAGTAAATATAAAATAGGTCATTTATGACTTTCAAAAATGTAAACATTCAGAATCTGAATATTTGTTAAGCTTAAATAAACACACACAGATGGATATATTTTCCCAGTTAGCAAAATGTATCGAATTAGTATACAGGTTCTATTTAGCTGCAAATCAGCTTGATTTAATGATTATATCACTAAATGTGAAATCAATCTTTTCCTTTCTTTAGTAAAAGAACTAAAACAACACAAATGCAAATGTAACTTAGAGTCAAGGATGTAAAACAAAGTTTTCTTCCTGCTTGCTGATTTAAATTATGAAACCCGGTGATTTAAAATACCTTCATTTAAATCAATATACACTGCACAAACTACATCATTTTATACGATCAACACATCAAAGAGCTACTCAACACAGCTCACAAAGACACTCTCATGGACCCAGAGGGACAATCTTCCATCTTCAGCTCCTTCTGTGCAAAAATGAAGTTTATTTCCTACCTATGGGGACTTTTTACCATTTTGTACCATCTACACCAGGGGTGTCCAGCCTTTCTGAATGTGGGGCCAGATCATGAACTTTTTATCACCCAGTTGGCCAGCGAGCCATATTCAGAGACCTCACAGGAAGCTGTATCACATCACCCCCCCCGAAACAAAAGTATAGTGTTTACTTCTGTTTCTCGTTGCAGCACCTCGGGCTTCAGAAAACAGCTTGGAGGGCCGCATGGTGGCCCACGGGCTGTATGTTGGACAAGCCTGATCTATACTTTTCCTAGAGCCTGACGAAGGGACTTCGATCCCGAAAGCTTGTGGCTATTTTTGCATCTCCCTCCCACAAAAGTGGCAGCAGCCTCAGTGGCCCATCATTAGTTACTCTGCTAAACCTTTTTCTTTTGGATTTTTTTTTTTTGGTTTCTTCGTTTTTTTTGGTTTAGTTTGTGGAAGATTGGAAGTGAGTGCTTTAGGATGTCAATGTCCTTTCCTAACTCTACTCTAAATCTCATTTTTGACTCCTGCACATGTCACCTGAAGTCCACTAATGTTTCCCTACAGCATCTAGAACAAAAAAGACAATTAGCTATTGGTAGTCATCCTTGTATTTAACCCTACTAAAACATGCTAATACCTGAAACAAAACCAAATTCAGATATTCCCCTCTTCTATTCAGAGACCTAAATGATAAACCACATATTACAGCCTTGTCTGTATAAGCCTCAACTACTAGTGTAATTTTGGGCGCATTTCAGACATAGGCAGTTTCACAAGATTACACCTGTCTGTCAGTCAGCAAAGAAAAAAACTTCCTGGCTCTGCTTACATTTGGCATTCACTCCAAACCTCCTTGGTTTGTCAAATTCTTAGGGCTTTTAAACTGTTTTATGGGAAGTGTGAACAATCACGAGGGCCTCTGGATATAAAATGTGATGCAGAGTAGCAAGTCTGAGCACACCATCTGCAGCAATGGCACTCAAATGTTGAATATCCAAGTTTCATTGAGGAATAATCAATAAGCTTTTGTTAGGCTGTAGTTGGGAATTCAGAGGAGAAAGCTGTCTCTCAGGCAATTTGCGACAGTGTCAAATGACTGCAGAAATAAATGCAGCCCAGGGGGGATCTTTCAAGCACTTTGAAGCTAAAACTTAGCAATGGGCCACTTCCTGTGTCCATGTGCTGTGTTTTGTGTAATAACTAGGGACCTACTCAATTTGCAATTTTGCTGCAAGAAACCATGATTTAAAGCAGTTTCTGCAAAAAGCAGTGTTCCCCACATTTTTCGGCAGAATCTCTAGAAAAAAACAAACCTTACTGGAAATAAAATGCTACCTTTCCAATGGGAGCCAGCAGTTTTCACAGCCACTGCACACAGAGAAGGAGCCTAGATAGCAGCCACCCTGTCCTCTCTCCACTGCTGATTGGCCAAGATGGCTGCCTGTCATGTAGTCTTGCTCCTTTCCCCAATTAGTGCTGAGGGAAAGAACTGCATGAATGGCAACCCTCTCTGCCAATCAGCAGTGGGGGGCAGGGCTGCTTCCTGGGCCCCTCAGCCAATCAGCAGCATGGGTGGGGCGGGGTTTCACCATGAAAAACCATGAAAACAGCTGCAAGTGCCTCCCTCAGCTCACAAAGCTGCCCACCTGCCTCTTGGATTTCAGTAGGTTTCTAGTAATAACACAGGGTAGGGCTCCTGTTTCTACGCTAAACAAGGTTTTAGTGTGAGAACTATTTGAAGAGATGCTGCAACTATAGCTAGATTCCAGACATGTTCACAAGACTGGCTTCCTGGTGCCTTTTCCAATCCCTTCCCTTCTGCAACTTATGCACCTCCCTCCAAATTCTACGGAGGTCACAACATCTTTTAACAATTTTTGTTGAATTTTACGCCAGTGTTTTCTGACTTGCCATGGGCATAGTTCAAAGCCAATTCTAGGGACATGAATTTTACTGCCAACACTTTGCTGTTGCCATCTGTTTGAAAGACACCACAGATTTTTTTAAAGAAACTGGACTCCATGAATTGACAAGTTTCCAGCAAACACCATATTAGCTACCATGGATGTCAGGTCTCCATACACTTACATACTCCATGAAGACAGATTACATAAAGAACTTTATCCCTGATGAGCAAACTACTTCTGTTTCCATTGCAGTCTCCCCCTTTGTCCTCACGCACAACTATTTCATGTTTGGGGAATCCATATATCTACAAATGAATGGTACTGCCATGAGTATATGTGTGGCCACCAGCATATTTATGACAGAACTTGAGGTCTGTTTCCTCTACAGCTGCCCTCTTATTCCCCTGGTATACCTCAGGTTTATTGATGACATCTTCAGAATATGGACACATGGAAAGGAATCTCTAGAGAAATTTCACCAGGACTTTAACAACTTCCACCCCTCCATCATACTAACTCTGGAATACTTTACCGAGCATATACATTTCCTAGATACTACAGTGAAGATTTGCAGTGGCAACATTGCCACCACACTGGCAACCATCTGACTGATGCACCTAATTTTATACTTCCAGATTTCACTCTAAGCACACCACTAGATCCATCATGTACCTCCAAGCTCTATATCACAACTCTATCTGCTCTGATCCCACTGATTTGGATGAATGCCTTAAGGGTTTGGAGCAAGGACTTCTTTGATTAAAATACAGTCACAAAACTTTAGCTACTCAAATCAACAAAGCCAGATTCAGACCTTGCCCTGACATGCTGCAGTATCAATCCAAGGCAAAAGATGCCACAATTCCTCTGGTTGTCACCTACAACTTGAATACCTTAGATACATCATTGATGACCTCCAACCCCTCCTGGAAAAGGATGACTATCTCCAGGTATTCAAGGGGCACAAACCTGTTTTGGCTTAGACACAGTTCCCCAACCTCAGACAACATCTCCCAAGCAACAGACTAATTAACACCCATCCTTGCCAATGCACCAAGCTTTGCAATGGACCCAAAGGCCTGTTGTGCACCACATCAATGCAGGCCACAAGATCACTGGACTGAATAACAAGGAGCACAACATCCGAGGTTCATTCACTTGCAACTCTACCAACATCATATGTGCCATCAACTGCTAAACTGTGCATCTGCTTTGGACAGACAGGGAGATCTCTTTGTGTAAGAATGAATGAACACCAATCTTGACATCAGAAGCAGAATGACACAAAGGTTTGTGTCAGGATTGCTGTTCTTAGGCAATAATTTTTTTAAAATCTGAATGGGAAATTGAGGAACAAGTAATCATCCGCAAACTGGATTGTGCTATGTGTGGTGTAAACAGGGACTACAGATCCTTATCCCATTACCTGGGTTAGTTTGTGACCCCTTTGTTCCTTTGGGTTCTTTGTTTCTATGCCTCTCACAGCACTATTCCTCTCCCCTCTGTACTTTTTCTCTTTCCTCTTTTCCCACCTTTTATATTTAAATCTGCTTAAGTGAAGTAAAGAGTTTGCAAAATCTTGGGCTCTATATAAGTCTTATTTAGTTAGTCTTTAATAAGTCTTAATAATATATATTTGTAGTTAAGGTACATATATTCTGCCTTCTGCCTGACTTCAGATTAGCACAACTACCTCTCTCATCCCTTTACTACCTCATACTACATCAGGTCTGCTAATTTTTTAACTGATCTGCTATTGCGGTGTTATTCCTAGTTGTGGATTTCTCTGTGATTTGTTGCTTTCATGCTGTTGAGAGATGTCCTGTTTGTCCTCTGTGTTCTCCAAATATCTTAGTTTTGTTGTTTTTTTTTTGACAGGCCAGACAATGGCTCAAGCTCTTTCTAAATCCTTCCAGTTATAGCACTGTCCTCATTTGTCTGACTGTGCAAACTGCCTGTTACTCCTCAGCAGTTGTCCTTATTTTCCTTTCCAGCACAGTTCTGAGTCTTTAGCTACCTCATATAACCTGTGTTTCACTGCAGCTAGGACTGCAACTTTTTCCCATTACTGCGTGTACGCTATTTGATAGCTTGACCCACATCTACTCACATGTGCACAATGGCCTTTATTTCCAGTACCCTAAGTTGTAGTAGGCTGCTTGCTTAAACTGGTGTTCTCTTTACTGCTTCTTCATACTGTCCATTGTTCTTCCACTACGTGAAGCAAAGTCTCATGGGAAACAGAGTCTTTTTTTTGGCCCATTATATTCTGTGCTGGAGAATATAATATTAACAGTCCATTGTATTTGACTATTATGTTCTGTTCTTAAGTGAATATATTTTGATGGCCAACATTGCCAAGCTGGGGTTCGTCCTTTCCTGTATTGCCTTTTCCGTTAGTCTTTTTTGGTTTTTTTAACTACTGATACTGCCTTCTCCTTGTTGTATGAATGCTCAGGAGAAGATGCCTTGTCCTCAGAATCCCTTCAGTGACAGATTGTTTGAATTCTTCTTCAGTAAACGGTGGCCCACTATAAGAGCACAGTGTCAGGTGTAGCACACAACGCAAGGTGCTCCTGATAACAGTTCTTGCCTGCGTATTCTCCAGATAGTCCACCTCTCAAAACCTGAAAAAAGCAATCTAGTATAACCCTCTAGTTCCTGTCATTAAACTGAACCAGTCTGTACTTCCTTTTCCCAGAGTCAGGTTTGCATTTCAGAAAAATGTGAAATCTTCTACTGTTGATCAATATACTCTTTCCATGTATGCTCTCAGTTGAGTATTTATGTCTAGCCATGGATACACTCCCCAGCTTATCTCAGGCTTGCCCCTTTACAGAAATGTGAAGCCTGTATTGGTCTCATGACGTCAACCCTCAGATGTGCTGGGACTACTGCTTGTTCTTTAAACAAAACTCTGTCTTGCATAAATAATTCCTCCTCCACTTAGTAGAAGAGGATTATCTGCTTTAGGACTTGACACTTTTGATATTATCAACTCTAAAAAATAAACTACTTAACTGTTAATAGCATCCCCTCCTAATCAGTATTTTATGGATGGGCAGTCTAACACCTTTTATTGGAGCTGTGAACATATTGTAGCACATGAGAGAATCTATGTCTTGTTCCATGGAATAATTTGTACAGTATCTGCAAAGGTATGCCCTGATAAGTGCATCTGATGAAGTGAGCTCTTTTTCACAAAAGCTTATGCATCTCTGATTAATCTATAAGGTGCATCTCTACTCTGCGTTCCTGGGCAGTACCTTATCCTTACCTCATAGTTCTGTGGTCTTGATAACATGAATTGTAAAGAACTCAAAAGAGGCTTCTTTATAATGTTTGCTAATGGTCTAATGATATACCCACCTTGTACCAAAAGATGAATGTATAGCATTATTCCACTCCAAGAGACAATAGCTTCTTTTCTTTCTGACCATATTCCCTCACTTTGTCTGTTAGGGTTCTAAAAGAAAATGCTATGGCTTTGCATCCAGGCTGTTCATAAGTCTTCTACTGAAGTATTGCACTGCTGCACTGTAGAGGGTTATAGGTCTTCTGAACTGGGGCCTTGCTTAAACGCAACCCATAATGTTCTGTTAAGTGAGCACAGAATCTGGAAAGATAGTTGGCCTTCATTGTAAGTCACTGAACTCCCTTCACATTCTTTGGTTTAGGCATTTTGCTTGATGGATTTCAGCTTCTCAGGGTCTAGATTAGGGCAGGCAATTACTTGGGCCCAAAGGGCACATAGGCAGTTCTGGGGGGCTGCTACAGACTGGTCAGCACTCCCCACCTCCCACACAACAGCCCAGAGCCCCTATGCCCTGCAGCTCCCCCCTGCCACTGCCAATAGCGCACAGCCCCAGCCTCAATCCCAGACTGCCCCACACCTGCTCTGGACTTGTCCCAGCTGGAGCAGACCAGCCAGAACCCATGTGCACAGCCCCAACCCTGACTCACCATGCACCTGCCCTTGCCCACCTGCCATGCCAAGCAGTGGCAGCAGCCAGGCAGCAACTGCTGCTCAGCACTGGGGAAAAGCAGCCCTGCCACCCCCAGGCCCTTCTTGCTGCAACTGCCCAGAGCCCATGCCTAAGCTGCCTGTGGCTTCTTTCCACTGCCATCACCCCTGCCTCCAGGCTGCCCAGTGGGGCAGCAGTGGCAATACAAAGGAACCACAGAACAGCCCAGGCATAGGTTCCAGGGGGCTGCAGCAAGAAGTGCCCAGAAGCAGTGAAGGGGAGAAGCCACATTTCCCCCATCCTGAGCAACATCTTCTGCCCAGCTTGCACTGCTGCTGCCACTGCTCAGCATGGGCAAGTGAGTCTGGAGCAAGTGTTGGGCAGGCTGGGGCCAGGGCTGTACGTGCAGCTTTCAGGTGGTCTGGAGCTGGTCTGTTCCAGCTAGGGTGAGTCCAGAGTGGGCATGGGGCAGGCTGAGGTTGGGGCTGTGCACCCAGGTCCCCGCCAGTACCAGGGGCTGGTGCCAGCAGCGGCAAAGCCTCCACCACCTAGGCTGCCTAGAAAGGCATTCCAGCTGCAGAGCCATCCCAGCCCCACTGCACACCCAGGGGGTAATGGGATGCACCATAGGCCAGACTGTGCCTGAGCCAGGTGGGACTGAGGGACCCACTGCAGGCTGGAAAAAGTCCCTCCATGGGCTGAATCCAGCCCACAGGGCATATTTTTGCCCACTTCTGCTTTAGATGGAATCTATAAGAAATCAACAGATGTTCAGTCTGGAGGACCTCAGTTCTCCTCAGCCTTAGCTTGTGTGCATTCAGATTAATATTCTAACCTTAGCACTTGTTTATGAGTTGCCACAACTTGTTATTTTTGTCCTGGATTGCTTCTTCCTTGGCTTCTGCTTCTCCTACAAAATAATGCCTAGGAGTCCCTTTAGCACCTGGTTTAATTTAAACTGGAACTCTCCAGAGCCAGGTTGATGCCCCTAGGTTTTTGTACTCCGCAATACCTGCCAGAAGGCACATCATAGGTTGTTAGGTGGCTGAATGCTTCATTTAGGTCTCTATGAAAGAACCCACAGCTTCACAAACAATGGACTCCTTTAGCCTGGGTAAGTCAGGGAATGTATCTAGTGCACACTGTGGAAAGTACACACCACATATCCCACAAATACGTATGTTTAATTATGGAATCACTGGTGTCTTTAATGGTACATGGGGATTGCAGAGTTCTCTTTGTGATATAATTATCTCTTTCCCCTTTTGCTTCTTGGTTGCAAATAAATAAAACTCTATGGACCTGATTCAAATTCCACTGAATTCAATGGAAAGACTCCTATTTACTTTAGTGGGTTTTGGATCAGGCCCTCTGCTTCTGCTGTTTCACTCTGCCTGTTGTCAGAGTACAAAGACACCTTTATTAGATCAGGACTCATGGTAGAGGTGATATCTTTTATTAGACCAACTAGATTTTTGCAAGAAAAAAAATCTTTAATTGCAAGCTTTCAGGCACATAATCATTTATTAGATCATACACCGATCTAGTAATCGTACACTGTTTCAAGTATTGTTTCTGGTAACAGTATCTCATTCATATCTCACTGCTCTCTTCCTTCCTGCCCTTCCCCAATGAGGTCATATAAGTTTTCTTATCTTTATAATCTATGTACAGACTCCATGTACAGACTCAAATCTTGATTCCTTTAAGGTCATGCCTGTGCAAGGTTTTTGTCTGGAAATCCAGCATTGCTACTGGTATGAGGTCCTCCAGGCTGCTTGTGGGCTCTGTTTCTAGGAGCTGCTTTTTGGCCTGTTAATCTCACATTCTTCCTCACTGTGAGTCTCATTAGACTGACTGATACCACCATGTTTCTTGTACCGTGTTCTGAGTAACAACATCAGGGGATTCCGCATTTCTAAAAGCAAACTGCCTGCAACAGTGTCCAGTACTCTGGTCGTGCGGGCTCAGGTTGATTTCTTAGTGCTTCTTCCCATCTGCTGCCATTTCCTCTCTGCAAGTTCTATGGAAGCTCCCTCTGGAAAACAGATTAAACAAGAATGTAACAATTCATTTTTGCATCAAGCACAATGTTTTTGGAAAGCTTCCTGAAAATCTGAGTCTGCATTTGCAATCTCTAAAGTGCCAAATAATTCAACTTGCTCTTCTATTACATAAACAAATTATCAATCATCTAGTAAAGCAGCCTTGAATTCTGAAACTGAAGGAATCTTCATGGAAAGCAACTGTGCTTGGTACAGAAGCTTTCAAACTAGGGCTGCCAATTAGTCACCGTTAACATGTGCAATTAACATGTTGATTGGTTTTTGCATTTTGTTTTTTTTAATGCGTTAATCATGCATGTGGTTTTGGAGCCCATGCCCAGGCTCTGTTCTGCCACCATCACTGCCACTGCTGGGCTGCCCAGCAAGGCAGTGGTGGCACTGCAGAGGAGCTGCAGGGAAGCCCGCGTGCAGACACAGACATACACAAGCAGCCGCAGCATGCACGTGGCCCGGAATATAGCCCAGCAATGTGTAGAGCAGCACCCTTCAGGTAAGCCTGTGGAGGGGAAGGGGCAAGGAGCAGGTGTGAGATTGAGGCCCCTACAGGAGGCAAGGAGTGGGGCAGGGGCAGGCTGTGGGACAGCTGTGGGTGGCATGTCCAGGGATGTAGGGGATTGGGGATCCCCACTGCTACAGCAGGGTGCAGTGCCCCAGCCTGCAGCAGGCAGCCTGCCTCTGCCCCATGCACAGATCGGGGGGGCATGTGCCCCTCATGCCTCCCCTGGGGATGCAGGCAGTGGCAGGGAGATGCACCCCACGTGCCCCTGGACAAGTCATCCACAGCTTCTCTCATGACCCACCCTGGCCCTAGAGCCCCATTTACTCCAGCCCCTGTCCCGCTCCTCAGCTCATCATGGGGGCCTCAATCTGCCCCCCCCCCACATCCCTTCCCCTCCACAGACTTAACTGCTGGGCACTGCTCTGCACACTGCCTAGCTGCATTCCTATAGGCATACCATATTTCCAGTTTCAAAAAAAGTGTGTGTGGGGGGGCGTAATGATATGCCCATGCCCCTCCCACCCAATTCACAACCCCACCAGGCCTGCTGCTGCCCCTCACTCCTGACCCACAGTACCCTGCATCCTGCCCCACTCCCCAGGCACCAGCCCCCACCCCCTCCCACCCCCCCAACCATATAATGCACCTGCATAATTTGAGTTTTTAGCTATGCAATTAAAATTGTGATTAATTGCAACCAATTTTTTAATCCCACAACTAATTGCATTCAATTTTTTAAAAATTGTTTGACAGCCCCATTTCAAACTATAAACACTGTATGAACACTGAACTTCAAACAGTCATAGGAAAGGGCTCAAATTCAGTCTTTAACCAGAGGGGATGGATGTACTAAATGATGTGAATGCCCTCTAGAGGTATAACAAGGAAATAATAAAATTGTAAAGTTTTATGTCAGAGTCTTTCAGGCAGTTTATTTATCAAGGACATGCAGGTCACTGATGACAGAATGCGAGTCATAAATAGTTTGTATTGTATATATAGAACTGTGTTGGCCAATAAATCTTTTGCTATCCTCTGAATCTGGAAAAAAAAATGGTGCTCCTTTTGAAGTTGCCCCCAAAAAACCCATTTATTTTTGGACAAATAACTCTTGTAAGCTTAGTGCAGGACACCTAGCCTAGGAGAGAGAAAACTAAAGAGTTTGATCGGTGTGTCATTATCCCCAGGATTACAGACTAAATAAAGAGTCTGGGACAGAGTGAAAAACCTTTTGCAAAGGTACTATGCTGATGTCTCTCTTTGTTGTACGATACCTGACAAAAGGCGGCCAATTTTGTGCATGTTTCTGTGTAACATCCCTTCCCACATGTATACCAACAATTGTCCTCTGCAGAAACATTAACAGAAGGTTTTCTGTGTGATATGAAAGAGTAGGTCTGCGATAATACTGTTGTTTTTGTAGATTATAGACAGACTGATATTTGCTTTACGTGTTAGCGTTCATTTTGAATGCCTTTTCCTGTTTATAAATTAAGTGGCCTTTCTTCTTTCCAAAGGCATGTTAAATTGTATACATAGCTCCACTTCTGAGTCCTAAGCCCCTCACTTCTGTGCCTATTTAGTGTATATTTTTTTCTAAAATTGTAAAGCTCAGAACTTCTTAAATTCTGCCCTAGTATTTTCCATTTACAGTTAAAAGTATAGCAAGGTAAGAGGGGAGGTAAATGACCTAACAAGACTGCCCCAGTACACATTACCTTAACTATGTAGAAAGATAAGAAAGAAGAAAGTATGTCAGGATCATTCCATCTCACATTCCTTCTTTCTTTTCCATTTGTCCACCTACTTCGTAAAATAAGGAATCTACATTTGACAGCTAGCATGTCCAGTTGTCTGAATCAAGGGTAAGGGGTTCATATTTTAAACCTTCTTTCTTTCATGTGACCCTCATCACAAATGCATGTGAATGTGACACATTAATTTAGCCCATTACTTCATAAATTCAGTATCAAGCTGTTAGAGAAATTAAGGGTACAGCCCTCAAGGCCTAATAATAATACATCAGTCTGTTAAGATGCTGAATAGTTAAAATATTTCCATTAATTTATTAATGATTTCAAGTTACATTTCATTAATCTGACAGGCCATATAAAGTTAAGCACATCCCTTCTGTATAACCTACAATACTTAACATTCCCTTGTCATGATAAGAACTATACATCATTCCTGTACTTAAACATGTACTTACTTATACTTGTATGAGTAGTTAAAGGACTACTCACATGTTTAAATCAGTAATTTTGGGAAGTTTTGAGGATGTTAGGCTTCATTTACAGGACACATGAGCAAACTTTTCCCAGAGAAGAGTTATTTGGGAAGTTTTCAATAGAACTTTATTCATGGCTTCTCTCATTTTCCAAGAACGTGGAGAGCCAGATCCTATTCTACTACTTTGGCACCCAAAGGTTTAAATAAACATAACACTGTTATCAATATCAAATAGTAGCAATACTAGCTGCTGCAGTGAAACTGCATGATTAATTTGTGATTCAAGTGTAGCTAAAGTACTGTAACTTTATACCCATTTCATTCAGGGTTAAAGTTACAGTTAGGGTTAAAGTTACAGTGATTTAACTAAGGGCCTTGTTAAGGTCTTGTTACACATTGCACTTTGAGCTGCTCAGATGTTGATCAGTGTTAATGCTAGCTTGAATTCGGGGGTATAGGTTGTAGCCATGTCAGTCTAAGGACACAAGCAGACAAGGTTATTTGGGTAAATCTGATATCTTTTATTAGACCAACTCAAATAGAAGAATTTTTCCAACTATTTGAGTTGGTCTAATAAAAAGATATCAGATTTACCCAAATAACCTTGTCAGCTCGAGTTTGGAGCGGTCACAGTTTAAGGCTAAAAGCATTCTCTGACCATCCCAGACTTACACAGCTAAGACTTGTCACTAGAGGGTTTGAGAACAGGGGCATGAAAAGGAGCTACGGCTGTGAGTTGCCACCACAGGGCTGGTGAGCCAGGACAGGCTTCTACCCCTGCTCTAGGTGTTAATGTGTGGACAATCCAGGGGTTGAGACTCCAGTAGCCACCTAAAATTAATGTATAACAAGCCGCTTACATGGTAATTTTGGGCAGGTCCTGGAGCTCTTAACCCTTGGATTGCCCACACTAACACCTGAAACTGATTTTAAGCACTCATTATGAGGTTAAAAAGTTGTGCCACTCCAGGGCAGGATTCTCTCTCATCTGTGCTACCCAGTTTATGTTACACTACTTTGCAGCAGAGCAGGG
This sequence comes from Gavialis gangeticus, assembly GCF_001723915.1. Lineage (NCBI taxonomy): Eukaryota > Metazoa > Chordata > Crocodylia > Gavialidae > Gavialis > Gavialis gangeticus. The sequence goes on from NW_017729031.1 coordinate 48,163,016, forward strand.
GGTGCATGCAGTAGAGCTCACCTGGGTGGTGCAGGTGCAGTCCACCCCTGCCCCAATCTGGCCCTATGGTGCTCTGTTTGGGGCCTGAGTCCTGCCTGCTTCCTCCCAGGGCTGCCTGCCCTTTGCCATACCCACACCCATGTCTAGTGCCTAGTGCACACAGCTGCCCAATAGGTTTGCTCCCCATGTAACTACAGCCACCCGGGTACTGCTCAGCTCCCCCCAGCTCCAGTGGCTCGTGCTCCTCCTTCTGACCCTACTGTGATGCTCCTACTGGGATGCTCTGGGCAGCACGGGAAAGCAGTGGTGGGTACCCCATGTCCAGTCAGGTGGGTGGAAAAGCTGCAGCCAAGCATCTCCTGCCTCAGCGTGCAGGACTCCAGCTCCAAGTCACCTTCCACCCACTTGGTCACCTGCAGCTGGCTGTTTATCATGATGGGTAGGTAGAAGGCAGCTGGGAGCTGGAGCTCTGTGCGCTGGGACCTAGCTCATTTTCCCCCCAGTTGGCTAGGCATAATGGTGCCTGGCATGCATCCCAACACCCACTACCACCATATCTCCATGGTACCTGTTGCCCAGAGCAGTGCAGTAGGGGCAGAAAGAGAAGAAGGATCTGCTGGAGGTGAGTAGAGATATTTGTAGTGCAGTATTGATAAGAGAGTCTGTGAAGGATGCTGTTATGGCCTGCAGTGGTCTCCCTCTCAATGCAAGAAGAAAATCAGTGCTCAGCTGCATTTTTGGTTAAAGAAAGATTGGCATAAGAAGAACCATCATTTTATCAAATTATTTTTCCTTTCTGTATGCCAAGTGACACAACAGATTAACATGTCTTATTAACTTATTTCCCCCTCTTCATTTCCACTTCAGGTCAGCATAGAAAGCAGCACCAAAAATCTTTCCTATTTCTTGTCAATCTACTTTCTGCTCTTGTTCAATAGCTGCACTTTTGGGGACACAAACTCTTGGCCAAATGTTAATCTATTTGCACTTGGGTCATTGGGGTGGGGGGCGTATGGATGGGAACGCAGCATGGGCTGGATACAATCAGTTGGTGAGTTGGATCTGGCTTATGAGCTATTTTGCCCACAACCTCTGGGTTAAACTCAGCTCAGTTGCTGCAGCTACTGATACTACTACAGCCGCTGCTCTGTGGGCCAGAATAGCAGCAGCCCTGGAACAGCAATGGCTGGACAAGCAGATTAACCCTTCCCTGCCTGCTCCCCCAAGACAGACAGTGCAGGCAGCCATAAGTAATGCCCGTGGGTCAGGGGAGGCAAAGCCTGGAATGGGAGGGGAGGAGTCCTACATTTCAGTCCTCCAGACCCCAGCTGGCCTGAATGTGACTGCCCCAAACTGGAGCTTGCACTAACACTGATTTGTGCAGTTCATACTGATGTGTAACAAGGCCCCAGCTGTGTCACTACAGGATCATGCAGATACAGCAATCCTAACATAATGACCAACACATGTTTCTGCCTGGGGGTAGGGTGATCCCTGCTGCCCCACACTGCACAGGAGGCAGGAGGCTCTGCACCAGCCCCAGAAGCCCTGAGGCTGCTGCAGCAGCTGGCGAGTCTGTTTTGTGTTTTTCCTTAAAGGGCCAGAAG
>NW_017729031.1:48164698-48174138 GCF_001723915.1 Gavialis gangeticus
CCATGCAGCATGGAGCAGAAGAGATTGCCCCCTCACCCAGCAGCAGCCAGTAAATAGGTGCTTTTTTTTAGAGCATGGGGAGCTGGGGGAGTGGGCAGGGGATGGGCCTGGCAGAGGTTCCCCCATGGTACCTTCCCCCCTCCTCCAACCTCCCCTTCCCCGCCCACTACTTACCAGCATGGAGCCCAGGTCCAGCTCCCTGCTGCTGCAGGTGGGGACTGCCTGAATCTCCAAAGCTCTCCGAATTGATTCGGACCTTTAAACTAGTCTTCTGATTTGATTCAGATTTGTAGATTTGGCCACTGAATCGGTCCACATCAAATCAGCACCCGAAGCATCGTACAAACCTAGTTAACAGTTAAACACAGAGAACGGAGAATATAAAAGTTATTGTATGGATTAAAAGTTTAATTGAATCTCCCTGCACTAAGGCATGGCTGTTTAGCCACTACCTGTAATGGAAACTGAAGTGGACAGAGGACCAAAATGCCTTTAAAAAACCAAATATTTTAATTCAACTGAAACAGACACATCTATTACAGCTTCTATGGGCACTGCTACAATGCTCAGCTAAGCACATAGATGGTATTTGCAGATAGCAAATGCCGTTTCATGTCTTAATTTAAAAGAAATTATTTGCCAAGACAAAAGGTTTAAGTATGTGCAGAGAAATTCTCATTTGCCATTTTATTTTAGCACCAAAGTTCACCTCCTGGTCACTTAAGTGATTTTAAGGTAACTGTTTCTTGATTTCATCTACAAAATGTATTCATACATACCACTGTTTTTCATGTACCACTTAATTCAATAGATTTTCATATGTATATCCAGAAGAGGGATCAACTGAATGACTACCAGACACATTGAAGGCAGAGTTTTCATCCACCAACATGGTTGCACTAAGTCCAATGGACCAGCAGGCCTCAGCAAGGTGTATGAAGCAATTGGAAGCTTTTTCTCTGCCACAAACTGCTTCCGTGCCTGTGCAATTATTTTGTGGGGGAAAGACTGTATATTTCCCGACACTAACATAACACCTGTCCATAGCCTTCAACAACACAGGACAGTGCATCTGACACACACTTTGGTCAGCATCAAACAAAATCTGTAACCTATTTATTGGTGTTGTTTGGAAGTCTCTTTTCATCTAACAGCTATAGAATACAAAGTTAGGGTAGAGGCAAATTTCAGAGGTGGAAGTGATTTAACTCCTCAGTAATCATGCAGAATCCATCTTAATGCTTATAATTTTATATTGGCAGTTAGCTTTGGCTATTTATTTATTTTTAGAAAAAAATCCTTATCAAGGTGTCCAAATATTATCCTTTCAAATAACATTGTGTAGGGAGATCAGAAACCAGACATCCACCCATGCCCCAAAAACTACATTTGATCTCTAACCATAGCTGTTTTAAATAATGAATTAAATTTTCACCAGGACCATGACAGCAAGTACTACATTTAAACATTTCTATGTAGTAGTCAATGTACTTTAATATTTTGTTCTGCAATCAAGGTATTCCCTTCCTCCCAAGAACTTATATGCTACACTATAAACACTAGAATAAATGCTAATCCTTTTTGATCTTCCTATTAGAGAACTGATGCGGTTTCCTTTTTTATTATGGTACACTGAACAAAACAGCTCACCCCCCCCCTTGCAAAACGTTTTAGCTATTATTAGCACTAAAGGCAAGGGAGACTACCTGTGACCTGCTGACATATTTCTGTGTGTCACTCACCCATGACATTAGCAGAATTGTGAACAGCAGGGAAACAGTAAAATGAAGCACATTAATCATCATCACTATTATTGTTTCCATAGCATCTACTAGGAGACCTAATTATGGATCAGAACTAGGTGCTGGTCCAGCATTCTGTTGTTGCTGTTGGTCCTTTGAATTCAAAGATGACCATGACATCACTGGTTGGTTTGGTTTGTGTGAGCATGCGAGTGGCTGATCAGGCCAGTTTTTGTTTTGAACCATCTGTGGCACGCTGAGCAAGAAAAGCCGCTTTGGGTTGCTTGATCAAGAGCAGGAATGCTGCTGTTGCAAGACTTGGCATTTACACTTCTGTGCTGCCTGAACAGTTCTCTTCCACTCATAGACTGTAGTTTCAGTATGGATGAAGCTTTGCCAGGTGAAACGATCATGAGCAAGATCTTCCCAAGACTTTGGGTCAATGTTGAAAAGTTTCAAGGATGGACTTGAGGGAGTCCTTGAAATGTTTCTTCTGGCCTTCCTGAGCGCACTTTCCCTCCTTGAGCTCACTGTAGAAGATTTTTAGCAAATCGCTCATCTGATATCCTGGTGATGTGGCCTACCCATCGCATTTGGATTATATGAACAGAGTGTAGATGCTTGGAATACCTTGCTGTGTAAGGACCTCAGCGTCTGGAGCCTTGTCTTGCCATCTGATCCTCGTCAGTTTCCTCAGACAGACCATGTGAAAATGGTTCAGTTTCATAGCATGGTATCTGTCCACCATCGAGGTTTTGTATGCATGCATCAGGACTAGCAACACAATGGCTTTGTGGACCTTCAGTTTTGTCCATTGACTGATGCCTCTGCTCTCCCACGCATTTGTACATAGTATGCCAAAGGCCATGCTTGCTAGGGCTGTGTAAAATTTCACCGGCTATTTCGATATGACATTGTTTCAACTCATTTTGAGCTCAAAACAGGAAAAATGAATTGAAATGGAGGGCTTCAAAACAAAACAAGGCTAGTCAAAATCTTGGAACTCACGTCGAAATGGAATGGTGCCGTTTTGCACAGCCCTAAGCTTGGTTTAGCAATTCTGGCATTGGTTGCATCAGTGTGAACTGTGCATGATAGTATACTGCAGAGATAGGTCAATTTGCCCACTGCCTGAAGGGTTTGGCCATTCACTGTGATGGCAGGCCCTATGTAAGGCTTTCCAGGTGCAGGTTGGTGCATCACTTCTGTCTTAGTGTTCACTGTGAAATCAAAGTTGTCACACGCTGAAGAGAAATGGTCCATACTCCAGTGCATGTCAGACTCAGATTTTGCATTCAAGGAACAGCAATCAGCAAACAGAAGAACACAAACAGTCACTTCATCTTCTCTTATAGTCTCCTCAAATTGAAGTTTGCCATCAGTCTGGTATCCGATTTGAATCCCCAGGTCACAGTCACGAAAGGCATTTGTAAGCATGGCAGAAAACATCTTACTTGAGAGGGTTGGGGACAACACATAGCCCTGCTTGGCCCCACTGGTGACTGGGAATGGTTCAAATGACTCTGTCATCCACAACATGAGCGAGCATGCTTTTGTGGAACTGCCGAGCCATTGTGATGAATTTCTCTAGGCAACCAAATCTTGCAAAGGCCCTTCCAACTGACTATCAAATGCTTTTGTCAAGAATTCTGTTCCTGGAATTTCTTCTAAGTTGATGTGTTCTAGGTGCTGGTCAAACACAGAACAAAGATGAAGCCTTTCCCTAACTGCCCCGTCCCACCACACTTCACCCTACCCCTAACAGCTTACAGTTTAAGACATAGGATCATAGGAGTAGAGGAAACCTCCTGGACTAATGAGTCCAGAACCTTACAGTTTCAGGGAACTGATTTTACAAAAGGGTCCCCACTGGCACACAATGGCCACAAAGCATCGCATCAAAGCGTACAATGCCTTGCTACTACATTGGAAGGAAATCAAACTAAAATATACTCAGACAAGAGATGACAGATAGTGGAATACAACAATAGCCCTATTTGAATGACAACCAATACAAAATACTGACTTTGACAGTTACAGAATACCTTTTAGTATGTGGGAACCTAAATAAAGTTCCCTATTGATAGGTTGCTCATATGGCACAAGGCAAAACCTGGGACACTGCCTTTCACTCACTGCAGGCAGAGGCATCACTGGTATTACTATTCAGGCAGCTAAGGAGTCAATGGTCCATTAATTATCCATTGTTCTTTACTTCCCTGTGTTAACAATTGCCCTTGTAATGGTCATTCCTCCGCTAATCAAGCAAACCTATTAGGGCAATTTTACTGTCTTCTAGGGAATAGTTTCTCAATCCATGGTACATGTACTCCTGGGGGTACATGAGACAGGCAGGGGATACACTGGCACCCAGAACTCCTGTAGGAAGGGGGTGCTGCTGTTCCCCCTGCTGCCATCAGGTTCATGTCCAACTGTTTGCCTTCCCGCCCAAGCTGGCCACAGGCTGCTGCGGGAGGGCGAGAGTAGGCACACAGATACCCATGCACTCCCAGCCAATCCAGCCACAGGCTTTCTTTATCCTACCTGGGCTGGGAGGAGGGGCAGGGCTAGACCAAGACCCCCACAGTGCAGGAGGGAGTGTGGTAGGGCCAGGGCACTGCCCCGCTCCCTCCTGCACTGTGGGGATTGCCCCCTGACCCAGCCCACCCGGGGTCCCGTTCACTGTGTGCAGGAGGGAGCAGGCTGCCATTGCAAGCTGGGGCTTGTGGCAGCACTGGGCTCTTTCTGTCACTTGGGGCAGGCTGCAGTGATGGGAAGGGGGGCTTCTGCTACCCTAATATTCACCATAACCCTCCCCAACCTGCCCCACCCCCCAGGGCAGCTACTGAACACTGGGAAAAGCCTGGTGCTGCTGCTGGCACCTACCTGTAGCCAGCCTGGGCTCTGGGCAGCTGCAGCAGGCAGGCTGCAAACAGCTGCACCAGGCTTCATAGCCCTAGCACCTGCTCCATACCGGCGACTGCACACGTGCCTCAGAGCAAAGAGCAAGGGAGGGTTGTGCTGCCTCAGACCCTATCCCCACTCTCTGCTCTGAGGCATGCGTGCAGTCCCCACCATCATGGAGCTAATGCCAGGGCTGTGGAGCCCAGCGCAGCTGTTTGCAACCTGCGCGCTACAGCTGCCCAGAGCCCAGGCTGGCTACAAACAGCTGCACCGGGCTCCGGAGCCCAGCATCAGCTCTGTGCCAGCAGTGACTGCATGCGCACCTCAGAGCAGAGAGCAGGTATAGGGTCTGAGACAGTGCAAACCTCCCCCCCCCCCGCTCTTAGGCACGCATGCAGTTGCTGGTATGGAATGGATGCTGGGACTGTGGAGCCCAGTGAAGCTGGTTGCAGCCTGCCTGCTGCAGTTGCCCAGAGCCCAGACTGGCTACAGGCAGGGACCAGCAGTGGCACCAGGCTTTTCCGGGCTGCGCTGCCTCAGGGTCTGCTCCAGCATCCGCTCCGAGGAACATATGCACCTGCCAGTACGGAAATGAGGCTGGAGCCCGGAGCAGCTCTTTGCAGTCTCCTGGCTGCAGCCAGCCCAGGCTCTGTGTAGCTGTTGCCATCCAGAGCCTGGGCTGCTTGCAGCAGGGCTTGCAGCCTCCCAGCTGCTTGCTGAGAGCAGCCCAGACTCCATGGCTGGCAGAAGCTGTCTCCTTGTCCTTTCTCTCACCCTCTTTCCCCGTCTCTCTTACCCCTTCCTCCTCTCAAAACTATGGCAAAAATGTGGTTCAACCCTCCTAGTTTTGGCCAACATCACCTCTAGCCCAGGTACATACTTGAGTTGTGCACCCCTGGTGTAAAAGGTGGCAACCCTACCCACACCAGTTCGGACAGCTGTAACAGCCTTATATACACAGCCCTTCTTTTAACATATGGCACACGTTAGTTTATAAATATAAAATCTCTGTAAAGTTGAGTGTTGGGGTACTTGTTAACATGCTAGAAGGTACTTGCTAATTAAAAAGTTGAGAAACCCTGCTTTAGGGCCTCCTATTTTACAGCTTGTACTCAGAATGATCATTTTAATTTTCACCAGCAGGTTGGGACTAGTTTCCAAAAATCCAGAACTGTCCTGGGCAATCTGGGATATATCCTTACCCTATCTATGGAGTCCCTTTCAAATAGAAAGGGCTTAGAAATCTTCAAAGTTAGCAAAGAAAGAATCCTTCCAAACACATGAGTATTGGCAATCAATCCAAAAAACCTTCCTGGTCTATAGAGACACTCCATCTACAGAGCTTCTGGAGGACCTGGGATTAGTGGCAGGGCACCTGAACTGCCTTATTAGCACCAGGGAGGGAATCTGGAGGTAATATTTCATTACCAGCTATCAAAGTAGAAATCCAGCTACTCATTTCCAGTGGAGTGCAATTGCTTCCCACTCCTCTCACTGTCCAAACTCTGTGGCTTCTCTTCACCATAAAAGAGACCATTCCATTGTGGTGGGGTTGTAAATACAACCCTAAAGTGTTGGATGCCTCCCTCTACTCTTGTGGATAGGAAAAGCTTTTTGTGTAGGTGCTCAAAGAATTCCTGAGCCTACAGAAGTCAAAGGCAAAATTTCCATGAAGGAACCAGGAATTCACTCCAGCTATGTACTGTTAACATACCCACATAAAAAGACAATTTGTAGTACAAACTGAAAGAAGGGAGAACATCTTATCAAACATTTAATGCAGATGATGAGCAGATCCCAAATCCCAACTAAGAAAATAGTGAGTCTTCTTGTTTATCCACTTTCCTGCTTTATTTCAATTAGTAATAAAGGAAACTCTTCAGAGCAGGTGAGACGGGGGGCTGTCTCATGACCAGTTCAATTGTTGGCCTGCCCACCAACTGTCTAGGGCAGTCCGCTGACCTAACTCGCTTCACATGCTTTTGATGCAACTGAAAAGTTGTTCCTAGGTGGGAGGTTGCCCATTTAATGCCCTGATGCCAAGGGATAATATATGGCTCTGTACCACCCCATCACTGTGTCCCATGCCTCATTGATGGCATCACAATATGGCTCTGGCCCTGTGCTAGACCCCACGATATTCCAGACTGACATTTGGAGCCTAATCTGGATCCCTCCTGCTCAGGTGGCCTAACCTCTGCCATCTTCCTGGGCTGCAAACTCCTTCCCACCCCCACTGGCCTCTTCCTCTTGGCAGAAGCCTCCCTGCAGGACCTTTGGCTTCACAGGCCCTGGATTTGTCTTTAGGCCAGTTGGGACTCCAAGACAACTTCACAGCCCCCACCCCCTGCCCCTGGCTCTGGCCATCCCTTGCAGTGGGCACTCTGGCCCTTCCCTCCTCATGGTCCTGGCCTCAGCATTGACCAGTCGAGGTTCTATGGGTAGGTGCCTGAGCACCAAGCCCTCTCCCATGTGGGTCTGCCTTCTTGGGCCCCTCTACACACACACTGTTCTCATTCTCTGACCACAGTTACTCTGGACCTGCTGCTCCATCCTCACTGGGCCTCTACTCTGGCCAGCCTATGCACAGTCCTTCAGGCCCCCCATGGACCTATGCAGCCTCTGGCTCTCACTCCACCCCCTCACTGGGGCTTCTGGGCCTTATGCTCCATGGGCCTCAGGCCCCACTCTGTGGGCCTTGGCCCTGTGCTTTTCTGTCAGGTTGTGCTCCCCTAGCGTCTCTCCTCCATGGGGAGACCCACAAGGCAGCAGGGGCTGATGCCTTCCTGCACCTCATATTCACCTTTCACTAGGGAGGCACAGGTGTGGCATTTCCTGGGGACTGCCCCGCCACAGGCAGCCCCACCACACCATCCAACCCCTAGGAGGATGCAGTTCCAGGTCATGCCCGGGACCAGGAACCTCTTCCATCCCCATAGTTCCTGCCCTTGACCTCCAGATGTTCTGGGAGCAACAGTACTCCAGCTGGGAGATGTTCACCCTTCGGCTCCCTAGTTGCCAGCTCAGCTCCTAGGGCCTGGGCTTATATTGAGACTGCCCAGCCCTCCTCCAACTCAGTGGCCCTCTTGTGGTCATGTGATTGCTTAATTGGGCCTCACTGCACCTGCCAGCTGCTTCCCAGCCTGCTCAAACCTCTTAAAGTGGCAGGCACAACCTGTACTCTCCCACAGCAGGTCATCGTTTTCATACCCGTCAGCCGTAATCCTAGCAATCCTAGTATGTTAATACCAACTAGGACTACATGACAGTTTTCATGAAAGCTCCTCAGAAAATACTATTCAAGTAATATCCACCAGACTAAGAAACTGAAATAATGGTGTCTTCCTGTTCTTAGAAGGAGACGCTAGCTTACTCCAGTCACTGCTGAGTGCCAAGTTCTGAAATGCTCACAATGGCCTCTATAATGGTTAAAAAGGCTTAGCTTCCTCCTGTTACAATGTTAAATGTGAAATCTCTCCCTTAGCTAACAACTTCTTTACCTGTTTTCTTGTTGACAACAGGCTCTGTATTTTCCAATTTTTAAACAGGAAAAATATTACTCAGCAGGGCTCTAACTGCAAGGACCGAGACGGAACAAGATACAACAGAAATAATTTGACCTACTCTGTTTTGCTATGTCCCTCCTGAAGAGCAGCAGTTTTCTGCAGCATCAAATAATGTGAAAGAAAAAGGGCTTATCCCTTTGAATTGTAAGCATAAGTCTGCTGTAGACCTATAAATGGTGTTGTCTGTAGCAATGGAGAAGGATACAAACCATGGCCTGTGAACAATTGCTTTCACTTTAATTGATTAGTCACAGAAAAAGACAGTAAAGATTTAACTGCTTGAATTTGTGATTTGGCTGTTACATCTTTTGTAAATCTTTAGTCCAGCTGTCCTTTGCTTTATGGACTTTGCCCTTTGTTTTGCTTCTAATGCAGTCATAAACTCTACAAACTGTTTCATTTTATTTATTTTGCGATTGTAAAATTTTCCGTTCCCTTTTCCCTGGACATGGATGGACTTACAATTATGCCACTTGAAAGAGGACAAAGAATTTACCACTCAGGAACATGCACAGCCTGATCTACTGCATCTGTCATTTGTGCTGTCCTATCCCAGAGAAAATAAAGCTAAATCTCAGGAATTTTCCTCAAATTAATTTGAATGGTGATGGTAATTTTGTGCAATTTAGCATCACTTAATGTAGATTAAGAGTGGATAGACAAAACAACTATCCCAGATTCAGCTGCCCCAGGGTAGAATAATAGCTCATTCTCATTTTTGAAGCAGTGTAACTGTTTTGTATGTCCATGCCCTCAGTTGCTTGGTCTTAGAAGAACATTTGCCTATATAGTGAAATGCTCTCATGCATTGTTTTATAGTATCTACCATCATCACTTTTCCCCCAGGAGTTTCAAATGTTCCCAGTTTCTTTAAATATCTATGGGCATTTATACACGTACTTTTTCCCTGCAATGCACCGGAGATCCACCGCTTTAGAGCAGACTCATTTAATCAAGTCTGCTCTGCACATTAACTGAGGAGAACTGCACTGCACCACATGCAGTTGTGTAAATCAGCATGGATTTATTAGGGGGAGATCATGTCAGACCAACCTGATTGCCTTTTACGATCAGGTCACAAAGGCCATGGATGCAGGTGTCGCGGTGGATGTAGTCTTTCTGGACTTCAGCAAGGCCTTTGACACCGTCTCTCACCCCATCCTAGTTAAAAAACTAGGCGACTGTGGCATAGATGCCTACACAGTCAGATGGATTGCAGATTGGCTGA
>NW_017729031.1:48174437-48179307 GCF_001723915.1 Gavialis gangeticus
ACAGTTAGGGCGGCTAGGAGCTGGAACCAACTTCCAAGGGAAGTGGTGCTGGCCCCTACCCTGGGGGTCTTTAAGAAGAGGCTGGATGCCTACCTGGCTGGACTCATTTGAGTCCTGTTTCTTGTTTTGGGGTTTTGTTGTTCTCCCGCCCTGGCAGGGGGTCGGGCTAGAAGATCTACTAGGTCCCTTCCGACCCTAAATCTATGAAACTATGAAACTATAAGTGGCAAAATGCATGTCAGGGTGTAGAAAATGGCTGTGGTGTGCTTTTGAACTAAAGCACTGTGCCAAGGTGTTTTAGTTCAAAAGCACACCACTGCCATTTTCAGTGTTGACACACACATCACCACTTATACAACTGCAAACGTTGCAGCACCAGGCACTTTTCAAAGTGCCCAGCGCTTCCATGTGTAAAATGCCCTGTGATTCTCAAATGGCTGTACAATGTTCTAGATCTTCTCTTTTCCAATTCTTAATGTGTAGAGAAAAATAGTTTTTCCTCACATCTATGACTTTCCTTTTTGTAATTTGTATAACTAACATATATTGAGCTCTGCAGATGAAATGCATAATACAAGTTCTATATTGTTGTAGATAATTACTGTACTTGCCTCGGCACATAGGCCATACCTTTGTAGATGTTAGCATCTCATATGTTTCATGGGATTTTTTTTTTTTTTATTTACTCCTCTGTTTCATGAATAAATATCTACTTAACATTCGTAGCTTGGCATCTCTTATGACACTCCCATATGTGCCATGTCCTGGATATACATTTTCATCTTTAGTCTTAACTGAGTGACATCCCCATAGGCCTCAGAACTAGGCAAGTACAAACCAATTCTGTCTGTACTTTGTTCCAACCAATGCATTCTCATCCTAGTAATCAGTAACAGCACTTGTTGGTGTAGAACTATTTCTGGTTTACTGTCCTTGTTTCAAGACTTATAGTAGTAGCTTCATTCATGTGGTTTATTAAATCCTTTCTAAGCAAGTTACACTTAGAGTAATTTATAAATCACCACAGGGGAGTCTTAATGTTTAATGAATTGCTAATGTGATCTAGGAAGGTGATCTAGGACAGCAGCAGCCATAAAAGGGAAGGAAGGTAATCTAGAAGCTCTGTTCTCTGCTAGAAGAAGATCCAGATTATGGGATTGCATAGGGAGATTCCATTCCCTGGCTTTAAGGTTCAGGTATAAAGACAGGTTGAATTCTAGAAGGGTAGAATGGCGGGTCATTGTTCAACTAGTGAAATTATGGCTTTACTGCGGAGATTTACTGATAGCACAGTTATTAACATATGTAGATTATTGTACATAGATATAATTAACAAGGCTGCCTGAAATTAATTCACTCCAAATAATGTTGCTAGTCTCTATTTTCCACTCACGTTGAGCACTGTGATACCCACAGAGGGGGGGGGGGGGCAGCTTGTATAGAGACCCTAGCACCTGATCGCCCTTGTGGGCCACACCACTTGTCAATCCTTATCTGGTCCTACCTCACCTCCAGGCTCTCACCTACAACGACTTTGATATTGCTCTGTTTGTTGTTGGGGAAAAGCAGTCCCTGGGGCCCAGCAAAACCTCGTGCATCCTGGTCTGCTTGGTTAAGTTAACCCCACCTTGGGAACTTTGTGCTCTCTCTAGTACTTCTCCTTTAATGGGGTGCCAATCCCCTTTAAGTAGGATTCCAAGGGTTTCAACTCTCCCAACCTTGGCCTCTTTTTCTCTCTGACCATACTCTCCATCTTGGCCTACTGTTCAAGACCCCAGCCCTCAGGCATCAGCCTTGCCTTGATGGCAGCCCCTTTTCTGGGGGTCTCCTTTCACCTTGCTAGTCTCTGCCCCTCTATCTTGGAACCAAGATCTGGTACCTACTGCAAGGAAGTGTACTTGGGCACCCCCTGCTCATGGCCTCCTCTACCCTTATATCCATAACCAAGTCCTCCAGTTAGAAGTCCAAAATGGAACAGCAATCCCCCTCCCAGCCAACTGCTTCATAATAGAGAGCATCCCTCCTTCAGGGTTAAGTGTTGCTCACAGACCCTACCTCCCAACAGCACCCTCTCACCTGCAGCTCACTTGGGCAGCCTGTATCCTTTGGGCCTGTCTACCTCCAGCAGCTCCTTTCTCTCAGCTTTGTCTCCTTGCTGCAAGCAAGGGCTACTCCCAGCCTATCCTCCAGTCCAGCTTCCTTCCTGTCACATGATTAGACCTTCTGTACCTCTTCCCTGGGGCCAGGTGTATCAAATTGCTTCATTAGGGGTCTGGCCTTTTAATCTCTGGTTCAGTGCACCTGGGCTCCTGCACTCATTACTCTGCCTGACCTCTGGTTTCCTACCTATTCAGGCCTTCCTATTAACATGAGCAGATATTCAACAGGAGCTCCCTATTACAGTATGAATACATTATTTCTGCATCCCGGGATCTCCTCTGTCCCAGACATTTCACTGCTCCTCATTAATTTTGAGAAAAACTGAAGTCTCAGCAAAAATGTTGTACCTGAGAAAGTTGTGCCTGAGAAAGCTTGATTGAGAAGGCCCATGACAAGCAGTAGCATGAATCACAATGATGACAATTCCAAGACATAGCTTGATTTTTTACTTTAAACATGAAATAAAAGGACAAAGTCCAGATCAAAGAATTCATTCTATTTAATATATAAACAAGCCTTGTCTTCCTTTGCAATTTTATACTTCAACTTTCATCTGCCAATTGTATCACCCACACAACTTGGACACCAGCCGTTCCCCCCCACCCCAATCTGCTAAATAGAGAAGTTACTTCAGTAGTTGAAATACCATGTGATGAGAAGACATGAAGAAAAGGAAGTGATTTTGATACTGTAATATCACTAGTCTATAGTGAACATAGAGCAGCTAGAGTTGGGGTCATGGCATAGCAGGGGAAGAAGCAGATAAGATAATCAGTAAAGGAGTAAAAGTCATTCTTTTGGCAATTATATGAGCAGCGACTAGTAGCCTGCTACAGAGACCGTTCCCATCCTGCTCTGAATAACCCAATGCGATAGCATGTTCCCAGTTCATCCTCCTTCCTAAGTTTTGTCTGTATTAAATGAATAGCACCATTAACACCAACCTTAGCTTCTTCCTTCCTGAATGTCATGGTAAAAACACCCCAAGTCCATGGCATCCTGAGTTGGAACTAATGGACACCTATACATGTGCTGGATGTCTGATCCAATGATGCACATCAAATGCGCATCATTATGGGCTGCCAGGAGACTGAGCAAATGCTGTATTTTGACATCTCAAAATGAACCTAAGACTATTTGGGAAGACTAGTTAGTAATAGGCCAAACTTTATGTAGATTTATGACTAATACAACCTTAGTACACTCATTAAGGTTCCAAAAAGTTTAAAACAGTGCAGAATTTGGCCAAAAGCATTTTGTCTGTTGATGTCACTAGGCCAATCTCTGACGTACTTAACAGGTGCAACCTTTAGAACTTTTGGCACAGTGCATAGGAAACACCTCTTGAATACCACTTACTGAACTAGTATCTGTATTTGTTGGGGATAGCTGCTGAATGGCCGTAGCCCATGTCTGCCTGGCATCTTACTTGAGTAAGCCGTTAGGGCACCAGACCCTATTGCCATAACCAACTTCTGATGTTCTCCTCTCATTTGCCATGTCTTGATGTATTGTTAACTATTGGGAGCTGTATGTTGGGTTGGAGAAGATTCTTGATGGGCCTTTTTGGAGGGTTTTCCTCATGGTGTTCCGCCTCCCCACCCTTACCACATCCAGAATTTCCGACATTGGGGTCCAAATCTTGTATCACTCTGAGATCACTGATAGTTCAGCACTGGAGGTCCCAATGGGTTCCTTGTACTAGGGCTACCTGACGCCATTTTTCTCAAAGTCCCTAACCCCTTTGGGCCGGGTACTTGCCAACAATGAGATCAGTCCATCACAAGTCCACTAGGCCAACAGCTTTAAATCAGCTTTTCCCCAGACTCCTGGCTTAATTGGGCCAGGCTAGTCCCTTAAAAACCCAATTATACCGTCCAGGGGGTAGCAAAGGAAAAGAAAAATGAACTTAAAGCATCCCCCATTCCTGGATTAAGAGGCCTGACTCAGTGCTTTAGAGGGCCTAATCCAATAACCAGGTAGACAAACAGGACTAATGAACTGAATGTTCCTTTCTGGGCTCCTTGCTCAATTAATATAGGTCAACCTCTTTAAGGATGACTCCACTGAAAAATGAAAAAAAAAACCCTTCTCACTGGGTTCTTCCCCCCTGGGTTGGCTCCTCAGGGTGAGAACCTTCTGAGAATCCTTCCAGGAGGGGAGTTCTCCTTCCAATTGCTCTACCCTATACTGGGAAAGGGGAACATGATCCCCAAATAACAGAAGAAACAAACAAAAAAAAAAGAACCTCCCTCCCCCACCGAGCTATGCCCCTGAACTCACGGACTGCTTCTCAGTGGTTCTACTGCTTTAGTCTTTGGTCAGCTGTCTTCAAGGGATCCCTGTTCCACTGAGTCATGAAGTTGATCAGTGGTCCTCTGTCCACTCTAGGTAGAGGACCTGCCCCCTTCTCCTGCTGCTGGCTATGGGCAGCTGTTGGTAGACAAGATTCCCAGTGTCGCCTCTGTCTGCTGGATGCAGTCCTCTCTTGACTGCTCCTCAATGGGGTCAGAAACACTGTCCTGTGCCTTCTGCCCACCTATCCGCTGGAAGCATATGCTGTGGAAACACAGCTGCGTGTTCTCCACTCTAGCTGAACCTTTTGCTATACCTGAGATAAGTGTTCCTTGTGTGAGTCTCTCAGAGCTTTTGTCTTGCCCCACTCTTTTTCCATCACAGTATTTATTTTTGAAATCACAGATCATCCTAT
>NW_017729031.1:48179408-48180855 GCF_001723915.1 Gavialis gangeticus
AGATGAATTGTATGATCACTGCCCATGCCCACCTATCCGCTGGAAGCATATGCTGTGGAAACACAGCTGCGTGTTCTCCACTCTAGCTGAACCTTTTGCTATACCTGAGATAAGTGTTCCTTGTGTGAGTCTCTCAGAGCTTTTGTCTTGCCCCACTCTTTTTCCATCACAGTATTTATTTTTGAAATCACAGATCATCCTATATGCATTCTAGCCTTTTAGAGAAAGATTTTTTTGCTATGTCTCTATCTGTCCCACCTCTTCCTTCTATTTTGGCTCAGAGGTATTGGTAATTAGTTTCATAGTTACATAGTTTGTAGGGTCAGAAGGGACCTGAGCAGATCATCAAGTCCGACCCCCTGCCATGGCAGGAAAGAGTAATGGAGTCAAACGACACCAGCAAGGTGTTCATCTAGCCTCCTCTTAAAGACCCCCAGGGTAGGAAGGAGCCAGCACCACTTCTCTTGGAAGAATGCTTTAACTATGCCAAAATACCTAATACATAGGGACCTACTGAAATGGCAGATGTTTCAATTTTCATGGAAACCAAGATTTCAGACAAGTTCTGTAAAACAGCACAAGCTCCATGCTTTTGGCAGGCTCCCCGCCCCCCCCCCCAAAAAAAAACTTACCAAAAATCAAATCCTTGTGGCCTGGCCATGAAACCCACTGGGGAGGGGAAGAGGAAAGAGGGGCTGCCAACATGGCAAGTTGGCTATCACCCCTACCCCTCACTGTTGATTAGCTATGAGGGCTGTCCACCAACTGGGACTCTTCCACCAACTTGTGGTGAGGGCAGAGCCACATGACAGACTGCCCTTGCAGCCAATCAGAAAGAAGGGACAGAATCCGTGTGATGCACAGCCTTCACAGCCAAGCAGTGGTGAGGGGCAGGGCTACTGGGGACTCTTGATCAATCAGAGGCATGAGGGGCCCTACTGCACTCAGCATGCAAAAATGACTGTCATACCCCAATTTCTGATACTATTTCTCTCCTCTTCTGTGGGTTACCCCTGGAGTACCAGGAATGTAGGCTTCAGCTAAAAATATGTCTGAAAAAATGGAGTTAATTAGGTTATGAAGTATGGCGGAGCACCAGTGAGGTGCCTGCCACTGAGTGTAGGCTGCAACAGGCTGGAGGAGTGTGTCAGGGCATCTTAAGGGCTCTGCCACTTTAAGACTGGGATCAGGCAGCAGGCAGGTGTGGCCCAGCCCTGATGAGCAGTCATAGATTCATAGATTCATAGATTAAGGGTCGGAAGGGACCTAGTAGATCTTCTAGCCCGACCCCCCGCCAGGGCGGGAGAACAACAAAAAACCCCAAAAAGAGAAACGGGACTCAAACGAGTCCAGCCAGGTAGGCATCCAGCCTCTTCTTAAAGACCCCCAGGGTAGGGGCCAGCACCACTTCCCTTGGAAGTTGGTTCCAGCTCCTAGCCGCCCTAAC
>NW_017729031.1:48185855-48201768 GCF_001723915.1 Gavialis gangeticus
AACCCCAAAAAGAGAAACGGGACTCAAACGAGTCCAGCCAGGTAGGCATCCAGCCTCTTCATTTTAAGTCCCAGGCAAGGAGAGCTGGAGGCAGCAGTTTGCACTGAAGAAGCACCATCTTCTGGAGGAGTGGCTGCCCCAAAAACAGCTTGGAGGTAAGGGTGAGGTTATGGGGAAGGAAGAGGTCTCAGTGGTCTGGGGCATGACCTAAAACTTCCCTCTGCCAGGGAAGGAAGGCCTAGTGGAACTACCAGTGGTATGGTAGCCCCACACAAATACCAGGACCACTTATTTCCCTGGTGAACAACAGGTTGTGGCACCTTAATAACCCCTGCCCCTACCACCTTGGGGGTTACGCTCCCATTGAAAGGGAGTAGGGAGGCCATGCACACAGAGGGCCTGTACCTGAGCCTGTAGGGGTGGAAGACCCTGGAGGTGAAGCTGGGTAAACTTTGAGAAGTGTCTGAGCCTAAAGGGGAGGAAGGCCCTGTAAGACGAGTAGTGGGCTCAGGTGCCCCATATGGAGGTAAGACCCTGTAGTCCCAGGAGGGGGGCAAGTAATTGAGGCCCTGGGGGTGGGGCAGGTAACTTGCAGCTCTGAGGGTGAGGAGTGGAAGCCCTATGGGGGATGAGCAGCTGAGGTCCTGTGAGAGTAGGAGGGTGAGCAGTTGAGGCCCGGTGTGTGCCACCAATTTAGAGGGCTGGGTGCTAGGCCTGTGATGGTGAGGCCTGCTGTGTGCCACCAGCCTAGGGGCCAGGGGCTTAGGTCAAACGCCTATTAAGGCCCCACAGAACAAGGGGACAGAGCTGATGCCTGAGAGATGTGTGGTGGCCCAGTGAAGGGCTGGGGTGGAGTCAGCACGGAATCAGGTGAATCAGATAGTCACTGCCCTAATGAGGGCCACGTGAGAGGCCCAAAAGGTGGGGCCAGAGCAATCTAAAGTATGAATGGACAATCCTGAGGATCTCCATGGAGTAGGATGGTATGAGTGTGGCCTGGATAGGCAGTATGAAAGAAGCCCTTGAGAGAGGTGCAGGGTGAGAGAGGCCCCTGTGAGAGCGGGGCAGAATGAGTGAGACCCAATCAGGGTAGAGTGCAAGAGGCCTGATGAAGGTCTGCGTTTTACCTGGCAATAAGCCAGTGCTGGATATAGTAACAGCAAGACATCTGCGAGGCATAGGACACATGTAGGGATGGTTGGAGCATGTATATTATTTGGCCCTTGTCAATAGGGCAGCTGAAGGGCAGTCTCCTGCCTAACTGACAATTCAATTATTTACAATCAAGGTGTGGCAGGTGGGCAGCATTGCTCAAAGATGGGTGGGTGGCCAGTATTGTGACTGGTCGGGGAGTTCCCACTTGTCACATTAAGCTTGTTGCTTTTAAGTGTGATACTACAAGTAGTGATCAGAACTTTATGTTAGTTAGAACAGGAATACCATGTCCCCATAAAACCAGGACACTCTTGTTATAGGTTAGCTTAGAAGGGTGGAAGGGTCCCTGTGCTGAGCCTGAGATAACACTGAGAAGCATGTCCTACCCATTCATTCCTGCTTAGCATGTGCCAAAATCTGAAAATTAGGCCATGTTGCCATTAATGAGCAGTGCTGCCTGTACACTCTAGCTCTACTCAGAGCAGCTCTGAGTACTCCAGACAGTCTCTAATAGCTCCATAGCGGGAAGAATGGTTGGGGTATATTGCTTGGCAATGGTCCCAGTTGTGGCAGACACAGGGTAGATACAGCCTAGATATCTTCTCCTCTCACTTTCTCAGGTCAAAGATGAAAAGACGTATGTAAGTAAACTTGAAGAAAGGACATCTTGGGTGCATGAGACTAGAAGGTGAATCATCTTTTGGAAGCTGGCAGTAAGGCTCTCACTTTAAGAATTATTTATTTATTTATTTATATAATTCTTAAAGTGAGAGCCTTATTATTAACAATAAATAAAAACAAGGTGCCAATTTATGACAAGTGTTTTTATATATAATAGTTTTATAACTTTTCTATATAACGGAATGTCTTCTGAACTTCTGTTTTATGAGAGAAGCTGTATAATAGTGCTCCCCAAAATGGGGAGAAACATTGTGGAAAGGAGTAATGCTTTATTAACCAGGTGTTACTCTGAATATACCACAAATACAACTCTATAAATGTCTTATGCACTGCTTCTGTAAATTGGAATGAACATTTTTGAGAATATATTTATGGTAATATTTAAGCACTCTTGATACCTACATGGCCAGAGGTCTACCTATATCACACAGCAACTTAACCTCAGTCTATGCGGAAAAGACTTCAGATGGGTGAAGAGTGAGATCAAATGAATTGGATAAAGCCACTTGTCCCGCTTCTCCATATGTATTCACAACTTGATCCTGCTCCCATTCTCCATTAGTTTCAATGAGATTTTCATGCAGAGAGGTTGGTGAATAAAGCCCTTTTTGTATCTTGATAGCGCAGAGAATAGGTAAGCCTGTCAATGGCAATGGTAGACAGCTATTCATGTTTAGCAGAAGTAGCATTACTTTGATTTCTACTCTTCACAAGCAACTGATTGTACAGCTCTGCACAGTATAAATATTATAATACAAGTTTCATAATCAATACAAACCATTTCAGATATTACATTATGTTGATTCATTAATGGGATGGCATTTGAGTTGATGGGGATTCTCATAATCTTTAATAATGTCATTGATTCTAGTATTTAAGCTGATCAAAATTTAATGGGCTTAACATTAATTTTCCAAACTCTATTAATGTAAACCAAACATACAGATATAGTCTGAAGAGCCTCTTAACCTAACTCACTGGGTCATTGGAAGTTAGGGTGCATGGCTTACTGCAGAATTTGGGGCTCTCTGGCCCTGTTGGCCATGGCCATCAGCAGTGAGTTTGGGTTGTGCTGCTCCCACTGAAGAGCTTTGAATTCTCCAATCAAGTAAATTAAAATTTAGAATAGGTAAGTGGCAATAATGAGGGTTGTTAATCCTTGGAGCCCAAAATCATGGTAAAGTTGTGGACTTGTGGGGCTTTACCACTAAGCATTAATCTACACCCTGATTTCACTTAGCATCTGAGATGGTTAATTAGCAATAAAACAAGTGACACAAATAAGGAATAAACAATTTCTGTATTGTACCACAAGAACAACAATCAATTAGCAAACAAGGTGCAATAGAAACAACAATACCAATAACAACCCTCAGACAGACCAGGACCTTTCCGTTTGATAACAGGCAAATTTATTGATACACAGTGATAACACAAAAGAAGTGATACAAACAATCAAACATATATCTACCAATTCCTAGGGCTGTCATCGGATCAAAGTACATTTGGCCAGGATGCAGTTTTCACTCTGATGCTCTCTTAGCTGTCAGGTGTCAGCAGACTGGAGGTGGGATGCCAAGGCCCACACTCCCCCTCCAGTGGGGTGCATGCCCTCTTTCCATGGTGGCCTCAGGGACCCTTCCCAGGGGATGGGGACTCCTTTTGGAGAGGAGAAGGGGGAGGGACCAGGATGGAGGACCCTTTGTTACACTCAGGTCTCTGTTTTTTTGTATTCTCCTTCCTTCCTGATGACTCCTGATCCATGGCTATCACTGGCTGGTTGTCATACATTCATGTAGCTTATCACATGCACACATAGTAATTTGGTCTTTCCAAGTCTTCTCTTAATTTGGTCTGTTGCCCTAAAACTGAGGGTCAGGCCCTTTGCTCTGGGGCCTTGTTAGCTGGTTCCACTTTATTTTGTTATGGGTAGTGCAGTACATACTTCCTCTGTTTTCCAGACTGTGTCCTTGTTGGCCTTGTGTTAGACAGCCTGTCTGCTTCCAAGGTTGTGTGAAACTGAGACCCAGACTCTTAGAAATCAATTAACCCCTGGTGCCTATCCTGAAAGATTCTAATGCATGTACATATACCTAGAAGCCAATTCCCAAAAAGCAAACCTTTAAATACTATTTTCTAAGTCAACAGAAGCCAGCTGTTCCTCCATCTGCTTCTGAGAGAGAGGACAGCAGGCTCACCACCCCGGCTAAGCTGCTGACCACCTGCCACCCACTGCTGATGCACACGAGTGACCTTTGGCTTCCCAAGTACTCGGTCACACCAGCTTGTGATGACCTTTGGCCTCACGGGACCTCCAGACACACACAGACCCACACACCAGCTTCAAAGACTCGCACACACAGACAGATGACAGGGACAGAGACCCAGATCTCCTCAGATCTGTCTCTTTTAACCACATTTACAGCTGGGCTGCTGTCACTCGCACAGAAGGCACCAATCAAGCACGCAGGTACATACAACACTTGCCTGTGCACCCAGCACTCTCCAGTGCACTTGGCCCTTTACCTGTCCATCAAAAGTATCAATTTGGAGTCTCTTAAAACACCTCAGACTTCCTGCCAAAATAGTGCTTTAACTGAGCATGCCCACAGAACAAAACTCGGTCACTGATTCACCACCCAGTCCAGGGGTACTGCAACTTCAGTCAGCACCACCTCCAAGCCATCACTGTGCACCTGGACCCCTTCCTTCAGGCTTCTCATTGACCTGCTGCTGCTAGACTGCCTGCCCCTTATGAGGATCCCTGTGGTCCAAATATGGCCTGGGGCCCCAGGTGATTTTTGACTCTCTTTCTCTCTCTGAAAACCATGGTTTTGAAAATGCTACAGCCCATTTTGTGGCAGATGTAACTTGTGTTGGGTTCCTAGATTTATTGAAATCACTCTCACCTCCCAATTCTTTTGTGGTGTATATTAATTCTATATTCTTTATAAAATCCTCTTTCTGCTTATGGAAAAACTGACAAGTTCACTGGAAGGGACTGCCTTACAGAAGAAAAGATTAAAATAAACTGTTAAGTGGTAATCTTTTTATTGGTGATAAAATTAATCTTAAACTAATTGCATTAGAATTTGGATTTAGATACAAGGATACTCTTTGTGTAACGTTAATAATATAGTAATGTCACAGATTTTTGGTAGATTTTTCTCTTATACATAAAGTAGCAAGAGAGAAAACAGTTACTTATGGGAGAAGGCTTGTATCTTGTGGAATCAGGGGAATCAAGGCTGGTATCTTGCTGAAACAAAGGCAGAAAAAGAGAGGGTGTGGATAAATTGTGCATGGTGGAAGAGAGCTTCAGAGATCATCAGCCTTCAGTAAGACTATTTATTTTGGTGGCAAAATTGAAAAGAACTGATTATTATAATGTGGTAAGAGAGGAAAATTAGGTCTTGAGAAAAGAATATGCAACAGAAATGGCATGACTTGAAAATAGCTTGGCTCTGGTCAAAAGACTGCATTATTAACTGTAGATAGATTGCAGTCATGAATGATGCATGCCCTCGGTGGCTGGTGGGGCACAGCGGTGGGAGCACAGTGGTGGTAAGTGGGGAGCTCCTGTGGGGCGGGGGGTGGCGAGTGCTAACCAGGGGCAATCGCTGACTGCCCACAGACACAGCTGATGGTGTTGGCAAGGAGGAGGGGGGTGGGGGGTGAGCAGCGACCACCTGCAGGCCCCACTGACAGTGTTGGCAGGGCCTTTTCATAGGGGGTGCACTGCTACACTCGGGGGTGCACATGCACCCCCTGCGCATCACCAATGATTACAGTCAAATCAGAGAAATGACTAATAGGTCCAATTCTGCAATGAACAATGTCAATGAGTGGAAGATTCTTAATACCCTGAGTAAAAAGAAGTACTTAGTCACATCAATCTGTCAGGTAGAAGGCAGGGCACAGTGACACCTTAAACCAAGGGTAGGCAACCTTTTCTGGAGACGGAATGACCCACTCAAAATCAGATGTGGGCAGAAAGGCAGACAAGATGACTCAGCTGCCGCTGCCACTTGTCTGCATGGTAGCATGGGGGAGCGCCTACAACTGAAGCCCCCGCTGTTGAATGCTGCCGAAGTTCTAAGTCCCCAGGCTGGACTCAGTAGTTCCATGGGCTGGATCTGCCCTGTGGGCCACATGCTACCAGCTCCTGCCTCAGAGAATAACAGACACCACCATGGTGTATTCCCATCCCAAACCTCTCTACCATCCTTTGCTGACCATTGAGGAGAAGCTGAGCTTTACTAAGGGACTAACCTCTTAGTCCAGGACACCGCAGCGCCTTTTCTCACAGAAGCCTTGCCTGTGCTGCTAGCCCTATCAGAGGCTATCTTGCACACCTTTGTCCAGATTTACAGAAATATTATAAATTCTTACCTCCCCTAGGAGTGACCAGCCTATACTGTCACCTTTCCCTCCTTAGTACTTTCTGAGAGTTACTTAGCATCTTGCAGGACAGAAGGTTTCTATGCTTGAAATCTCTCTCAATTGTTCCTTGCATTATGATATTGGATCTGTGCACTGTTTTGTCAGCTGATATTATGCAGAATGATACTTACTTTAGGTCACCTGGTAAATATACCTCTCTTTTAAAACTCATGGGACAAAAAGAAAGATAAAGTATTTCATTACTTGCATGGTTTCAACAGAGAAAAGTTGTAGTGTAGAATGTAGAAAAGAAAGGAATTGTAATATGTAGAGCCATTAACAGAATAGCAATTAACTTTAAATTCTTGTATTCATGACATTTGACTTCTTGTATATTTATACTTGGGAGAACGTTATCTTCACTTACTCTGTTTGTGACATAAAACTACTGAGCCATACATAATAATATATTGAAATGCATGCATTAAGATATGGCAAAATAAGAGCTTTTGTAGCTTTGTCAGCACTGGAGCACAGTGAGCTCACTGAGCACCTGGGGTGGAGGGTATGGGGGCATGCTGACCACTGTACATGGGGGAGGGGAGGACATGGGCGAGGGGAAGGGAAGTCTTACCAGCCTTGGCGGCTGCTGCTGCTGCTGTAGTAGCATCAGCTCCACTTCAGTGGCAGCAGCCCTGTGACCAGGGTCCATTGGCCAATCCTGATGCCTCATTTACTAAATACTCTCACGGCTATGGCTACTTTGGCAGGCTGTCTGGAGGGGGGGTGAGCACCATTCTGCTCACTCCACAGGTTCCCTGCCCTCAGACACATTACTTAGTGAGGTGCTTCCTGCCCCTTCCAGGGGGTGATTCTGACACCCTGTCAAAGTCAAGGCCTAGGGTTGGTGCCCTGATTGCCCCACCCTAGTTTATACTTATGGTCAGCACAGCAAACATTTAACTGACAACTGCTACTTCAGGCTTGACATTTTTCAAATTGCTAAGCATCATAAAAAACTGGGCACTAGAATGGGTTGAAGATGAGATGATAAATCTTCCTCTACCCAGTCTAAACAAAATCAGTGAAAGATCTGAGAAGGCAGGAGACATAGTTGCCATGGTTCTTTCAGCAGAATCATATGGCAGGACCCAATACCACTGACTCTAGACACCATCTAAATCAGGGCTGTCCAACTGGCAACCCACAGGCCTTATGTAGTCCCCAAGAAATTAACTCATGGCCCCCAGGCTCATTGTCCAGGCACCACTACCCCCATCAGTCTCCTGATACTGCCACTGGGGTCTCCCAGATCCCCTTCCTTTTCCAACTTCAGCTTCCTGACCCTTGACCCCAGGGTGAGGATGGTTGGCGCACACATCTGGTGCATGCATGGTGTGGTTAGTGGGGTACTCACCATGCAGGGGACAGAGGATGGGGATACAGGACATACCTTATGTGATGCAGTTCCCAGTCACTCAGAAGTTAGATAGTAGGGCTGTGCAAAGCTTCGGTAGCCAATTTGACTTGGAGGAGGTTCAGCTTGATTCGGGGACCAAATATCTGAACTGAATCAGGAAACCAATTAAAAGCTCTGAATCAATTTGAATAATCAAAAAAGCCCCGCACTCACCGGCTCTGGCAGCAGTGATCAGGGCCTCTGAGGGCTCATGGCAGAGCCCCCCTGCACAGCGCTGGGCAGTGGGGCTCACTACCCCACACCAGGCATGCGCGTGGCAGCTGTCCCATTGTGCAGGTGCAGCGCAGCTCAGCAGGGTGCTATCTGGGAGCTAGGGTGCCTCCAGCAGTCAGCCAGACCCCAGAACTGCTCAGCTACAGTGGCCCCAGCTCCCAGACAATGCACAACACTCTGCCAAACTGCACTGCACCTGTGCCATAGGGCAGCTACCATGCAGGTGCCAGGTGGGGGGGTGTGATCCCCACTGCATGGGGGACCTTTGCCATGAGTCCTCAGAGGCCCTGATTGCTGCTGCTGGTGAGTGCAGGGCTTCTTTGAAGTGCTAGGAGGCTGGGGCCAGGCTGGGCAGTTACAGGGGCTTCTCCTGCAGGTTTCCCCCCCTCCCTCCCCAGGAGAGGCAGGCACAGCTGGAAGAGACATGGGAGAACCCGCAGCTGCCCAGGTGTGCCTGCCTTCCCCTGGCCAATCCAAATTGCCGAATTAGCGATGAATCTCTGATTCTGATTTGGCCAGATTGAATGGGGACAGTGATTCAAATCACCGAATCGAATCGCTATCCTCCGAATCGGCTAAATCCAAACCGAATACTTCCCTATTCATACAGGCCTATTAGACAGCTCTGATCTTATGTGTTCCTTATTGATTTACACAATTTGTTGCAGTCTTAGATCAAAACGGCATGCAAGCAGGTTTCTCTTTCAGGATTTTCAGTGAAACCCAGGGACTAACTTGCATCCCAAATGGACTCACGAGGGAAAATTTTCACATTCTTCTAAGGGGTGTTGGTTGTAGCCATGTTGGTCTGAGGACATAGGCAGACAAGGTTCTTTGGGTAGATGCGATACCCTTTATTAGACCAACTAAATAGTTGGAAAACTTAAACTATTCTTCTTGCCTAGGGTTACCATACTTCTGGGTTTTCCCAGACATGTTGTATTTTTTGGACCCCTGTCCTCGTGTCCAGGTGGGTTTTTAAAATTAGAGCAAATGTCTGGGTTTTTGCTCTTTCTCTACTTTCCCAGGCTGGCTGCTTGGAGATCAGAGCAGAGAACAAGGTAATTGGCTATTGAAGGTCATGTGCTCCTCATGCGGCCCCCGGCAAGCCACTCCTATGTAAAGAGAGAGAGAGAGAGAGAGAGAGAGAGAGAGAGAGTGAGTGTGTGTGTGTGCGTGTGTCTGTGTGTGTGTATGCACAATACAGGAGCTGCTTAGGCAGCAGGGCTGGGGGACAGGGGGCTGCAACTTAGGAGTGAAGGGCACCAGCAAGGCGGCGGGGGGGAGGGAGGCTGTGGGTCAGGAGTGAGGGGCATTGTCAGGGCTGGAGGGAGGCAGGGGTCTGTGGGTCAGGAGTAAGGGGTACTAGCAGGGCTGAGGGGCAGGGGCCTGTGGGGTTGGTGTGAGGGGCACTGGCAGTGTTGGAGGGGCAGAGGCTGGTGGGTTGGGAGTGAGGGGCACCGGAAGTGCCCAGGGGGCAGGAGGCTATGGGTTGGAAGTGAGGTGGGGCTGGCAGGGGGGTAGGGGTTTAGGAGTGAGGGGTAAAGGCAGGGCCTGGGGCACTGCCCCACCCACATAACCATATGCCCATTATCAACACATCCTTAGCTGAAAGATCATAAAGATCTTAAGATAACATAAACAGATTCCAAGTAGGTGAACAAATGTCTTAATATGGATGCAAAACAAAGTATTTTCATAAGCATAGCAGTACAGTGAGAAACAAGGCTTAACTTTTTCACATTATTTACATGTGAAGCCTTAGTTCAGTAGACATAGATAAAAATTGTCTCAGTGAAAGTTGTGGATTATGCTGTTACCCATATATTGAGCAGTGTTACTAGGGCTACCATGTCACTCTCCAGTGTCAAGGGAAAAAAAGAACAAATTCACCTACAAATGTACAGCACTACAGAATTCTCTATATTTAGAGTGCTGTAAATTTAGTTTCTACCCTGCTATTTGCTTGGTAATGATTTTGAAAGTATGTTCTGTTGAATCAAAATAACAACAATAATAAAAATGATTAAAAACACACACAGACACTAATGCTATTTTTATTCATGTTTTTATAAAAAAAAAAAAAAAGCCCAAAGCATACAACTCTTACAGTGGAATCTTGTCATTCACAGTTCTTTGTGTAAAACTGCCATCATAAAGAAACTAGGTGAAGGTCTCTGCACCACTAAATCCCATGTTTGAGTGTCGGTGCATGACTCTTCCCCCCTCACCTGGCAATTGGTGAGGGGGGTGCTATTTTATTCTAAGCTGCTTATTCTACAATTCACAGGCAGAATTCACAGGGCTACCTCAAATTCTTTGCAAAGACATAACAGCAGAATGGTATGGTCAAATCTTTCAATATACTATTAGATGCTAGTAAAATGTTCTGTAAGGCTTTATAAAAGAATTAAAACTAAATTACACTTAAATGAGGGGGAAAAGTTCAGTCTGAGATGTTTGCTCCAAGCTTCTTATTTGTGATTGTTTCCTGACTTACTAATTTGCAAAGTGTAGTCCTTTGCAATTGGTTTCCAAATCAGTCATGCAATATAACAAGACTGAACTGAACAGTCTGGTCTGAGGCAATGAACCTTAAAGCATTTCAGCCTTAAAAATCAAAGCTGAATTTCTATCTGGAGAAGGATATAGCATTCAACAAGATGTGTACATATACATTGTACAGTTTAATACTTTTGTTTATGTGAAAATTCAAGAACTCTCTGTTCCTGTTGTATTTAAATTATCATTGGACTCACAGGCATATCCTCATGGTTAGGATACTGGCTAAGGTGGAAGTGTACTACTATTGTAAAGAGAGAGATTGCTAGGGAAACAGTAGAACATTTCTTTTCCGTGGCTACATTCTTGGGGATGCAAAATAGTCAAAATGAAGCCAACTGTCATTACTAATACACCAACAGTGAGAATCAGGCAGGATATGAGACGATCTGAATGGTTCCAACGCTCGTCAGACAGCTTCAGATAACACGCTGTAGGGATGATGAAAATAAGTGGAGTAGCACTGAGAACCCCCTGGGAGTAGGAAACAACAACAAAATCCATAAGCATATATACTTGTGTCTCATATACGTATATACTCGTGCATAAAAAAAAAGGAACAATTGCAATTTTCCTATATGTAAATGAAACTGTGCAAAGTGATTCCTATTAACTGAAAGTAGAATATAGTGAGGGGGTTTCCTTCCATGTGGTTAGATGTTGTATTTCACTTACCCAACCACTAGCAACTCATAAAGGCATTTGTAAAGACTGTTTGAAGTCTCTCAGGAATAAGAAAATAGTTGTAAATATATTCACGTGGCTGAAGCAGGGTGAAATTTTATCTGACAAACTAAAGTTACATGAAATTTACCAGCTACAAAAGTACAGCAAAGTTCATATATAAACAGTTTTAAAATAATTTATCATTAACGAATATTTAGGAGCATTGCCTGGCAGGGTTTTAGAAGATATGATCAGAGGCAATACTGCTTTTGCCTTTCAAAAGAAGAAACTGAAGCTTGCTAATGCATGGTGAAGCTTAATGCATCAGTGTGTAATGTAGTTTTAGCAAATTCTCAGCATAATACTACTCAGCAGTGCTTCCAACTTTGTGAAAGTCCAAATCCAGAACTTTTAGAAGACTACATCTTGGCCTAAAAGCACAGCATATCCTGGATAAAGATGCATGTAATCCTATCCTAAAGGCATGTCTAAACATGTAAATTGATGATCCAGGGCACTGTCCACAAGCAGCATACACTACTGCAGGCAGGCTATTGCTTCAACTGGAATCAACACAGCCATGTCTGCAAAAGGCTAAAGGTGGACTCATTAGCACTGTCACTCAACAATTCTAATTGGCCCACCCCAAATGCCTGATAGCTTTAGCCACACTGCATTCAGTTTAGGAATCAGTCCAGCACAGCACAGCATGCTGGAAGACATTATTCTGGACCACAGTCAGGGTTTGAACAAGTGGACTCTTGGGGTGCTTATACATGTGACAAAAATTAGCTGTTTTTTGTGGTTTGTGTCACACTGTACATGCGTGGGGGATTTTTATGACTTAAATGAGTTTGCTACGTTACAACCTAAACCACATCTGCATTTAGTTTAGTTTGCAACGTAGCTATTTGTAACACTGCAGCCTTTGAAAGTTTGCTCCCCTGCCACAGGAGAAGTGGGCTGAGACAGAAGCAGTGAGGGGCATGACTCCCCTTTTTCTTCCCTGCCCCCCATGGAGCCTGCATCTCCCACAGCCAGGATACAAACTGCTGGTGGGCCGAGCAGCCCCTAAGCTGTGGAGGGCCTCAGTCCTTCCTTCCAGGGCAGTGGTGTTCCCTGGGGCTGCCCAGGTGGACTGCTAGTAGTGGGGTGCTGCCCTAGCTTGGGATCAGGAAACAGTTGGATTGGGCTGGGTGCTGCCTGCACCCACCCACTAGCTGCCCACCTGGGTGGCCCTAAGGGGGCACCGCCACTGTGGAGGAAAGGTCTGGGGCTCTTCACAGCTCGGTGCCCGCTGGCAGCAGGAGACATGGCAGATGGGGGGGCAGAAGGATCAGGGACCACTCCCTTTGCCATGTTATTTTTTTTCCCTCTGGTGGTGATGCCCCTGGGGCTGTCCGGGCAGGGTGCTAGCTGTGTGGGTGCTGCCCCAGACCTCCAGATCCAACTCTTCCCTGAGACTCCATGCTGGAAGCCCACCGGGTGCTGCTCGGGGAAGAGTTGTATCTAGCAGGTGCTGCCTGTGAGCTGCGGCAGCACCCACACAGCTAGGCACAGCCGCAGAGGGAAGAACTGGGCCTCCCTGGAGCTCAGGTGCTGCACGGCATGACAAAATGATCAGGCCCCTCATTGTAACGGTGATGGAAGCCCCTACATTGCAACTGTTTCAATTTGGGGGACTAAACCCCTGTCACATGTACAAGTGACCCTGGAGTGGCTACAGAAGTGGAGGGGGGACTGGTGCTCTGGAGTGCTCAACAGCTGTTACATCAACTGTTATGTGTGCACAAGCCTATAGCGATACCAGTGAGAAATTCAGGGACAAATTCTGAGGGGGTGCAGTGGTACAGTTTCACCCATTTTGACCCACACTGTGACAGCAGTGATTGGCATCTATTTTTTATGTCTCTGAGGCAGATAAGAATCTACCCTTCTCCCTATTCTCAGCACCTACTCTCTTCCTTTCAGTGCTCAGCAGTCAGTCCCCTTCCTTCCCACTTCCCTGCCTGCTGTTACCATGGTCTGTGAATGGTCCAGCAGTGCGGGAGGGCTCCAGAGCTGCCCTTCTTCTGCTTCAACCGGGCTGTGGGGGGAGCTAGGCTTAGGTAGGGACAGTGGCAGCAGCAATGATGGGCAGGTTCCCCCTTTCTGCCTGCTTCCGCCCCAAATATTCCCTGCCAGGGGGAACTGCCCTGCCTCATTTCTGCTGTCCCTGATTAAGCCTGAAAGGTGGGGACAGCAGCGGACGTGGGCAGGTGTCTGTGTTCAGAGACATAAGTAGAGATAGCAAGGAAGGGAATGGGAGGAGAGGGGAGGTACTGATAAACAGAAAGAGGAATGGAGGGTTTGCCTAATGCTGGGAGGTGGGGATTCTTACTTATTTCAGGGAAACTTTAAGAAAGTCTCCAGCTGCTGCTCCCACCTCCACCTCTTCAAAAATCCCGGATCTGCCTAAATTGGAATGGTTTTGCCATAATTGTATGACAACAGGCTAATGCACACCCAGCTTGTTACAGCATAAAAGTTGCAGTGGTCCTCCTCTCTTTCTGAAGCTACTCCAAGTGCATGTGCAGACATGAACTAAGCTAAAAACAGTGCAAGCTTGAATATTAGTTGCAGCCAACTATCACTTGCCCTCAGAGAGCTCTGCATTCCTAAGTAAGATTTGAGAAGTTGCTATCCTGATGCACAGTTTATGGGCAACATCCATTAATGAATTAGTTTATTGATTTAGGAGACAGCCATAGAGTGATAATCCATTTTATATATTTTTTGTCTTGTTTGTTTGTATTGACCCATATATTATTATGCTGAAAGGTGTTAATAGTAACTGTTACAGATTTGGTAAAAACTAAAATGTATACTAGCCAACTTTAGTTCTGGCTACATAAGTGTGCAATTCAGTTTTATGATGGCTAAAACCAAAGAACCCAAAGGACATGTGAAAGGACAAAACAGAAGCTAAACTATGTAGCCTAGAGGTTTTCTCTGTGAAAATGTAGTAACGTAGTAGGTGGAACAGGACTTTTGGCTTCAACTGCATGTTTCTGTGTATAATTAAAAGAAAACAATAGGCAGAAAGAAAGTAAACAGGCAGTGAAGGGATCAGTAATGAGTATGGTCCATGCTAAGAGTAAGAGCCAAGAGATGGCGCTTCATTGTAGTACAGCATTTGCTGTGAGGGTAGATTTGGATTCCTGTACAAGGAGACTGAGTTTTGGGTACATTTCTTACAAACAGAACAGGACTCCTCCAACTAAAATACCTGGCTCATCAATTTTTCTTTATAATGCTTACCACCTGATAAGGCCTTGATTGGGGCAAGAATATGGTATTTATGGACTATTAAGTCCTGAGTAATTATTCAAAAACCTTTTAAAGTTGAAAAATATTTAACAATAAAAATCAGGCATGTTTACTAATCTTAGGAAGATAATAGAGTTGGCATACATTGCTGGCTCCTTATTGTAACATAATTGATTCAGATCTGTAGCACGATATCAAGGATGTAACTCTGGGTAACGAGAGACTTTATACTGAAAAGAAGTTGTTGTTGATGAATAATGCATGTATGACTGTCATATATTTATAACTTAAAACAGAAAGAAATGTTGAAAAGCGCATTACTAACAGATGCCCAAGAAACCGTATTTGGGGGATATGTTAATGTTAACATATAAAAGGGATTAATTACAAGGAACAATGAAGGTAATTATTTCAGAGAGGTTAATTGGATAGCTTATCTGGATGCTAGGATCAGTACAACAGCATTAGCATGAGCATGAGCAGCTAAGTAAGCTGGTAACAACTTCTTTCTACCACTCGAAAGTTAAACTGCATTGTGAATGAGAAAGATGCATTGTTGAAGATTGCTTGTTAAAGCTTTACTCCTGGGAAAGTGCTTGCACTTGTGTAGAGATCAGCTCACTTCCTTTTCCTTCACAATTTCAGTGAGGTTTGGTTAGGGTTACCATACATCTAGGTTTTCCCAGACATGTCCTCTTTATTGGACCCCTGTCCTGCATCTGGGTGGGTTTTTAAAATAAAAGCAAAATTTCCAGGTTTTCTATTCTCTCGGGCTCACTGCTTGGGGCTAGGAGAAGTGGGCAAGGTGATTGGCTGTTGGGAGTCGCATGCTTCCTGTGTAGGCTCCAGCAAGCCAGAAGAGAGAGAGCAAGTGCACGTGCATGCAATGCAGCAGGGCTGTGGGGGGCAGAGGTCTGCAGGTCGGGAGTGTGGGGCACCAGCAGGGCTGGGGGACAGAGGCTGTGGGTCAGGAGTGAAGGGCACTGCTGGGCTGGGAGGGGCACAGGGGCTGCAGATCAGGAGCAAGGGGAACAGGATGGATGACTGTGGGGTGTGCAGGACACTGGCAGTTCCAGGGGCTGCAAGTCAGGAGTGAGGGGCACCAGCAAGGGGTGGGGGGCAGGGTACTACTGTTTGGGAGTGAGGGGCACTGGCATTGCTGGGATAAGTGGGTCTGGAGTGAGAGGCAGCAGCAGGGCTCGGGGTGTGTGGCTGGTCAGTGAGGGGCAAATAAGGGGAAGGGGCAGGGCATTGGCATGTCACTGCCCCCCCATCATATTCCTTTTGCACCCCCCCTCCCCCCCAAAGGTGTCTTCTTTTTTGGACCTGAAAATATGGTAACTCTATTGCTGGATCAGGTGTGTAAATTGTCAACTAAGGACAGTAACATAAGGAACCCCCTTTTTGGATGCTCTTGAGCAAAGTTGGTAATGCTTTTGGTAGGGGGCTGGAATGACCCAACTT
>NW_017729031.1:48201811-48206129 GCF_001723915.1 Gavialis gangeticus
GGGTGGGGGGCAGGGTACTACTGTTTGGGAGTGAGGGGCACTGGCATTGCTGGGATAAGTGGGTCTGGAGTGAGAGGCAGCAGCAGGGCTCGGGGTGTGTGGCTGGTCAGTGAGGGGCAAATAAGGGGAAGGGGCAGGGCATTGGCATGTCACTGCCCCCCCATCATATTCCTTTTGCACCCCCCCTCCCCCCCAAAGGTGTCTTCTTTTTTGGACCTGAAAATATGGTAACTCTATTGCTGGATCAGGTGTGTAAATTGTCAACTAAGGACAGTAACATAAGGAACCCCCTTTTTGGATGCTCTTGAGCAAAGTTGGTAATGCTTTTGGTAGGGGGCTGGAATGACCCAACTTAAGTCTGAGAGGGGTGGGCAGTAGCATCTGGCTGCCTTTGCCACTTCTCTCTGCAATGAGGCTGGGTACAGCACAGGAAGAGCTCCACGTCTGTCAAAGCCCTGGGGAACTGACTGCCACACAGGTGCAGGTAGTACTTTCTCTCTGCCAAAGGTCATTGTGCTCAGCTTCAGTAGTGTGGGCAGAGCCCACGCCGCCAAATGCTGCCTAAGCCATGACTCCATAGGCTGGGTCTGCCCTGTGAGCCATAGTTTGCCACCCCTGCTCTTAAGTGTTAAAAGCAGTGGCTTTTCTTTAAAAAGTCTCTAAATTCCCTGCTGTTGTACATTTGATGCATGACAAGCTGTAGATTTCCCCGAACTGAATTTGAAGCTAAATTGACAGGATTAAGGGGAGTTTATGAGGATTACCTCAAAAACTGACTGCCTGATTTAGGAATATGTTTATTTTGCTTTTCTGGTGTCGTGACAGAATGGTTGGGAAGCCTGCCCTACCCACTGGGAAATGAGGCAGGGAAGATGTCATCTTGGAGCACCTCACTGCTACTCAAGCACAGTGGGAAGAGAGTTCAAGTGTAGCAGCAGAAAGCACCCTGAGGACAGCTCAGCTGCCTCATGTCCAAGTTTTGTGGGTAGGGAGAGGCCATGTGCCTTGGTCTCCCATTCTGAAACACCAGGAAGCAGTACAGACATACCCTCAAAAGGCTTTTTTGTTGAACTACAGTCTGCTTTGTGAAGAACACAAGTCTTCTGTATGATGCTCGTGAACTGATAATCAAAATAAGGGAGTCTGTTAGGTCAGAATGTGGTTCCCATCAGCAAAACCAGTTTTCCGTCTAAAAGTTTTAAAGGAGAGAAAAACCATGTCTGCTTTTTAAACTGAATTCTGTTTAGCACCATGCACCTTGACTTTAAAGTGGACTAGGGAGGTTGCTTTACAATGTACACATTTTCTCTTTGAAAAGTTTAGGTTTGGATTCTTGGACTATCAAACTCCAGTGAAGACCATGGTGGCAGCATGGTATACAGAAAATACCAGTACAGTAACAGTGGTGATCTATGTTAGGAATTGGCTGTAACCACCTTTCTGCCATGAGCTCAACAAAAGTGAGCAGAATTACTTTGGGAGCAGTCCTGGATAGAGGAGGTAGTGATCCAATATGGGATATCTGCAATAAGAATCAATATTTGAATAGGTTCCACTGTTCTCAATTCTTCTCTAACACATTTGACTATTGGATGTCATGGCTACATCTGCTGCTCATTTACTCTTCTGTGTTTTGAATGTCCTCCAGATGTCTAGTCTTCTTCCTTAGCTTCAGGCCATATCTTCTTTCTTACCATCTTTTGGAGGTGGTGAATAATTCTGTCTCTGACAGTCAATACAAAACACAATGCTACATTCATTTTAAGAGGCCTGTAGATTTTCAGAACTGCATAACAATGAAAAGGTGACTTATTTAATAATAGAGCATCTAGGTGTACTTACATTCAGCTCTAGAACTATTCCAAGACAATCGTACACTAAAGAGACGCCTGTGGCTACAGCAACAATGATTATTGTCACAACAACGTGGAAAACTGTTGTTAGATTCCCTTTGAAAAACACATTAGCAATGACCTGAAATGGAAACAGAACTTTAACTTTGTTTTCTCATTTTATTTCAATGAGCAGAATGTGTTTAATTCTTTATGCTATGCCTTTATAACACAACTGAAAAGAGAGGGTGAGGATGTAATGACTTTCAGCCTTAACCATCTTGCAGTTCTATCACAGAAACAATATAATAATAACCAAATAAATGCTATATGTAGTATACACCAGGCCAGTAACTACTGATCTTCACTAAAGACCAGTCAGTGACTGCAATTAGAACAGATCTCTCCATCTACTTTACAGATTAATATCATGGAAAGTATGGTAAAAGCTTACCTCTCGGGTCACAAAACATTCAATTGGGAAAGTCAGGATTACAGTGACTCCATAACAAAATCTTCCAAATGTAGCAAGGTCATCATCTCTACAGTAGTTTTCAAACAGGTCCCCTGGAGAATAGTAAAATACAAAATTATTTTCAAATTTATGACAACTGTGACTAATTATGAGGTGACATTAGACTTTTGCAAACAGAGAGACTGAAGTCACTGGAACAGCATTGCGCAAACACTTGAGATTTCCTGACCCACTTTGTGAGGCACAGATCAGGAAGAGATAATTATACAGTCACAAATTACATTCACAATGAACTGTCACTATCACTATCTCTTATGAGTAGCAGCTTTCTCTATTATTACTTGAAATCAAGATAAGTTCCAGGTTGGTATTCATCTTTTTAAAAAAATCATATGGCTTACTATGTTGCCATCCCTACATTTTGCAGCTCTCTTTTTTAATTGAAATTTTAAGGCAACTAGTGTTTGTTTAAAATCTGTATCTGACAGTTTTAGAAAGAAAACAATTCTAGATAAAACAAACAGATTTCCTTTATAAATGTTATTCATAGGACAAGAACAATTACATAAGGAAGACTAGATGGGTGCATCTGGAGACTTGCATTTCCTGCATATCACATTACAGGATCTAATCACAGCTGCAAAAACTATATTAGAGGACTTCAAATATATACTGACCTCTGTAAATACACTCCAGTTAATAATCCAGTTTTTTTATATCTAACCACCATACTATTGCTATAACACCATCCTACCTAATGGTTATAACAAACGACCTGAGGAAAGATGAACATAGATTATAGCTGAGAAACGCAAATCTTAAGATCAGAAGAAGATAGGTTAACAGATATCTTCTCTCTTAATGCTATTGTGCTATGGATGGTCTGCACCTACAAAACAACCAGATTTGTTCTGGAAAAGCCAGGGACTGAGTGACTTGGTGGAAAAGCCAGAGGTTAGAGGAAATTGCTTTATAGTATAAACACAAAAGGGTACGTGACATAGATTTTCCTGCTCTTGAAATGTCTGTCATAGGCATTCTGCTCTCAGTCAGTCCAGATAAAAATCAGGATAATCAGTGGCTAGAATAAATTGTTCTCTTGGATACAAAATGTAATAAAGTAGGTTTACACAGGGGGCAGATCTGGCCCATAGAGCCAGTTTATTTGGATCAAAGCCAGGGAATTTCAGCAGTGTTTTGGCAGAATTTTGATGGTGTGGGGCTTTACCTGTGTGGGGACAGGAGCACTACAGTGGGAAGTAGGGACTGTGACACTGGTGCAGGCTGGGGTGGAAGTGGCTCAAGCTCAGAGCTAAGCTCTGTTAAAGCAGGTCCAGTTTCAAAAATTTGCCAGCTGGGTTTAAAATGGCAACTGCTCATACTGGTATAGGAATGGACAGAATCATCCAAATGCATGCTCGTGAGTGGTAAGCTCTCTCCCATTTTAAGATGTTACGTTGCTACATCAATTCACAGCCAAAGAGATGTTTCCTGCTCCTCTTCTCTCCCTCCCCCAGCCTATTAAAGTCCCCTTGTCTCCCTTTAAGCTACTGGGAATGAGTTTCTTTGCATCATGTTTATGTATCTATGGCAGATTCATTCTGGCTAGTGTAGGTGGAGATAAGCCACACCAGGCTGAGCCAGCCTTGCCACCAGCAGAGAGTAATTACTCTCGAAGAAGTGTAGGTGATGATGATAATAACATTGGTGTCCTCTGTCAGGGTTTCAGCTGGGGGCATTTAAAGCTAGATATTGTAACTGCACTGGGGGCATTTAAAGCTAGATATTGTAACTGCACTGTTAGCAACAGATGCCAATGGGGTGTGTGAATACTGCTTAGTCTTTTACATTTTGCTTCTTAAATCCCCAAACACCCTGGCCTTTACTCTGGGTTTTTTTTACACTTTGCTAATCCTTCAATTGGGAGGATGGCATTAATCAGTTACAGCAGCTTGGTGCTAATACATGTCCTTGGTGCTGGTTTTCCATCAGCAGTGACCCCCCCCCCCCC
>NW_017729031.1:48206290-48213665 GCF_001723915.1 Gavialis gangeticus
CGAGTCCACACCATCTTATACTATCACAGGCCCTCAGATGAGCTTTTTCTACTTGCTTGCTTTCTGATTACTGGATGTGAAGGATAAATTCCAGCTCTTCCTTCATAAGTACAAATAAAAAGACAAAGGCAAGGATCAGCTTGGCATTCTTCCCTCTCCTGTGTATTTTGCAAAGCAGAAGACTGGAAAGAAGGATGGAGATGCCAGAGACTAAAATAAACATTAAAATGGATGAGCATCTTACCTTCTGTGTATCCTTTAAATGTCACATATCCACATGCAGCAAACATCATGCTGATAGACACAGCAAGTGAGACAGACACATGTGTGATGCGAGACCAGTTACTTAGAGTGGGTTCCTCCAAAGAGCCATATATTAAAAAGCTGTTATGGTGGCAAATGAATGCTGAAACACACATGGCCATTAATAGCAATCACATGCATTTTACTTAAAAAAACAAAAAACAAAACAAAAAAACCGAACAGACAATGATTCGTATCAGGCTAACATTGCAAATTGTGTACTCCAAGGCAGTGGAAGTATGCCACAGCTTAAATTAATTTATTATTACAAACAAACATGAAGTAGGTAATGAGTAGCAAAGCTCACACAGCCTGAAATACTAGCTACTTGTCCAATTCTGTGAATGTTTTTTTCTTTTGCTACTCCCTTCAGCGTAAGACTGTGACCCCAGTACCAGTTCGTACTCTGGCATTCTCTGTGACATGCACATTGTGCAGTAACAAGCAACGTGGAAACCACAAAGCAAAATCAGGACTTATAGAGAGGTGTGAGAACAGTAGTAGGGCTTATGAATATTTGAGGAGACATCAAATTTTGAGGAATGATTTCATTTTGACTACTGGGAGAGAATGAGACCCAGCTTAATTTTGCCTAGAACACCTTAATAAATACTAATATCAAAACATAAAAGGGGGTGCCTACTTGCTGGCTAGATCAAAATATTTAAAATAAAACTACTTTACATAGCAAGACTGACTGTAGGTTGAGAAGAAATGTTCAGACACAAACTTACCAAAGGACATCACCCCAATGGCTTGTACTGCATTAGACTTTGCAAATACCCAAGCATTCTCTGTTTGGGGTCTAAAATAAAAATTTGTTTTAATAGAACATCCCCTTTCTTGTGATCAGGAATTTTAAATACCATATAGAACAAAGTGACACTGGTGAACCCCTGGAACTCTGCATGCCAGGTTTGCATGTGCCAGCTGCTTTCAATAAGTAAAGTAGCTCCAGAAATACAAGTAAATCTTTATTAAAACAACCTATCTGGGAACTGCTGTCAGCACAGTGAAAGCCAAGGTGCTCAACCAAATAACCCCTGAGTCTACTTCTCCTGGAAGCATATCCCAAGGATTTCAATGGCTATACATCCTATACAAAATCTTTCTCTGTGCAGGTGCGTGTGTCTGTAAATAATAAAGTTTTAACCAGTTGGATTAAAGAGTAAGTACTACAAGATCACAGCAATGGCCCTAGATTGGTAGAAGATGGATTTAGACCTATCCCAAACTTTCATCCTTATTAGGTAATATGCATACAGAATGAGTATCATTTCAGATGTCCACACATTACATTTTTCCAGTTATACTAGTAAAATTATACACATGTTCTTCAACTGCTATAGGTCTTGGTATAGGTAAAATGTATTGGAATAAATCCCCTGTAGACATTTTTATTCCAGAATCAGACTTTTTTTTTCTGATTTAACTTGAGCTATGGCCAAAGCAATATAAATTAGACAAAAAAGAAGAATTTTTGTAGCAGAATAAGAGTATCTATATGGGAAATTATTCCAGTATCACCAATGTTTTAAATCATGTCCTACCTTAGGACAGTGTAATTTTCCTGTGTAGACAAGTCCTAGGAATATGTAAAAAAAATGGTCCAATAGAATAGCTTTACAGAATTAATTTGTGCTGACTGGCTGTTTTTAATCTACAGTTAGTTACCACTTCCATTTATGTATTTTTAAAATTATTTCAGGGTATAATTTCTTGTTGCATTGTACAGAGAGACCCAACTGTCTAAATTGCTTTCAGTCTTTAATTCAGAAACATCCTCTCAGGAGGACTGCAGAAAGCAGCTCAGATCAGACTGAGCACAGAAATCTGGCAGCAATCTTTGTTAAATCAGATTCAGAGTTTGAGTTACAAAATTCCACCCTGAAAAAAAATCATAAAGGTCTTCTTCATGTTAACGTACACTCTAGGGAAATCTGGGTGGGTGATGGGAGAGAGAAAATACCATTTTTCTAATATTGGTCTTCAAAAGTTTCAATTGAAATGTGCTCGTCTGTTAAGCATTTCCTTAACAGCTCTACAGAAGAGATAAAAAAAAAAAGCAGGAGAGAACATTGCCACATAGTCAGTTGCTTGCTCCAGTTTCCACCACATTTTGAGGAAGCTGCTGCCACCTGCTGCCGTACTCTTACTATAATGTAACACAGCATGAGAATTATTATACCACCTCTGCCAAGAGAATAACACCTTCTTTCTTCCTTTTCGTTGATGACTAATCTGCGTTTTCACAGTCCTCCCATCTTACTTTAAGACTTTATTGTTACCAAAATTTTAAATTCTTTCAAGTCAGTTCTTTTTTCCCCCCCAATATTTATTGTTCCCCTTCTTTAGATCTGGAGTGCCTTCCAGAAGAGGGATTTTAACAACTTGATTATTCCAGCTACACAAAACACTGAGGTTATTCTATGATTACACTGCTTTTCTTTTAAAGGACTATCAAATAGTAAATTCTTACTTTCCATCTTAGAAATATGGCTTTTTCAAGGCAGCATATTTAGGTTTGATTCAGAAAAGCTATTCTTCATCTCATTCTTAACTTTTAAGTAGAATTTGAGTATACGCTTAAGGTAAAGACATGCTTAACTGCTGTCATAACTCAGTCCCTACCCAAGTACTCTGTTAACATAGGCTCAGGCTAAGATACAGTACATGGACTGGATGTATAACATATTTTTCATCTTTCATACTGTTTCCAGTATTATCAAACTCAAAATCATGTGAGGGCTCAAAAAATAAACAATCAAAACAACAAGAAAAATCAATAAACTTGCCTCCAAAGCATGATTTTTTTCTCCTTCCCTTTCTCTTTCTAAAGAAGTGTTATGGTATGTAAGGGCTGTCCTTTAAATTCCCCATTCACATTTTCATGGTGTGTGAGAAAGAGAAAATTAATATACTGAGAAAGGCAGACAAGGTTCTTTGGGTGAATCTGATATCTTTTATTAGACCAACTTAAGTAGTTGGGGGGGGGGGAAAAATTCCAACATATTTTTGGACACGATGATCAGTGTCCAGACCACATTATATAAGAAACCCACAGACCTACATAGATATCTGCACAGAACCAGCAATCACTCTAAACACCCCAAAAAAGCTGTGCTATACAGCCAAGCCCTCAGATACTACTGAATTTGCACTGAGGAGAACACTTAGGATGGCTTTTGCCCAACAAGGACACTCCTCCAGAGAGACAGAATGCACGTTTGAAAGAGCCACCAATACCACGTGAAGAATTGCTGTAGTACAGAAGAAAATCCCCCACGAATCACACACCGCTGGTTATGACAGATCTTCTCTCCCTTGCACCCATACAGAATATCCTCAAACAATTGCAACCCATACTAGAAAGAGACCCTATTTATAAAAAGATCTTCCCAGAGCAGGGGCGGGCAATTATTTTGGGCAGAGGGCCGCTTATTGAGTTTTGGCAAGCCATCAAGGGCCACATGACAGGCAGCCAGGGGCAGATAAATATTAATTTTCTACATTTTTTAGGGGTCCTGTGGCCTGAATAGAATGGCCTGGTGGGCCGCATTTTGCCCACCCCTGTCCCAGAGCCACTCATCCTAGCCTTCAAACAAGCACCGAACCTCGCTAACCTCATCACCAGAAGCAAACTTCCTATGGCCCAAAGCACACTAAATGGATCCAGACCATGCCATGACAAGAAATGCAAAACCTGCCAACACATCTCCATCACCCCCAACAACTGCTACACCCCACAACAGAGCCATTAGCATTTCTAGATCTTACAGCTGCACTTCCAGAAATGTAATACATCTTATCCAATACACCAAATGCCCTGATGGAAACTACGCAGGAGAGACCAAACAGCAACTGCACCCCAGAATGAACGCACACTGGGAATCTATCAAAGACAGGAATACCCAATTACCTGTGGGACCACATTTCTCACAAGAAAACCACACTCTCTCCAATCTCTCAGTTCTAATCCTCAAAGAAAACTTACAAAACACTTCCCAGAGACGAGCCTATGAACTCCACTTCATCGACCTCCTAGATACTAAAAATCATGGACTAAATATATTCATTGGATTTATGATGCATTATAACCTGCGTGACATCCGACTCCCCAGGTATTCATTCCCCTTCTTTCCCTTCCCCCCCCCCGCCACACACACCCAGCCTGTTTGTCACCCATTGACTCCTCAATCTACATCTTCACTGACTACTTGTCTTGTATGCATACCAGCCCAGCCTCTCACTTCTTTACTTTTCATTCCATCCAGGAAGAGCACACACCAACTGCTGAAACTCCCTCAGCCTGACAAAGGGTTTTTAAACCTGAAAGCTTGCTTCATTTTTTTTTCCCCAACTATTTAAGTTGGTCTAATAAAAGATACCAGGTTCACCCGAAGAACCTTATCTGCCTATGTCCTTAGACCAACATGGCTACAACCTACACCCCTGTATACTGAGAAAGGTGATTTTAGCTCATTTAGTGCTGCAGGAACTCGTACCCAACATATCTGTTCACCCCTGCTACAACTATGTCCACCCCAAACTACCACA
The DNA here is from genome assembly GCF_001723915.1 of Gavialis gangeticus. NCBI lineage: Eukaryota > Metazoa > Chordata > Crocodylia > Gavialidae > Gavialis > Gavialis gangeticus. Next base: position 48,211,151 of record NW_017729031.1, read on the forward strand.
TTTATTCTGTTAAGGCCATACCAGTTCTGCTTCAACATTAATTCTACCAATCTTTTTAGACGCAGAACCCCTGCGTCTAAAAAGACTGACCTACAAAGGATGGAGGATGGGATCCACTTCCAAGGAGGAATATATCGCACTGGTCCAGGCCTGCAGGGAGCGATCCAGGAAAGCCAAGGCTGCGATGGAACTCCAACCGGCTACAAGTATCAAGGACAATAAAAAGTCCTTTCTTAGATATGTGGGGAACTGGAGGAAAAGCAAGGGCAACATTGGATCTCTGCTAAACCACATGGGTGAACTGATGACCAACGCCCAGGAAAAAGCCAACTTACTAAATGGTACTTTGCGTCAGTCTTTCACAAGTCCCATAGGATGCCCCTGCCCATTACGGGACAGGGATGCCTGAGTGAGGGTGGCTCCTTGCCCTCCATCAGTACCGCCCTCATGAAGGAACACCTTGAGAGGCTGGACGCCTTCAAGTCAGCCAGTCCTGACAATTTACACCCCAGACTACTCAAGGAGCTGACCTGCATCATTGCTCATCCCCTGGCACGGATCTTTGAGAGTTCCTGGTGCTCTGCTGAAGTGCCCGATGATTGGAAGAAGGCCAATGTGGTGCCTATCTTCAAGAAAGAGAGGGAAGTGGATCTGGCAAACTACAGGCCCATCAGCCTGACTTCTATCCCCGGGAAGGTCTTAGAAAAGATCAAAGAGGCCATTCTTAATGGACTAGCTGACGGCAACACCCTGAGGGATAGCCAGCATGGGTTTGTTGCAGGTAGGTCGTGCTTGACCAACCTCATTTCCTTTTACGATCAGGTGACCTATCACCTGGACAAGGGGGAAGAGATTGATGTCATAATAACTTGGCTTTAAAAAAGCCTTCGATCTGGTATCCCATGATCACCCCTTGGCAAAACTGGCCAACTGCGGCCTGGGGTCTACCATGATCCGCTGGCTCAGAAATTGGCTCTGTGGTTGGACCCAGAGGGTGGTGGTCTATGGAAGTCAATCGTCATGGTGCCCTGTGACCAGTGGGATTCCCCAAGGCCCTGTCCTTGGACCTATATTGTTCAAACTCTTCATCAATGATGTGGACATTGGAGTCCGAAGCAGACTGGCCAAGTTTGCCGATGATACCAAACTTTGGGGTAAAGCGTCCACACTCGAGGACACGAGGGTAATCCAGGCTGAGTGTGACAGGCTCAGAAAATGGGTGGATGAGAACCCGATGGTGTTTAACACTGAAAAATGCAAGGTCCTCCACCTTGGGAGGCAAAAACCTGCAGCATGTTTATAGGCTCAGCAGTGCTACACTGACTAGCACTATGGACGAGAGGGACTTGGGGGTCATGACTTACCACAAGATGAACATGAGCCTTCAATGTGACGCTGCTGCTAGTAAAGCGAGCAAAACCCTGGCTTGCATCCATAGATGCTTTTCAACCAAATCCCGGGACATCATTCTCCCATTGTACTCAGACTTGGTGAGGCCGCATCCAGTTTTGGTCTCCACAATTCAAAAAGGATGTGGAGAAGCTTGAAAGCGTTCAAAGAAGAGCCACGTACATGATCAGAGGTCAAGAAAACAGACCTTATGATGAGAGTCTGAGAGCTATGGGACTTTTCAGCCTGGAAAAGCGCAGGCTCAAGGGTGACCTGATGGCCACTCATAAGTTTACAAGGGGTGTTTCACCAGGATCTGGGGGAATGTTTGTTCACCAGAGTGCCCCAAGGGATGACAAGGTTGAACTGTTATAAACTTCCACAATACTATTTCAGGCTGGACATAAGGAAGAACTTCTTTATTGTCTAAGCCCCCAAAGTCTGGAATAGCCTGCTGCCGGAGGTAGTTCAAGCACTTACTTTGAATGCCTCCATGAGAAACCTGGATGTTTTTCTTCCTGGTATCCTATGACCCCAGCTGACTTCCTGCCCCTGGGGCAGCTGGCTGGACTCGATGATCTTCCAAGGTCCCTTCCAGTCCTAATGTCTATGAAATCTATGAAATTTCCCAGCCTACTGCCCTTCTTCCAACCCCCAAGCCATCCATCAATACTGTTCCCCAAACTCCCACCCACGCCAAGCTTCCAAACCCACCATACCTTTCTGAAGCCTCACTTCCGCCCCTCCTGAGTGTCTTCATCTCCCTAACCTAAGTTTGAGGGGCAACTCTAGCAGAGATCCCTTCTAGTTTTGTGGGAAATGCCTCTACACAAATGCTCAAATGCCTCTATACAAACGCTCGTAGTATGGGAAACAAGCAGGAGGAACTTACCCTCCTGCTAGCTGACACCAACCCGGATATAGTGGGGATCACTGAAATGTGGTGGGACCCAATGCATGACTGGGTGGTGAATGTCAAGGGCTATAGGCTGTACAGGAGGGACAGGATAGGAAGGAAAGGTGGGGGCATGGCACTCTATATTAAGGAGGAATTCACATCTTCGTCAATTAGCAAAGAATCAGAGGAGGGGCACTCTGAAGTGTTTTGGGTTAGAATACAAGGCAG
>NW_017729031.1:48216104-48218641 GCF_001723915.1 Gavialis gangeticus
TCTGCTCATGTCCCTTCCGACCCTAGAAACTATGAAACTGCAGCAGGTCTCTCTCTTCCTCCTTCCAGGTCAAGGGGAAGCAGCTTTTCTCACCCTTTCCCATGTCCACATTACAGTGAGAATGATGCCAAGTTGCCAAGAATCTGACTAGCTTCCTGAGGATCTGATTGGCTTTTCTATCCATGGGGGTAGGCAACTGGGTAGATAGCTAATCATAGAGCATTTTAAAACTCATGAGAAGGCCTGAACTTATTTCATGACAAAGCTGGCTCCTTTCCTAGCCAAACATTCCTTCTGCAAGAATTTAGGACAGGTGGCATCGCTGTATTTTTAGCTGAGAACCACAAGGAGTCAGAGTCAATAAAATGGAGAAAAAAAGGGAAGTTCTGGAGAAGCAGCAGTTAAACCCATACAACACTTACAGCTATCAGCCTGTCTGGGAAAATCTCCCACAGCTTTATTGGGCATGCTGTAGGTAGGGATAGATATTAAAAGGTATCTCTAGCTGCGATACACTCTACCCTGCTGTCATACCAGCCAGAAAGACAGGAGTTAATTAATGGATATCTTCCCTTTCCTCCTGAAGGGGCTGCTAAAGCCAGGTGGTAAAGACTGTTGGATCCAACAGCAATTGTCATCTTTGGTACACAAGAATAAAATTGCTTTAGGCTGGGCCTCAGCTAGCTGGGGTTTGAGGAAGGAAGAGGCTTTGGCCCAATGCCTTTAGATCTGGGATACTAGAGGATGCAGCGAGGGGCCCTGCTGCAGCTTTTCCTCTGCTTCCTCTGAAGTAAGGCAGAACAAGTGGAGTATTATCGTTTACACTTGGCTGATGTACTGTGATTATTTTTGTAATTAAGTGAGCTAGAAAATTACTTAAAGGAGAGAAAGATTTACATCTCAAAACTGTAATAGGTTTGCCCCCAAAACTTCCTACTTGCTGAGGCTGAGTGGAATTATGCAAGACTGATATACATGCATAACAGGCATGTACATTGTATTTTTAAACAGACTGCATGTTTAAACAGTGATATTTCCTGTAGGTTAGGCAGATTCAAAACACATTGGAAAAATAGTTAAGGTTATCCATAAGGTTATCCAACATAGAAACAGTATTAAGGTGTAATGAAGTGATTTCTTGTGAAGACACGGCCCAAGAACCACATAATATGGCCTGTGGAGATCCCCACACATCCAGAAATTTGGCAGTGGGGAGGGAGAGGTGGCATTTAACACATCCACTGCTTCCTCACGACCAAACAGTCAAGCCTTGTGGCCAGCTGACATGGCCCTATATGCCAGACATGGCTTGTGCAGGGCTGGGACAATAGATTTGATCCAGTGCTTGCAGGGCCAGGGCCCAATCTAGAATACATGTGGCTGGGCCCTGAGCAAGAAGCCCAGTTCCTCATGCAAAGAGCTAGGGCTGTGGCTGAGGCCCATGTGGCAGGTCCAACGTAGCACACACAGAACTGGGGCAGGGAACCTGATTTGGCATGTGTGAGGCCAAGGTGGTAGGCCCAATCTGGTGCATGCACAGCTGGGGTTGGGTTGCAAGCCTGAACTAGCACACAGGGCCAGGATCTAATCTGGCACATGGGGCTGTGGTCACATGCCAGATCACATCTGCACACTGGCTTCACACTGGATCAGGGCCATGGATGGGAGATCCATGCATCTCCCAGCCACTTGTTCTGTGGAGAAGAGATGTCTTGCAGCAGCGCTGGGATTTTGAGACTACAGTAGCAGCCATATAGATTCCTGACCAATTCTCTTCCCGTATACCTCCAGATGATTGCTACATGCAACTTTTCTGCTTAGGCCTTGAACGGGCTCCAAGATTTGGCCCTGAATTTGAAAATGAAATTATGTGCAATAAACAATTATGTGTAATTTATCAAACTCACTTTTTTGGTGAAAATGCTTGCGGTTTAATTGTTGACAACTTTTAAAACTTTATCTCTTCAATATTTTGAGGTTGTTCTTAAAGCTCCAGCTCTTATTTACTTGGATCTGCTGCCTTTCAATAGGGGTGGGCAGGGGGGGAAAGGATTGTAATATTAGTATTGTCAGTTAGGATTAGTATATTGAAAGTTACACATGGGCAAGATTATTCAGAACATGAATATTCCATGCCTTGCCATTAGAGGAACAAGCTTCATAAACTTTGTTAAATTATGAACTACTTAAAACAGCCAGCATAATTAAGTTGAATTGTAACATTAAGGCCAACCTACTGAAAAAAATATGTATAAATCTTGTATGCATTTAGACATTAAAGGGCAGAAAAGTAAATTTAGAATTTTCTTGTTTTTTTCTTTTCTTTTTTGTCTTTATTATCTACACCATTCAGAATGGTAGAAACACAAAAATGTATTTAAAAAAATACTAATTATGCTTCTACTGAAGCTTGAGGCTGTTGCTCCTAGTTCCTGGTAGTCATGATAAAAAGCCTATCTCCATCCTCTCTATAAATGTCCTTCAGGTATGTGAAGACAGTTAATCAAATCCACCCTCAAGCTTCTCTTCTCTCAGCT
>NW_017729031.1:48223641-48225973 GCF_001723915.1 Gavialis gangeticus
TTTGATTTCTTCCACAGGTGCCAGAGCCCTTAACCGTTACTTTTAACATCTATTCTTTGCTCTCTCCATGAATTTAAATAGTCCTAGTTCTTTCAGCCTCCCAGGCCTGGCCCCTGATACTTTTTGCTGCTCTGCACTGAACTCTTTTGCTTCTTGAGGTGTGGAGCGTAAACCAGACACTACTCCAGGTGACGCCTCACTAGCACTGAAGAGAGTGGAAAAATCACTTCCCATGCAACATTCCTGCTGATATAACCCAGTATATGCTTTGGCCTTTTTTTTGCACAACAAGAGCATACTGTTGGTTTATAGTCAGCTTATGGTCCACTGTAATCCCCAGGTCCTTCTCTGTTGTACTGTAGTTTAGCCAGTCATTCCCCAGCCTGTATTTGTGCATATAATTATTCCATCGCAAGTGCAGGTCGTTACATTTGTCTTCACTGAATCTTATCTAGTTTAGTGCCATCGATTAAAAAAAATCAGCAATATGTGACACTAAAGATGAAAGTAGGTAGGTATCACAGCCAGGTATTTAATTCCAGTCTATCAATGTGAAACTTATTACAAAAATCCAAAGTTGCAACAAAACAAGTTTAATAATATGTCAAACTAAGATGTGCAAGCAATTCAGTTTTACAACCACTAGAGGTCAGATAATATCAAAACAGAGGGAGAAACTGTTTAATGTTATTCTTTGACAGCATTGATCTAATGGAAAAAAGGGAAGTCTTTCTAACCAAGAGTTAAGACACTGAACCTTTTCCATTAAGTATAGTTCTAACTGCATTATAATGTATGAATGTACAGACCATTTAAAAACACAGCCAGAAAAAAATGCTTTTAATGCTGCTAAAATATTAAAAGTAAAACACAGGCTGATATGAAAATGGCCGTACAATGCTCCACTTTGACATATTTCATTTCATTATCAAACTGACAATTATGACAAAATGTGTTAGATTAAATAGCTTTTATAGCTAAATTATAAATAATAGTAGGTATGTCAGGACTTTGGACATCATGTGTATTATGAAAAGACATAGTAAATAGGGCAGTTTGTTAAAAATAAAAAGACACTCATGAGTGGTGTGCATACTGTAAATATTGGCTTCTGCTGCAGCAACTTACAACACTCATCAATCCAACTGAAACAATGTTGTTTTCTAGGTGCATGATTCCATAGAGAGGAGAGTACTATTTGGAAATAGCACCAGAAAAGTAAAATCCTTAGACTGGATTAGCTGGGAATAGAAGGTGGCTCCCAGTCCCACCACACATTCTTTGAGTTACCAATCAGACTTCACACCGCATTACATCATTGCAACTGTATGCCAATACAGAGCATCGTAACATACAAATACTATATCCCTTATTGTACCAAACTTGTTTTCCTAATAGTTAAATTAGAAATAGAGGGAAGGCACACAACTCTGGAATTAAACAGGTTCTTTTCCTATTTTTATAAGAATTATCTTCATATTCCATCTCTCATGAGATACACTGTGCAGTCTAGTCATGAACTGGAGTTTTAAAAAGCAGTGAGAGGTAGTTAGCTGTGTTAGTTTGCAGTCAGGCAGAAGGAACAGTAGAAATGCATCTTATAGACCAGTGGGGACTAACCTTTTTGGCAGGAATACCACAAGTTAACCCTGCACACTCCCCATATGCTACTCCAATTGTCCTGTGTCCAATCTGCTGCTCTGCTTTCTGCTTCCTTCGCCATCTGCTGCCATCTTTTCTGCTTTCTGTCCTACCCCCTTCCTGATCTTGTGTCATACACAGAGGCTGCCCTTGCTACTTGTGGCACACATGCTGTAGGCTGGTCATGCCTGTTACAGACTAAATCAGAGATACATAACCATTCATGGGCTTAGGTTCACTTTATCAGGTGTTGCATTGGATAAAGTGAGATTGGGTTCACAAAAGCTTACGTATTTCTGATTTAGTTACTCTAAAAGGTGTAGCTCTACCTTGCCTTCTGTGTTAGAAAAGAAGTGGTTCCCAAAAGGATTTTTAAGTAAATATTTACTGTGAAATCTTAATATATAGGGTTGAAAGATAGCTCCAGAGTTGTAACTTCTTTAACTTCTCCAGAGTTGTAACAATCTCTGACTCCTGGATGCTGCATATTAGGATTCGGATTCAGCTGATAGCTACTTGATTCAGTGGTTCAAATCACTGTCCCGATCTGATTTGGCCAAATCTGAGATTCGGCTGTTGCTGAATCGGCTGAATCTCCGAATCAAACAGGCCCCATCCCCTGTCCGCTATCCCAGCCCCATCAATGGCTGCCCCGCCTGGCCCCAACATCCCAGCTCTTTAAAAAAAAAAA
>NW_017729031.1:48226232-48230015 GCF_001723915.1 Gavialis gangeticus
GCCCCAATGGCTACTGCAGCAGCTGGTGAGTGCAGGCTTTTTTTTCCCTTTTTTTTTTTTAAGGTGGCGGGATGCTAGGACCAGGGGGGACAGCCATTGATGGGGCTGGGAGAGTGGGCAGGGTTGGCGGGTTCTCAGGGAGAGCAGACAGCAGATGGGGCCTGGTGGGGGTCCCCCCATGGTCCCTGCCCCCCTCCTGCTTACTGGCACGGAGTCCAGGCCTAGCTCCCTGTGGCAGCAAGCGAGGACTGTCCGAATCTCTAAATCCCTCCAAATCTTTCCTGAATTGATCCAGAGAGCTTCGAATTGATTTGGACCTTTTTAGGTTTCCCAATTTGATTCAGATTTGGAGATTCAGCCACCGAATTGGGCCGAACCTCCTCCAAATCAAATCAGCACCCGAAGGTTTGCCCAGCCCTAATAAGTACCATAGTGTGTTGCAACCTATATAGAACTTTGAGGTCGGGCACAGGTTGCAATAAAAACTCTTGTATCCCAGATCTCAACCCCACCACACATAGCAGGTAAAAAGAGCTCAGCAAAATAGAAAAAGCACTTGCGATCCAGGACAAGAGCCATACTTCTGTAAGAGGTGACCGCCTTATTTTGTACAGCAAAAGCCTCCCACTTTCTTGAACAGCAGTGTGGCAGGGTATTGTAGGTGCCTGCCACTTTTAGGGCCAAGCCAAGTGGCCAGCAGGTGCTTAACTGTGGCAGTCATTTTAGATCCATGGCTACCTATATAAACAGTGGAGTTTACTGCTGGCAAGGCAGACAGTAACATTGCCTGGCTGCAAGGCTGCTTGGAACATCCTGGAGGTAAGGAAAGGAGCTGTAGGGGATGGTTTGGAGGCTCCTGGTCCTGGGCATGACCTATAACTTCACTCTGCTGGGAGTGGGTGGTCTGGTGGGGCTCTCAGTGGTGCAGGAGCCCCCAGGAAATACCAGGCCAGTTATCACTCTGGTGAAAGGTAAGTAGGGGTGCCTTAACCCCAGCCCTCACCTATGGGTGGGCCGTATAACACTGGAGCAGGGTAGGCCAGGTAAACTTCTGGAGGCGCCTCAGCCTGCTGGGGGAGTGACCCCGCAGGGCCAGGCATGCTTCCAGGAGCACCTGAGCCGGGAGTGGGGGACCCCAATCCATAAAGGCAGGCAGGAGGTGAAATCCTTGCTGAGGTACGTGACTGGTCAATGCTGGAGCCAGGACCACAGGGTCAAAAGGGCCAGAGCCCCACTGCGAGGGATGCCCATGAAAAGCGCAGAAGCTCGGGGTCCCAACTGGGCCTGAGATGGGGCCAGGGCTTACGGAAGCCGAAGGTCCCCATGGTTGGGGGCCACAGCTAACGGGCGAAGGTGACAGTTTAGCTAACTGCCTGAGATGCCATCTGCGAGGCTTGGGCTGCAGTGTAGGGGTGGAACAGAGCTGTGGATAGCTCCCTCCCCCCATATCAGGGTGCAACAATGGGCAGCCTCCCACCTTAATTAACAACTTAATTAATTACCAACAAGGTGTGGTGGATGAGACCGGCAGGTGGCGTGCCCAGAGGCAGGTGGGAAGCTAGCTTTGTGGCTAGCCAGGGACTCCCATTTTGCCACAAGCAGCAGCAATAGAAAACTACAGGAACAAACCTGCCACGTTAAGGAGTAGGCAATTAGCAAAGTAATGCTGATAATGAAGCAACAGATGGTAGATTTAATTCAAGTTTGAATTCTAAAATGTAGAGATCTATAATTGTGGAAATTCAATTCCAATTCTGAGGTAGAACTGTGTAATGAAGCAAAATATGGAATATTATCTTTATACTCTGGTTTAGGCATTTACAATTTGCAGCCACTGAAGAGAACCTCAATTTGCATTATGAAAAAATAAAACAGTTACAATACAAAATTGAAGGCTCTTCTGAATAAGGGAGACCTTCCTGACCATCAAGGAAAATAAACCATCTAATGAAATACCACTTACAGTTCTGGCATATCCCTAATTAAAGTTAATAATTGTGTTTCCCTGCTCTTTTTAATGGACTATTTAGTGGTGCTATAAATATGGAGTTTCTTTGTTCTGGATTTAATAACATGCAAAAGTTTATCTTTGTTATTTGATTAAGGAGGAAGAAAGCATCAAGTTCCCACTTTCATGTTGTTTTTTTGAACACTTGGTGTTTCATCCCTATGATCAGCTGCCTAATTCTCACATCTACATTTATGTGTGGTCTTCAGAAGTCGCTCTTGAAGATTTTGTGGAGATTTATTTCTTTTGCAGGCACTGGCATCATGCTATTTTCTCACAATCGACACCAGTATAGTGAAAAACAGTTTAACTTTATAAATGGCATTATTTATTGTCCCTTTGCTAACAATGCAGTTTCAGAAGTTCATTCTAACCTATGAATTCACTTCATGCAATATTAATGCAGCTGAAAATCACTATAGCTTGAGCTCACTCTAACCCATTGTGGTTCCTAAGTGTGTTAAAAAAGTAACCAGCCACAAGTAGTTGGAATTAAACTGAAGGGAAGATCATCTAACTGTATTTTACCATACAATCCTCTTAAATTTAGCAAAGCCAAGAAATATAAAGTGTATATTCTTAAAAAGCTACATGATATGCTTCAGGCAACCACCTTTATATATAGATTATGTATAGTGGAAACAAATCTGAAAAATTAGATGAAAGAGAGAATGTCTATTTACTCTAGCTTGGCTAAGGATAAAAATGGATCCAAGTAGTATTCTCGCACAAACGTGAACTCTTTCTGAAGCCTACCAAAATACAACTAGGCCTTCACTATTTTTATAATAATAATCATTAGTATGTGAAATTAAAATAAACATAATATATCTAGTTTGGCTAAATTACTTCAAACTGTAACTTGAAAGAACTTTTTGGAAAGGTGATCAGGCCATGGAAGAGAATTGCATTTTAAATGAAAGAATGTAACTAAAAATTGGTACTAGGTCTCCATCCTAGTGCACACACACTGGACCTTAAAGACACCTACTTTAAATTGTGCAAACAATGAGGCCTTTGCTCTTCCATAAGTGTCTGTTCCACCATCTATTTGCAGCCTTTGTTTAATTTATTTTCCTTCAACCACATCAATAAGACAGAAAAATAAATGGATAATGAGTCAAGCTTTTTAGAATTCTAAAAGGATGTTTAGAAAGAGCAGTGTAGATCCTTCTAGCTCCCCATACTGGGGAGACCTTCCTTACTTCTCTAGGCCCCTTCCTGAAGGAGGGGGAGAAGCCTGTCACTGTCCTCCTTAAAGAGCGAAGGGAGAACAGAAGCTCAATCAGGGTTCCAAACCCACTGGTAGTAAGAGAAGAAAGTCATGAGGCAAGGACAGATGATGGCAGGCTGTAACTGCTGCTTTAAAAAGAAAACTGAGAAATAGAAATAAAATCTAACATGATGAAGGTAAGATAGACTAGAGAGATAAATGCACAATGTGTCTAAAATGGCAAAAAAAGAAATATCTCAGTTTATTTAACTGATATCATATAAACGTCTCTGAGTCGCAGGCTTTCCTGTAACATCAGCAGCTGTGGAAGTGGAAATGTTCTGATTTTTCCTACACTAACTTCTGACTTATATCTACATAAAAATGAAAACTTTCAGTAAGGACATACTGCTAGCACCACAGTACGATCACCATCCATTCTCACTAAGAAAGACGATTTCCTCTGACCAATATACATCTGTGAAAGCAGCTATGTCTATTCTTCAGGGACATATATGTGGTTTCATCCTCTAAGGCTGCTTACAGATGTGACCCACCCCCC
>NW_017729031.1:48230039-48232027 GCF_001723915.1 Gavialis gangeticus
CTTTACTGTCAGCTTGGCACACTCCTGTGCCAAGTGCAGCGCATGCCCAGAAGAGGCACTGCATTAGTTTGACCTAGCTCACCCAATGTCTGAATAGATCAGGTGCTTCAGCAGGGCTTTTTGCTTTTATCTGATTGAATCAGCTATTAGATAAAAATGCCTAAAAGATCAGGTGAAGTGCCCAATCTATACAGATGTTGGGGAGCCAAGTCAAACTAACATGCTTCCTCTTCTGGTATAGTGCTGGGTTTTTGTTTGGTTTTCTTTCCATGTCTGTCAGCAGCCTAAATGTTGCAAACTTAGAAGTCTATTAGTATTCACTCCCATTTGGGGGTTAGATATTGAAATAAGGCTCAAGATTCTCACCTCAGCCAGATTCTACTTGTACAGAAGCTCCCAATCTTTTCTGAGTTTCAAAATCCTATTTATGTTTCAAAGACGAACTCTATAAAGAACTGTCAGATATTCAGGTACATGGTTCCCATCACAATATTAAATAGCTAGTAAGCTATTTGGATCACAGCTGCCAGGTTTGCATAATCATCTGTCAGTAACCTAAAACTTTCAGTCTCGTGGCAAAAACAGTGCGGTTTAACTTAAACTGATTTTACTTATAATTTAAAATGATCAAGCATGGAATCTTGATTTAAATAATCTATTTGAATCTTGTTTTGAATTATATTTTACCTTTGTAAAGAAAGGTCATCTCTCACCAGTTTGTAACCACTAAAAAAATACACTGCTTTGCAATTAAACATAACCTTTACACTTAATTAGGTACTACTTTCTGCTAGCTAAGTAGCACTAGGATTGCTTATTTAAGCCATTATAGGGGCTTAAAAATTAAGAACTGAATCCATACATATTAGTTTTTTATTAAGTTAAAAAAAATTTGAGATTTTTCCTTTTTAATAGATTATATTTTTAATACTTGTACTTGATGTCAAATTGGGTTTGAGTGGAAATCAGGATGGTACAAAACAGCATTTTAAAATCACAGTAGTTGTTAACTAGCACCAGGTTGTGTGTTCTGGATACAACATTACATAAGTTTATCTAAAGATGCTTTGTTAAATCAATGGAAGCATTCTCTATAGTTAACAAACTGAAGGGGTTATTTTTGGTTACCATGTCCTTCAGCATTTTAGATTTCACAGACTCGTCTTCTGCACTCAGTATTTACTTGTAGATTGGTGTGGTGGCATACCTTTGGGTGCTTGCCACTTTAAGGTCATGTGTAGGTGAGGGAATAGAGGGTCATGTGCAGGCATAGAGGGAAGCAGCAGAGATACCCCTCCGGGGAGGATTTTAAGGGGGAGTGTGTGGCGGTGCACTTTTGGGTGCTTGCCACATTAAGGGCCTGAGCAGGCTGTGAGGTAGCTGCAGATGACTGCAGAGCCAATCAGATGGTCACATGATAGCCAGGAGGCCACCTGACTGGAGCAGGCTGGAGCAGCCTCAGAATAAGAGCAGGCAGTTGCAACTGGGGAGCTGAAGAATGAACAAGTCCTGGCTGGAGCACAGCTGCTCCCAGGATCATTCTGGAGGTCAAGAGGAGGAGGTTCCTAGGGACCAGGCAGGGGGCAGTTCCAAGCCCTGAGAAAATGGCTATGGACCTAAGAATCGCGTGGCTAGCTTAAGAAAGGGGCTTAGAGAGTGTGGGCCTACTGAGGGGCTAGGCAAGCCCTTGATTGAAACTGGTTGTGACTGAGGCCAGGGGCTCAGATGAGCCCGATGGAATAAAGGGCTGCCAGAAGATCTCTGGGGCACTAGGCAGGTCCAGTAGGAGTTGATGGCTGTATAGTGGGACCCCTGCTGATTAGGGAGGTCAGCTGCTGCCAGACCGATCCTCAGACTCTCAATTACTCAATGCAAGGGGGGCAGAGCTGATAGGCTGAAGGGCATGGAAGCCCATCATGAGGGGCAGGACAGGGCTGTGGAGAGCTACTGGTACCCTAACTGGCCTAGAGTCAGGGTCACAGCTTCAA
>NW_017729031.1:48232283-48237819 GCF_001723915.1 Gavialis gangeticus
AGCTACTGGTACCCTAACTGGCCTAGAGGCAGGGCCACAGCTTAAAAGAGGCTGAAGTTCCCTTCAATGTGGGAGAGGACAGGAGGTCAGCCAGAAAGCAGGCTGGTAGGAAGAAGGCTGAAGCCCAGCGTCCTGATGGGAGGTATTCTGCAGGGCGAGCTGAGAGAGATGAGGCCTGTGGCTGAGAGGAAGAGTATGAGATGGAAACTGCAACAGAGTGCCCCCGAGTGTGCAGCCCAGGAGGAACATCTGGAAGCCCAGTGAGGGAGGTGTAAGACCAGGGCAGGTAGGCCTGTACTGGTCCTGGGGTATGACCTAAAACTACACCCTGCTGGGGTAGGATAGTGTAGTGGAGCTGGTTGTGGTGAGGCAGCCCTCAGGAAATGCCACACTAGTGCTCCCTTAGAGATAGGCGAGTATGGGGCACTGGAAAGCCTCACCCCCCACTGCCTTGTGGGTGACCCTGTGGAGTGGAAAGACTAGGGGTGCACACCCTGAAAGAAAAGCAACAAGCTTGGGCAACAACAGGCTTGGAGGCCAGGAGGGCCCAAAGCATGAGAGAAAGAGGCTTGGGCAACAACATGGAGGCCAGGAGGGCCTGAGGCTCAATGACTGAGAGTGAGGCTTGGGTGACAACACAAGGGCCAAAAGGGCCTGAGGCCCAAGGCCTAAATGAGAGTGGAGCTTAGTGAGAGGCCCGAAGGCAAGTGAGGTCCAGGTATGTTGACTGAGGCCTGAGTGGGCCATAGGCTGAGAGTGGGGTCCAGGCACATTGGCAGACACCTGAGGCCCACAGGGCATAAGGCCCAGTGAGGGGGCATGAGTAGAAGCCACAGTGAGACCCAGCTAAGGGGCCAAGGGAGTCATAGTGGATTTGGATGCCATTGGCAAAGCATGGGACACGGTAAAAGGGAGGTTGGAGCTGTCTATTATGCCCTTGGCATCAGGGCATTAAATGGGCAGCCTCCTGTATTTTTTCCATCTGTATATTTAATACATCAAGGCATGGCAGGAAAGTCAGGGCAGATTGTCCTAGACAGGTGGGCAGGCCGACATTGTGACTGGCCCTGGGGATGGCCCCCTATCACAATTGGGAATGAAAAAGCAGTTAGTCCAGCCAGTCAAGGAACCCAACACAGGTCTGTGGCTTCAGCCACTGATAGCACATTCCCCTAAAAAGCAATTCAATGATGGCCCAATTTCTGGGATATACACAAGGTAAGGTAGAGACAAATCAGTCCCTATACAGCCGATGGAGCTATTTATTATTTACTTGGTTCTTCTGCTATAATAAAAATGGTAAAACATATTAGATGAAAATAAAGCAATACAGATTATGTTTATGTTGTCATTAAGAGATAATACTACCTGGGAATGAAAAGATTTTCATTATACAAGTACTATCTACATATACAACATAAATAATTAGATAACAGGAGAAGATTCTAGAAGAGTTAATTTTAATAGGCTCAGTTCTGAAAAGAAGAATTGATAAATATTGGAGGTATCAAAAAATCCATTAGTAAAATCCTAGAAATTATTTTACAAAAAATGTTATTCTTTATTATTAAAAAGTAAGCAGAACAATGTCTTATTCTTTACAATGCAATACTATTGTTAAAAACGATAGTGTTACCATAGTAACAAGGTCTTCAGTAGCCATTATATATAGCTCCCTTTTTGACAGGGGATTAAGAGATCTTTCTTTCAAATATGTACTGGTATTTAACATGCACTACAAGGAAGTACTGTTTCCTATATCATTTCAGTGAAGCAAAACAAGAAAGCAAAACCACACCATGCTGAACTGATAGATGATGCACACTTGTTTATTATGTTTTTTGTTTATCATGTTTTCAGAAGCAAGACTGCCATTCTAGGTATTCTGCCAATGTTAAAAATATGCCCTATAGTTAGCCTAATTATCAGATAGCAATCAAACCAGATAGATAAATAGCTCTGTGTGGTACCACTGAATCATTCACACTAACATCTTCCAAGTGTACGAATCTACTCCATATACACACATTCTGAAGAGTGCAAACAATCCCAATGAATAAGAAATTATGATGTTCACGTAAAGTCCCTCCCCTCTGAGACGTGAATCTCGCATAAAATGGAGGATACCATTCTTTTAAAGATGGATAAAGCCATAAAGGATGTACATCAGATTCATACACTTCCTGCTAGTATAGCTTTACAAACATGGTTACCACCAAACAGACACACACATACTGATCTTCTGGTTTGTGGTAATGTTAATTATCACACAAAGTGCAGTACAGAGTACTGGGCTGCAGTACTGGCCTGTTTATTCATTTGTTTTCTGGAACAGCTAATTAGTATTTCTATTTACTGGATAGTTTCCCTTTTTTATTCTTTCCCATTTGTTTTCCCAACTTTGGCTTTTGAAATAATTGTTTAAATAAGCTCTGAAATATCTATATTAAATTGCCAACATTTTCTAACTTTCAATTAAAACAAATTTTAATTTGACTGTCCATTACATGAAAAACCATCAGACAAAAAATCAGAATCATCACATCTTAAAGCTTATAAATTTTTTAATACATCAATGCAGCCCATTAAGAATGAAATATAATTCTTAGGTTCCCGCTACACATTACAAGTATCACACAATTACCTGGTTAACTGCACATTTAACTTAAGACCAGCTTCATGTATAAAATACTTATCACACAATAAAAAACTCCAGTCATCTATAAAGCTAAACTTCAAAAATGTGTACTACTTTGACAGTTGGCTGCTTTTGAGCTTTAAATTTACACCTGCAGATGGGAACTCCATCAGCTGACAGCACTCCTAGCCACACAGAGTACATCATGCTCAGCATGAAACCCCAAGGCTCTGGGGATCATGGCTGCTGCAATCCTGAAGGCTTGAGGGGGTGCATGAAACCTCTGGGCCTGGGGGATCACAAATGCTATTATCCCAGGTCTGGGGGTTTCAGATACTCCCTGAGCCTTGAGGATTGTGGCTGCCATGATCCCTTGGGTCTGGGGGTTTCATGCACCCCACCCTTGTGGATCATAGCTGCTGTGATTCCCACAGCTCAGAGGTTCATAGACTATAGAGTCAGAAGGGACCCAATGGATCATCATGTCTGACCCCCTGCCCCTGGCAGGAAAGAGGACCAAAGTCAGACAATCCCAGCCAGGTGATTGTCAAGCCTCCTCTTGAAGATCTCCAAGTTAGATGATAGTACCACCTCTCTTGGAAGCCCATTCCAAACTCTGGCCACCCTTACTGTAAAAAATGTCTTCCTAATTTTCGTGCACTTCTAAGTCTCAAGGATCGCAGCTGCTCTGATCCCCCAGCTCCAGGATTTTTCTTTTTGATGGTGCATGTATGGCATGACTGTGTGGATCATGCATTAGATCCCATCACATGTTTACCTGCAAACATAGAGGGGACCTGAGTCCTGCATTATTTTAGAGAAGATTGTGCCATTGAGACAGTAGATTACTTTGGGGACATTTGTCAGATGCCTCACTTTATGAAGACCTCTGGGACCATCTGGGCCTTAGGAAACAGGATCATTCCCCCAGTGCTTCAGTAAATCCACGGAACTTTGCTTTTACTATTGGCTTACTGCATAGACTAGTACAGTTATGACCACACCCTTCTCCTCATGGGATCACAGAAAAGTTGGGCTGGAAGAGACCTCAGGAAGTCATCTAGTCTAAACTTCTGCTCAAGGCAGGATCATCACCATCTAGACCACCCTCTACAAGTGCGTGCCTAATTCTTAAAACTGCATGCAAAAATCTCTTGCCCATCTACCACACACAATGCCCAAAAACACTAAGAATGTCTTATCTCACTTTAGGTAAAGCAGAGCCATGAAGACACTATTAATGTCCTTCAACTGCAGCTTGTTAAAATACACTTGGTAGATCTGAAAATGAGGACCATACACCCATTGCAGAGGAAGATAAAACCATCATGTGTCCATGTTGATCTGACAGTAGGATGCACTTCTTTCTGACCCTAAAACTGGTGATTGGTCCGACTCTGAACAGAAGACCCATTAACAAGGAACATCAAAACATTCCAGTTGGTAACCCTAGTGTTGACTGTAGCTAACATCTAATGCTTCTGAGGAAGACAGAACCCCGCCCCCCCCCGACACTTGTATCAGCAGAGGGGAAATCTTCCTTCCTAGATTCATGTGGCAACCAGCAAAACCTAGAAACACAGGAAAACAAAACAGTCTGCATAGCAACCTAGAGACCACAAATGCAAGCCCAGGCATCCCAACTAGAGAGCCAGAACTCCCATTTCCCTTACTGAACCCCCTCCATAAATTTCTCAATTCCTTAATTTTCTTTCATAACAAAACCATCTGTGAAGGTCTGCTTTATTCTCCTGCTGCTGAGCATGGCCCTCTCCAATAAGGCAGAGCTCTTATTTCCATGTCCATTCAACATGCATGTGGTCTTCATAGCATGCTCCAGGCATTGCTACTCCTAGATCGCCTCTGACCAATGCTTATCCAACTTCTTGAAAACCATTACCGAAGGAGATTCCACAACTTCTCTAGACAGTCTATCCTACTAACTTACTTATAACAGCAAAGATGTTTTTCCTGATAGCCAATCTAAATATGCTGTACTCCCCCTGTAGATATCTTGTTATCACCTGCATATTGTGAGAATACAGCCCTGTAAAGCACAGGACTGCTACTGTGAATAGCACTTGTTCAGGAGAGGCAACGAAAGGAAGGACTATATTTGCATCAGGCACATTGCCTATTACTGCAATGGTTTCCAAAAGAATGGATGATTTTTTCCCATATGTAAAATGTCTTGATTCAAGAGGAAAGCTGCACAATCTCTGAGGGGGGTAATATATTGCATAGTTAGCTGTAATTCTCAATTCTTTGTTTATATTTTTTTCATAGCCCTGCACCTGTGTCTGCATCCCTTCTCTTTTCTTCCATCACCCAGGCTCTGATCTCAATCAAAACTGAACGCTAGGCTTCCATCTACTTTTCACTGTATTTTCTGATTAGTAAAATCTATACTATTTTAAATATATTCCAATCCTCCAAAGAAACAAATCCCAGGGTCATGCAAATACACACAAAAGATAAAATACATTTGCTTTATAAAATTCATTCAGTGGTGCTCAGAATGATAAAATACTCACACTTGTGAACTAAACGTAACTGCCCGTATCATCACAATGACCAAGATGACAATTGTTAATATCAGAGATGCAAGAGATACCTGCAAGTAAACCAAATATGGTATCAGCTGGACGGTCAGAAATTAAATATTCAAATATCTATCGCAAAATCATAATTTCTCTCAAAAAAGGAAATGAATAGTTTCTTTAAAACAACTGATATTGCAATGGATCTTTTGTAAAAAAACAAAAAACCCAAACCAAAACAAAAAAAGTCATAGCCTTTTTTCTTTTACTTTCAGTCATCCTCTTTCTATGGCTCTATGTTGGAGATAGAGGTTTAGTCCACTGCAACTACCAAGAGTGTAGATGTCAGAGATGCTTT
>NW_017729031.1:48242819-48257569 GCF_001723915.1 Gavialis gangeticus
CAAAAAAAGTCATAGCCTTTTTTCTTTTACTTTCAGTCATCCTCTTTCTATGGCTCTATGTTGGAGATAGAGGTTTAGTCCACTGCAACTACCAAGAGTGTAGATGTCAGAGATGCTTTCCACTCACTTCATTTGAAATTGCAGATAATCAGTATCTCTTTCAGTGAGGCCCACAGTATCGGCCACTAACAATAAAAGCTTACCTTTCTTCCTAACAGTAAAAAGAACATAAAATTATGTAGGTGCAATAATCTTTATTTTTAGTAGAGACAAATATTTTGGATTGGAGCCTATTTATCCATACACTCCTGTATTTTGAGGATGCAGCTTGATTAGTCCCTGTTTTATTCTATTACTTCGAAGTCATGTAACATGAGATAATCTAAATGTACAAAGTATAAAATAGATTTTCCCAAGAAGTCATTAAATAAAAATACATGAAGTTGCCAGAGCTGCATCTGCCTATGTCAGGTCTAAGTTGGGCTTTATCTCATTCTGGCCACGTGAGATGCTTCAATACGTTTTATATTCATGGTGTTATAAAGCATACATTTGAAGGTGTTTAGCAGATAAGTCTTGAGTTCTAAATTCTTATCATTATGGACATATGGATTTACCTGTAGAGATAAGACTGCATAGCTGGGGTAAAATCTTGGATTGCTTACTAGTTACTATTTTCCACCACTATCACTATAAATTACGTGATCTTCATTTTTAGGGAATGAGATACAAGATTCAGGGATTGAAGCTGCCATCTTTGTTAGAAAGAGACTTTTTGCATCAGTATTTGAGCCAACTCCTCCTCACAAAATTCATGCTGATTCATTCAAGTGACAGCCATTATTAATGAGAGTGGGGCTCTGCTCAATACTCTAGCCAGGGTATCTGAAATGTTTTGCTCAGTAGTTATCAAAGAAAATTAGTTCAGCATGAGCTATCCACGCATGTAAAGAGCATAAAAAAAATCTACAACTGAATATGAATTGGATTTCAAAGAGAATTGCAGAAAATTATTAATATTCAAAACAACACCCTGTAAAGCAAAAGTAATAAAATTTATTTTTAATACTTATAAATATTTGGCAATCTGAGCAATTCAAGTCATCCAAGAAAAATGGCTGATAATATTCACAATGAGATGGTACCCAAATATGGGGAAAACTTAGCTAATTAATTTAATATAATTTTCTACATTTATGTTGGTCAAAATTATATTACACTATGTAGTGTTGTAAATTGCTTTAACCACCTAACCCTTAACGATTTAATTCTATCAGCTGCAGTCTCTAGAACGTACTTTCCATTTTTTACCCTGAGAGATTGTAGGTTCTCTCTCACTGGAAGTTTTTAAGAACAGGTTAGGAAAACATTATTCTGGGATGTTTTAGGGTTGAAAAAGGGTTGGACTAGAGAAGTGGTCACCAACCCAGGGATTGCAATCAACCTGGTCGATCCCTGAGCCTTTTTAGGTCGATCCTGGGCTGAAGGGATAGCTGAGTGCATGCACACATCCACTGCCATCAGCCCCAGCAGGTCAATCTGGGAGGGGGGGAAAGGGGTCACAGAGGCCCCTGCAGAGAGGGGATGACCTTCGGCTCAACCAGGAGCAGGGGAAGGTAAGTAGGGCGCAAGCCTCATTGGGTGGTGGAAAGATTGGAACCCCAGGGGGGGCTCCTCCAGGGGCATGGGGTGCTCCCTCCCTGTCCCTGAGGGCGGAGGTGGCAGAGGCGGCTGCTGCTGCGCCTCAAGCCTCACTGCAGCTGGCTACTTGTGGCTAGGCTCAGCAGCGGGGACTGGTGTGGTGTCAGGGACCAACCTGGCTGGGTCTGGGACTCTGCACTGCTGAAGGGTACAGCCCGGCAGGGGCTCGTGCCCCCCACCCCTCCCCCCAAATCTGTGCTCTGCAACAAAGTGGCTCCTGCTGCAGGCTGCCTGCTGCACCTGGAGCAGAGAGAGGGAGGGTGCACGGGCCTCCGGAGCATAGGTGGCGGGGGGAGGGGTTATGGGCCCCTGAGGCTTCTACCACGCTGTGCCCAGCAAAAGGAGCCCCACACCCCTGGGTGGTGGAGACCCAGACCCAGCCAGACCGGGGCCCGATGCCACATTCCTTTGGCTGCCAGGGATGGCAGAGAACTGGGGTCGGGCTCCAGCCTGGCCCAGTCTGGGACTGTCCGCCACCCAGAGGCACAAGGTGGGGGGCTCCTGCCACTGGGAGCAGCCTGGTGGAGGCCTCGGAAGCCTGTGCCCCCACCCCCCCACTTGTGCTCCAGGCACAGCAGCCAGCCTGCAGCAGTAGCTGGCTCATCCCAGAGCACAGGGAGGTGGGGCCCGGGCCTCAGGAGCCCCCCCACCATGGGTGGCAGAGAGACCCAGACTGGGCCAGGCCAGGACCTGACCCCAGTTCTCTGCCACCACTGGGCTGGGGGCAGGGATGGGTGGGGGGGGGGACAGCATGGTAGATCCTGGGGTGCCCTTTACTTCCAAGAAGTGATCTTCACCATAAAAATGTTGGAGAGCACTGGACTAGAGGGCTGTCTCAAGTCTCTTCCAGCACAACTCCCTTTGATTTTATAAACACTATCATTTTGACACCCATGTCTATATTTCTCCAAAAAAAATAGTTGTAACATTTCATTTAGTTATATTCTTTTGAATGCAAAAAGTTTATTCAAAGTGTTTGTTGTGAAAGTTCTTTCATACATATTAAGAACAAGAATATAGTCCCCTTTCCCACACTGGAAGATGCTATTGAATGCAAGTATTCCCTAATCCAGTGGTGTTCAACCTTTTCCTCCTGCAGGCTGTATGGGTAGTGCTTGGTCTGACTGCAGTCTGGATGGTAATTCCAGTCCACTGTCTGGGGCTGGCATGACTGGCACTATCCAGACATATGGAGGAGGAAGGTGCGGGTGGGGGGAGGGAGGTGCTGCAGGTGGCATTTGGCCCATGGGCCAGAGGTTGAACACCCCTGCCCTAACTTTTGTGACTAGGTGAGGAGCAAGATCTTATTCAAGGGGCATCTGAAACTGATATATGGTTTCTTTAGTAGACTTATAACATTTAAGTCTCTCAGTTAAAATGCACCAAGGAGAACTCAGGACCTGAGAACAAGTCTGTCAGTACCAGGACTATTCAGTTCAAGGTCTGAGCCACGCAAGCAGTAGGAAGCACTAAAAACCCAATCTAGTACCTTTTGCAGTCAATGGACAGTCTCCAATTGACTTCAATAGGATTGAAACAAGCCAGGAAAACCCTATGTTAATAATGGGAAAAGGAAGAGGAGACTAAATGTCCGCTTTTAAAAAAAAATACAAAAAACAGGATTTAACCTCTGTAATTGCTTTCTCAAGCTGAAATAAATAGTTAGCAGTGTACATGGATATTCTATTGTGGTATAATAAATTACATCAAAGACCACTGAGATTCGCTGTCATTATGATTTACCTTTCCCAGTTTTGCTATGTCACGATACAGAGATAAAGGCAGAGTAAAGATGATGGTAGTACACAGAATAACAAAGTGACGGTTAATAAGCCAGTTATCTGGTCCAACTAAAACAAAGAAGAAAAAAATGGAAAATTTATTTTTGAGGAACCAATTAAAAGCAAGGAATTTAGGGTCTGCCCCATAATGAAATAAAGTGCAACTTTAACTCCTCTCCTTTCCTACAGGAAACACACATTAAAATAAAAAAGTGAGTATTAAATGGTTCTGTGCAAATATAAAAGATATACAGTTATAAAGTAATATTAAAGGCTTAAATACACATTTAAAATTGATTTGCATCATCTGATTTGTAAGTCATCTAACAATGATCAACAGACAATGATTGTTTGAATATCATAAGTGGTGTTTACTTCAGCTGATACCCACTAACAAACAAAATGTATGTTGGCATGTTTAAAATCTTGTATCCCCCCCCACTGCATGGAGTTGTACTGAAGCTAGTTGGGGTCAACATTGACAGAGAAATCCACTAATATTAATTAGGTAGTAGGATTAGGGCCTCAGAGTACAGGAAAGACAACTGTATATTAAAATAAATCCTTTACATAGGAGAACTTATCAATAGGAGAACTTAAATGACTGTTTATAGAAACATCATGGTTACTTTTTACTAACAAATCTCAACTAGTTGATTCTCCCTGTACTCCCAAGCTTTACATACAAACTTACCTCCAGGTATTCTTTGAAAAACTTTAGTCAAAGTGTCTCCTGTTGTTATGTTGTAACTAATCATAGCTTCAAAAAACAAAACAGAAATAAAACTTACAATCAATCAAACTTTTATTAATACAAATGAATTATGAGATAAAGACCCACATTACATACTACAGACATCAGGATTATATGCAGCTAATAATGGAACTGAGTCAACATGGTGCATGGTGACCAGTGGCATCCCCCAGGGTTCAATTCTTAGACCAGTACTCTTTAATATATTCATAAACGATCTGGATTTGGGTGTCAGAAGCAGACTGGCTAAGTTCACGGATGACACCAAATTATGAGGAAGTGCAGTCACTCTAGAGATGATAGGCTGGGGATTCAGGCTGACCTGGACAGGCTTCGAAGGTGGGGGGATCAAAACCTGATGACACTCTTCAATATAGAGAAATGCAAGGTGCTCCACCTCAGGAAAATGACCCACATCATATTTATAGGCTCAGCAGTGCTACACTCACTAGCACTATGACTAAAAGAGACTTGGGGGTCACGATTGACCAAAAGATGAATATAAGACACCAATGTGATGTCGCAACCGGCAAACCAAATAAAATCCTGGCTTGCATCTACCGATGCATCTCAAGCAAGACCCAAGATGTCATCCTCCCACTTTACTCAGTCTTGGTGAAGCTGCAGCTGGAGTACTGTATCCAATTCTGGGCTCTGCACTTCAGAAAGGATGTTGAGAAGCTCAAGGGGGTTCAGAGGAGAGCTACGCACATGATTAGATGTCAAGAGAGCAAGCCTTATGAGGAGAGTCCGAGAGGCACAGGACTCTTCAGCCTGGAGAAGTGTAGGTTCAGGGGGGACTTGGTGGCAGCCTATAAGTACATAAGAGCTGTGCATCAGGATCTGGGAGAACATCTGTTCACCAGGGCTCCCCAAGGGAAGACAAGGTCAAACAGTCACAAACTGCTGGAAGACCATTTTAGACTGGACATAAGTAAAAACTTTTTTATCGTCCGAGTCTCCAGTCTGGAACAGACTCCCTCCAGAAGTGGTGCAAGCACCTACTCTGGATACATTCAAGAAGTGTTTGGATGATTATCTTGCTGGGGTCATCTGACCCCAGCTGACTTCCTGCCCTTTGGGCAGGGGGCTGGACCCGATGATCTCATGAGGTCCCTTCCAGCCCAAATGGATATGAAATTTATGAAATGTAAATTAGTTGCAGTCTCATCCTTACTAGTTTTTTTTTTTTTTTGACCGGCTTCCTAACCTTACCACTGCCTGTAAGCTGCCCTTCACAGACCTACTTTCAAGTTTTGAACACTAAATGAAGAGCTATTTAATGCTCACAATTTTCCTTGTATAACAGACATGAGAACTTGAAAGGGACCCAGTCAGATGACCAAGACTGTTGAATTTTGTGGCCAAGCACATTTACTTCAAAAGGGGGAAAAAAGGGCTTTTAAAACTGCCTCCATCAAACACAGTAGTTCATTGACAGTTTTTATTAACAGAGAAAAATTACATGCATCCAACAGTTCTTGTTTCAGCTTTATACCTAATCCCCTGGGCTCAATCCTGCTGTCACATGCAGGGGTATATATGTACTTATTTTACCTTGAACAATTATACACAAAACTGATTTTACAAGAGTGCTAGTCAATGTTAAAGTTATTTGTCCTGTTGCAGGGATGCCACTTCTATTGTATCTTTTAATTTAAACAGTGAAAGATACAAAAGTTACTGTAGGAACCTCATACCGAAGTGCATTTTAAATGGCAACTGCTGTATATTATGCGGTAAAATTTTTTTAAGTAATTGAGGGCAGAAGAAAAGCAATATTTCAAAAGGTTCCCTGATACTTGTAAAGAGTTACTGAACTTTGCAACTTGAATAACGGAAAAGGGAATAAAAGCGGTAATGCAAAAGGAAAACTGCAATAGATGAAGATATAGGTTTTGAAGTGGGAAGACTAGGTTTTAGTCCTTCTTTTCTCACTAAGGCTTCTATTCATTTCATCAGGAACTTGAGTAAGGACAGAGGGCTTTAGGTCCAAACTCACAAACCATTTTTTTACATCAAAAGAATACTACACATAAAAATGCATGCATATCTATAGTATCTTTTACAAATTCATATATAAATATGCCCCATCATACAAATGCTGATGCATGTATTTAACTTAACTACTATATTTAATCATTATTAGTAGGGGAATCAACAAAAAGCACTTATTTTAGTGGATGCATAAATATTTTCATAATTGTATATTTTCTATGATAAAGCAACTATTTTTCACACTAAAAGGTTGGGGATTCTGTTCTAGTGGAGGCTGTTCTAGTACCTCACTCATCTCATGATTAGAAACTCTGTTCTGATTTGTAGCTCAAGTTTATTCACTCCAAATGCATACAGATCTGTTCTTGGACCACCACTCATCACTTAATTTGAATAGCTTTTCTCCCTTAATGAAGTTTATTCTTAATGTATTTGGACAGAACATATCCCTTTAGCTTTGCCAGGTAAAACAAACTAAGCTTTTGGTTTGTTGTTGTGACCCATGCCTTTTGTACAATATTGGATGGAATTTTAGTCTATTAATCCTGTTTTCAAGATTTTTTTCCCTTTATATCAGTCTTCTTCTGAAGGACCTGAAATCAGTTGTCCCTTGAAAATCTTCAGCATCAAAAGGATAGAGAATGAGTTTTGTGTGTTTTAACAAGTAAACTATTGATAACAATGTTGGAGTGATGTCATGGCTGTAACTTCACAGGAAACATGCAAAATCCAAGGATTTGTGCATGTAATATCTTTGGTTGGACCAATTGCATGGTTGGGATATATCAAAACAAGAAGAATGCATTGCATTTGTAAACTTCAGGACCTGAAAAAATGCACTGCATTCAAAAGTTTGTCTCAGTCTATCCCAAGAGCTGAAAGAGTAGGTGCTTGATAGTCAGGCTATCAGAGATCCAGCCCTTTTACCTCTCTCTCCCATGAAGGAGGAGGAGGAGGGAGAGCAGAGAACTGTGGGATCCCAGAGACCCCTGTAATGCTACGAGTAACTGTACAAGGGCTATGTATACAAAACTGAAAAGATCCTCTTTGAAACAGATACCACTTTTACTATTTTGTAGCACTTTCATGATCTTTACAGAGCTACAAACAGCACGTAGCCTTTTTTAAAGCATTTAGAGGGCGAATTTAGCTTTAGAAATGTAATGACTGCCCATGACCTTAATATTCAGCTCTAGTCACTGAAAGCATAAGATTCAAATATACCTGGGGTGAAAGCCTGGTGAAGCTGAATCAATGGGATTTTACCATAGACTTCACAGAGCCAGAGTTTCACACTCTGAAATGAACCAGACATAATAAAATGTCCCAATACATTTTCTTACTTCAGATAAGGACATATTATGAGTTAAACTGTGAAGATCTAACTATTGTTTTATGGTGATATTATTTTTAATTGACTGGCAAGACGGATAATAAAATTATTATTATAAGAGCAGGAAATACTTGGATTTAAGTGTTCTCAGTTTCACTGCCAATATAATGAAACACAAAAATGAATTATCCTAAAAATTCATTTTTAAGTATTTTAAGCTAAGATGATCTCTTTTTTGGTAATACAAATAGGACAACTTTAAGGTATAACTTTATCGTAATCTTACCAATAAATGGATATAAAAATTGCAGAGTGGAGAGGATTAGGTACCCTATAAAACCATATGTTTTATGTACCAGTGCTTGATAGGTGTTCATACCAGAGAGATTTCCTGCTTTAATCAGTAATATAATGGAATAATCTGTAAACAATATTAAAGACATATTTGAGATTAGCTTTGCGTGGTTTTTTTTTTTGTTTTTTTTTACACATGTTCCAAGGAAACAGTTTGATAAATTTTACAACAAAAGCAACCTGCAATTATTGACTGAAACAACTGTACTAAACTGATGCATAGTGTTCACTATCTAATCTTCCCCTCCTGCAAAAAGGCTGTGGAAAGGGAAAAGAAGGCATTGTAGTTGAGTGTCTAGTTCCTTGCAGGTATATGGTTGTGTTAACTTGATAGCACAGTGCCTGAGAATCAAACCAAAAACCAAGTCTGTAACCACTTTGGTATTGGAGTATCCATATGGAGGACATGCTTCTTGGACTTGGGAACAGTATAGCCCACTCCCCTCTGTATTGGGCTCTGTCCATTTCTAGTACTGGCTGAGATGTTTCCTCTTCATTGTTAAAGTCCTTCAATTTATCCTTTGTAATATTCTAGTGCTCCACTGAAATCACAATTCAATTTGAGCTAACAAGCAAGTGGGCCACAGCATTGCCCAACAGTGTTAGGTGTTATAAAAACAGGAAGTAGAGGCTGATGCTTTTAGAACAAGGAAACACCCTGCAGCATGGGGTGACACGTAGTAGTTGCAACCATCTGCCAGCTCCCAAACACATCAAAATGAAGTGAAATGCATGGGTTTACCTTAATCAACTTTACAATGGATTTTAAACATTAGAAGTCAAGATATTCAAAAGTGTAATTTTCACCATGGATGTGTAACAAGTTTACTCACACATATTACAAGTCTAATCTTTGACTGTGACAGAACACTAAGGCAGTCAAAATTGCACATTCTGGCCCTATAGCTGTATGCAGTCATACAAAACACTACACTGAGTTCTCTAAATGGAGTTACAAATAATTAAATTCCCTGGTCTCTCTGTGTTTGATATCTACTAAATGGGAATCAACTTATTTTGCCACTAGATCTAGTGACGGTTATTGGGATTTAACAGTGTGATGCTGGCTAAATCCTGATTTCTGATTTTCATGACTCCTTTTAGGTAGTATTTGAACCCATAAAAATGGCCCTATAAACTTTTTTGTATTGTGTAAAACTATGAACCTCTGCACGACTTTTGGCTATAGGAGCATATTTCTACGTATCATAAATTGCAGCATCAAGGACATGAAACTAGCTCATATAACAGCCTAAACTTCTAAAAAAAAATAAAGGGTCTTTAAGTCTGCATCCTAGGATTAGTATGTGTTATTTAAAAGGGTTGGCCAACTAGCCTGTGGGCACCTGCAGCTGCTTCTCCTACTGCAGTGCGGTGGGGAAAAGCCCAGGGAGGGCCATGCACTGTCCATGTAGCAGGCGACGGGGAGACTGCACACTGTTGACAACCCACGCAGTGATGAAGGGTGCCCAGGGGCCTACCCCAAGAGGATATAGCCAGTGTAGTGTGTGGCTCAAGGGCTGCACTCTAGAATTACATAAATTTCCCAAGTGCACTGACACTGGGTAACCCTGTCCTTCCAGTTGTAGCATGAGACACACTTGAATGTGTAGCAGATCAAGAAAAAGGTCCTAAAAAACTACTGTACATAGAACATAAGTATTCAATTTTGCATATGGGTGTATTGGAATGCCTAAAGTATATAATAGCTTCTTGAAGGATGTTAAGATACAAACACACATGACTGCTAGTCTACAAATTTTAAAATGAAAAATGTATATTTTAAAATGACAAAACAGTGATTTCTGCCTTGCCTTCCAATCTTTACTACTGTAAGGAAAATAAAGTTGAATTATTTGTCAAATCATATCCCATAGACTTG
Source organism: Gavialis gangeticus (assembly GCF_001723915.1). Classification (NCBI taxonomy): domain Eukaryota; kingdom Metazoa; phylum Chordata; order Crocodylia; family Gavialidae; genus Gavialis; species Gavialis gangeticus. Next base: position 48,252,623 of record NW_017729031.1, read on the forward strand.
AAACTGGAATATTTCAGTCTGTCCTCTCACTTTAGGGAAGCAGCTCAAAAATTCTGAATGGTTTCTGTTCCCATCTGCACAACCACCTACGCTGCAGTGAGCATTGTAGTTACATCCCTGAGAGCTCCAAAAAATGCATAACTGGAGAGTCTGTGCCAAAATACCAACCGACTCCTTGAAAACTTGTTATGGAGAAAGAAAAACACCAGGCAGCATAATATAAAACTGTGGTAATGTTATCAGGAGATTTCTAACTGCAGGAAACTATAATATTTCCTTCAAAAATTAATTATTGCTGTTCTGTGGTACAATTTCTTCCTGGAGGAGGTGTTGCAAACATAGGAAGTCCTGTATTTTGCCTTAACTTCAGTTAAGTATTGGGACAGAGTTGTCCCCCAGGAACTTGGCACTGATGTTTTAGTGAAATTTCTGGCAGTAGAAACTACCTGTTATATACAACAGAATTCCACATCACTGATTTCTCCTACTACAGGAAACCAATGTTCAAGACCCTGAGGTTTGCTCAGACATGCTGCTGTCCCTCCTGCTGTCTCGCCACTGGGCACCACAGGGCTAGAACATGTGATTTATATTCATATGGATAAGGATTTACAAACATATTCCCATTATAACCAACAGATTATTAAATTTGGCAAGTAGATGCTCACTATGTGAATCCACATTGTGGTCCTTTATGAATATAGAAGTAGGGGAATTTAGATTGTTTCTTGCTGGACAATTATGATAAAAATAAAATAAGCATGTTGAAAAAGGTCTGGTTTTAATATGTTTGGAATACACCATTTATGTCTTAATTGGAACTTTTGAATATGAACAAGTGTTCTGCAAGAATAGATGATATTTATCTCAATAATAGCTTAATCTAGTCTAGTTACCTAGATATCCCCTCCCCGCATTCCCTAAAATAAAGCAAGAAACAGCTTTAAATGTATGGCATAATTCTCTGCTTGTATTAATCTGCTCAAAGGATTAGCAAACTAAGTGTAAAAGTCTTTATTTTTACTAAATTGTAATTCATAGATATACTTGCTAAATTATCCTCAACTTCAAATTCAGTTTATCTTTGTAAAATGGATTCTCTCTCTATAATCACTATCGCTTTTGTTGTACCTGTGATATAGGCAACACCAAATAAAAGTAATATTCCTAACGGAAAGCCAGCTTGCTTCATTGAATAGGGCAATCCTGTGAATAAAGAAACAAACGCAAATTAGAAAAGATCCTTTCTACGTATTTGTAATGTTTTTGCAAGATAAACATTCTTTCAAAATAAAAATCTATTATTCATCCCAAAACTTGGAACAATACTGTGCAATGTTTCCCAGCCCTTCCTACCCGTATACTTCAGGGCTTACTTCAAAAAGCTCACTTTCTGAGGATAAAGACTATTATGTCTTGAAGCCCAACCACTACTTGATTGCTCTGCTGGTCTGCCAACAAAGACTATACAACAGTTATCATACTGGGGCTCTTGATTCGTTTGCAGGTGCTACTTCAAAACAAGTACATAATAGTAACCTGTATTGATAGCACTATAATAATGTAAAAGCATGTTTTTCTCAAGACTGGATATTTTTGCAAGGATGAAAGACCAATTAAACCAGAATGAAAAAAGTGTAAATTACCTATTATGCCCGATCCTATGATAGAGTTGATGATATTAAAACCAGCTGATGGTAGATCACTGTTTCCTCCTTTCTTCCTGGGCTTACAAACCAGGGCTGTTGTGTCACCTGTTTCTATCTAGTCCAACAAGATAATATTAACATTATACAAGAAACAAACAGCACAGGAAAGAACAAGTCAATTAGACGTATTTAACTAAAAATAAATAAATATTGCTTTCAAATGTAATAGCCATTCAGCCACTTCTAAAAGTCTGGACCTTACTCTTCAGCTTCTCAATTAGTTCTGATAAGTTATGGGATGGGGACATAATGGTTGAAGCCACATGCACTTATGTGGGAAAAGAGTTGTTCTTATGAGATCTTGACCCTAGAGGCAGAAATATGGGACCAGGTATCCTTCCAATATTTTGGCTATGTGACAAAGCACTCTCAAATTTGGATCTATCCCAGAGCCAAAATCAGACAGATAGTTTCAGTGCCAAGAAATCAGATCGGAATACTCAAGAAATGTAAATTCAAAGTTCCACTGGAGATTCATTTTTGGTTCTAGCAATTTCCTTCTTAGTTAGAAGTTTAATCCGTTACGTATAGCTAAATGATACGACTAAATAGGTAGCTCCAGGTATGTGGAAGACCTAGCTTCCAGGCAAAGCAAAAGATTATCATGCATCAGACTTGCAATAGCCACCAGGTCTTGCAAAAATGAGATTCGCAGCCTGTAGATAGATAAAAGAGAGAGAAAGATGTGTCTTACTCTGATCCTCTGCTTGCGCTGTCAAAAAAGGTGTAGTCCTATCATTATATTACAACTACCTGAATCTAAGATGACTCTGAATTTAAGGTGGCCCCCTCGAATAATTAGATTCTGTGCATGGAAAATGTATCAAATTGTTATCATTTTCCATGCATACAATCTAATTATTGGACACCAATAATTAGACTGTATACATGGAAAATGATAACAATTTGATACATTTTCTTAAAGTCATCCTCCCAACTGATCCAGCAAGGAAAACAGGGATGGGGAGCAGGTGGTAAAAGGAGGAAGTCAAGCAGCCTGGCCCCTGCCTCTTGCCCCTGCCACATGTCTGCCCCCCAACACACTTTCCCCCCTGCTGCCTGATTCCCACCTTGTGCTTGGGCTCTGGGGCCTGGCCAGAGTTACCAGAGCCACAAGAGCTGCTACTGGGACAGGCTGGAGATGGAGCAACCATGTGCTCTGTGCCCTGGGCTGGAGCAGGGTCAGAACTGTGCTAGAGCCAGAGGCTAAGCAGTGGAGGGGAGGGAAAGACAGCAGTGAGAGCACCAGGGCTGTGCAGGGCAGGGGGAGAGCTGCAGGCAGCAGCAGTGGTTCTGCCCCAAGCCTGGAGCTGGAGCCAGAGCAGTTGCCTGCTCCCCTGCTACCTCGTACTCAAAACCAAGATGAGACCCTCACCCCCTTGTTAAGAGGGAGGGAAAACCTCATCTTGGATTCAAATAAATTTGGTATGCAGGAACAGCATGGAATTAAATGGAGGAACAGGCATTTATATGGCAGCTAAAAATGTAAACTCAACCATCCTCATACTCATCATGATACTGAAATCCCTGTCTCAAGCAGGTAAGAGCTCAGTCAGTATACTCCTACAGTATAAAGAAGAGTTCAACCTGGCTGCCTACAGCCAACACTAACAAAAAATTAATATGATTTATCAATGTCAATTGTATTCAGTTCAGAGATCTGTGCACTTCCACCAGTGGTCAAGGATAACAGCACTGCAAAAAGACCTAATTAAATTATTACATGTCAGCTTGCTGCTGACAGCAGTGTACATCAACACCAGCATGGGACTGGAACATTTTAGGTTTTCTCCCTTGCATCAAGCATTTAGATATTACTTCCATCGTCTAAAAGCTTGATGCAAGAGATGCTCCCACCCCTTGAAATAAAAAACTTGTTAGAAATATCCACTTTGAAATCAGAAACTCATTCATGTTATTGTCCCCTCTCCAGGTTACTGCATGATAAGCCTTTGGAAAAAAGAATTTTGTAGTCAAACTCAGGGGCTGGCAAACATTTCAAACTACAGGCCAGAACCACTCAGGTCCAGTCTGGTGAGGGCTGACTCGATTCATCAGCATGTCAGCAACAAGGTTGCTTCCACTCATGCAGGGGCCAGGCAGTTGGAAACCACTTTCCCCAGTTCCCCAAGTGGGGCACAAGCACAGCTTCCAGCTGGAAGGGGGCTGTGCTGGGGATGGGCAGCTGGCAACTGCACCCAGGCTGCTACCACTTCTCCCTGCCCCCCTCTCCCTGGCTGCAGTGTGGGGGCAGCTTCCAGCTGGTGGGGAGCTGCATCAAGGCCAGGAGCTGGAAGCACTGCTGCTGCTTCTCCTTGCTCCCCTCCTTCTGGCTGCTGTGCAAGCTGCACAGATATTTACTGCCCCCCCGCACCCCCCGCCAACACACATTCAGGAGAAGGCAAAGCCTTCCAACTCTGCAGACCAGATCCAGGGTGTGTTGCTGATCCGCAGTCAAACTATGTTGGTTACCTGTGCAGCCACACGTTAAATATCAGTCCTCATCAGCAACCCTTGTGAAAACCAATGGTGTAGCCTGGATGGGAACCTTTACTTTTTTCACACCTGTGAGACCCGCCTTCAACAGGGGCCAATAAAGCATCCATGCAATTTGTGCAGTGTTATCTGTACCAGAAGCATTCCTGGCACCCTTGAAACAAACCCCTGTTTTAAGAGAGCATCCAAGAAATGAAACAGACAGTCTAATTACCATTCATCTCTTTTTGATGCAGCAGAGTATAGTATAACAAAGGAATAAAGGGTTCCGGTCTCTATTCTGAATCACCACATGCATGATGGATAAAATAAATCCTCTTTCATGCCTGTGATTCTTTTCAGCTGCTACTACCTGTGCATAGTCTTTGAGGACTTCACAAGGCACCACCATGCCTCCATGTTTCTATAACTTGCTCATCCACGGAGAGATAAAACTAGGGCTGACTTTGCTTTCTTTCAAGACTGGTGTGGAGCAGAAAGGTGCTTGAAGACAGATTTTCAGACGTGCCAACTCCCCGGGCTCACATGACAAAACCCATGCGTGCTCCCTGTGTGCCTTCCATGCTTTCTTATCCCTCCCCCACCACGTATCTTGCACGGGGGACGTTCTTCTAAGCCAAGAGGCTTTCGCAGACACGTTGGTTCCTGCCTCCCCGCCCCCGGCAAGGCCGGCAGAGGCTGCTTCTGTTTGCAGACAGCTCCTCGGCTATGGACGGCGTGCAGCGCTCTCCCCCCTCCAGTC
>NW_017729031.1:48262569-48264329 GCF_001723915.1 Gavialis gangeticus
TAGAGTAGCCAACTGCCCATCCATGATGGGGGGCAGGGCGGGGACAGAGGCCCATGCTTTCCTGCCCCCTTTCCCCCTCTCCCCCCATGAGTCCCGACCTGTTTCCCTCCCCTTCCCTCCCCTTCCACTTCCGGTCCAGGCCTGTTACCCCCCCTTAGGATTCGCACAGAGGCAACAGCTCAAGGAGTCCCAGCAAGTTCAAACCAAGCCAGGCCACTACTAACACTGACAATCTTTTCCTCCTCACCCAGGGTGTCCAGGCCCTTGGAGATGTGGCTCTGGGTGGGCTGCGGGCTCGGACACACGCGGGTGTCTGAGGGGCCAAGCGGTGCTTTCCTCCCCGCGCCGCACGGAGCCTCGGGTCCGGCAGCCAGAGGCGAGCGAGAAGGGGCAAGCGGCGGGGCTGAGGAGGAGGCAGGTCGCAGGAGCCCTCTGCAGCCTCCAAACAAAGGAAGGGCATCCTGGCAGCTCCGCCGCTCCTTCACTCCCCGCCTGTGCCCCAAGTGCACGGACGGAGGCCACGCAGGGGCCGCGCTTACCTGCGGAGCCGGCTCGGGCGCCTGCATCTCGGCGGGCCGCGTCCAGCTGTAGCTCCGCGCCGAGCCCCTTGCTGCCCAGAGCCGGCGGCGGGCTCAGCTGCAGCGAGCAGAGGCGAGCTCCTCCCGGCCGGGCGGCGCCGCCAGCACGTGCGCGGGGGCTGGAGGCGGTGGGGCGGGCTCGGAGCTGTGACCTGGGCAGCTGCACTTGAGGGCGGGTTTCCCCATCCCTGAGGTGGAAGAGCCCGGGGGAGGCGCCCGCCCCCCCCGCCGGCACGAGCTTTCCCGGGCGCCCGGAGTGAGGAGCCCGCCCGGGACGCCCGCTGCGAGGGGTGCTCGGCCTCTGGTTCCTGGATGGCGGCGCGCCCCGCCGGGGAACAGATAGGCCGCAGCGGTAGGAAGAGAGTTGCCCGGGCACTCGTGGTTCCTGGGAAGGGAGGAAAGGAGTCAAATGCAAAACAGACTGAGGCCACGGTGACATTTCAAAAGGAAAAATACTTGGGAAACAGCACTACCAGTGGTGCAGTACGCCGGGTGTGAGATGGGTGCTGCACACCTGCAGCAGGTGAGAGAGAGCCATTGGGTTGTGCACAAAAGCTCCAGTTGTTGGGAAAGAAGGGCTGGATGCTGTAAATGCTCAATCACAATCGTAGGGCAGAGGGCAACACACAAAGTCCTCTAGTCCTTGCCTCTGCTCGGGGCAGGATCATCCCTGACTAAACCACCAGGTTTGGTGTCTGTGTAATCTGCTCTTGAAAACGTCCAAGGATGGAGACTGCACAATATCTCTAGGTAACCTGGTGCAGTGCCTGACCGCTTGCATAGCCAGGAAGTCACTCCTAGTCTGTGGGGGGAAGGGACGTGGAAGGGGGCTACACTGAGGCCCCCACAGTGAGGGAGGGAGTGGGGCTGGGGCACAGACAGGTGCTGCCCAACGGGGGCAGGGCGGGGTGTGGGACAGGTGTCTGGGGAGGTGGGAGGGGCTGGTCCCTCAGCTATACACAGGCCCCCCCAGATTTGTGCACGCAGCAAGGGCAAGCTACCTGCTCAAGGCCAGAGGCAGTGCCCACCTCTTCCCTGTGGGGGACTGGGCCAGGCCTGTGGTCGGGGTAGGTGGGGCATGGTGGGCAGTGGCGGCACTGGGAGGGTGGGTACGGGGGTGCTACAGCGAATTTCGGGGTGGCTGCAGCTTCCCTTGAGAACCACCACCACCTGCCCCCCCCC
>NW_017729031.1:48264489-48267146 GCF_001723915.1 Gavialis gangeticus
CCACCTGCCCCACCCCTGCCCCAGCCCACCCTGAGCACAGCCCCAGCCCAACCCCCCCACCAGGAAGAGGCTGGCTTGGCCCCCAGCCCTGAGCCTGCGGTGGGCAGCCCATCTTCACCCTGCGCACAAAACCAGGGGTCACATGCCCCCCATGCTTCCCCCAGGGGTGCATACAGCTGTGGGAGCTGCCCCCTAGTCCCCTGGATGAGCTGCCTGTGGCTCCGTCCCACGCCCACCTCGCCCCAGCTGGGCAGCTCCTGCCTCTGTCCCAACCCCACTCCCTCTTTCACCATGGGGGCCTCGATCTGCCCCCCCATACACCTTCCCTCCCCCATGCCCCTTCCTCGCTACAGAGTTACCAACTAGATGTTGCTCTCCAGGCTGCATAGCAGTCATCAGATCAGTATTGGCCGAAAATAATTGGCCAAAAAATTCTTTGTCATTGAGTTCCAATTTACTGTCTATATGAGGATTCTAGGGGGTGGGGTTGTTCAGAGTTTAAGGAATGGAAACCATGCCTGTGAGACTATTTTCTTTCTGAGCTCAGGGTACATTAGTAGTCTTCTACTTACCTGAGCAGAAGGGCTGATATGGGCATTAGGAAGTAGTGTGTAAATTTTTTAAGTTATTCATTGTAGGAGGCTATGTGATGTTTTAATGAAAGCCAAAAATTTAGAGTCATGAGACTTTGGGACTGATTTTTCTTTAAGCTGATGTAAAATAAGAGCGACTCTAGGTGAATTGGGAAGATAGGACCATATCTTGTTGAAATCAAGAGGAGTTTGGCACCTAAAGGAGAGTAAGGTGCCTTAATACTCTGCGTGGCTGGAGCAGGGGTATTTATTCAACCAGCAGCTCATGGCGTGCTTTTGGCTTCAGGGACTTAACCTGTGGCTCCTGGTTGCCACTATCCCCATCGCTCTGCTGCTGCTGCCATAGGGTACAGGCAGAAGTTGTGTTTGTTGTTCGATTGGCCCCTTGAAAGTGCCCCTACAGCCGTGCCCTTACAGAAGTGCATGGCTGCAGAGCACTTTAAAAGTGCCCCAAGGTGAGGGGGCTCCAGACGTGTCTTTACATGTAAGTAGCATCAAGCTGAATTTAGTCTCATTGTTATGTCTGGATGACTTGTGGTATCCCATATAAATATGATTTTGATACGTCTTCTTAACCAAGACTGTTTAGTGGGGCAGTGATTAACTTAAGCAGTCCTCATCTATTCACACTTGGAAAAAGTAATTACTGAGGGTTAGCATGTGATATAGGGTTTGTCTACTCATGGAGTAGATCCTGGCAGATGTGTTCTGAGGCCCATGAATCAAGCCCTTCAGACAGTGACAAACTCCCCAGCTCCCAGACAGTATACAGTGCCCTGCCGAGCCACGCTACACCCATGCAATGCGACAGCTGCTGCGCGGGTGCCAAGTGGGGAGGGGGGCGATCCCTGCTGCCCCACTACCCTGCATTGCATGGAGGGGCTCTGCCATGAGCCACCAGAAGCCCTGATTGTCACTGCTGCAGCTGGTGACTGTAGGGATTTGTTTTTATTTATTTATTTTTTAGGTGCCAGGAGGCTGGGCCCAGGTGGGGGATGGGGCTAGGCAGGGCAGCCATGGGGACTTCTCCTGTGGCTCCCCCTGCCCGGGCAGAGGCAGGCACAGCCAGAGGAGCCACGGGAAAAGCTCCCATGGCTGTCCTGCCTGGCCCCATCCCTCACCCAGCCCCAGCTTCCTGGCACTTCAAATGGGGGGCTGTGGTGGGTGGGGTGGGGGGAGGACAGTGGCTAGCTACAGATGTTAATATCAGAGCAGTCCTTCTCCCTCCTGCCTCCCTCTTCTGAGTTTCTGTTCCCTGCAAGCCCACCTCCAAAACATCCAAAACATTTGGGATGGTTTTGTTACCAGTCTCACCAAGGTCTTCCCAGCCTGTAGAACTGGGCATCCCTGGTTGCATCGGGGGGGCCACGATGTGTCACAGGAATGGTCACTATGTTCATAAGGTTCAACATTAAGCTATCTTAACCTACTGTCTGAATTCTTTTGAAGTGCTTGGTCTTTGACAAACCTCAGATAGGAGATGATACATAAATACAGATTATTTTAAAAGAAGTAGTTTTCCTTAAAGGTAATTTGGTGATTCAGGGAGCTGTAAGTGATAGGGGTGTGCGAAACAGCACCATGTCATTTCGACTTCCATTTAGCCATGTCAATGGTTCAGTGTTTTGTTTCGAGTTTGATTTGATTTCAAAACCACTGTTTCGTTTTGTTTAGTCAGAACTGTTTCACTGTTTCGACGTTTCGCCCATAGGCTATAATGGGGAAGCATGAAACTGCCTGTAAATTTATCATTTTTTGGCAGATTTGGATGAAAACAACAGGGATGGTAGCCCCTTCTGAGGCCATGAAGCCTGCCAGCTTTTTTAGGAGGTAGGTGCAGGAGTTTCTGGGAAACTGCACCTCAAACTGCTGACAAGCAAAACTCATGACGTGTGACCGTGTGTGTGTTAAGGCATGCCCTCACTGGTGCTGGGGCCTCTAGACAACACGTTGGTGTGCCCCAATGAGGTCTCCTCCTCCCCTAGACCCTCAGCCCCAGTCTTCTCAGCATCTTCTCCACTGTGTGTGTTAAGGTGCACCCCCACTGTCCTTCCCCCTGCTTCC
>NW_017729031.1:48272146-48282866 GCF_001723915.1 Gavialis gangeticus
GTGACCGTGTGTGTGTTAAGGCATGCCCTCACTGGTGCTGGGGCCTCTAGACAACACGTTGGTGTGCCCCAATGAGGTCTCCTCCTCCCCTAGACCCTCAGCCCCAGTCTTCTCAGCATCTTCTCCACTGTGTGTGTTAAGGTACTCCCCCACTGTCCTTCCCCCTGCTTCCTTCTCCCTCTCCTTACTTTCTGTTTCCCTGCAGACAAGCTCAGCTTCAGCTTCGAAACTCAAAACATTTCAAAACTTTTGAAACATTTCAACTGCACTCGTTTTGTTCCGAGGCTGTTTCCAAACCCTTTGTTTCATTTCGATTTCACTATTTCAAGCTAGAAACAAGTCGAAACAGTGCCAAAATAAAAAGGCCGGTGAAATTTTGCACAGCTCTAGTAAGTGAGCTACCATAACATTTCACTTATTCAAAGTATTAAAAAATGCCTGAATTTTCCATTCATTTTTTCCATTCACAATTTGAGAGTACAGTCCACAATCTAGGGGAATATAGGGCATTTATACACATACATTTGCCTGCTCCGATGCACCAGAGATCCAGTGTGTAGGAGTAGAGTCAATTAATTGAGTCTGTGGAGCATGCGAGCTGATATGCCCAGTGCTGTGGCACATACATTTGTACTAATGTTGAAATGTGCATCAGTGCTGAGAAAGTGGTGGCAGTGTGCTTTTGAACTAAAACACCTTCAATATGTTTTAGTTCAAAAGTGCACCACCACCGTTTTCTCAGAGCTGACGTACATTTTTCCATTTATACACATGCATGTGCTGCAATGCCAGATGCTTTTAAAAACGCCCAGTGCTGTGGGGCAACCATAGAGTTGGGATTTTCAGCACTACAGAGGAATCATTTTCTTTATCACTATGCAAAAGTTATTCCTTTATACCCTACGGATCATAGAATAATGCTTTTTCATGTTTATGAGCCTCATGGAAGGCTGAGCATGGAGGAAATATCTGGGACCATAACAGCCTTTTTCAGATAGAGTAATTATACTGCTGTCTTTCATTACTATGTCTCTGATGTTCTTTCCTTCTGCTGCTGCTTGATCCTTCTGTATCCTGTTTTCTCTTTTCATTTCTGGTCATTGTTTATCTTTCAGACTATCCTATTGCAGGTTCTTTTCTGTTAGATATGCTGTAAGTTTCTAGCATATATTATCTTATACTCCTATCCCATAAGAGAACTTTCTTCCTGAGCAAATATCCTTAACAGAAAATTGATTTTAAAAACTAATAGTGGAATGCTACAGTAGTGAGTATATGCAATCAATCTGAGTTGATTCTAGGCAGCCTTTAGAAGCTCTTCATTCTTTTAAGGACACAGATAAGTGTCATGTCTCAGCAAACTGCACAGGAATATTTCAGCTACTTTGTCAGATCTTACTGTGGTCACTGTAGTCTTAAGCAAAAGAAGTGTAGATCTCTGATTTTGTTTTTCTCTAGGTTGTGAACTTTTCTAAGTGTGGAATAATAGGAATAATGACAGATATTAACTAACTTGTAAAAAAAAAACGGGAGACATACATGGGAAAATGGCAAGTTTGCATGCTGGCAAGAATTAATTTCTTGTGGTTTTATCCCAAAGGCTCTGGCTTGTTGATTGTTAATTCGGGTTGGGGGGGGAGGGGAGTGAGCAGGGCGTGGGAGCGGATTGGTAAAAGAAAATGACACTAGAGAATACTTACTGGGTATCAGAAAAAAAAGTAGAGAACATTTTTTTTTCTCTCACAATCTGAAAACCTCTCATCTGAACATGTGATTCCAATAACTTTGTAGGGTAAAGTAGAGTATATAAAGGAATGCACATGCATCAGTAATTTTTGTCCTTGAAGACCTATAGTACATATGATTTTAAAATCAATAACTTAATCCATAGGAAAGGAATGCATGGTATTTTTTTGCCCAATAACCTAACCATATTAGGTTCAGCTGCTGGTGGAGGAGGAAAAAGCACTAATTAGTTCCATGATAAGCTACAAATGGATATGTATTTTTGTGTGACTGGTCAGCTGATATGACTCAGCAAAGAAAATTTCAGAGGCCCAAGATGCAGAAGAAATACTGTCTTTTTTGGTAACAGCATAAGCCTTTTATTTGTACTGTAGGAAGAGGCCTCATTTATACTGTACAAATTAGATTGGACGCAAAGGAGTAAAGATGAAGCTGTTTTAAAATAAATTATTGTTTTAGAAAACAGTGCACCAGATCATGCAGTACACTTTAACGAAGTTATTCTGCCTAACTGTTTGTGTGTCTGATTCAAGTTGGTGAGCAGCTTGTTAGCAGCATTCCATTTTCTCACAAAGCCTTTCTGTTTGAGAATCATGTATGCTACAATAATCCCCATATATGCTGTGACTTTTTTTTTTTTTAGACTATAAATTTTGTCACGAGAAAACATTGTTTTGTAAGAGTGTGTGTGTGTGTGTGTATATACACACACACACACACACACTTGCACACACACATATATATATAATATATATATTCTCACACATGCACATAAACACACTATTATATAAAAGGTGTTTCTCCTATATAATGTTTTAATGGATATTTAATGATGGGTTCTTGCTAGGCAGTTCTTACAAAGCTGGGACCCATTTACTGAGTTCAGGAATTATGTGAGTAGTCCCTTGATTTCATTGGAACTCACAGTAAGACAATGTTGAGAACTGTTTGTAAATCTGAGCTCTAAATAAGTAGCATACAGCAATGAATCAGGAGAAGGAAGTATGTGGGGTTTTTTTTCTATTTTTTATCCCACATTATAGTCCCTGACTACTAGGTTTCTTATTTTTGGAGTACATTATACAATACTCTTATAACATTCTACATCTTTGTAATGTGTACATGATATTTTTGTGTATATAGGGGAAGGCAAAACCCCTCATAGTCCATGCCCATCTGAACATGGGATAAAAGTCCTTCCTGACTGTAATATGGTTTGACCCTAAGTCAAAGGCAAGACCCTTTAGCCAGGAACTTCTGGCTTTTGTCCCACCAGGAGCATTGGCATATACCAGTCAAAGTTCCAAGCCTTGGTTGTAGCCAATACCTGGTGCCTCTGAGGCTTAAAAGCACCCTGACACATGTAGGGAAAAGGAGGGACTGAGCAGGGGCAACCAGCAAAGCCTAGAAGCATGGGAAATCCCTACAGTAGAACATAGGCATAGCTACTCCTAGATCATCCCCAACCAGTGGCTGTCCAACATCTTCTTGAACACTTCCAGTGATGGAGAATCCACAGCTTCCCTAGGCAGTCTATTCCACTGCCTCACTATTCTAGCAGCAAATAATTTTTTTCTGGATATCCAGTCTAAACTTATTTTGCTGCAACTTCAAGCCATTGATCCACATCCTCCTCTCTGCAGCAAAAGAGAAAAGATGCTTTTCCCCTTCTTTATGGCAGCTCTTCAAGTATTTGAAGATTGCAATTATATTCTGTCTTAAATGTTTTTAATGCAAGTTGAACATGCCTAGCTCCTTCAGCTTCTCATGACTTGCTTTCCAAGCCCTTTATCTTTGTAGCCCAGCTCTGGACCCTCTCTAACTTTTCCATATCCCTTTTAGAATGTGGAGCCCAGAACTGCATACAGTACTCCAGATGAGGCCTAACCAGTGCTAAGTAGAGAGGAACTATCACAGTGGCAGGCAGTTATTTTGACTGGAGGGCTACTCAGTGAGTTTTGGTGAGCTGCTGAGGACAGCAAGGGTAGCCCTGTCTCTTGACAGGTGCCTCGCCCCTTGGTTGCCATCTTGGGACTGGAAGTCTTGCCCCTAAACCCTGGCCTTTGCCACTGGAAGTCCCTCTCCTTGTTCCCCAGAAGTACTCCTTTTTTGTGGGGTTACCATCTTGGAACAAGAAGAAAACCAGATCATATACTAAAAGTCAAACATCTACTATAACATATTTTAATTTTATTACAAAAATATTATTGTCATGATTTGTGTTTTTGTAGTATATATTGAGGTGATTACATAATAACTCAAAAGTAAAGTCTTACTCTTATATTGTGGGGGGGTGTGGGATGTGGTTGTGGTGGGTGGGTGTGTATTGTGGGAGGTGTGTGACATCCACAAACTCTGCCCCCCCATGCTGTACAGCCCCCTATGCTGCAGGCAGCGGCAGCAGCAGCTGACAGCGGGCCCTCAGGGCACTCGTGCCTCACGTAGGTGCTGCTGCCCAGCTGTGCATGGCTCTGGCCAGTGCTGCATGTGATGGCAAGAAGTGCAACCTCGGCCCACCTCTATTGCTTGGGGCTCCCTGTGGTGTACATGCAGCTTCTACACTAGCGCATCACTAGGGGAAGCACGACACGTTGGAGCTGGCTGCCTTTGCTGCTCTCTGCCATGCAGGTCCCAAAAAGGTTTTTTTGCCTGGTGTGGCCAATAATGTTGCTGATAAATGCCGCATGCACGTGCAGCTGCATTATGCACACGGCAAGCCTGGGAGCTTGCAGAGCAGTGTCCAGCTGGTAGGTCTGTTGAGGCGGGGAGAGGGAAAGGGCATGATGGGGGGAGGGAGATCAGGTCTGCTGCGGTGATGGAGAGGGGCTGGGGCAAGGGCAGTGGAGGCAGGGTGCAGCGCAGGATGGAGCCATGAGGGCCTATCCAGGGGGTGAAGGGGAGGCGGATCCTGCTGCTGCATTCACCCCTGAGGGAGCTATGGGGGGCATGTGCCCCCCTGGATCTCTGTGCGGGACGAAGATGGGCTGCTGCTGCGGGCTGGGGCCAGTGGTGGCACTGGGCTCTTCCCAGCTGGGGCTCTGGACTGAGGCTGCACTTGGGGCAGGTGGCATCACCTGGAGGCAGGGCTACAGTGAATTTTGGGGTGTCTGTAGCTCCCCCTACAGCCCCTCCTTGCAGTGCTGCTGCCGTGCACCCAAGTGCAGCCTCAGCCCAGCCCCTCCACAAGGAAGAGGTTGGTGCAGCCAGCCCCAGCCCACATGACAGCCTGTCTGCACCCTGTGCACACATCTGAGGGGCACTCCCTCCATGCCTCCCCCCAGAGGTGTGCGCAGTGGTGGGATTTACGCCCCCTGCACTCTTCAGACAGGCCGATAAAAGCTCCATCCCATGCCTCGCTGTGCCTGGGCAGTGCCTGCCCAAACCCAGCTCCCTGTCTCACCACACGCAGTTTTGAGCTTGAAGGCCCCGTTTCCTTTGCATTTATTTTTGAGATGTTGACTGGGGGCATGCTGGAGGACCAGGAGAATCCGGCACCCCAGACCTAGAGAAGGATCTGGGCTCAGGGTATTTTGGGACCTCTTAGAGACCTCTAGGGAGGATCTGGGAAGCAAGGGATTTCACGTTTCTACTTTTGAAGTATATTATTGTTTATGTTGTTTCTTTTTTCTCAACAGTATCTCCTATGATACTCAGGGTTTGGATATCTAGACAAGAGCAGCGTAGTCTACCATCACCTGACAGGAGACGAAGAACAAGATTTCATCAGTGCAGTTCTGGCACTAATATCTTCAAAGGAGTCCAGTGGCTTTGAGGGGGTGATGAGTGCATTCTTGGTGACACCATGTCTGGTGTGTGAATAGGTGTAGGGGAAGTGGAGCCTCAAGTAATTGGTCTGTCACTCCATAAGTAACCCTGAGGAAGGGGTGGAACCCCTAATAGCTGCACTGAACCCTCCTCTTTCTTCTTAACACCAAAGATGTGGCAGACAAGTTGGAGGTGGTTCTCTCCCAGGGTGCTCATAGATAGGCCTGCTTGAGTGCAGGCTCCACCATGCAGATATACTTTATACTGTGCCCCTCTGCCTGTGGGGCAGAGCTGTACTGCTACCAAGCATGTCCACATGTAGCGGGTAGTGGAATGACCTTCAGGGAAGGTTAGCTGTGAAATAATCAGATGTAACTTACGATAAGCAGTCATGGGCCAAGCAATGGCAGCACCACTTGGATGTGGTGACAGCAGCAAAAGACAGTTGTCTCCCTCCTGAAAAGTCACATATATCCTGTGATGATGCTGTGACATGATGCATACCTGTCTCTGCTATAATAAAACTGCCCAGCCCTCAGCCATGGGTCTATAAGACCTCAATGGCAGAGCAGACAAAAGAAGATGTTAGAATCTCAATGGCTGTAAAGGCAGAGGAAGGCTGCAGCAGAATGAGAACCCCGGTTGTTGTGGTCTCCTTGCCATTGGATCAAGGTCCTGTTCTGTCAAGAGCTGTGTGGAAGCTGAAGTGCAGCAGCTTCCCCATGATAAAACAAGTCATGTACAGGCATCTTTCATGAAAACAGCTTTTCCAGAACATTCCTCAAGCCTTCTGGTGACCAACTAATAGTGACAGGAGCAGGATTGTGAGGCCTAGAAGCTCCTAGTCATGAACCAGCAGAAAGGCAGCAGTTACAAGAAGGTCATCTAGCACTTGGACAAGACAGGAGTGTGATTTGGCAGCTGTAACTGTGACTGAGCAGCCCTCTTCAGGAACCACTGCTCACCCTACATGGGGAAGGAGCTACAAAATGTGCCCTAAACATAGCCTGTCTAATACATTATTTTGTATTTCTTTCTGCCTGGGTAACCCCGTCCAGTGGGATCACCTTTATGCAGTTGAAAATACCAGCAAAGACACACCATCATTCTTGGGACCTGGAACATCAGCACCATCACGGACAACTCTAATAGTGAATGCTCAGAGCACCACACTTCAATCATGGCCTGAAAACTCAGGCAACACACCATTGATGTAACTTCATTGAGCAAGAGCTGGTGAGCAGGAGATGGGCAGCTCAAAGAACATGGAGGTAGCTATACCTTCTTCTGGAAGGGTAAACAGGAAGGAGAACACAGATTTCACGGAGTTGGTTTTGCCCTTAAAAATGGACTCATAAACCAACTCAATGAGTTTCTGATCAGAATTAATCAGTGCCTCTTATTAGGAAACATCAAGAATGGCTTGATGAGAATGACTGGGAGATCCAAGAATTAATCGATCTTAAGTAGGGATCCCGGCAGTGGCTGCCACATGTGAGCCCCCTTGCACCCCCAGCCATCATCCCTCACTGCCTCTGCAAAGATGGCCATGTAGCTGTGCAGCCGGCTGCATGCTAGCCTCTTCCTTCCTCTCCCCTGGGCAGGCAGCGGGGCAGCATGTGTACAGCTTGCACATGGCGGGCACCACCACACTGTACCCTGCATTGCTTGCCCACAAAGCCCCTGCAGAGGGGCACCCCTGCTCTCACCCCTTGCCTCTGTACCCCTGCCTGCACCCCCTGGCCCTGCTGCTGACTGTAGTATGTCACCTGGGGCCCTTAGCCCCCAACCATCTTCTCCAGCCCTGCCCCGTAGCCCCCAAGCCCCACTTACCTCTAGGCTCCAGGGGCAAAGGGTGAGTCTGAGCCTGAGCTCAGCCTTGGCTGCCTCAGAGGCTCAGGCCCTGGCCTTTCCCCTCTCCCTCCCCCTCCAGGTAGGGCTGGGGGTTTGCCACCCTTTCTGCAATCAGCTCTTGCAGGCTGGAGCTGTGCCAGCCTGCAATAGCTCTTTGCAAAAGCAGAGAATCCGCGGATTTCTCTGCTAAAAAGGAAAATCCGTGATTTTCTGCATTTTTCTGTGGGAAACAGAAAACCTGGATCCCTGAACAGGGCAAGGCCTGTTGTGCTTGGCAAAACAACACCAACTCCAAGCAAAAGAACTTGAATCTCCAACAAGCCGGGGCAGAGATCCAAAGGAGGACCTGTGTTGTGAAGAGCAAATGGTGGAAAGGTGAGGCTAAGGACATTCAACATCTTGCTGACATCCACAATATGCATGGGTTCTTCAGTGCCACCAAAGCCATCTATATTTCAAGCATTCAGGGACCAGTCCCCGTGAGACCTAACAATAGAGGAGACCTGATCAACGAAAGGGTAGCCATCAATGTCCATTGGAAGGAGTGTTTTGAAGACCTTCTCAATTGAGGCTCTGTTGATGATAACGTTCTCAACTCCATCCTGCAACACCCAGTTAGAGATGATTTTGGAATCCCTCAATCCTTGGTGAGTTGACGAAAGCCATAGCAGAGGAAGAACAAGGCATTTGGAGTGGATGGAATCCCTGCTGAAATCTTCAAACAGGGAGGAGAGGAGCTCACATCGCAGCTCCATGCCCTCATCTTAAGGATCTGGAATGATGAAGAAATTCCAGATGACCTCCGGGATGCCATGATTGTGACAATGTTCAAGAAAGGAGACTAGTGTGACTGTGGAAACTACTGAGGAATCACCTTGCTGTCTACCACAGGGCAGATGATAGTGAGACCCCTCCTAAACTATCTCTTTCCACTTGCTGAAGTGCTCCTCACAGAATCTCCGTGTGGGTCAAGAGGCACAACTGACATGTTGGTAGTGTTGGATTCTTGATGTGGGCCTGCTGCCCCCACTTTTCCATCTCCTGTTCTTATCGTGAGGTTTCATCCTCCTGAGATTCCTGCAGCAGACTTCCTCAATTTGGGACAGTCCTCACTTGTACATGTGAGGTGATGTTGGATTTTGTCATTGAAGTAAGCCTTCTGAGAGATGGCTTCTGAGGTACAGAAAATACTCAGCCTTTTCCAGAGTGTCACCATGGATCTGGATTACTGGAGCTGGGGACTGTACCTTTACAGCTCACCAGCTTCAGGAGAAATGCTGGGAACAACGTAAGCCTCTTTACATGGCCTTCTTTGACCTCACAAAAGCTTTTGACTCTGTCAGCTAAGAGGTGTTGTGGAGGATCCTTCTGAAGTATGGATGCCCATGAAATTTGTCAAGATTTTCTGCCTGCTCCATGGCAATATGAGAGCGGTGGTTCTCAGTGATGGATCTATCACAGATCCCTTTGAAGTTACATGGGAATTAAGCAAGGCTCTGCCATTGCTCCAACACTCTTCTCAATACTACTTGCTCTGCAGTGCTACTTTTGACCACCAACAAGCTTCTAGTCAGAATGAAGCTAAACTACTGTATGGAGGGCAAGCTGTTTAACCTCAGCTGATTCTGAGCCAAAACTAAGACCACCCCAACCTCAATCATTGAGCTCCAGTATGCTGATGATGCTGTCGTGTGTAATCAGTTGGAAGCAGACCTTCAGCATTTGTCAATACCTTTACCAAGTTATACAAGAAAATGGGACTGATGCTTAGCATTCTGTAGACTAAGGTCCTCCACCAACAAGCTCATAATGAACAGTCCCCAGCTTCAGTAATCCAGATCCATGGTGAGACTCTGGAAAATGCTGAGTATTTTCTGTACCTCAGAAGTCATCTCTTTTACTTCAATGAAGAAATCCAACATCACCTCACATGTGTAAGTGAGGACTGCCCTAAATGAAGGAAGTCTGCTGCAGGGATCTCAGGAGGTTGAAACCTCATGACAAGAACAGGAGATGTAAAAGTGGGGGAGCAGGCCCACATCAAGAATGCAGCACTACCTACCCCACACAGAACCACATGACCAGGGTTCGGTAGAGTCTGTTGATCTCAGAGGGGCCTTATCAGCTATCTTTGGACACACAGATAAGACAGTTATGAAAAATGATCTTCCTTGACTTCATGGGATTGCCAGAGAAGATCCACAGCAAATAGTCATCCACCCAGAAAGTTACTTTGTCAGAGAAGGAGATGAAGTTTGTTTGATACTGTTTATTTTTCATAAATCCATACTGGCTGCTTGTGATCAGCCTTTCCTCCTCCAGATACATCCAAATGGCCTTCCTTAGGATGTGCTCCAGTAACATTCCAGGTATTGAGGTGAAGCTTACTGGTTTGTAGTTCCCTGGGTTTGTTTTTTGTTTGTTTGTTGTTGTTTTTTCCCTATTTTGCCTTTTGGCTTTCTCCAGGATCATGGCGAGGAATGTTCCAGGCAATACCTTCCACACTTTTGCCAGATAAATATTTATTCCTTTTCAGATTATATGTTTTCTCTGGTTTTATCTTGCTTCTGTTATGTTTCTACTAGTTTCCTCATTACAGAGGCTTCAGAGTAAGATGAAAGTTTTGTTATAATTTAAATGTAAATTGGAACAATAATCAGGGAAATTTAAAAAATGGAGTTTCTTGTAACCTTACTACTTCTGTTCATGTTTTTAACACAAATGTAGTGCAGGAATGTCAAATATATGGCCCACCAGCTGGATCCAGCCCATAGACCTGTAGCCCCAGCCTGCAACAGACCGCCCACCTCTGCCCCGTGCACAAATCTGGGGAGCCCAAGCCTCCCATGTCTTCCGTGGGGGTGTGCACCGCGGTAGGGAACTCTGTCCCACCTCCCTGCCCCCCACCCCCTGGTGCTCATGGATGTGCCAACTACAGCTCCAGGAACCACCCTGGCTCCACCATCCCATTAACCCAGCCCCTCTTCCACATCCTCACTGTGGGGGCCTCGATCTGCACTCCCTTCCTCTCCGCAGCTGTACCTGCTGAGCACTGCTCTGCATGCAACCAGGATGCATTCCTGTAGGGTTACCACATTTTCAGTTTCAAAAAGAGGACACCTGTGGGAAGGGGGGGGATATGATTGTGGGAGGGAGGCAGTGATATGCCCATGCCCTGCCCCTCAGTCTCACTCTGAAGCCACAGCCCCCCCCATCCTGCTGCTGCCCCTCACTCCTGACCCATAGTACCCCACATTCTTTCAGGGCAGGCAGGGTTTTCCCCCTCCTCGGGCTCCAGAGCCCCCTGTGGGTACCCACCCCTCACTGGGCTTCAGACCTCACACACACACCCAGA
>NW_017729031.1:48282919-48291157 GCF_001723915.1 Gavialis gangeticus
CACACACACACCCAGAGCCCCCCACACCTTCACAAATCTGCCCCCCCACAAACACCCCACATTCACCCCCAACCATACAAAGTACCTGCATCATTTTGCATAATTTTGAGTTTTCAGTTGTGCAATTAAAATTGTGATTAATTGCGACTAATTTTTTAAATCGTGTGACTAATCATGGACAAACTTTTTAATCATTTGACAACCCTACCCAAAATCACTATCTGTATCTTTTTGAAACTGTAAGACAGTAATTCTGAATAATTTGCTTGTTAATGGGTCTATGTAAAAAATTAAACCTGAATCTTCTATTTACCCTACCCATGGCTAACACAGAAACTTCCTCTAGGTGTGCTAGAAATCAAGCTTCAAATAAATCAGGCTGTAAGCAAATGAACTACACTCTGGTGAGGATAGTAAATAATCATGAAAAAGATATGGGCCATTTTTCTCATTATTTGGTCTTTTTTATTTAAATTGCATCTTGGGTTCTGTAACATTAGTGGTCTGGAGGCAGGGCATAAAATGTAGAATTCTTTATTTTTAGGAGTTAACATTCTATATTTTACTGATATCATAAAGGCTAACAATGATAAAAACAAAAACATTAGTAGCAGCTTTATTCCTTTATAAAAATATGGAGCCAAAGATTTTTGTGAGTGGGGTAATAATTTTGAAAATTGAAATCACCTCTTTGTCTGTCATTTTTTCATACTTGCCAAGTATCTCATCTGAAACATCAGTGTGCAAAGCTAGAATACTTCCTCCAAAGTTTTTTCTCTCCCCCTTTCCTCCTCTTAATTTTTGGTTTAGCCTTTCCCTTTCAGCTTCATCCTCTAAAACTGTTCTGAGAGACCTATAGTTATGAAGAAATAAAGGACAAGAAATGGATGGGCAGGGGTTGAGAAGGAAGAAGCAAAATCCTATGCTTCAGCATGCTGATTCTCAACCAGGGTGATACGACAGCATGGGGTACTGCCAGATCCTTCAAAGGTTGTTGTGGGTTGTGAGGAGCTAAACAGATAAGCTAACCAGATAAGTACAGGCTCAAGTTTTCCCCTATCTGGACAATCTCCTGCTACCACTGCCTGGTTCCTCTGTAAGAGGGTAAACACTTGAAAGTATAAATTGAAATTGAATTTAGTTTTTGAAATTAGATGTCACTCAATTCAGAAAAGTTATGGAAGGGTACCTTCACTCCAATAAGGGGTGCCTTGAGTCTAAAAAGTTTGAGAATCACTGCTTTAACATCTCTGGTGAAACTTAGTGGCCTTATTATTTCATAGCTGTCAGTTTGTCTCAGTTTGGTTTTTTTAAACATAGTAAGTGTAGTTAGAAAAACTGAATAATAAGAGCCGGTGACTGTGTAATTTGGAAGCAGTAGGCAGATGGCCCTGCCATTGTCACTGTATGCATTATTGGTCATGTCAGTGCACAAACTGGTTGCCAAAGGTATGCAAGGAAAAAAAAAATACTGTGATCCCTTAAATTTGTCTTTGTAGGTCACAGCTGATATATATTGGCAGGACTTTGTGGTGAAGTTTGAATTGTTACAACTTGTGCTTTATCAGTTTTGTGGCTGGAGGACTTCATTTTCCAAGGCTGTCAAATAGACTGTCAACTTTCATGAGAGAGAGAGAGATAGCTGAAGGAAAAATCGATAAAAGGAGTTGTTTGTGTAACATCACTCTGAAGATGTGTTGCTGTAAGTCTGAAGGCATTCATAAGATAAAAGAGATTCAAGGAGGAAAGATGATACAAGATAAAACACAAACTAGATGTGATGCAAATTGAGAAATATAAAGAGAAAGAAAATTCATTTTTTTCTACAGTATTTTTTAAGTTAAGTTAATAAAATGCAAATAAATGAAGGTGCTAAAAGGATACATATAATCACATGGCACTTGAAAGTCAAATTTGCCAGTTTTTGTTCCTTAAGTTGTCACTAACAATATCATTTGAATTATGTCTTTGTCCATGAGGCAAATCTATAAGGAACCAATGGTTTTTGTAATAGTAAATTAATTTAGCTATAAGACAGCTAACAATATAAGAATTGGATTTAACTCCTTGGTAAAGTGAATGTGTCCAGATAAGTAGGCCTCTATGTTCTGTCTGAACAACATAAGGTTAACATTCTGTCTTCCTCAGTTAGATACTGTTACAAAGGCTGTTGGGACTGCAGCCTCCCCATGCTGTAGCTGCAAGCAGTCTGCCTGTAATGCTTAATTGAGTAGCTTAATAAGCAGTAAGCACCTGATCCTTTGGAGGAGTATATAGAGCACCAGGGAAGGTGTTTACAAGAATGTGAGGTTGAAGAATAATGCTTACTTATGTTTTAAAAGGCTTTTCAAGTCCTTGGTCATAGGAGCCTTTATTTTTTGTGAGTATTTGGTGGGTGAATCTAAAGCAATCGAGCTAAAAATCATCTGTGCAACTTTCCTTTTTCCTTTTTATATGGCTATTATATAGCTTGTCTGTCAGAGACAGATATTAAGAATATTGATAAGATTTTCTGTGTGGCATGTAGGCTTCGCTGCT
This sequence comes from Gavialis gangeticus, assembly GCF_001723915.1. NCBI lineage: Eukaryota > Metazoa > Chordata > Crocodylia > Gavialidae > Gavialis > Gavialis gangeticus. The sequence goes on from NW_017729031.1 coordinate 48,285,458, forward strand.
GATCCATGATTCTCACTTTTACGTATCTGTTTCAGAATTGCTCTATTTGACACATCATTTGAGCTGCTTATAAGGAAAATCTGAGACAAGTCTAACTGGGTATTTTTAAGCAAATATGAGAAACAAGATACTTGTTTATTAGGACTGTGCAAAATTTCGACAAGTATTTCATTTCGAAGCTGTTTCAATGCATTTCAAGCTTGAAGCAGCGAAACTGAAATGAAACAAAAGGCTTCGAAACAACTTTGAAACGAAACGGGGGCACTCGAAATGTTTCAAAATATTTAGAGTTTCAAAGCTGGGCTTGCTGCAGCTAGACAGAAACTAAGGAGAGGGAGGGGGAAGACAGGGGAAGGACTGCTCTGATATTGACGTCTAGCTTCCTGTTTGAATCCCCAGCTCTATGATTGCTTCCCCCAGCTCTCTGATCATTTCCTCAGCTCTTTCCAGGGGGCGAGGGCCCCCAGTTTGCACACGGGATTTCAGCAGGCTGCAACTGAAACTGCAGTGGCAGCCTGCTGAAACTCAGTATGCAGATCTGGGGTGCCCACACCCCCCAGGAAGAGATGGGGAAATAATCAGAGAGCTGGGGAATTGAATAGGGCGCTGGGGAATCCAGTTGGGAGCTGGGGGAATGTTTAGGTCCCTGAACATTCCACTAGTTCCCAGCTGGATTCCCCGGCTCCCCGATCTTTCCCTCAGCTCTCTGATCGCTCCCCCAGATCTTCCCGGGGGGCGCGGGCCCCTGGATGATGCAGGATGACAGCAGGCTGCTGCTGCTGGCTGGGGACAGTGCCAGCACCAGGTTCATCTCGGTGCTCAGTGTGGGCTGCACCAGGCAGACTTGGGTGCTGACACTGGCCCCAGCTGGCAGGGGCAGCATGGTGTCATCCCGCATGCAGATCTGGGGGCCTGTACCCCCCGGGAAGAGTCTGGCATAGCCCTAAGCCCTCCTGGGGAGTACAGACCCCCAGATCTGCATGGGAGATAACAGCAGGCTGCCGCTGCCGGCAAGTGATTCAAGTTTGCTTATAACGGGTGTGCTGCTGTCAGGACTGTCCCTAGGGTATGGAAAATTGGGGCTACTGCTCCAGGCCCTATGCTTTGCGGGGCCTACGGAGCTGGGTGGAGCAACCTTGGTCCCTCCCACAGGGCCTGCCTGGTGCTGGTGGTTCTGCCCTGTGCCACAGAAGAAGCTTGGAGACTCCTCCCCTAGACATGGGGTGACCCCAGTCCTTGAACTGCCTGTGCGGGGGTCCCATGGGTCTTGCGCAGTGTTAAGGGGGCCCCACACAGCCTGATTTGCCCCAGGCCACACAGCTCTCTGGGGTCAACCCTGGCTGCTGCTACTTGTCCCCAGGGAAACACATGTCTGCGCTCATCTGGATGCAACCATGGAGTTTAAAGGACTCAAGGCTCTGATTCTGCAAGCAGGTGAAATGTAACACTTCTGTCAGGTTTCTAGTTGCATAGCTTTATGCAGCATACATGTGTTGTGCTGGACTTGGTTTAGATAGGGCAGGACATTTAATTTTTTTTTCTTAACATGTTTTAACATGTTTTTCTTAACATGTCCTGTAGTCAGATACACTTAAAGTCCTAGCTTTATTGGGCAGGCATTGTATAAAGAAGAGAGCCATGTGTCCTGATAAGCTCCTTTATGAAAATTGTGTAAATATCTAGACTCTGAACTTTTTGAGACCTTCAGTAACAGTAGTGGCTCTAAATATTTGTTAACTAAGGATGATTTTAGGATGTAGTTTTACAGGTAGTCCATCTCCATTTAGGCTACTCTGTTGGGTACTTGTAGCTGAAGTGCATGTATAATATAAGAACCAGTAACACTTTAGATGGGTGGTTTCTAACCTGCAGACTATGAGCCCCTTGTGGTACTCAAGGGTGACTGCATGACCCCCTGCTGAACCACACACCCCCAGTGCCCCTCCCACCCGCTGCACCGCATGTCCCAGTGGTCTCTCCCACTGCACTTCATGCCCTGGTGCCCCTGTTTTGCTGTACTGTGTGCCTGAGGGCCCCCTCTCTTCACTGTACTAGGCATCCAGGTGTCCCACGTCATCCTAAGCTCTCCAGCCATGGGCCCCTTCATTGAATTGTGACATGGATTGGCGAAGGAGAAGCTGAAGGAAGGTGGAGGCTGGAGACCATGACTGCTTCTGTAGCCAGAACAATGTCGGGAGCAGTGGCTGGATGGGAGCCTAGGGGCTTCAATTTAAACCCTCATGGGCTGCCTGTGGGCCTCAAGTTAGACAGCTCTGGTGTAGAGTGCCTTTTTTTGTAGCTGTTTGATACTGACTCATTCATTGTGGCAGTTGGCTTTAGTGATGGTTGAGCTGAGGTGTTTATAGCTAAGTGGGCTAACATGCAAGTCTCTTATCTGGCACAAAAAGATTCTGCTTTTAAATGAAGAGGTGCAGATCTGATCCCTGCCACCAAAGCGCGAGAGAAGTAGCAGTATAAAAACTGCCTTTGTTCTTACAGAGCCCTGCCTGTTGTGCTATCAGACTGTTATCGGGTCCGCAGGGTACCGTCCCTTCCTCTGGTTCTCTCCTGCCGTGACTTTGTTCTTATTAAGGGAGGAAAGAGATGGAGTGTTAATAGGTACCTACGGAGTAATGATGCTTGACCCGTCACGTAATTCCAGGTGCTTTATTCTCGTCTTTCTTTTACAGCGGCCTGGACCACAGGCGGCAGCTCGTCCACCTCATGCTCCCCAAAGTCACCCTCATGGTCAAGGAAAGATCAGCGCTTCACTGTCCTGAAGGTAAGCACCGGCCCGGGGACCTGCAGTGCTAATTACCTCATTAGCAGCCCGTGCAAATGAGGCCTTTTATCCCTTGCCGATTACTGTAAGGGGCGCTTCTGGCTGTTCTCCCTCTGTGGGTCTCAACCAGTGGGAGTCCTGACACAGTCCCCCTGGGTGCATGTCACTCCAGCTGGCGACTTGGCGTAATATCCACTAATTACCTCCTTAGAAGTGGAGGCTGGCCACGTCTCTTACTGCCTCTCAGCGGTTTGAGGCGGCTCAGCTCTGGGAGCACCCTAGCTGCTGGCATCGGTGCTGAAACTTTGGGACAGTCTACCCCTTTCCCTTCAGGGTTTCTGTCCTCTTCCCTTCTTGGATCCCAACAAAGGAGCTCTTCTCCTTTCCAGGACACTGCGCTGTGTCACTGCCCGGACCCGCAACTCCTTCCCTTTGACTCACCGCAGCGGCTGGGGTTTCATACATCAGTACCGGGCGTCTGGGGGCTACCTGCCTCTTCTCTTCATCTTTTCTCCGAGATCCCGGATGACCCTCCTCTTCACTCTCTAAGTGCCTGAAGGCATTTTTTCTGGGGCCTCTTCCTTCCTTTATTCCTGGAAGCTGGGTCCCATTGGCTAACTGGTGGCGTGGGGAATCTCTCCCTGCCCGACCCTGCCTGGGCATTGTGTCTGCCAGCTGCAGGGATTTCCCCAAGTAACAGGGCTTCGCTCAGTGACCCTGTTACACAGACAAATCATGGTGTAGTGACTCTGAACCATGACTTTTTGGATGTTTGTAGAACAGGTAGAATAAAAGGCCCTGATTCTGATATCAATATGAAATTTCTAATGTTGCATTTGAAATAGCAGATGACATGAGAACCTAAACTTTGACATTTTTAGATTTTTTGTTTAAATTTCCATTTTATTGAAATAACACTAGATGATGTTTGGAGGCTCATCCAGTCTGCTTCTCTGCACAGATGCAGGATTTGCTGTTCCTAAATTAATTATTTTTGTTAATTAAAAAAGAAAAGTTGTAGAAACTTTTCTGTACTAAGTCCACTGTGCTAAACTTTAAATCATAGTTTCAAAATAAAAGCTTTGAAACCCAGGGGTAAAACAGCGAGGTGTGGATGATTGAGGTACACTTGTCTGCAGTCAACCTGAAGGAAGAACAGCTGTTTCTTCAGGCACTTAAAATATTAGTGACTGTCTTTCAGTCAGACGCCCAGAGTACAGACAGTAAAAGGTAAGGGTAGAGAGAGACACGTATTTCGCTTGTGTATGTTTTTTCACATGGTCGTCTTTGGCTAAGTGTATTAAATTAGTATTCCTGCCAAATTCCACATTTAAATTGTACTGGATCCAGTGGCTAATCAGCTGGTGTTGGCATGGCTGCCAGCTAACCTACATGTTATGATTAACTTCTTTGATGCTTCTGGTTTGTGGCAGGCACTGACAATATTCTGTTGGTACTTCACTGTGGAAATACTAGGTACACATGTACTAGAGATGTATTAATCTGTAGCTACATAATATCATTTTTCAGGTAATAATAGAAGCTGTCTTGGTTGCTAGGTACTTATGTTCTTAAATGGTTAAATAATTAGTGCTGCTGCTCTGCTTGACTTCTATTAATGGATCTGTCCATTTTGACTCCTCTGTCCTCTGAAGTCTTGCTCGTCTCCGAAGTAAATTCTGAGTGGTTGCATTATTTATTTTCTTCCTGGGAGCATTTTCAATGTTAAACATGTGTAGTGGTGGTGGTGTCCTTTTAGTGGATATCAGCATTAGGCTGCTTATATTTATATCATGACTAGTCCTGGAGATCAAAAAACATCTTCTTGTAATATGAAGATTCCTTGTTTTCTTACTGGAGAAAAAGCACGAGTGATTTACTATGACCATAATCTATTTCTTTCTAAGAACAAAAGATAAAAAGGGTGAGTTCACCTGTTCTGAATGATAATTACTCAATGACATATTTTAGATAATTTACAGTTTGGGGCGAGGGGAAGAGAGAGATAGAATGTTTTCTTTAAATTCTTTTAAAAAAAGATATGATTGTAATCAGAGGCTTATAAACTTACTGAACATAAGGACTATAATGTTTTCTTATTTTGACATTCAAGGTTATTTTTTTAATGTGCAGTCCTAAAGGCACCATTTTGCATATAAATCGCCCATAAACTGCTCTCCAAGTGTTTCTAATTCTTTTGTGCAGAAATTCACAGCGTCTGCTAATCTAATACATTTTTCAGTTATGGCAATCATGTCTCCTTCACTATGTCAACATTTTTGTTTTTGTGGGCCTGAGTTTTCCACCAAACTTCTGCAGATTCTATTTGAGACACTAGCAGTAGCTCTGTCTATACTCGACTAGAGCCTGGAATAATTGACACTAGGTGGAGTTCATGTAATTGCTTCTTTCTTCAGTTTTATGTATTGGTCACTAGAGGGCAGCATTTGACTTCATTAGTGGTAAACTGCGAAGATGTAAAAATCCTCTGTAAACTCCCAAAATGGATAACTGAATATAGGCCAAGTCCAAAGCCCATTAAAGTCTGTGGAAATAATTTACTTTAGGCAGTGCTGATATAGGTTTATTATGTGCAGTCTTCTACAAACACAAATGAAACAGAAATTTTAAAATATATATTGAAAACAGTATCTGAAAAACAAGTTCTCTCTCTGTCTTCCCATTTTTGCTTTGCAGTGACTCCTGCTGCTGAAATGGTTACTTTTATTGCGCAGCTCTCACTATGACTTTATGTGATATCAACAATACTTATGGAAGAAACAACCCGTCATCGGTACTTGTATTCTTTAAGGAGGTAGGGGTCTGTATGAATATAAAAGCTTGTTGTGTCAAGTCCATTTGTAGGGTGATGCTTTGACAGGATGCTATATGCACAAGAGTAAGTCTTAAAACCGGTT
>NW_017729031.1:48296157-48306537 GCF_001723915.1 Gavialis gangeticus
ACCTCTGGAGAGGTCCCTTCCAGCCCTACTTCTCTGTGGTTCTGTGAGAAAGAGAGAGCTGCTTTACTGCTCTCTCTTTCTCAGCTTCTTAGGTTTTTTTCTTTCTGTTTCTTTCACAGACATCTAGGTAAATGTGACACTTAGATAAACCAGTCAGTGCCCCCCTCCCTCTGTTTGGTACATCAGTCATCATGTAAACCCCTTGGGTCATGCAGTTCAGCTGCTACTTAAGCTTTGTGTTTTGAGATCGTATGTATTGGATCATTTTTTTTCAAAGATGTACATACATAACTGTTTGTACATGTAAAAGCAATGGTGACATACATGGATTGCTTATGGTCAGTTGTGTGTGTGGAAGATGGCCAGGTACATACTTATGATCCAAAGAGATGTATAATAATAAAATGTATAAACACTGCTTTGGAAACCTTTAAATATATTAAAATTCATACATCTTTTATGTTACTTGGAGTAAGAATGCTTGCATAAGTTTTGCTTGCCAATTTCTAAAATCATACATGTTCGTCTTATAAATTTTGTTTCACAATAATATATTGTGGAAAAGAACTTTTTTCAGTAAATGCCTATTTAGTATAGCACCTATGGCCACATCCAGATGTGCAGGCATGTGCAGTTTGTGGCACTAAAAACTTGTTTATGACACCACAAACCACATGCTTGGGATGTTAAAATGTGTCCCTATGCTGTAATTTAGCAGTGCAGGGGCAAGTTTTGCTACTGGGAAATCCCAATAGCAAAAAAAATAAAAATAAATAAAGGCACGAAAAGCACATTAGAGGAGCGGGCACTGGTAGACACAGATGTTTGGTCCTCCCAGGAGGTGCTCTGGCTGCTGGCCAGAGTGTTTCCACACCTTTATGTCCCTTGGCTTATCCAGTATGCTAGGAGCTGGAAGGAGTGGGGAAAGGGCAGTTTTGCTGAAGTGGGGCAATTTGCCCCACACCAAACTGCACATGCAGGGGCGTGCACCACAGCAAAAAGTATTGGCATAAATTTGTACCACTACTTTTTTTGCTGCTGCAAGCGTATGTCCCTGCATGTCGGGAAGTGCTGTATGAGCCTTTAATAAGATTTGGCTAGATTAGGGGCACAACAAAACAATAGTGGCATCATTAGGTCCTATGAAAATTTGCCATGATGATAGACTTTACAGATGAAGATCTTTAACTTGCCATTTTTGATGATCTGTTACTGGTAATATTATTGTGCACTGAAGCTTTTTTGTAATGATGCAATCATAAAATGTATGGTAGCATTCCTTAGTAGTTGCACTAAATATTTTATCCTTATACACAATAACATATCTGTACCAAGAAAGATGCCAAATCTGTACCAATGGAAGTGGAAGCAGTTGTTGGATTCAACTAAAAATATTTTCATTGCTGATGATGATAATGCTTCATTGTGATTGAAAAAACATTTTATGCAATCAGTCTTGTAATACCCTTTGTTTTATGTAATAGATTTATGATAAATATTTAGATTGGCTTTTTTATCAATTTGATTTTATTGTTCTAATCCTAAATCTGCCTTACTAAGATTAGAGGCAAACAGAACTTTCCTAGTCCCATAAAATATGTACTCTGATGGAAGTTCCCCACTAGATGCTGTTTTCTAATACATGCATGTTTTATACCATCAACTCTAGTTTTTATTTGATTCATAATGGCTTTATATAAAAAAGTATATCATTAGCCAGCCAAACTGCTTGATAGCCTTGGCTGGTGTTCCCCCAAAATTATCTTCCTTGCCTCTTTCCCCAAAACTTATCAACAGGGTCCTGGTATTCTTTGATTTAAAAAAAAAAAAATCCCCAATTTTCAATTAAAAAAAAATAGTAACCCCAAATCCACATTTTCCCATGATTTAAATGAAACACCTTTAGTATATATAGTATGTATATATTAGTGGTGTTTCATTTTAATCATGGAAAAGTGTGGAGTTGGGGTTACTTTTTTAACAAGAAATTGGTATTTTTTTAAATAAGAGAAAACCGGGATTTATGCTTATCAGAAAGATGAAAACTCTGGCTAGGGTTTGCTTTAAGTGATTCTGTTTGCACTGACTGACTTTAAGGGATGTTTCAATTTTTTTTTTAAGAATTGAAATTGTGATTGAATATTCTATTTTGAGCTGCCGACCTCCAGTATAACAATAAAAAAAATCAAATAAGTATTGGCTAGATGTTTAAAAACACTCTGCAGTATCTTTTTATTTTTAAGTTAATGAAACTAGAGCAAAGTAATCAGTAAGAGGACATGATGTGTTAATGTGTGATTTTCTTCCACATGGTATGACAAATTTACTGTATTCCGGAGCAATCTGTATGTCAAGGGCAGCTGTAGAACAAAGAATACTTGTACTGTGATCAGAACTGTAGAGTAATATTGTGATCAGACTATGTCATTTGTCAAAAATGCAATTCTATCTGGCTCTCATCTCGATGAAAAATGCAAATGAAATAAAGTTTTAATGCTCTAATAGCTAGTTTTTCAAATAATGTATATATTCAGTAAGTAATACAAACTCCTTAGAACCTAGTTTGTAAGTGAGTGATGATCATATGGCCCCATCTGAATGTTACGTTTTAGGCATGAAGAACCAGTTAATCACGTCATAAGTGGTCACCTGGCCACACATTCAATCAATTAATGGCTTGCTAAAAAGAGGAATAAGTTACAAAGTTATTCCATAGAATAGGTGTAATAACTTTGTAGCTGCTTTTTATCATGCTGTTAATTGAACATTTGGCCAAGGTCCTATGGCTAATTGACAGTGCATATAAATAAAAGAATTACTTCCATTGACAGTTTCTTTAGCAGAATGGTCACCATCATATTGCAAAAAGTATTATAGTGTACTTTTTGTGCATTGTTATAGTGCATGGTTTTTTAATGTTTGTTTCTTGATGGTCATTTGTAAACCTTCCTTGGTTATTTTTTTTAATGCGAAAATTGAGAGGACAAGATGAAGTCCAGTGCAGGAAATGAAGTGTAATCAAACTACTTGAAGTATTTAAGTTAATTTAAAGTACAGCATGACATACTGTGAATATGTAGTAGATGCTAAGTATTGTATTTGAACCTCTCTTCACTTGATATATTGCCTGTGAATTTACACTCTTCTTAAGAATGACAGTGAACTTACATTTTTTGAACTTCCTCAAGGTATCTCTTTATTAATGCTCTTCTTTATTATACTGTCTGGATGCTTTGGATAAGATGTTAAAGATGTAACCCAGGTCTCACTGAAGTTAATGAAGTTAACTGAACTCTTATTTACCCTAAATACTCTGTAGAGATGATAGATGAAAAAGTATATCCACTGCATATGCCAGGATTCTCTACTACATTGATCACCAACTGGTAGATCTTGATTGACTGGCAGTCAGTCGGGGGCTAAGCATGCCTCCATCCCTTCCCTCCCACACAAACTGCCCAGCAGGTCAGTTTGTGGGGGAGGGAAGCGGTGGGGGGGCAGATCGCAGCCCCCGTGGTGAGGGAGGGAGTGTGGGGCAGGGGCTATTTGAGTGAGACCCTGGCCGGGCTGGGTGATTGGACAGTTGTGGGGGGGCTTCTGCCACTGTGTGCACTTGGCAGAGACCTAGGAGAGCACATATCCCCCCAACTTGTGCGGCTGCTACTGTGCACTGGTTTTTGAGCCCCAAGCCCCACTGCAGCTGCCCCAGGAGCGGCGTGACGCCATGTGTGTCTTGCCACTGGGCGGGAAGGGGGGTGTGGCTCAGGTAGTTCCTGGGTTACACTTTAATTCAAAAAGTGATCTTGTGCTGTGTCCCCGACGGGCCTTCGTAGAACCCTACTAGTAGTGTAGCTTCCCGTTCGGGTGACCACCCTCTGCACCGAGCATTGTTGTTACTGCAGTTGAGTTGTCTTCCCCGCTGCACCAACCCCGCTTCTCACCTGCCACGACTTTGCTGTTATCCCAGTGGGCGGGGCCAGTTCACCGGTCCCTTGGTGTCCTGGGTCGGCCTCGTCAGTTACACACCAGGCTCCAGCCACCCCTACACCCCGGCCTCACGCCACCTGTGGTCTTCACCTCCCTGCACCGACTCAGCAAAGTGCCTACAGACTCCTCCCTCACCTGTGTAGGTGTCCCAGCCCTATTGCACAGGATACTTCCCACCACCGGTTCATCACCTGAACTCTCAGCTGTGTGCTTCCTCCCAGTGATTCCTCTTTCAGGAGTACCTCCCTGACCTACCACCCGTGCCCTTATGATATTGCTCCGGAGTGACGTCTCTTGGCTGGGTATACCGCGCTGTCCCCTTTAATCCTCAATTGACGCCTTCTATTCTTGGCGGCGATCCCGCCCCAAACTCTATCTCCAGCCTGGTGCGTCTTCGGCCTCACCCTCCTCTTCGGCACTTCCCGCGCCCCCTGCCACAGCACTTACTTCATGCTGCTTGGGATCTTCCTGGGTGATCTTGATCCCCTGTTGTCCCCCTGCTCTGGCACCGCAGGCTCGCTCCGCTGGGGTTCCAGCTATCCCGCCTCTTCTCCCGGCCACCGGACACTCCAGCTCTTTGGCTCCGCAGCTGCTGTCCAGCTGGGTTAACGACAGGGACCGCCTTGCCTGCCGTTCCTTCCTCTCTCCCTCTGCTGCCGCCGGAGCAGCATCCGCCATTTTTAAATCTCCTGGCTGGCGTCTGACGTCACCGTTAGCTGCCGGCTGCAGCTGTACATAGACGCGGCTAACGAGCCGCGCGGGCTGTCCCTCTCACGTGGTGTCCTGCTCTCCCGGTAAGTTTTCCTGGCTTCTGCGGGTCCCGGGACATGCTGAAAAAGGTTGGAAATCATTGCTGTACTACATATGACAAAAAGAATTTGAGGGCATTTGGTAACTTTCATTTCCACGTTATTTGGAATATAGACGGTTTTACTTCTGGGCACAACATCTTTCCCGACTATGCAGTTGATCCATTAAAGGATATCACAACTCCCGCCACCCCCCAATCTTGCCTCATATATTTCTTGGATCAGAGTGGCTACAACCAAATGCCAGTCCTTTTAATTTGACATTGCTTTAGTGCTGATTGAATTAGAGCAAAATTATCAAATTAATTTTTCTCTAAAGAAATCACTATTCGTTAGTGTAGCTCATATTATTAAAGAAAAAACATATAGCAATTCATAATAACAGAGTTTTGTATGATAAAACAAAATATACTTATTTAAAAGTTGTTACTTGCCACAATCCTTAGCTAGGAAAGTTGCAGCAGAGATTATAAATGGTTTGTCCCAGAGCACAGGAAGGATCAGATGTCTTTAGATCTCAAGAATTCTTCCTTTCTTACTGGTATGTAGAGACCAGTATAACTATCTCTGAACAGATTCTGATTTGTATGGTTTCATTTTATATTCTATTGTAGAAGTCTATTGTAATAACTAATAGGATCATATATGCTATGGAGGAGGGTCTGGAAAACTCATTTAAGAACTTACATTTCTGTCTTGAATCTAAGATTAAAATTTCATAAATCTTTCTGAGGTTTGTTGGGTTTGGCCCTTTAAAAGTCTACTAGATGAAGGAAAGTAGTTTGTATGGCAGTTCCTTCTAATCGTATCCACTATAACTGTAGAGATAATACATACTTTGCATAGGGTGGATAAACATCACCATAAGAGGAAAGGAGGAACCAATAACACTGGTCTAAGAGCACAGTGATGTCAAATGTCAGCCTTAAGTGAATTGTTGGTAGTCCCTCATTATAAAGCTACAGTCTCCCAGTAAATAGGAAAGTCATCAATGAATGCATAGATGATTGAGGAGACTGATATGAGATCTTTATGTTTCATTGCAGATGTGGCAAATAGTTCTGGGAGGAAGGAGTGATGTTGGGTCACACCTCTTTCCCTTTCTCTCATCTCTCTACCTCCATAGTGAGGTGAGTTAACTTGAAATGTTCAATGCCTTGTACATTGTTGGGGATGACTTAGTTCTTGAGTCTCCCAAGTATTGATGTTAATGTAACATTTCAGATTGGCCCTTAAGGCGTCTCTTCTTTTTTCCCACTTGTAGAGCAGTGACCAGGGGTGATTTGGGAGTATAGGCTGTGCTTGGGTGTTTGATTGTCAGGTGTTACAAGCCAACTGGGCACTGTGAGTGTATCAATTTGGTTGCAGGCTGATTGGGCACTGCAAATGTACCAGTCACTGGGCTGTTTGGTTTGGGATTGAGGAGGCCGCGTTGGGAACAAAGCAAAGATGAGTTTAATTTATAACAGTAAAGATACATTTTACGTATAGCAGCAAAATAGCAATGAAAATATGTTTTAGCAGCAAAATATGGTTTACATGTATAACAGGTAACAGAAAGGTTAATCTAATAAACAGACAATACAACAATAAGCGTTAAAAGTTGGCAGTGATAATAACAGACAGACAAATTGACAAAGAGTTCCCCCTTGGTTGGCAACTTATCGATAGTCCCTCAGTGCCATGTACGGGCCAAGTTGATCCAGCAAAGTCTGGTGTCGCCAATCAATGCTGTTGGAGGGAGCACCGGGGAAGGTCCCTTAGTCAGGATCTGGTCCTTGCTCACACTGGGAGTCTGAAGTCCGGGTTTGGAACAGCAATGACCATTCTATTCCATCCTTCCTACTGGTCACCTGACATGTGTTCTTTTATATTTTGCTCTATGCTAATCTGTTGGCTTTAGAGCCACTCACAATCTTACCATATAGTTGTTACCCTATGGGATTGGAAGGTGTTAAAAATTGTCATAAGAGGTTACTGGCTAAACTTGAGCTCATCCAATAAGCAAATCTCACCACACCACTTTGAGTTTGAGATTAGCATTTACTCTGCCTAAGTCCAACCTACCTGGTCACTTCCTCTTTGGAATTTTTGGAGTGTGTCAATTATACCTTGTGGTTAGGTTTGTCATTTTGACTGACCTTTAAGCAAAAACTGTTAGGTCAGCTAAAGTTTGCAGTTTTGTTTTCTAGTTCCGCTTCTTGGGTCCCAGTCTAGTTTTATGATCGGTACAGACAGTTAATTTTAACATTGTGGTTATAATTGTGACAGACAGGGTACATTTTGTGGGTTACAATCTTGCAAGATTTGCCTTAGCTAATATTAACTGTTATGCCATTGTTAGATGCTCCCACGAAGCAGACATTATTTGCTATAATTTGCTCATTAACCTCTTTGGTTCTGACCATCACAGTCAGGCATCCTTATGACATGTCCTTTCGAAAGAAGCTGGTACCATATAAACTTCACTTCAGTGCTGATGGTGTTTGCTTGAGCCAGAACACTGGGTTTTGTTCCGTCTTCCTAGCTGATGTGATGGATTTTCTAGAGAAGTCATTGATGGTAACATTATAAAGCTTTCAGTTGTTTTCCAATATGTTGTCCATGTTTCACACCCATGCAACAGAGTAGGAGTAGAAATAGCCTGGTAGGCGAGAAGCTTGGTTTGGGTTCTGATGCTATGATCATCAAAGACATGATTTTGGAGACATCTGAAGGCAGCAGTGGCAGATTTTGTCTGGTATTGAATATCATCGCTTATGTTTGCTTTTTGGGAAAGATGGCTACCCAGGTTGGGGAAATGCTCAGCATACTCCAAGAGTTGCTCTTTAATTGAAGTGTGCGGAGAAACAGCTGGTTGGTTTGGTGTGGGTTGGTAAAGGATCTTGGTTTTTGTGGGGTTCACAATGAGTTCAAGCAATTCATAATGCTTCACAATCAAGAGTCACCTAGAGCTGAGTCGGCACACACAGCACAATCATCAGCATATTGAAGATCAATAATGCAGGTGGAATTGGTTAATGTTAAAGAGATTCCTGCCCACGCAGTTTTGGAAAATTACTTCAAATGCAAGCCTCTCACCAACGATACGAGGAATTGCTGTAATATAGATGGGAAAGAGTACTGGTGCAATCACATATCCTTGTTTGACTCCAGTTCTAATAGTGAAGGGGTCTGTTTCTGCTTAGGATTGTCGCTGTTATTACATCATGAAGGAGTCTGATAATGTTAACAAATTTTGGTAGGCATTATGTAGATCTCATCAGAATCTTCCAAGGGGTCTCTCTGTTGATTTGAATCAAAGGCCTTAGTCATATCAATGAAGGCAGTGTAAGGACCTCATTGTTTCTAATGGTACTTCTGCTGTCTAGTAATTCCTATCTATTGTAACTCTGAGTGGTCTGAAACTACATTGGGACTTGGGTAGAATCCCCTGAATGAGGGAAATGAATATGTTGAAGTGAATGTGGGTGAAGATTTGCCCAGATATGGACCGAAGTGCTGTACCACAGTAACTGCTGCAATCCTATCTATCTCCTTTCTTGAATATTGTAACAATTCTGGCATCTCTCAAGTCACCATGACTCTGTTACTGTTTCCAGATATTAAAAATGATGTATAGTTGGTGAGCTTTTTTCCACCTTGCTTATAAATTTCAGTTGGTGTTCCATCAAGATCATGTGCTTTGTTCTTCATAATCTGCTTAATGGCTTTCAAGGCCTCTTGATAAATTGGTGGATCTGCAAGGTAGTCCTTAATAGTGTGGAATGGCTTTGATGGTGTGGTCTTTGACATTAGAATCTCAGTTCAATATTGAGTGCTTGAAAGACACAGTTAAGAGCAATCATGTCTAGCAGTGCATCAGTGAAAAATTCTCCAATCTCCTTGTTGATCTCGACACCATTGATCACTAAGGAGAGACTCAAAAAAGGCACCTATGAGGTGAGCAAAGAAACCTTAGGACTGGTTCAATGAGAGTGATAGGGAAATTCAAGCTCTCATTGACAAAAACAAACAAACAAGAGCCTTCAAAGCTTGGCAGAATAAAATCAACTCCAAAACAAAGCAAGACACTTATTTCTGTATTAAAGCTGAGAGCCAGAGGAAACTTTCAGTGAAAGACTAGGAGGATAAAGTATGTAAAAAAGATTCAAAAGTTTCTCGATAGCCTCAACATGCATAGTTTCTTCAGCGCAACCAAAGTTATGTATGGGCCAAGCGCAAAAGGAGCCATCCCTCTGAGGTCCGAGGATGGAACAACACTCCTTAAAGGTAGTTCCACCATCAACGCATAGTGGAAGGAGCACTTTCAAGAGATCTTGAACTGAGATTCTACAAGTTTAGGTGATAAATAGAGGTAGCTTATGCAAAATATTTAGAGTATGGGCTGTGATGCTTACAGGGCCAGGAAGCCCAAAGACTGGTAAGTGGGAAAGACCTAATGGGATAGTGGCAACTTAAAGGTGATTTGAAAAAAACAGGATAGAAACAAGTGGGGGACAATTGAGTTGGTCAATATAGTCAGTACTATTCTTGTTAATTATGCTCTTGAGATTTATTTCTTTGTTTCTTCTTCTTTAATTGCTTTTGCAGTCTCTCCTTTTTTGAAGAAGCATTTTCTGACCTAGCACTCTTAACATTTCACCCAAGTAGATGATTAAATGTTTTCTAATTGTAATTCAGTTTGTAATCATAACTGATTGCTCATTTTAACCCTCAATATATTAGTTAATTGTGAAAAGCAGTCAAGAAATTTTTGAAGCAGTTTTTGATTCAACTGTAGAATGAAGGTGAAGAAATCAGATTTTTTTCTGTAACTGTCATAATGTCAAGTGTAACAGTGTATTAAGCATTTCCTGTTATACTTTACACTGAGGATTCTCAACCCTCAGCCTGTGGGCTAAATCTGGTCCGCAGGGCTCCCCAGAGTTCAGGGAATTTGGCAGAAGGGGAATAGTAGCCCTGGCTCCACCTGCCTCAGATGCCAGATTAGGCCTACTGGCTGGGTCCAGCCCACAAACGGACTGCACATTGTTTGTCCATGGCAAAATGGTTGGGTCCTGCTGCTTTACAGTGATTTTCATCTATATTGGCACAGCCCGCCTGCAGCATTCATGCCAAGATTGGCACCATAGTCTGTGTGTGTGGCACATGCCAAATCCGTGGGGGGACAGGCAGCACAGCAGCAGAAAGCAAAGCAGTGGATTGGTTGGGCAGTGCAGAGCAGAAAGCAGAGCAGCTGATTGGGCAGGGAGCACAAGGCAGGAAACAGAAAACAGAACAGCAGATTGGGGAGAGGAAAGGGATCAGTGGCATTCAAGGAGGATATGGGGCTAGTTTGTGGTACATCTGCCAAAAAGGTTGGCCCCCATTGATCTATATGATCCAAAGGTGGCTGATCCAGAGGCAGCTGTGCTTGGGCTGGGTAGGGTGGGGCAGGCAGTGACGGTGCTGGGAGGGGGGGCTATGGCAAATTTTGGGGTGGCTGTAGCTCCCTCATAGCCTCCCCTCCCATTGCTGCCCGTACCACGCCGCCCAAGTGCAGCTGCCAGGAAGAGCCAGGCCTAGTCCTGGCCCCAAGTGC
>NW_017729031.1:48306779-48307254 GCF_001723915.1 Gavialis gangeticus
TCCCCCCAGCCCCCTTGCAGACTTACTGGCTGTACACTGCTCTCCAAGCTGCCAGGCTTCATATTATCTATCAGATCAGCATTGGCTGATGAATAATCGGTCATCAGTATTGGCCCAAAAAATCTTTATCAGTGCACCCCTACACATAAGGCACTACTGGAATGCAGCTTCTCCTGTTCATAATTGCCTATATAGTTGTTCATGTGTTCAAATGCAGACTTCTGCTGGGAAGTGTCTGTTGTACGTGTGTTCCAAGATACTTTCTGTTGAGTGCAGTGTCTGTACCTCAGTTTTTCTCAGCTGGATCCTGACTTCCTATGTGTTCATAGGAAAGTATGACTGAAAGGGACTGTAACAGGTTGTCTTCCCCAGCACCATCTTCCCTGTTATCTGCGCCCTACGTGGAGCACCTTTGGAGTCTTCTTTGAGGTTTCTTGTATCCTGCTGTCTACTTTCCTGCTGCGTCTTGACAGAA
>NW_017729031.1:48312254-48324144 GCF_001723915.1 Gavialis gangeticus
CACTACTGGAATGCAGCTTCTCCTGTTCATAATTGCCTATATAGTTGTTCATGTGTTCAAATGCAGACTTCTGCTGGGAAGTGTCTGTTGTACGTGTGTTCCAAGATACTTTCTGTTGAGTGCAGTGTCTGTACCTCAGTTTTTCTCAGCTGGATCCTGACTTCCTATGTGTTCATAGGAAAGTATGACTGAAAGGGACTGTAACAGGTTGTCTTCCCCAGCACCATCTTCCCTGTTATCTGCGCCCTACGTGGAGCACCTTTGGAGTCTTCTTTGAGGTTTCTTGTATCCTGCTGTCTACTTTCCTGCTGCGTCTTGACAGAAAATTGTTATACTGATGTTCTTGTAAGCGGGAGACTGCCTATTATATTTTGTATGTTGGGGTCTTCCACCTACATGGACCTCAACCCCTGTCTTTCTCTAGCTAGGCCTCCCCATCTAAACCCACCAAACAGGGTTGGACTCTGAGGCTCTAGCTGTTTTCCTTGTCTTGAGGCTCGTGGCCCTCCTTTCTGCTCCAATCTGGAGCCAAGTCTCTCTGGCCCAGAGGTGCAGCCCCCACCCCTACAGCCACGGGGTCACAAGTTCAAGGCTGGGGAATGACCCCGAACCCATGCTATCCTAGTACACAACCTCCTCCCCCCCCCCAAAAAAACACCCTAAAACTGTACCTCGGGGCCCCAGACCATCCCAGCTTTTTAGGATGGCACCTTCTGGTGCGGAGTCTCTACCCCCCAAAATCCTGCGCCAACACTGGCGCTGGGGTCTATGTACCCTGAATACTGTGCCTTCTCTGGCACCGGGGTCAGTACACCCCAGATCCTGCACCCACATGGGTGCCAGGTCCCCATGGTGTAGTGGGATCCCAATAAGGCCTCCTCCTTCCCCACTAGTCTTGCCCAAACCGCTGGTGTTATTCGAAAAAATCCCATAAACAGTCTGTCCATGGGCTGTAACCACCACCAGAAAAATATGATCAAACAAGGCAGAATGCCAGCTTACATTTACTCAGGGGTCATGCTTCTGCTCCCCACTGTAGGCTACCGTCCTTCCTCTGGGGTTGCAGCTGCTTCTCTGGATTCCTCAGTAGTTCCTTCAGCCTTTGGACTGCTCACCCAGCCTCTCCATGGAGCTGTCACACGCACTTCTTCTCCCTTGGCTGCCAGGCTCCAACTGCTGCCCAACCCAGGGTTTTTATAGTCCTGGCCTGCCCCCTTTGTCACCTGACCAGCTGGCCTGGCTCAACTTTTAACCCCTACCTTTCCAGTGCACTGTGCCCAGAAAGTCCTGATCTTAAAGGGGCCGACCTGTCTTCTGGTAACAGGGCTAGGGTCCCCCTCTTTTCTCTTGTCTGCGGTCTTTCCTTCCCCTCTGAATCCTTGACCTACGTCCTGGTAACAGGGCCAGGGTTCCCTGTTACAGGGACCTTGTGAGCTCAAGTTTAGCCCCTGCTCATGGCAGGATCATCTCAGCCAAGTGTCTGCTTAACCTGTTCTTAAAAATTTCTAGGGATGGAGATTCCATAACTGCACTAGGTACCATGTTCCAGTGCTTGACAACCTCATAATCAGAATATTCCTCTTGATCTGCAACCTAACTACTGCATCTTGAGGCCATAGCTCCTATCCCTGTCCCCTACAGCCACATTCCTTGCCATTCTATAATTGCCCTTCAGCTGTTGTCAAATCTCACCCCAGCTTTTTCTTCTCAAGACTAAATAACCTTAGTTCTTTCAGACGTTTCTCATAAATCAGACTTCCTAGGCCTCAAAATCATTTTTGTCGCTCTCCACTGGACTCTTCAATCTGTCCACACGTTTCTTGAAGTTTGGGGCCCAAAACTGGACACTGGACTCCAGGTGAGGCCTCACCAATCCCAAATAGAGCAGAAGAATACCTTCCCTTGATTCGCATGTTATATTCCTGTTAATATGACCCAGGATACTTTGACTCTTTTCCAGGAAGAGCATACTGTTGACTCATATTCAGCTTATGGGCTGATGTGATTCACAGGTTATTCTAAGGTTAATCAAGACAGCCAGCAAATTCTGTTTGCTTCAGTGCTTTAGAGGTCATTAACTGGCTAGTCTGTTGATCTTGTATTTTAGCATTTCTCTTATGGTTGGTAATTTGAGAGTTTTATCACCAGGTGTACAGGTGTACCAAGGGCCTCTTGCTTTGGGAAATTGCATATTCCAGAAAAGTGCTCTGTTTTCAAAATCTATCATCTAGACCTGTAAGAAAAAGATGGCCAGACAGATAAATCTGAAGATAAACAGTGTATGGTACTCCTGAATTTTCCTTTGACCTGGGACTCTGCTCCATTGATCTTCCACTCCAAAGCACTGATTTAAAGGAGTTGCTTCTAGCATTACAGCACACAGTACTGCAAACTGTAGCATGGCTACTGTTACTGATGTACAAGCCAACACAGAGAACCTAAGAGACTTCAGTATACCTTCACATGCATGTAGCCTAGCATTTCCAACATCTTGGCCTTAAGATCTATACTATTCTATGCCCATGATGTCTATATTGATGTCCCCCACATCTATGCTAAGCCCAGGGACATCAATTTGCAGTACTGTGTGCACTAACTTCAGTGAGCCACCTCTCCAGAATAGGAGGATCTAATAAAAGATTTCACACATTTCCACTAACCTGGTTGGCCCCATTCTAGCTTTCTTCTTTTTCTCCAGTTAAGGCCCTCATCTCTTCAAGTTTGCACCTGGATGAATAAAAACCAACTGCACTGCAGATTCCCATGGTAGAGGTCAAGAAACCAAACTGTTAATTGGTATACATACTACTGATGGAAACCAAGAAATTGGTGTGTGTGTGTGTTGTCTGTGCATGCCCATGTAGTATGTATGTATGCATTACTTAAGTGGGGAAAGTGGTTCTGCCTATAAAGAAGAAATGTGAATCTGGTAAACATAGTGTGTCCAGAACCATCCACAGCAGCACCTACAATGTAAGAAAAAGATATCAGGTATCACATATCATTAAATATTTATTTGGCCACAAGGCCACTTGATGAGTTTACACTTCAGGCACCAACTTTTAGACTGTGAGGTCCATGCATAACTGTTGAGCCTCAGAAGCTAGGATCCTTCCCAGGAAATCTACTACCATAACTGAGAGAGAAGTTTGTCTGCAGAGTTTGGACAATTCATGGTCAAAACCATGTTGCCAAATGCACTAAGTGCAGTGGATGCAGTGGCAACTCTGGCATTCATGTAGTATGCATAGTTCAGGCTTTCCTGAATTGGTCCACTGCTTTGGAGCTGTGGTAAGTAGAATCCGGATGTAAAATGCAAAGTTATGTATATAGCCACTGGAGTCCCTTGTGATATGTTGTTGAAATGCATATTTTCTTTCCACTTTCCTCAGTCTTTCTCAGTTCAGTCTCATTTGAGAAGAAGCCAGGGTACCATTGGTGTATTCTTGCCCTTTATATCCTTGGTGCACAAAACAAGGACTATGAGGACATATATTATCTATCTGCTGGACAGAAATACCCCATCCTCAAGGTAAATGTAATGTGTACCATTAGTGGAATATATTTATGCATAAAATATCATCACAAAGATTACTTTTGTGCTCCAGTTACTATATAAAGAGCTTCTTATTTCCTTGGTATAGAAGATAGAACTTGGACCAAAGGCAGGAACTGTAGAACATATGTATCTATCAAAGATCATAGTAGGTATGCTTACAATTTTGGAAATTTAAATGATATTTCTTTATAATAGGAGCTCCTTCATTTAAAGGAATCCATACTTCAAAGCTAGAAAATGCATAGCTCAAATATTTGTACTTCTACGTACTCAACTACTCTACTTCGGAAGAAAGGCAAACTAGAACCCATATATCACATCTCTTATTTTAACAGAGATGTTCTGGGCCATACCACTTTCTCTATGCCTCAGTTTCCTGTTTATGCCTGTAAAATGGGATTAATGGAACTTCCCTACCATGGAGCGATGCTGTGGAGATACATTCATTAACATTTCTGGGGTACTTAGTTGCTACAGTGATGAACACCATAGAACTTACTACAAGTAAGCAAGCAGTTATGTTTTATTTGAGTGACTGGGGGAAAAACTTATTTTCAGTTAGATTATGTAATAGATTCTCTTGTCATTTATATTGGTGAGTTTAGTTTCATTTCACTTTTGATCTAGTTGGAGAGTGGCTTGTGTAGGAAGAAAAAGGAGAGAGGGTATAACTTGCTAATGTGAGGCCTAGATGTAGTTGCTAAAAAGGAAAGTTATGTAGGAAGAGCCTCTAATTTTCAGTGCTATCTTTGGACTTGGAATAATGCCCAGGATAGTGACAAATAAAATGTTTCTGGGGAAAGACTCAGAATCAACTCCATTGGCAATAATAAATAGCTAAGGAAATGGCTAATGGCATAACATTTGAGCACTAAAAAACTTTAATCAATAAATTATCACATTTTTAATTTCTTCTGGGATTTGTTTTCAAAACATAAGGTATTAATTAAAAAGGAAGATATTACTACTTGGAGTAGTAGTTGGATTGCAAAT
This sequence comes from Gavialis gangeticus, assembly GCF_001723915.1. Lineage (NCBI taxonomy): Eukaryota > Metazoa > Chordata > Crocodylia > Gavialidae > Gavialis > Gavialis gangeticus. The sequence goes on from NW_017729031.1 coordinate 48,316,807, forward strand.
GGACACTTTATTTGGAAAGCACTTTATAGATAATGAAACATTTTCAATTATTTCTTTTCTATTTATGGAGAGCAAAAGTGCCCGACATACTTTTGTACATGAGTAGAAGTGTTCCCAGCCCAGAAGACCTTATATTCTAAGATTCTTAATCTACCTGAATGGGTCCCACAGTTTTCTGTGATAGCTTACAAAGGAAGTTGAACAAAAGCACAAGACATTTCTCCTCCTTTAGTATTTCCATCCACTTTTGTATTATAAGTTTTCCCCTTTCCTTCCATAATTCAGCTCAATTTTTCCTGTGGCATATTAGCCTTGTCCTCAGTACAGTTCTGCCACTGTTCTTCCCTTCCCACACCAAACAAATAAACATCATCCCTTAATTTCTTTCATTTTTTCTCTCTTCATTGCCAGGCCACAGGCACAATTATGAAAATGATGTTTTCCTGGGGCTTGGTAGTTTAATTTATTCTTGACAACAAAAGATATTGTTTCCACTGCTGTGGTAGAGAGCTGGAGAAATGCCTTGTTTTCCCTCCATAATATATCATTATAGATTTCTAGGATCGGAAGGGATCTATTAGATCATTGAGTCCAACCCCTTGCTCTACAGGCGCATCAGTCTATCCCAGGGAAGGTTTTAGATAAGATTATCAAAGAGGCCATTCTTAGCAGACTGGCCGATGGCAACATCCTGAGGGACAGCCAGCATGGGTTTGTTGCAGGTAGGTCTTGCTTGACCAGTCTTATTTCCTTTTATGACCAGGTGACCTATCAGCTGGACAAGGGCGAAGAGATTGATGTAGTATATCTTGACTTCAAAAAAGCCTTCGGTCCAGTATCCCATGATCACCTCTTAGCAAAACTGGCTAACTGGAGCCTCGGCCTTACCACTATCCACTGGCTGGGGAATTGTCTCCATGGTAGGACCCAGAGGGTGGTGGCTGATGGAAGTCAGTCGTGGTGTGCTGTGACCAGTGGGGTCCCTCAAGGTTCTGTCCTTGGTCCTACACTATTCAACATCTTCATTAATGATGTGAAAATTGGAATCAGAAGCAGACTGGCTACGTTCATTGATGACACCAAAGTCTGGGGTAAAGCATCCACACCTGAGGACAGGAGGGTGATCCAGGCTGACCTTGACAGACTCAGAAAATGGGCAGATGAGAACCTGATGGTGTTTAACACCAAAAAATGCAACGTTCTCCACCTTGGGAAGAAAAACCTGCAGCATGCTTATAGGCTCAGCAGTGCTACGCTGGCTAGCACTGTGGGGGAAAGGGACTGGGGGGGGGGTCATCATTGACCACAAGATGAAAATGAGCCTTCAATGTGATGCTGCAGCTAGTAAAGCGAGCAAAACCCTGGCTTGTAGCCATAGATGTTTCTCTAGCAAATCCCAGGATGTCATTCTCCCATTGTGCTCGATCTGGTGAGCCTGCAGTTGGAGTACTGTGTCCAGTTTTGGGCTCTGCAACTCAAAAAGGAAGTGGAGAAGCTTGAGAGAGTGCAGAGGAGAGCTACGTGCATGATCAAAGGTCAGGAAAACAGACCTTATGATGAGAGGCTGAGAGCCATAGGACTCTTCAGTTTGGGAAAGTGCAGGGTCAGGGGTGATCTGGTGGCCACCTATAAGTTTACCAGGGGTGTTCACCAGGATCTGGGGGAACGTCTGTTCACCAGAGCATCCCAAGGGATGTCAAGGTCAAACAGTCACAAACTCCTCCGTGACTGTTTCAGGCTGGAAATAAGGAAGAACTTCTTTACTGTCCGAGCCCCCAAGGTTTGGAATAGACTGCTGCCAGAGGTGGTTCAAACACCTACTTTGAACACCTTCAAGAGACATCTGGATGTTTATCTTGCTGGGATCCTATGATCCCTGCTGACTTACTGCCCCTGGGGCCAGGGGCTGGACTCAATGATCTTCCAAGGTCCCTTGCAGCCCTAATGTCTATGAAATCTGTGAAAGTTTTCTTTTATTACCCAGGCAATGCTGGATTTTGTGTAATTGTGATTTCAGTAGGTCCCTGTTAATAGACACTCTCATTCCCTATTTTATTGTGGCCTGTCACTGAAATCCATCCCCACAACTCTCTGCCATTTATCTGCATGTTCTGACAAACTGGAGTTGTACAGACTCTCCATTTCAGATCTCAGACAATAGTGACTACCTACTAAAAATATTTTGCTTGCTTTAAATAATTAAACTGCCTCTTCAGTGCTCCTTATATGAGAGAGGGCTTATTTAAAAAAACATAGTGAATATGATTTTTTCAAATGAAAACCAGCATTTATGTATACAGACTCTAGCATATTACATGATTAGAAGCCTAAATATGTTTAGATTGGTTTGTGTATGGGAGACTGGCAAATACTAAAGATATTATTTAAAGCAAAATTGGAAAAAAATTAGGAGCAATCAATACAGTAAAGACAGTTCCTTCAGTGCTCTGGGCTTTGGCTCATTTCTAACTTAGAGAGACAAGTGCTTTCCTACAGAAATAATGCAGTGAGCCAAGCTAATGATATTGCTAAATATAAGGTTTTGAAAGAGCTGGGTATTTAAGAAATGTTCTAAATATTAACGGGTATGTTTCTGGTGTGAAATAGCTTGTTGAAGCTGCTTATTGACATTCATTCTTTAACAACAAAAATCTGTTTGCAGGCAGAAGCAGAACATGTGATAATAAAGCTGAGCAAAATACAGGTCTCCATATTATATGCTGTTGCTAAGGATATAAACCTATCAGTTATATCTCATTTTAGGAGTTCCAAGAATGAATAATAGATCTGTGACTAATTAATAATGATATACAGAAACAACCCTGTGTTGGGTGACAGAAGATAGAATCATTTTACTATCTGCAACAATGCACACTAGTTTGCACAAACATTACAGCTTTTGAGGCAGGGTAGGTGGAAATGCAGCTGGGTAGGTGGTAGTGATGGGATTAAAAGATAAAGCTTGATGTGGGGAGAACTTGCATCCTGAAAGTACATTGAAACACTAGAAATTAGACGTGAAGGGGGGCTGGTCTTCTTCAGGTTTCCAAATACTGTCTGTAGTCTGAATTCTGGGTTAGTGGCATCATTATTTCCACAGCAACCATTCATGGTGTTGCAAAGAGAGGCCTGGAGGTAGAGGTGCCATTATTAAATACAGTCAAAGCAGGTATACATTGTAGCTCTGACTGTTTTAAATATATCCCTTACAAATGAATTCAGCATGCTCTTACTCTTGCTAGTTTACGGGTAGACAAAATACTAGTGGTATCAGAAGAGTATGTGTAGGCACTTATATTCGATCAAGAATTTAACTTATACCACTTTAAGAATTGTTGGACAGGAAATCATTGTGAACTAGCTACATATTATTGTCTTTGTTCCTCTTAAAGCTAATAAATGAATGTCACTTTAAGCATTTTTAATGGTACTTGAAACTAATTTTAACAAATTATTTTCCTCCCACACGATATGTTTAAGTTAGCATAGTTTTGTTCATGACGGTTATTTTGTAGTCAACCACAGGAGAACATTTGATAGCCAGTCTTTTTTCTGCCCTTATTTTCTAAATATGAATGATAGAATCATGTGTATTCACAGTTCTTCTGCTCTGTATTATCTCAATTTTGAAAATGGGGCTGCAACATTGTTTATATTTAGCTTTCTTGTTGAATCCTCAAGGATCAGCAGAACCAAAGACGATGAGTTTCTTCATATACTCATGATTATCACGTTATTCCTTTCCACTTTTTATATCTGTGTCGTATGATAGCCTGCTGTTGAAACATTCAAGAATCTTGATTTGTGAGAACAGTATTCATGCATATTGCATTACCCTGCTGGCTCACAAGAGCACAGTGTAGGGGCTGAGTAGAGGGATGTTGCAGCCAAGTAGAACAAAACTGCTATATAGGTCTAATTTTAGGACTAACAGCCTTGACATGTGAGAGCGTGTGTGCATGTGTTTAAATCAAAACCAACTTCAGCAGGGATCATACACAAAATTCAATGCTGTAATGGATTCTAATAAAAGGTTAATCACATTTTGATAAAAATCATGTTACAGTTCCATTTATTTTTTTCAAATGTGACATGGATACAGTGGAGCTATAGGAATTTTGCATGCACGGGTCTAATTTGGAAGTTTTCTATGCATTTTGGAGTCTTCCCAGTTTCTTTTATTGCTCTTTAATAAATTAAAATGTTTACATCTTTTGGAAGATATGCTAGCAATTTGTTTCCTAAATGATACACAATTAAGTCTTTTGAAAACACTTTTCTTCTGTGTTTTGAAGAAAGAATGTCCCTGAAGATTATGTCCCTTTTTAAAATGCTGGCAGCCTCTGTACCTGCAAGGTTTGGAAGTCTCTTAATCGTCATCATATAAATACCATGATGCACATCATGCATGCATAAAGATGAATTATTATAGCACTGAGTTTTCACAGCAGGATACATAACTAGGTGTAAATACAAGATATGCATCACAACTTTATTAAAGAAGGTTAATAATTATAAGGGAAAACAAACCAACAAAAAACTAATATGGTGTGTCTCTAAGTTTCAGCAGTTTAGGCCATAGCATTTTTTACCTTTGTGCTTACTTTCATATATAGTGTCCACAGGCATTGATTATTTGTCAGATGCTTCACTTTGCCTTATAAATGAGATCTAGACTAAAATGAGGGGCAGCACATTCTGCCCTTCCTCATCCTGAAAATTCATCAAGCCTCTCTTCCAGCTATGCAGTTGTTCCAATAAAATATTTCATGAAAAAAGCCTTCTAGCCCTTGCATGTGTTACTAATTCTGACTGAATAAGAACTAAAGCCTTTGACATGACAGCAGTTCAGATCTTTGGGAAAAAAAAATTTCCTGCAGTGCCACTATTACCAGACAAGATTAAGATATGAAAGGAAAGGACCAGTTGAACCCCATTATACAATATTGAGGCAATAATGGTAATGTCTCTTAAGAATTTGTATAATTCCCGAACAGTCTGAGAGATCTTTGTTTTAAAACAGTTTAGCTGAATTTCCAGATTAGTGCATGTCTGTGGAGACCTAGTTATGTCAAAAGCATTGATAAAAAATGTATGCTTCTGTTAAAGGCACAAAGATAACAAACTGTAAAAGTTCCTTTAAAGTAATAGGTTAATAGCACGAATCAAGGACATTCCTAATTAAATCTTCAGATTCTTAATTAATAATAACACATTCCAAGGCCTTGCACTACACATTTTTTATCTAGAAGTTTTACAACGATAGCTGGTCAATTAATATGGGAAAAAGAAGATATTTATAAGCTAATCTATTGATTGATAGAAGATTTTTTAACAAATTCTCCAAATATTAGCCAACCAATTATAGAGCATATCAATTAATGAAAAAAAATGTAACAACAAATTATTTGTTTGGGGGAAAATGCTGTAAATCGCTCATGACAATTATTTGAAGAAATATTTTTGGTTGATGTTTGGTTAATACTACTGAACAGTAAAAAATGGACACTGGCTTAGTGTCCTCCTCCCCCCACCAGAAAACCCAACAAACAAAACCAACCCTCCCCTCAAAATTTATGCTTGAAGAAGATGAAATAAGAAATCAAACAGGTAAAATCCACTGTTCAGTTCAGTTCTGTTATGGGGAGTACACTATAGCCTCTTCCCTTCTTGCCAGTATATCAGCTTTTCTTGGGACCGTTTATCTTTTCTGTTGTAGGATTTTGTGTAGTGCCCATCATTACGGCATATGACAGCTTCAAATAAATGTTTGCCAAGTGGGAATTTATATACGCTAAATTGAAATGCAGTCCAAGAGAGCACGAATCCTTAAGAGTTGTAACTTAAACCTGAAAGTTTGAATTGTGTTTATTAAAATGTATGCATTCATCTTGCTGGGCTTTTCTGCCTAATGGTAAACATGTATAATGTGTCAGTTTTCTGCAACAGTAGATAGAAATTTTCTGCACTTGTAATCTACTGCCAGTGGTGCAGCTTCTGGCAGAGGATAATGTATTAAGCATTTGCATCAGTGAGCACATTTTTTACAAGCACTTTGAACCATCCTACCATTCATTCTTAGGAAGTGTTGCATCTCTTTTGACTATAAATTGACTTTCCTTGCAATTCTCTTGTATAATATATCAAAAGGCATCTGCTGTCTGCCAAATACCATTTTGTTGTTCTAAAGAATTTTTCATAAATGAAAAACAAAAGGTACCCTGAAATCAGTTTAAAAACAAACACCAAAACAAAACAACACCCCCTCACCCAACCTTCCCCATCAAATAACTTGACAAGACCCAGAAAATTGCATTAGTTTGAAATTGCAGGAAGAATTTGTCCCAATATCACTAACAAGGCTGCAAATTAGTTGTGCTGAATTTTGTGATGAAGATGCCTCTCCACTAGAAACTTGACAGAGACTACTTAATACTAGGACAGTTTCTTTGGTCAGTGTAGAATGGCTATGGATTTAAATGTATAAAAGTAAAAAATAAATAAATATTGCTTTATAAAATTCTTCAGTCACCTATCTTCTTCCTAGCAGTGAACTTGAAATATGTAGTAAGTAAATACAGAATTTGAGTTGTATAGGAAACAGGTTTTCCCAGAAACATCCAGGGAGAAGAAGCCTAGATATTGGTGGGAATTAGTCAGACTGATATAGGCTAGGAACAGAAGTTACACACACACTGGTTTCAGTGAGCAGAAAGTGGTTTAAACCTGTAACAGAACATAAGTTCAGTGCGCATGAACCACTTTCAAAGTGACCGAAACTTGTTTGAGATAAACCTGGTCGAATGTGGTATTAGACTTAACTTATTTGGGTCAAACCAGTTTATAGAAAATCTGTCCCAGGGGTTTAACCCCTTCCTGGTTTAAATTAAACTTGAATCCCCCAGCATCTCAACATGCTCTGCAGCCCCTCTGCTTCCTAGCCAGAGCAGTGGTGGGGGCATGGCCAGAGGCTAGCTGCCCTAATGTGAAGGGGGCAGGGAAGAGGTTTTTTCCCCCCCTCCCTCCCCTGTCCAACCAGCACAGACCCCAGCTGTCTGCCAGGAAGCAGCGCAGAAGCCCCTGCCAGGCATTTCTCTGCTCACTACTCCAGGGGTGAGGGCGTGGCCAGCCCTGGCAGCAGTGTGCAGTGAGCAGAGATTTCATAGATTTCATAGACATTTAGGGCTGCAAGGGACCTCGGAAGATCATCGAGTCCAGCCCCCCACCCAAAGGGCAGGAAGTCAGCTGGGGTCACAGGATCCCAGCAAGATAAGCATCCAATTTGTTCTTTAAGGTGTTCAATGTAGGTGCTTGAACCACCTCCGATGGCAGGTTGTT
>NW_017729031.1:48329144-48335607 GCF_001723915.1 Gavialis gangeticus
ATAGCACTGCCGAGCCTATAAGGATGCTGCAGGTATTTTTTCCCCAAGGTGGAGAACCTTGCATTTTTCGGTGTTAAATACCATCAGGTTCTCATCTGCCCATTTGCTGAGCCTCTCTAGGTCAGCCTGGATCACCCGCCTGTCTTCTGGTGTGTATGCTTTGCCCCAAAGTTTGGTGTCATTGGCAAACTTGGCCAGTCCGCTCCTGACTCTAATGTCCACATCATTAATGAAGATGTTGAACAATATGAGTCCAAGGATAGAGCCGTGGGGGACCCCACTGGTCACAGGACACCATGATGAGTGACTTCCATCAATTACTACCCTCTGGGTCTGACCACGGAGCCAATTTCCCAGCCAGCGGATCATGGTGGACCCAAGGCCACAGCCAGTTTCGTCAAGAGGCGATCATGGGATACCAGATCGAAGGCTTTTTTGAAGTTAAGATATATGACATCAATCTCATCTCCCTTGTCCAGGTGATAGGTCACCTGGTCGTAAAAGAAAATGAAATTGGTTAAGCAAGACCTACCCGCAACAAACCCGTGCTGGCTGTTTTTCAGGATGCTGGTGTTGGCCAGTCCATTAAGGATGGCTTCTTTAATAAACTTTTCTAAGACCTTCCCTGGGATAGAAGTCAGGCTGATGGGATTAATTCCTCCCTCTGTCCCTTGTTCCAGCAGCATGGACCCCAGCCAGGGCCTGCCTGGCTGGAGAGCAGCAGCCTGTGTCAAGGCCCACTCCCCCTCAGCAGGGGCGAGGGTGTGACAAGGCACTGGCTGCCATGGGCCCCTGAGGTGAAGGGGGCAGGAAGGGGGTTTATTCCCCTCCTCTCCTCTCCCCCTGGGAACCCAGCCATGGTCTGCCTGGCTGGGGCAAAGCAGCCTATCAAGCATTTTCCCCCTGTTGCCACTGGAGTGCAAGCCTCTTCCCAGTGCGTCTTCCCTTTGGGGGGCTGTGCTGTGGGTGGGAGTGGGGCAGGCAGAGTTGCTGCAGACTGCGAAGGGTGAGAGGTGACACCGGGGCACAGATGGGTGGCCATAGCCCTCCAAACCTTCCCTAGAGCACCACCGCTGCTTGCCCCATGCAGTTTGAAGCAGCTTTGCCCACCCTGCTCCTTCTCACAGCACAGCAACCCCACCAGGAAGAGGCTTGCACTCCTGGGACACCATCACAGGGGGCTGCTGCACCATCAGGGTCCCTCCCCGCTTGCTGCTTCAGAGGCAGGGATGGAGGCATGGCCAGAGGCTGTCTGGCATGACCCCCTTAGGTGAAGGAGGCAGGGAAGAGGTTTATTTCTCCCTCCCTCTGGCATCTGGTGAAGGGGGCAGAGAGGGGGCTTACTCTGCCACTTGTCTTCACAGGAAGCAATTAGTAGAGGCAGTGGTTGGGACTAGCAAACTCTGCTTGTGGTCCCCTAGAGGCAATAAATACCCTCCCTGCCCACTTTGTCTCAGATGGCCATGTGGTGTCTGGCCACGGCCATGCCCCTGCCCTTGGTGCTGCAGCTGTCATGGGGGAGCATCAGGCAAACCCTGGCTCTGGTCCAAGCTGGTAGGAGGGGAAGAGGAGAATTAATCCCCCTCCCTGGCCAGTTCACTTGAGGCTACTGCTGGGGCTGGTCATAACCTCCCCCCAGCATAGCTTCCTTGCAGCTGAGGAAATGCTGTAGCACCCCCCGGCTTCTAGTCTGAGCCACTGCAGGCATGTGCCTGCATTTCCTGAGTCAAAAAGTAAATGTCTATGTGCTTGCAAATTAGTTCAGTCTGTGCAGGTTAGACTAACCTGATAGATAATTTATTTTTCCTACTTTTATCTTCCACCTACAGATAGTGGATTTGGGGGAGTAATGTTTGGCCATGACTACACTTAAGGTGTCTGCTCAGCTACCCCTTCCCATCAAAACTGAAATGTAAGTAGCAACTGTACCAAGAAAAGGGGTTTTAAAGACAGCAAGGCAAGAGGTGGTTTATGGGTTTCTTCTCCACAGTAAGTTAGCAGTGTAAAGATCTGAAGAGTAGAAGAGTTCCTGATGGAATGCGATGACGGAAATATGCACCATTATTTGAGGGTATTTTTTTGCAAATTCTTTGTTATAGGAAGTTTTTTTTTTTTCCTTTATGAGACCTCAGTGGGATGGCTCCAACTTTTCATTCCTCTTTTCAGACAGTTCTATATGCAAGATGGTCCTTTCCTACTTGTTGTAAATAATGCTTTGTTGTTTTGAATATATCCATGCTGTGAGAGGGGGATGGGTGTTGCACTTAAAAAGGACAGTCTGAGCAGTAAGAGGATGCAGGTTAGCAGCAGGGAGATAATATAGCTATTGATATATGAAGGTAACATTTTATATTACTCATTTATATTTATGTAAACGGACTGGAAAAATATCAGCCTAGAAGTGCCAGATTAATGATTAAATGCATCACTTCTGAGTCATAGTCCCATCTTTAGAGTCAAAATAGACATGACATGAAACAAGAGTATCTTAGCCATTTTAGATTTAAATGCATATTTATAAAAATGGTTTACCAGTTTTGTTGTTGTAAATGAAGGAATGATGTATGATAGGAATGCCAAAGGCTAGGAGAAACTGCAATATTTTGAAAGAGCAGACTGAAACGGTTCAGGTACTCTAAGTAAACAGAAATGTACAGTCTGAAATTCCTACCTGCCACCTCCTGACCCTGCTGTGATTCATCTTTCAAGAAAAGTGACTAAGTTATAATTTAGATATCAAAAAAAATTATTTCTCATACAGTGCATACAACTTTTGTCTTATTCAAACAGAATGAACACAAATAAAATGATAATGTGAATTTTAAAGATTTTCTGTTTTTTGTTACACCTCTCTTTTATTAACTTGTATAACAGTTCAGACACACTTTTTTGGTTAATTCACTAATTTATAAAATCAGTTGCACACAAGAAGGTTAGCTGCTTATTTTAAGAGTAATAGAAATTGTCTTGGCTTCTGTGATGAACTGGTAATTCAAATGAGAGTTTTGGAAATGTACATTCTTAAAAGACAAATAAAAATGTAACCATAATTTTTTTTAAAGAAAATTATTGGTTAAACTACCTAATACAGCCATTCTGAAAGCTCACCAAAAGGCTATGTAGATATAGCATCAAGGCACTTGATCAAAGGGAGGATGAATAAAATTTAAAAGGAAACTGTGAAAAGGTTCTCTATTCTTCCAGTGTCAGTTATATTTCTTTAACATAATTGAGTAGATTTATTTTGCATTCCTTTTTCTCCCCCATTTTGCCAATGCATGAAGTTTTCTAATTTCAAAATTCACAGTTTTCCCTTATGTGATTTAGTAAATTTTTTAGGCTTGGGTACAATATTTCCTTTAACACAACAGTTGAAAGTGTCTTCACAACTTCATTACCTTCATTGTTTCCCTATCTTTTCCCATCAGATACAAAGGTAACAGAAATGGTTCTATGAAGATGTGATGATTTCAGAGTTCCTTTTTAACATCTCCCACAATCTAAGGGAATCTAGAATTGATTACGATTGTCTAACTTCTCATCCAAATCTCAAATTCTGTCAAGCTTGTCACTGACATTTCTCTTCTAAGACTACAATAAATATGGTTCAATGGGAAGGACTTCAAACTTTAGTGGTAGCTCTAATTTACACACCTGACATTATTGTAGTGTCTCTCGTGGTATAGAATAGCACAGTTGGCAAATTTACCCCAATCTTGCAAAACCTTAATTTTCTTGTCCTGCTTTTTTTAGTCTGTCACTTACCCTCTTTTTCCAATATACCAGTTATAGAACTGTTGGAATTTAGCTCAAACTCTGGTAAGTAAAACCATGGCTAGAAGTATTGCATCTTGTTGGGTGTCTGAATTGTGCTTCAAGAGATACTGATAAAGGAGTGAGCCTTTCTGCTGAATGAACAGTGTTACCAAGGACTTGCAGATAATGAGGAGTGGACAGGTTGGATAGATCAATGAGTCTCCTCCTACCACTTCCCTCCTTTAGAGAAGCTCAGGGCCAAAATTTCCTGTTGTTTGATAGATTTCTGTTTATGCCTGTGTACAAATATGTGGGGTACATTGACGATAATTCATAAAAAGTGGCTTAAATTTTACAGTTTTCATACTTAAATATGGATTTGGGATTTGGTACTTTAGGTTCCTCAAGAAATGGTTTGATTTTGTTTTGAGTAGTCACAGATTCACAGAAGTTTAGGGCTGGAAGGAACCTTGTGAGATCATCAGGTCCAGCCCCGCTGGGCAGGAAAGACTGCTGGGGTCAAATAACCCCAGCAAGGTGTGCATCCAGTCACTAATGTCATAAGACGTTGAAGACATTGTACGCCACAAGTGGTGAGCACCTCTGAAAAACCTTACCCATTATTTAGCTGTCTAAATGTAGATACAGACTTTCTTCCATTTGAAAATTCTGGCCAAAAATAAGTCTACTTCCCACACACTGGAACAGTATTTAAAACATAGGCATTTTTACAGCAATTATCCCATAATCTCCTTGCAGAACTAGTTGAATGTCTGCATAAAATTCCAAAAATATGTTTGATGGAGTAGGAAAGTGGTCATTTTTGGGGAATCCAGGCAGCAGCTAGCTTATTGATAAAGCTGCTGCTTTTTGGTTCCACAGTTGGAAGTGAGGAAAATGGAGAGTAAAAGTACTAGTGATAAGATAATGTAGTATTATTTGTGATGGATATATGAGAGAAGTCAGTTTCTCACACCTTTTGTTAGAAGTATGTGAATGCTACTCCATCTGAGATACCAATGGCAGGAGAGAACTAGGGTTTGTAGAGACTGGCAATCAAAATTTAAAATTTTAAATGGGGGTGGATGTTTATTGGACACAAGAACCTATTCGTTCCATCATGAGGTCAAGATTTCCTTCAGATGGATGTTCTTTTTTGAAAGATAAAATGGCAGCCTTAATACCAATAATACTACTACTAAGAAACAGTTATAATGTATCTATATTTCTGCTGATTGGCAGTTTGAACACTTATTAGTTTAAACGATAACTTCTCTTAATATTTTTCATGCAAACTGAGGCTAGTTTATTTTTTTTGAAAATCTGGACTGCATCTTAAAATATTATAACTTATAATATATAAAATGTGTACCATAAGAGTATCAAGAATAAACTTTGCCTTGTATTATCCAAAAGAAATTCATGAGTTCTCTCCATTTTCTGTGTGACTGCTTTTGTTTAAGTAACTCTTTAAGTAGTGTTTGTTTACGGTAAATTTTCAAAAGCTCTTTAGTAAAAATGCTCATAGATTTACGTAATTTTGAAATTTTCATTCTTGAATTTCTGCATTATACAACATTAAACTCTTGATTTAGGGAAAAAAATCTTTATGAATAAAACGATATTGAAAGAGAGATTTGATCATTATAATCTTCCTTTCAGTGCTGAGTGGCTTATCTAGTCTGACTTCATATTTTAATGCTAAAAATAAGAGTGTGAGATTTGCACTTTGAATACTTTCAGCTTTGGGGAGTTCTTTTCTGTATCAAGATCATTAAAGTAATCAATTTAATCTAAAATACTGACATTAGACTTCAATCTAGTTCTTGATTTTCTATTAGTTGATTCCTCAAAAACATTCAAATGGCAAGCACCTGAATGCTGATGCATGAGACTACATCTCAAAGGATTTCAGCCTTTTGCATCTTTCTTTTTGTCTCTTGTATGTAAATTTTCAGGCTCAGCCCTTTCAAAGTGCCAGCACGCAATAACACTGAAGATCAAAAGGAATGTAAACTGTTTCTGAGACCAAGCAGCAGTAGAAAAGCAGTGAACACAGTTAAAAGATTAATATACCTAAGGATACACAAAAAAAATTAAAACTTAAATACGAGGGCTTAAAAAGTATTCCAAACACTGTATCATTTCAGCATTTAGCCATTAGGCCCGTGCAAAGTAGCTAGTATTCATTTTGGATTTGGATTCGGCCGATTCGGGGGACAGTGATTTGATTTGGTGTCCCAATTTGATTTGGGTGAATCTGATTTGGAGATTAGGCTGCTGCCGAATCTCTGAATCAGCCAGGCCAGTCCTATCCCCCACCTGCTCTTCCCAGCCTGGCAATGGCTGCCCCGCCTGCCCTAGCTCCCAGCACTTGGGGGGGGGAAAAAAGCCCTGACTTGGTGGGTGGTACCAGGCAGGGGATGATCCCTGCTGCCCCTCAATGCCCCATGCTGCAGGGGGGGCTCTGCATGAGCCCCCTGACCCTCCACTCGCTCTCCCAGTCCCCCCACAGGTGCTCTGCCCACCCCAGCTCTGGCTCTTTAAGAACCCCCCCCCGGACTCACCGTTCCTGCCAGTGGGGGGCTCTGCATAAGCCCCTGAGGCCACTGCAGGAGCAGTGAGTCCCAGGGCTTTTCTCTGGCTTTTTGTTTGTGCTTAAAGGGCCAGAGCTGGCCTGGGGAGGGCACCTGTGGGGGGCTGGAGG
>NW_017729031.1:48335854-48351806 GCF_001723915.1 Gavialis gangeticus
CCTCCCCCAACCCCCCCTCCCCCACCTCTAGTACTTATCAGCTTGGAGTCAGCTGCAGCTCCCTGCTGCAGCCACTGAGGACTGTCTGAATCAAAGCTCTCAATCTTTTCTGAAGATTCAGAGAGCTTTGAATTGATTTGGACCTTTAAATTGGTCCCCTGGTTCGATTCAGACTTGGAGATTCAGCTATTGAATCAGGCCGAATCTCCTCCAAATTGAATCACCACCCGAAGCTTTGTGCAGCCCTATTAGCCATATAGTACAGCCTGAAACCTTACATTTGTCCTCAAGATTAGACTATTGCAGTACAAAACTGCTTGGCTTTTCTTAAAATCCCAAACTGTATTGCAGTCCAAACACCTGCTGTTTTATGTAGCACAACTATGTAGGGTTTTTTAATGCTTTTGGCACCCAGCATGTTCACAGAGTAAATGGATTTCCTGTTCCATGTAAGTCAAATGATGAGGTAGTCTGCTAACTTCAGGAGGCTGTGAATAAGTCCATTAGGACAATGACAGGTGAGAAATTATAGAAATTGGCTTCCTCCACTTTTTAATGGTACCATCTTCCCTCCTAACTCTACCGCCAACCCCTTACCCTGTTTCTGTGTCTCTCATCTGAAGCTGTGTGCCTCCTCCTATTGAAATCTCTTGGACTAGTTAATTGTGCACTGTTGTATATTTTTGAGATTTTCCTGTCTTCTGTGGGTGATCTGCGTAGTCCTGAAGAACATAATTTGATTGCTACTTTGATTATTTCAACTGGCATAACTTCATAAAATGTTCCAGCTGTTTTTCAAAACTAGATACAGTATTTGGCTCTGACCTTTTCAGTTAATGAGTTCCCTGTGTTGGCAGTTTGCTTTGTAAGGAGGTACTTTCTTTTAGTGACTGATTTACAGTCCATGTTTTCACATTATTAAGTAGAATAAATAAGCAGCTAACTAGTTCTATTTTTCTATTGTTCTTCAGTCTGAAAACATCAAGTCTTCTCAAACTCACCTCTTGTTTGTGGTAAATAGGAACTTTTGGTATTTCTCATAGTAAACATACCATATTTCTAATGATATCTTACTGGCCTCTCTTCTCATTTTCCGCTATATTATTATAGGCTCTGCTTTGCAAATAGACATGTATAAGTGCTTGACTTTACTATCATGACTAGTTCCATACAGTGTTAATAAACTTGTGCACATATGTAAGCACACGTAAGCGTCTGCAGGCTCAATGGCCAAGTGTTCACTTGCTAAAGCCCCAGTCTTCAATGTAGAAAGACTAAGAGGGGATAAGAGAATTATGTTAACAATCTTCCTGTTAACCCAGTGAGCAGAGGGGGAAATGTCAGCTGCCTGTCTGCCGAGTGTAAATCACTGCTTTGCTTGCCTTGAGAGAGCTGGTTTGGAGAGAACAGCTTGCCAAACCAACTGCCCAGAGGTTCCATTCTAGTGGGAAGCAACCTGCTGAGCCAACATGCCTACCTGTGATCTCTTTTCAAGTCATATTATGAGCAAATGACCTGGATAAGCAAATAAAGAGGGGAAGGAGGGAGCAGAAGGAAAATCCTTATAAGGTTGAACTCTCCTACTGTATGAAAAAATACTACGTAAAGCATAAGGACAGAGACACAGGAGGGCAGTTCAGTGCCTGGGGCAGTTGTGGCATGTGGTGCCAATTGTGGTGGTGTGATCAGCTGCTGATGCAGTGGTAGCTATTTTTTGCACCCCTTCCTCTCCTGCTTACACACAAAGGTGGTACCCAATGCTGCTGCCCCATTCACCCCCTTCCAATTAAATAATTTCATAAAGACATTAAAGGGCTGGTGCTTGAGAAGGTATAATTATGTATTAAAGAGATGTCATTGAAAAGAGATAAGATAGAAGTCAGGTAATTGAAATTTGAGTGTGCATACCTGACCTTAACTGTATTGCAAACTGCTGACTGGAATATACAAAAAGGTACTTGGAGAAACACCACTAACAAAATGGCAATTGCTTCTGGAAGTACAGAAGCATGGTATGATCCTGGGATTCCAACCTGGTTGCAGCTTAATGAGATCAGGCATGCTTTTCAGAGTGTATTTTTTATCAGCAAATCTACAAACTAATCTGGAAATGAGCAGTAATCATGCATGTAAAGATAAGTGTCCTGTGCTGTTTCTCTAAGCATATGAAATTAAATGGTTAAAGAAAAAGACAAAATGTTATGAGCATTGGAATAAGTGATAAGAAAAATAAATGTTTCCAACATGTATATTCCCACTATGAAAATGAGCTTTTAGTGATCTTGGAAAAATGCTTGATTGGTATGCAAATAATGGTTCCCACAGTGGTGGGAAAGAAAACTTTGGAATAGAATCCAATAAGGAAACAGAAATGCCCAACTAGAAAAGTAGAGCTAAAAGCCTGTTTTTGAGCCACAGATGAATAGTTTGATTGATTGATGAAATGAAGAAAAGTAATGAAAATGTTAGAAGTACAGGGAAATATGGCATAAAAATAGTGATACCATATGAGTAACTCATGGGATAAATATGGAATTGAATTGTTCATTTTGGGAAAACAAAAAATCACCTGTTCATAGCACAATTCAGTACTCATTTTCCAAAATAAGTAACTCTCAAAGATACCACAACAACATGGGTTTCAAGCATATTACATCTGTATTTGCACACAAAGGAATTCAAGTAATTCTTAATGGATTCCAATTCAATAGTAGGAAATTGCTAGATTTTGCTAAAATATGTCTTTTGTCATGAGAAGTCTAGTCGCAGATCCCTCTAAACCTATTCCATGTTACTGTAATCGCTGGCACTTAAAAAAAAAAAAAAAAAAAAAAAAACTTGCTGAAAAAGGGCAATGAAGAAAAGTCAGTTGTTGAACACCTCTAAGATATATAAATGCTCTGTTATTGGACACTGGGGAGAAAAAAACATCAGTGAAGGACTCCGTGATACTGTGGAAAAGACGGGGAAGTACAGAGTTAAATAAAACTAAACACAAAGTTTCTGGCTGAATTTGTCTAAAGAAACTCCAGTCAAAAAGGACTTCTCACCTATACTCTCTGATCACACATCAATTTCAAACTTTAGAAGGAATCCTATATACATAAAAGTGTGGCCAATATTAGTCAAGTGAGAATAGATATACATTAAATACTTTACAATAGTTCTTTCATTATTTTAGGGAAGTATGAATGAACACAGTAAACTACTCAGGAGAGCATGGCTACTGTCTTTGTCTACAGTTATAATACTAACATTATTGAGCTCATTGTACAAATAATTTGAGCTACACTGGACATGTGTATTGTTACCCGTCAGCTCTGTGTTCCTGAGGAAGCCCTGGCACCCAGCTTGCTGGATTTACAAAGGACTTTTTCTATTTCCCCCCCTCCCCCCACCCACACATACCTCATCTACCCAGAACTAAGCAGAAGAAAAGTTTAATAGGCATCTTGGTCCATACGTTCCCCAGTTCGAGTATGGGAGGCCTATTTAAACTTGATTGACTAGAGCTTGGTTGCCAGGTTAGGGAATGCTGAGGCAAGAGACCAAGTCAGAGCAGGTATGGGCAACATTAGAACAATGGTTAAGGGTTCATTGCGGTGTCCTGACTGCAGTGTTGGAGCCCTGACCACACATGCTGTCATACTTTTCCAGGGATGACTGGTGGAAGTCCTCCCCACAAAATTTATGAACACTCCAAGTAATCAATCCCTTAAGTCTGTTAAAAGACTACATTAAAATCTGAAAGTCATGCCAAGCTGAGGCTTATTGACAACAGGTAAAATACAAAACACTGATACTGACTTCTCAGATGGCCTAGCTATGCTTGCACTGTGAAGAAACAATCTTCTATATTCATAATAATTTCAAGCTAGCTCCTAGGTGTCTAGTTGCTCCATAAAACTTAATATTTTTCCTGGTCATTAATCAGTTTGTTGAGATATTCCAAACCAGATAATCCCTTGTCACTGAAAAAGGTTTCATAGTTTCTAGGGTCAGAAGGGACCTGAGCAGATCATCTAGTCCGACCCCCTGCCATGGCAGGAAAGAGTACTGGGGTCAAACGACCCCAGCAAGGTATTCATCTAACCTCCTCTTAAAACCCCCCAGGGTAGGAGCCTGCACCACTTCCCTTGGAAGTTGGTTCCAGACCCTAGCCGCCCTGACCGTGAAGCACCGCCTCCTGATATCTAACCTAAACCTACCCTCTGCCAGCTTGTGACCGTTATTCCTGGTCACTCCTGGTGGTGCTCAGGGGAACAGTGACTCCCCCAATGCCTGCTGATCCCCCCTGACTAGTTTATAACAGGCCACAAGATCCCCCCAAGGTAATTCATTTAAATTTAAACTGTTTATATAACAGAGTTTTCCCTGTCAATTATGGCTTGGGACCCTCTTGATTTACACAATTAAAAGAATGCTTTGAAGAGGCTAGACTAAGGGTATAAGGAAGCTGTAAATCAGCAAACAGTGTGCTTCAAGAGAGAGCGATCTCTTTGACACCATCCGCTGTTCATAGATACATAGATTGTAGAGTTGGAAGGGACCATGATGGATCATCATATCCAACCTCTCTGCCCCTGGCAGGAAAGAGGATGGAGGTCAGATGTTGTTCTCAAGAAGCTGAGAGAAACAGATAGTCTCCCTTCAGCAATCGTGTTAGA
The DNA here is from genome assembly GCF_001723915.1 of Gavialis gangeticus. Lineage (NCBI taxonomy): Eukaryota > Metazoa > Chordata > Crocodylia > Gavialidae > Gavialis > Gavialis gangeticus. The sequence continues at coordinate 48,340,522 of NW_017729031.1, forward strand.
AACTTTGCTTGTCAACAGATCACCCAAGTGCCTTGAAACGATGAGATTACAGCTTTTGCTCTCTCTTTCTCTTTTTCTCTCCAGGCATAGCTTTCTGAACCTGAATTTTATTAGTTAGGCTTGAGCTAGGTTTCCCCAAATACTCAATTAAACCAGGGTAATATTGTAATTGTTTTGTTTGTTTTTCCTTGCATGGCTATTTCTACTAGTACTATTATAAATTTTAAAAATTATTTATTGCTAAATATATATAGTCAAACTGGTGGTAACTGGGTGTATTTTTCCTTGTCTGCTTCCCTTTCCCACTTGCTCTGCAGCAACATTTCTTTTACCCAAGACAAAGATCCCTGTGAAGCCCAGAAATACTGTGGGGTCCACTCATCAAGAGGTTACCACTACTAGGACAGTTAAGGCAAAAAATTGGGACGTGCTGAGTTTGAGAGACATAAGGGAATCAGCTTGTATAGGCTAATTGACCCAGTTTGGCTCAGACGTGCCCTAATGAACTGAATGCTGGCCCATGAGGGTGTCAGCTGGACACCCAGCCAGATTCAGCTGTGTGCTCGTCTGGCTGCATTTTATTGTTACCTTAATTAACTGATTCCTGGCACATGAGGGTGTCAGCCTGTACGTGCTGATCAACTTGGCCAGGTCAGGCATCTCACATTACAGAGACAGAGAGTGAATGAGTGTTTGACCGATTTGGTGGCTGGAGGAATGCAGTTCTACTGAAACTGAGTCCTGCAAAGTAGCTCCATTGGGGGTGAGGACTTGCAGAGGGGAGAGATACAGCTCTGTACAGAGACACAGGTAACACGAGCAGCATATTGATAGAATTACAGACCCTAGAAATGTACCTCTAGTAAATGAGCACACCACAAAGTAACGGGCAGATCTGGTAACAGTGCTAAGCCTTTGCTAAGCTATTGCACCGCTATTGCACAGTGGTTACTTCGCATTTAACAGTATTTGTATAAGCAAATATTAAATGTGCAGTAACTGGAGTTACTACATAGTAGCACCGGAGAATGCTTTTTAAGTGATACTGCTGTGCAGTAGCCTAATAGTACAGCATAGTAGTGACTTGACATGGTTTTTGCCATGTAATGCTACTGTTCAGTAGTATCAGGCTACTGTGTAGTCAACATCTTGTGTAGACATGCCAATGTGGCTCGTTGGGGTGAATGACAAAATCCCTCTCCCTGGGGTTCACTTGCCATGTTTTGGAATAAGAATAAGAAGATAATTCCCCAATGAGGGAGGGTGTAGTAAATCACCCCAGAAGCAGGATTAAAAAAAACCTGGTTTATTAGTAACTCCCCTGCAGGTTGTGGAGAACCCCGGCTGTTCTCACAGCTGGCGGTCTTCCTTTCGTCCTCCACCACTGTGGAGCCCGCTCCCCCAAGCCAGTCAGCTCCGCTCCAGTCCCACTCCTTTCTCTCTTTCCTGCCAGTACCAGCAGATCCTTTCTCTGTGGGACCTTCTCTCAGCCAGTAAGTTTCTCCTCTCTTCCTCACCTCCTTGCTTCGCTGGTTGCCGTGGTTACCTACACCCAGTCAGCTGGTTTTATCAGCAAGCTGCTCCAGTGCTGGGTCTGCTGCTCCTGGCATCCCCACTGTGCCCCAGGGATCAAAGAAACCCCTTGCTGTGGACTTAAGTAGCTGCTGGCTACTAATCAGTTAACATTCACCCGGGGTGCAATCCCCTTCCTAACTGTGTATACTAAGTAATTAACTTTGCCTTGTCCCTTCCCCATACTTGCAACTTCATAACATCAAAGGAACAGGGCTGTCTTTGCCCTGTTTCAGAGTACTAAAGGAGTTATATAGCTGTATATTCTCATGCATTCTTTTCAGGGTTCATATGTATGTTTCTATGTAAGGCAAAAGTGGTTAACTCCTACAGGCGCTAAAGAAGCTATTTAGTTGTAAATACTGTATATATTTTTTCTTTCTGCTATTGTAGCTTCTGATTTACACACCACTTGCCATCTTTCTGTGACTAATCCTTAATTTGTTTCTCAATTTATCACCTGAAATGAACAGATGTATTTGAGATGATCACAGTGACTAAAAATCACTACATTCTGCAGCATGTAGTGTTCAGTGACCTTGAAGTTCTTTGCATACATTTTTGAACAACCCTATGGCCTATGCACTGCTTATCTCTGTTAAACAGGTGAGGAAAGTAAATAACAGAATGTTTCAGCATCTTGACAGAGAGACTGCAGGAGTCCCATGGCAGAGCTAGAAACAGAAGGCAGTTCTCTAGATTTCATTACTGTACCTTAACTGATGAGCCAAGCAAAGACTTGGGTAGATTTGTTTGAGCCAAAATTATTGGTGATTTCAGTGGTAGCTGTACACTCACAAAAGTAGATCAGCCTATTTATTTTGAAGGAGCCATTAAAGATTCAATGCTAATTGCTAATTACCAACCTAACATAAAGCCAATGCCTTCCTCCATCTCCCAGTGTATCCTAGGGAATGTTGTCAAAGACATGCATGGCAGTTAAATGCCTAACTTTCATTGGAAATGCGTAGCTTTGCGCCTGAGAGAATCATCCTCTGCCTTTTCTTTGTATGTACTGGTGTAGAGACTATTTTGTGTTTTGTATGTATAGCACCATAAAGATGAACAAATGACTTCCTCCTGTCTAAAATGCATGATTAAAAGATATGCATGTACCGTAAGTATTAGTATAGTGAATGGTATGTAAACATAGTGTGAATGATCAATCTAGACAAATGTAATATTACTGGAACAAATTTGTTTATGCAAACCTTAACTAATTTTTTAGAAGTTGAAATAGGTAACCATTGCTTCCAAGACTGTTTTATATGGCTTTACTAATGGTCTCTGGTACTAAATTAATTTTAGGGGATCTGATGCTGAAATACATATGGGGGGTGGCAGATCAATGCCCCCACAGTGAGTGAGGGAGTGGGGTTGGGGCTGGGGTAGGCACTGTCCAGCTGGGGTGGGGCAGGGCATGGGAAGGAGCCATGGGTGGCTCATCAGGCATATGCAGGGGCTGTCTCCTGCCTCTGCACACACTCTTGGGGGAGGCATGTGCCTCCTGGATTTGGGTGGTGCTAGGGCAAGCTGCCTGCTGCAGGATCAGGGGCTGCACCAGCCTATGCCTTGCAGGGAGGCTGGGCTGAGGCTGCACCTGGGGCAGGGTGGGCAGCGGTGCTGGGGGGGGGGGCTACAGGGTGTGCTACAGCTGCCCCAAAATTCACTGTAGCCCCCACCCCAGCACAAGTGCCACCCACCCCGCCACTGCCTGCCCATGGAACACCCCTGGCCCAGCCCCCACACTGGGAAGAGGCTGGAGCAGCACCTGAGCCTGCGGCAGGCAGCCTACCCTTGCCCCACACAAATCCAGGGGTCACATGCCCCCTATGCCTTCCCCAGGGGTGCATGAAGCAGCAGGAGCTACTTTCCCTCCCCACCCCCTGGCGCTGCCTGCACGAATCACTCATGGCTATGTCCTACTTCCCACCCTGCACCACCCTGGCTGGGCAGTGCCTATTCTTACCCCTACTCCAGTCCCAGCCCTACTCCCTTTCTCACTGTGGAGGCCTCTGTCTACCCCCACATGCCCCTTCCCCCATATAGACTTACTGGCTAGATGCTTCTCTCCAAGCTGCAGGCCTGCATTCCTGGTTGTGTGCATGCTGTCTGTGCACTTGCATATGGCATTTATTAGTGACGTTATCAGTCACATTGGCCAAAAAAAGCTGATTGGCAATAATGGCAATTTTCCTTTTATTGGTGTCAATACAATATGAACCAATATGTCGGTGCACCTCTACTTGTTGGTAACACAATTTCTTTTGCTTGGAGTTGGAGTGTACCAAGCACGCAAGGCTTTGCACTTGTAATGGATCAACTCTTGGATCTCCTGGTCAGTCTTATTAAATGTGTTTTGATGTTTCCTGGTAGAAAATCTAAGTGCTTCTTCACCAATACTGCTGATAATTGACTGGAAGTTACACCAAGGACTGCTGATATTCTCCCATTGTTGTTGATGGGAATTTGCCAGTTTTTCATTGAGGCACTGGTGGAAGAGGTGTCGCTTGATTTGTTCTATGTTGACCTCCCATTGGCATTGCTTCTGCTACAGCTGTTGTTTGGGAGCCAGTTTGAGTGACGTAAGCAAGTGGATGAGTCAGTGATCAGACCAGCAATCATTAACTTCTAGCATAGCTCAAGTGATTTGAACATCTTTATGATCCTGGGCATGAACTATGATGTAATCAATCATAGTTCTTAAATTGTGGATATTGCCACGATGTCTTTTGGTTTTCTGGTGGAACAGGGTGTTGGTGATGGTGAACCCATATTCTTCACATTTGTTCAAGAGGAGGATGCTGTTGGAATTAACCTTTCCCACTTGTTTGCTGATGGTTCCATTCCAGAGGTTCGAGTCCTTTCCCATGCTGTTATTGAAATTTCTGAGCAGAATAAGCCCATCTCCCTCTGGAATGTCAAAAGGGACTTGGCCAAGGTTCCTCCTTGCTTTCTTTGGCAGCATCAAGAGTTGGGGCAGATGTGCTGATGACAGTGCCATAATGGGTTCCTGCCAGTTTGAGACGGAGAGTCATGAGGCACTCATTCATTCTGATAGGGAACCCATTGGGTTGGTTTATGATTTTATTCTTAAAGCCAACTCTGTGAAGTTAGTATTCTCTTTCCTGTTTACCTTTTCCAGAAGAGGGTATAGCTGTCACCTTGTTCTTTGAGCTGCCCATCTTCCACTTGCTGGGTCTTAGACACAGTTATCCAGTCAGAAAGAAGGTGAGCAGAGCAGATCCTAAAGAAAGCTGGTCAGTCAGTTACAGCTGCGATATCACTCTCCTGCCTCATTCAAGTGCTAGCTGACCTTCCTGTAACTGTTGCCTTTGTGCTAGTTCATGACTCAGAGCTTCCAGGCCTCACCTGCTCCTACTGTCACTAGCTGCTTACCGAAGGGCTTGAAAAATGTGCTAAAGCTGTTTTCATGTAAGTGGCCAACACACAATTTTTTATCATGAAGAAGCTGCTGCCCATCAGCTTCCACATTGTTCTTGACAAAACAGGACCTTGATCCAATGGCAAGGAGGCCAAAACATTGGAAATCTTGTTTTGCTGCAGCCTTCTGCCTTCACAGCTGTTCAAATTATAACATCTTCTGCCTGCTCCACCACTGAGGACCTATGGCTGAGGGCTGAATGGGCTTCTTATAATGGCTACCTGTTCTCATCATGTCACAGCACTATCGGAGGACGGATGTGGCTTTTCAGGAAGGAGTCTTAGGGTAGCTTGTCATATTTTAGAATTTAAAGTTGCACTTGCTTTTCGAGTGGTGAATTATAGTATTTTTCAATTTATATATTCAGCCTTATTTAATCATTGCTTACATTCTGTATAGCCTCATTATTATCTGAACTTTTCATTTTGTTTATCAGCTGGCCTTGAGTTGTTTTTGTAGAGCTCATAGTGCCCATTATATTATATCTTTTCTTTTTTATCGTTGTAAGAAGTTTTTCTAACATAACATAGCAATGACCTTGTTACCAGCTCAAATTAACTGAACTTGGCACTAACCAGCTGGATCAGAGAGATGAAATGATTGGATATGTTAATGAAAGGTGATAAGGGAGACCAATGGACAATGCCCAAAGTAAGACACTGGAAAAAGGCCAAATTAAGAGGTGTCCTCATGATGGGTCTGTTGAACAAAAGAATATGCTGACAAGATAAAATATGGATAGTATGCTGACCATAGAAATCAGCCTGAAAGCCAGGAGTCATCAAAGGAGTGAAGTTAAAGACAAGCATAAAAGGAGGCAGCAAGGAAGTTAACTAGCACTGTCATAAATCCAGCCTTCAACATCTGTCTGGATTATCCCAGCCAATGATGCAACCTATACTGCCAGGAACTGAGTGGCCATCTTTTCTGTTGAGCAAAGTAACATCTGGGATTGGGTGAGATTATTGTACTGAATGTTTTTCTCTTTCTGATTACAGAAACTACTTACTAATAAAGTTAGACTTTGATTTTAGGACACACTGTTGTCTGCATTTGTATTTCAGGTTCCACTTAAGAGTTAATTGTGCTTTAACGATCCCTAAGCACTATCTGTAGACAGTGTTGTCAACGGGAGAGCATTGGCACCTGCTGTCACCACCACATTCTGGCGGTGCTGCCCTTCCTTGATCCGCGACTGTTTATTCATCAGAGTTGCCTCTGATTATTTTACAACTAACTTTCTCTGAATGCCTTTCCATTATCCGCCACCTGTAGATGTGCTGGGTAGCAGCACACCTCTGCCACCAGAACAATTGTATTTACAAATTGTACTTGCTTCTTAAAGGGTGTTCTGTATTATTAAGCTTCCCTCAGATATTTTTTCAAACATTTCTATACGTCTCTTCATACCTGTGTGTTATTTGTTCTGGGCTCAGTGGAAAAGGAAATAAAGAATAATATTGTTAATTACTTTCTGTTACTAAGAATCTTGATATGACTTTGTACTGTGTATTAGTGAGTGCATAACCATCTCTTGCAGAAATTTGAGGAAAAGAAAAGGGATTATTTTCTTGCACTTGTTTAAATTTTAATTGCCTTATCAACTAGCAAACAAGCTTCAAGCTAAGTCTTGCAGATGTTGAAATCTAGGTCATCTTGTTTATGCAAAAACTATGCTTTCTATACTATAGCACGATGGTTTAAAAGAAACAATTTAGGAAGATTTTAAAGCATTTAGTAAGTCCATAAAAATGTTATATACTTCTTAAGGAGAAAGCTGTAAATTGACAGTTAATTTTTATACAATTCTGTTATAATTCTTTTGCTCTGTACATACTTGGTTTTACCTTTAACTAGCCAGCTCTAAATGAATAACTGTAGAGAGCTTTCCTTATTGAGGATGTAGTTGGAGTAAAAACAATTTACACTTTTCTTAATCTGAGGTGATCCAAAGCCTTCCATGCTGACTAGACTTTAGGGGATTTATAAGACTGTTTTGTTTGTTTTTTTATCCACCCACTGAGTTCACCTGATATTTGGTGACACAATAAAACTTTTTTCTTCCCATGTCAGATAATGCAAGAATTATTTTGTTTCATTCCTTTTGAGTTTACTAAAGGCTCATACTGGATCCTCTTCTGATTATAAAGCCGTGTATCAATTCTAGGTTTGTGACAGATGTGGCTGGCTAGTATGGAAGGATTTGGATCACCTCAGATTAAGAAAAAGTGTAAATTATTTTTACTCCAACTGTATGGGCTACATTCTCAATAAATAAAGCTCTCTGCAGTTATTCTTTTAGAGCTGGGACACAATCTGAGAAATTACCTATTGGCATGCATACAGTAGCATAGAATTTGTACACTGCTATGTGGCAATAAAGTTATGAAAGCAAGGTGGAGTGCAGTTTATGCACAGAGCAAAACATGATAAAATAAGTTACACAGATAAAACCAATTAAGGTTGCTGTAATTGAGGTCATAATTTGAGGGTAGTGGAGTTGTGTATTTTTAATGAAGGGTAGAAATTTTCATGAAACTTTATCATGAAAGGTGATGTAGCCCAGTGACTTAAGCACAAGGTAGGGATTCAGGAGTTCCGTGTACTGTTAACATCTCAGCCAGTGACATGGGAAACTGGGAAGAAACCAATTTTTCTCATTCTTCATTTTCCATTTTTTAAATTGGGGTAATAATATTCTGTCTTCTCTTTAGAAGTGTTAACCATTTTTTGAATGAAAAGCACTGTAGAGATTTGTGGTATTATATATTTATTACCTGAAACAATTCAAAAGCCAGAAAGAATTGAGCTGAGCATCCAGTTTGTAGGATATGTTTGTAGAGCGTGAATTAGAGGAAGTAATTTAAACATTTTTCATTGGTGATCTGAGAAAATTCGATATATAAATGGATGGTGAAATAAAGTTCATGTAGAAAACAGGTTGCCATTGATTCTACAGAGGAAGAATCACAGTTGTTTATTACTCACGTTTACAGCATGTTACATCTCAACTTCTGTATGGTAATACAGTAATAAAACTGTAATATCTGAACCACAAAATGTTTCATTGGATGGAAATGCCATTTTTCTAGCTGGCTCACACATAAATAACAATATATGTATTGTATATAGTAAATATTTAACTGTGAACTTGTGTATTACCATAAGGCATTCAATTAACTTTTTTTATTATACTTCTTATAAATACTAAACCTATCAAAGGGAAATACATTTTGTATTTGATAGTTGACATCTAGGTTCTGCTGTGCATTTTATTATAATAGGATCATAATCTTTTCATGGTAAAAATAAAAATAGGCATTAGTCAACATTTGGAATCAGCTGACAGAGAAAATACGTGAAAACATAAGGTTGGGTATGGAGAAACATCTATAGAGCCTAAAAAAAGCTCCCGATTGGTCCCGAATACCCCACATTCAAGACATCTTTCTTTTTCAAAGTAAATTTTGGACTTCTGCATTTTTGCTAAATTGTCCAAATTTCAATTCAAGTACATAAAATAATAAACAGAATGCAAAGGATTTTAAAATGGTCAATGTGGCAGGGATAGGGTCCTGGCCCCTGCCACGCTCCCACAGAAACAGCCCTGTGGTTGGGGGAAACTCACCTGGCAGGGTCTGGATACATGGCACAGCTCCAATGTCTGGGGGAGCACAGCTGCTGGCAGTTCCAGGAGCGTGGGAACCTGTGCTCTGGAGAACTGGCCCTGATTGGCCTGCAGCAGGTGGTGGGCCATTTAAAAGTGAGAATGCCAAGGGAAGCATGGGTCAGCATTCCCAGGCAGAAAACACTGGAGCCTGCAGGAGGGGACACCTCCAAAGAGAAACGTCCCACACCAGACCCTTAGGAGCTGCTGGGAACAGGACAAACCCAAGTGAGGATTGTCCCTCCTGGAGAGAGAAATAAACCATGATGTGTGGGGATTGATGTGGAGGGTTGTCCCCATAAGAACCCAAGCTGGGATTCTGGGGAAAGAGAGCCCCATGAGCAATGACTGGCATAACCCTAGCCAAGTGAAGGAGAGATAAGGAAAGAGAAAGAAAGAAAGTGAGCCAGCTACCAACTGTGGCAGCTGACCTAAGGGAAAGGGTTAAACTGCACTGCTGGTGGGAGGACCTGAGCAGAAGCACAGTCTATGGTAGAAGGAGAGAGAAGGACTCTGAGGGATTTATTGGACATAGGTCTCTAAAGGAAGAACCAGGTTGAGAGCCTTGGCTAGGAGGGTTTTTTGTGGGTTTAATTCTTCCCACTGGAGACAAATCCTAAGAGGGGAGTATGAAAAGGAGAAAATCCTTCCCTGGAGGTTTGAGTTTTAGTTAACCAAGTAGCAGGGCAGGATTCCCAAAGAGGGGACAATTGGCTAGGGTCCAAGGTTGGTGACCTGCATGGGAATATCTTCAACGGACCTTGAAGAAATAACGTATGTATGATTTAAGGAGCATATCCCTAGAGTGAGTGAATGGATGAAGAGTTAGAACCATGACTTGATGACTACCTGGCTGGACTCATTTGAGTCCAGTCTTTTCTCCCGCCCAGGCTGGGGGTTGGACTTGAAGATCTACAATGTCCCTTCCGACCCTACTTCTATAATTCTATGAACCAGCTACTGGGAGTATAAGACAGAAGGAGAGACTCGGACAAGTTCCATTCAATACCCACAAAGCACAGTGACCATCCACCCAAGAGAAAAAGGGCAGGGTAAAGGGAAGGCTGGAGCCCTGCAGAATATCTGCGATGAGACCAGATGGACTGCCAAGCCAGAACATCCCTCCTCCTGAATGTATTTACCATCAAGGCATGGCAGGTGAGTGTGGGGGATATATGCATTGTGATCCCAGGAACCTGGTGTGGTTCTGAAGCAAGAGAATACAACTCGCTCACAGTCAAATTATAGTCCTCTCTTTCTTTGTCCCCCTTTTCTAGCCTATGAATCTTGTCACTAGTGTCCTTAGAAAGGGACCCCTCTAATGGGCTTCTCAACCTTTAAAACTGTTTTCATTTGACCTATAGAAATAACAAACCAAGGAAGTCTTTTACAAACTCATACTACTTCTGTATTCCTACATGCCAGATACTGCTAGATAAGGACATGCCCAGCATCTCCTGTGTGAGAGAGAGATGGTAGAAGGTTATCAAATATTTCTGCTAGTCATCATTATTAAAATTGTTATTGAAACTACACTATCTATTCATCAAAACATAGATATTAGCCATAATTTATAAATCAGTGATTATGCAGTATTAGCTCAATATTAGAGATGGTGCATAACTATTTTAGAACAATTTTTTTGATTCATGCAAACCAGATAACTACCTGTTTGCCATAGCAACTCTCTTGATAAAACTGTTATCTTATCTACATGAGTCACTCTTAACACGAGTAATATGACTCTTCCACACTCACAGCATCCTGACTTCTCTTTAAGTTTGGGGGTAGGGTGGTATGTGAACGCACGTGGGTTGCAAACAGAAGAAAAGGTTCTCTACTATTTTTATCCTGAACTTTAAAGTTGGAATCTACATTCTGACCATAAAGTTGTCTGTGTTAAAACATCTATAGAACCAACCTAAATAAAAGTCCTGTATAAACTACAGATTTCCCTCTGTTCTTTATATGTGAATTCACTCTTATGTGATGAGCATATTCAGACCCATAATTTATTATATGCAAGGTAAATTTGCTCTTATGTGATCAGCATAGATGCCCCCCATCCCCTGCCCAAGCAGGTAAGTCTGTGGGGGGAGGGGAAGGAGCCATGGTCCCACTTATCCCAGGCCCAGCTGCAATTGCCCCGGGAGCAGCTGGCGCCAGCTGCCTGCAGCCATGGGGCTGCACCATGCCCTGAACCCCCTGGGGCTCTGACTGTCTCCACTCACTCCAGCTCCTGCTGCACTGGCCTGGAAGTGGCCAATGCCAGCTCCCTGTAGTTGCTGGGCTGCGCTGTGCCCTGGTGCAGGGCTGGAGTGAGTGTGGACAAGCAGAGCCCTGGGCAGTGCAGGGTGTGGCACTCGCCCCAGCCCCAACTACAGCAGCTCCGAGAGCTGCTGGCCACATGTTCAGCACCAGGGCTCCAGGGCTGGTAAGTAAGGGGTATGGGGGGCTGGAAGAGGGGGGACTATGGGGGAGACCCCTGCCATCCATGCTCTGCCCGGCCCCTCTGCCCGCCTGCCCCCTGGCCACCCTGATCACTTTACTGCCTGGCCCCTCCTCTTACGTGCCCTCCCGATCACCTCCCTGCTCAGCCCC